>NC_085992.1:11467083-12069583 GCF_030014385.1 Trichomycterus rosablanca
ACCCTCCTTGAACGCAATTGGGATCGTCAGCAGCGGAAGACTAATTGGCTACGCTAAATCATAAAATAAAAAATAGAAAGAAAATAAAAATGTGTCTTTGCGCTCTGATATGTTACCCAACCTGAGCAGAGAGGAACACGTAGGGCAAAGCATGACTCTCCAGATGTGGTATGGCTTTCAGCTCTCTGTGAGATTCCATCACTGGCCAGTATAAAGAAGCAGGTGGCGTCATTCCACGTGTCATTATGGACAGGTCCTTCTGAGATCAGTTTGATGCTAGGAAGAAAACATAGCACTCACTGCAAAAAAAACTACATTAACTATTAGGAACTATTAAAGACAGCTGTTTGTCAGGTGATCTGTGGTGGTAAATTGAACAGGTCTAAACTTGTGTCCAATTAATCACATAAAACAAAACAGAATTTACAGCTATAGTGCCGAAATATAAAAAGCGATTAATGATCTTTAAAGGTCATTATTCTTATTAATATTTAACACATTCTACTGACATTTTAGTGACTGACCGGCACAAGGCACAAAATTATGAAAAATGTTCATGTGAAGGATAAAATGTGAAATTTAAGAATTTCTGCTTTGTAAATTCAATTTTAACTTTAAATTAAAATGTACATTTTACATCACCGTGTGAATGTACGCAGTTCATGCAGCAGTTTCTGGTGAGCAGTCAGAAGATAAACGGTCCAGCGTGTCCGCCATCCATCACTCACATCTTTATCAGAATAAAGACGTACTTTCCGAGGGGGAATGGTTCATATTATGTTTCTATCTCCACTCCTATATCAGTCTGTTCCTTCAGCTTTGAGTTTTATTCTGCTTTGTGTTTATCACATAAATCTCATCAACTTTAGTCTGAAAAAGTCATTTTTTATTTGGGATAGGCTTACTGAGATTCTGCCGGGCAGTGTACAGATTTACAGTCAGAAATAAACCCTACATGATGTTTTTGTAACTGCACTGAGGTAAATCAGCCAAATACGTGAGTACAGCACATAAGTACGTAAAGTACAGCAGGAGAAACGCTGTTCTTAAACTGTCTGACCAGTCACTCATGCAGTTTCTTTCCAAAGTGGCGAATCTTAACCCATCCTTGCTTGTAAACAACGCAGCCTTTTGTACCCATTCATGACACCATCACCTGGTTTAGGTGTCTTTTTTAACATTCCACAGCATTCCTGGTCTTGATTTACCAAATCCTGTGTTGCCAAGTTGCCACGTTTCATGTTTTACCACTGATTTATGCTTGTCAGGTTCACAGTTGTCTGGTTTCCTATGAATCACTAGGCACAATGCATTAACACACACCAGACAGGACATTAATCCATCACGGGGCTTCAACCACACACACCCCTTCCTCAGAGTCATGTCAGCATGTAGACACCTGAACAGTCAAACCTTGGTTCCTAGCAGTAGTGGGCAAGTTGCACCACTCTTCATTTTGTGCTCTATTTACTGTCCCAAGCCAGTCAAACTACTAATGGATTGAGAAATGTTACACCTACAAAGTATATCAAATATTGCTCCATATTATAATCGTACATTAAAATGATTTTTTTTTTTTTTAAGAAAATGATTCTATGTATCCTCTCTCGTGTCTGCTTTCTACCTTCCTGGTAGGATCTGATATTCATTTTCTTCGAAAGAGCCGAATGTGACTCATTTTATAGATTACAGTCGGAGGTCAGTGCGACTCAGATTTAATTCTGGACTCGCTCTTATTGGTTTTTGATCAAATAAAGTCTCTGATTTTGTACAGTGCTGACACGATTGTGTAATTTAAACATTAAATATTGATCGGAAGCTTTAATACGATGCGTTCACCTCACGATTTATTTCTTCTCTGCTCAGCAGAAAGCTCTGAACGAACAGCAGTGTCATGTGTTAGTGGAGAGCGCAATGTTTTTTTAACTGACCTGCACCCAAATGGGTCGAAGCTACAGTGTCATGGGCTTACAGACTGTCTTAATAAAGCTTGACTGTAATATAGTTTCAAAGAAAAGAAAGACTTCTGGTAATGAGTAATGTGGTCCGATTAAACATTTTAGCAAGAAAACTAGAATGTGAGGCATTCAAACCCAACACTACTGTACCTACTGTACTACTACTATTAGGCTTTGGTGATGATTTGCCAATTGAACTGATACATTGGAAAACATGGGCGGAATAATGAAGAAGGAAGGATGGCTCAAAAGTCTCAGGCAATCTCAGACACAATATGATGTTCTGGGACAAACATCAAATATGTGGACCATCCTGAAAAGTCAGGTCTGTTTCAGAAAACCAACAAATTTGGTTGAACTCTACCATTTCTGCCATGTTAAGTCCAACAGCTTCTTCTGGAGGCTTCCGAAAGCAGCTGATCAAAGTGAAAAGAGCCAACTGACAATATACGTATATGCAATAGAACCAGAAGTACGTGGACATAAATAGACCAGATGCAGCTGACCATGAGCTTAATGGACAGTCCATTTCAAAACCAAGGGCATAAATATTAGATTAGCCTTATTTATGTAGGCACTGAGCTCAGATTCCAAAGTTGTTAGAGTTAAGAAGTTGAGTGTTGTTTCATAGGTCAGTTTGACATTTGGAAAAGTTTGTAAATCGATAAGCAAAATATACACCAAGCTAAATGCCCACCGAAACACTATCGAGCAGCTTGTTTGCAAACAGCCCGGCGTTATCCAGCCAATGCTGCAGGGTCAGGAGAAAGCAAAACAAATTTAGCTAATGGATACTATACACACACTAATCCGTCATAACATTAAAACCACCTCCTTGTTTCTACACTCACTGTCCATTTTATCAGCACCACTTACCATATAGAAACACTTTTTGGTTCCACAATTACTGACTGTAGTCTATCTACTGTCCACTCTATTAGACACTCCTACCTAGTTGCTCCACCTTGTAGATGTAAAGTCAGAGACGATCGCTCATCTATTGCTGCTGTTTGAGTTGGTCATCTTCTAGACCTTCATCAGTGGTCACAGTACGCTGCCCACGGGGTGCTGTTGGCTGGATATTTTTGATTGGTGGACTATTCTCAGTCCAGCAGTGACAGTGAGGTGTTTAAAAAATCCAGCAGCGCTGCTGTGTCTTATCCACTCATACCAGCACAACACACACCAGCACACCACCACCATGTCAGTGTCACTGCAGTGCTGAGAATGATCCACCACCCAAATAATACCTGCTCTGTAGTGGTCCTGTGGGGGTACTGGCCATTGAAGAAAGTATGTAGAGAAACAGATGGACTACAGTCAGTAATTGTAGACCTATAAAGTGCTTCTGTATGGTAAGTGGAGCTAATAAAATGGACAGTGAGTGTAGAAACAAGGAGGTGGTCATAATGTTATGCCTGATTGGTGTATATGCAATAGACCAGAAATACTTGGACAACTGATGATCTTATTGAGCAATCAATTTCAAAACCAGCGCATAAATATGGAGTTGCCAGGACCCCCTGTGGTTACCTTTCCACAAGGTTTTGGAGTGTTTGGCTTAGCTGGACGTTTGGAACTGGTTGAACCTTCTTGATTTAGTACAGCATGTCTACTTTTCTTCAGAACTGCTGGTGATAGAAGATGAATGGAGCTGTTGGATGAATAATTTTCTCCCTGTTTTTTTCAGTCATGTCTCCATGATCTATCTGCTACATTCATCTCCTCAAACATCTCTCACCTTCCACCAGCAGCTCAAATGCCATCATAACTTACGCAGCTCTGGCAATTAAAAGCATAATTGATTAAAGCTATTAGAAGGTGAAGCAGCGCCTTCAGCGACCGGAGCCAGATTAATTTTCCACTACAGTCGTCTGTGTGTGAGTCGTCCAAAAGGCATGCTGGGAAAATGTCTGCGCATAAATCATAGGAACATTTTTTAGAGATGACAGGTACATGAAGGAGCAGAAATATTTTACTGTGTTAAGCAAGCTCCTTAAGAATAGCGGAAGTTTCTGGAACACAGTGTGTACCATGCAACCTTCGAGCCACTAGTCTTGCTCGCCTTGATTCTTCAGCCAGAACTCAGGGAAGACACGAATCAAGGCTCTTTTCCGTACTAGAACCCAAGTGATGGAGCGAACTTCCCCTGTCCATTTGCACATCTGAGGGTCTTACTGTCTTTAAAAGACCCTCATCTTAGCCGCTCAGGTGGGGCAGCGGTAAAAACACACGCTGTTCACCAGAGCTGAGATCTCTAATACATCGTATCGAATCTCGGCTCTGCCTGCCGGCTGAGGCTGAGCGGCCACATGAACAACGATTGGCCTGTGGTTCACATAGGGGCGGGATTAAGCCGGATGGGGACTCTCTCTCAGACTAGTGCGATTACGACCTCTGCTGGCTGGTTGGTGGCGCCTGCACGGAGATAGGAAAGGACTGCGGTAGAGGGTGTGGCTCTCCGTACACAGCGCTGTACTGCACTGCACTCGTCAAGTGTAGGTGATAAGATGTTCGATTGCTGTGGACGTGTCGGAGGGGGCGTGGAGCAGCCTCGTCCTCCCCAATCAGGAGCAGGGACCAGCATTAGTGAGAGGATGATTGACAGGTAGAAATTGGATGCGCTAAAGTGGGAGAAAAAGGGGTGGAAAAAAAAGACCCTCATCTTTACTAAGCACTTACTAACCTTCTATAGCATCTTATTTAAAAGAAACACTTTTGTTCTAACAGGGTTTCAGCACATTTGTATCCTTGGACTGTTGTCTATTTAAACTAGAGTAGGAAATGTTTACTATGGAAGCACTTCTGTACTCTGGATAAGAGCATCTGCTAAATGGACTTATTAGCTTCTGCATATAATCAGCAACCAACTTCAGTCCAGCTTTAATGTGCTGATTTTAAAGCAAGGACTTCTTTCATACACATATACAGGGCAATATAAAGCTTGCTTGACTGTGGATAGTAACAAATGGGTTCATTTATGCTTTTTATGGCAGGTTTTGTTTTTGGTGTTTTATTATTTTGGTTATGTTAGACCATCCAAACCAATTTTCCTTTCAGCATAAGGTGACAGTTCGAGTCCAAACTTGGCAACCACTGTTGTTCTATGTGTTTTTTAAATGGTGTGGTCAGATTAGCCTTATTTATGTGGGCACAGAGCTCATATTCCAAAAAAGTTTTTTTTATATATTTTGTTTATGCTTTTTCTTCCCCTTTTTCTCCCGACTTTTAAGGGCGTCTAATTGCCCGATTGCATCATGCTTCCTGTCCACTAATGCCGACTCCCGCTCTAATTGAGGGGAACGAAGCTAACCCACGCCCCCTCCCACACGTGGGTAGCAGCCGTATGCATTTTGCCACCTACACCAGATGAGATCAGCTGCGGATCAGATCTGTGTATGGAGAGACACACCCTGATCCGCACTCTTTCACCGCCCCTGTGCAGGTGCCATCAACCAGCCAGCAGAGGTCGTAGTTGCATCAGTTATAAGAAAGTCCCTATCCGGTTTAATACCCCACCCCTATATGAACAACAGGCCAATCGTTTTTCATGTGGCCACTCAGCCGGAGTTAGAAAGCGTCGTTTCATAGTTGCCAGTGGAACTGATACATTGGAATACATGGACGGAATAATGAAGAAGGAAGGCTACAGTGTATCACAAAAGTGAGTACACCCCTCACATTTCTGCAAATATTTTATTATATCTTTTCATGGGACAACACTATAGAAGTAAAACTTGGATATAACTTAGAGTAGTCAGTGTACAACTTGTATAGCAGTGTAGATTTACTGTCTTCTGAAAATAACTCAACACACAGCCATTAATGTCTAAATGGCTGGCAACATAAGTGAGTACACCCCACAGTGAACATGTCCAAATTGTGCACAGTGTCAATATTTTGTGTGACCACCATTATTATCCAGCACTGCCTTAACCCTCCTGGGCATGGAATTCACCAGAGCTGCACAGGTTGCTACTGGAATCCTCTTCCACTCCTGCATGATGACATCACGGAGCTGGTGGATGTTAGACACCTTGAACTCCTCCACCTTCCACTTGAGGATGTGCCACAGGTGCTCAATTGGGTTTAGTCCACCACCTTTACCTTCAGCTTCCTCAGCAAGGCAGTTGTCATCTTGGAGGTTGTGTTTGGGGTCGTTATCCTGTTGGAAAACTGCCATGAGGCCCAGTTTTCGAAGGGAGGGGATCATGCTCTGTTTCAGACTGTCACAGTACATGTTGGAATTCATGTTTCCCTCAATGAACTGCAGCTCCCCAGTGCCGGCAACACTCATGCAGCCCAAGACCATGATGCTACCACCACCATGCTTGACTGTAGGCAAGATACAGTTGTCTTGGTACTTCTCACCAGGGCGCCGCCACACATGCTGGACACCATCTGAGCCAAACAAGTTTATCTTGGTCTCTTCAGACCACAGGGCATTCCAGTAATCCATGTTCTTGGACTGCTTGTCTTCAGCAAACTGTTTGCTGGCTTTCTTGTGCGTCAGCTTCCTTCTGGGATGACGACCATGCAGACCGAGTTGATGCAGTGTGCGGTGTATGGTCTGAGCACTGACAGGCTGACCTCCCACGTCTTCAACCTCTGCAGCAATGCTGGCAGCACTCATGTGTCTATTTTTTAAAGCCAACCTCTGGATATGACGCCAAACACGTGGACTCAACTTCTTTGGTCGACCCTGGCGAAGCCTGTTCCGAGTGGAACCTGTCCTGGAAAACCGCTGTATGACCTTGGCCACCATGCTGTAGCTCAGTTTCAGGGTGTTAGCAATCTTCTTATAGCTCTTTGCCATGAGGTGCCATGTTGAATATCCAGTGGCCAGTATGAGAGAATTGTACCCAAAACACCAAATTTAACAGCCCTGCTCCCCATTTACACCTGGGACCTTGACACATGACAACAGGGAGGGACAACGACACATTTGGGCACAATTTGGACATGTTCACTGTGGGGTGTACTCACTTATGTTGCCAGCTATTTAGACATTAATGGCTGTGTGTTGAGTTATTTTCAGAAGACAGTAAATCTACACTGCTATACAAGCTGTACACTGACTATTCTAAGTTATATCCAAGTTTCATGTCTATAGTGTTGTCCCATGAAAAGATATAATGAAATATTTGCAGAAATGTGAGGGGTGTACTCACTTTTGTGATACACTGTATCTCAAAAGTCATACCTCATAAGCCAGCAAATTTGGTTGAAATCTACCATTTCTGCCAGGTAAAGTCCCAACAGCTTCTTCTGGAAGCTTCCAAAAGCAGCTGATCAGGGTAATTTTTCTTTCATCTTAGCGTGACAATTTGAGTTTTCTTTTTAAACTTGGCAACCACTTTCCTACTATGTGTTTTTTTTAATGTTGTGGTCCGATTAGCCTTATTTATATAGGCTCAGAGCTCAGATTCCAAGTTGTTGTAGTTAAGAAGTTAAGTGAGGTTTCATAGGTCAGTTTGACCTCCGTTGAGCTTCAATTGACAAATACGTTTGGAAAAGTTTGTGAAATCGATGAGCGAAATAAACACCAGACTAACTGCCCATCAAAACGCTATCGAGCAGCTCATTTCCAAACAGCCCGGTGTTATCCGGCCGATTCTGCAGGGTCAGGAAAAAGCAAAACAGATTTACTCTCCATCTCCGACTTGCTGGGGCAGCACTGCCCGTAAAGACCTACGTTCGGACGACCGTACTCCATCAGCAAGAGACAAAAAAAGTCCCGTAAATTTGGATGAGTTTACACAGAGACAGCAGCGAGGATCGATCGGGTCTGCGGCGTGCTAATGAAACGCTATCGATTTTCAATAGTGGTGCCCAGAGAACAATGTTTAAAATGAAGAGCTTATCTTGACCCAACATTCAGTGGCTCATAAACGTAAACACGATGCTTTATGTCACAATTACTCCTGCGAAAATGGGCTTCTATAATTTCTGGACTACAAGATGCTTCAAGATCCCATCCCATTTTAAAAACCGTGGGCATTCATATGGAGTCGCCTGCGCTTCTTTAAGAAGTCCAAAGAGCGTTCAGAGGTCAGGCACTGATGTTGGCTAGGTCTGGTTTACATTTAATCCCCATGTTTTCTATCTCCATGTTTATCTCGTAGGTGTTGAGTGGGGTTGAGTCCCTCCATACCAAACTCAAAACATATCTCAGTCATGTTGGAACTGAAAGGACCTTCCTTAAACTGTTTGAAGTTGCATGTGTAATGGCGTTCCATTAAAGCACTTGTACACATTTAGAAAAGGGCTTGAAATAAGCCAGGTCATTCCACACTATAAACACACTAGATAATGTTGGTGCCACACATCTCCAGGGACATGGGTTCAATCATCAGCTCCTATTCCAGTCTACATGGGTTTCCTCCAGGTACTGGGTTTCGTCCCACCTCCCAAAAAAGTGCAGAAGATAAACTGGCTGCTCTAAATTACTCTAGTTTGGCACTAAGGTGGCGCAGTGGCAAAACATGCTAGCACACCAGAGCTGACATCTCAAACGCTTCAGTTTGAATATCAGCTCTGCTACCGGCAGGCTGAGATCCTACACGAACAATGATTGGTGACAAGATGCGGTCGGCTACTGCACACGTGTTGGAGGGGGTGTGTGTTAGTCACGGCTCTCCTCAGTCAGTAGTGGAAATCATCATCAGTAGAGAGGAAGCGTAATGCAATCGGGTAACTGGACTAAAAGAAATGCAAAAACAAAAAAATAACTCTAGTCCAATGCAACTGGGATCCAGGGTTCAAATCACCAGCAGTGCTATCAGCCAGTCTGGCGTATACATACAGACATTATTACCTATGTCGGCCGAGGTTTTGTACTGTCCGGTGTGTGTAATTACATTGCGCCCAGTAATTTCAGGGAAGCCGGGCCCACCGCGACCAGTGTTTGTCTATCCACGATTTTCCTGGCAACACAATGGGGGCTGCCATGACACCTCCCTATTTCCGTTTGCCGGTTTTTCGTTTCCGGTCGCGTTAGATTTGCTGTAGTACTAACTACAACATTATTAAACTACTTTTGGTGAGGACTGCATGGTTTAAATATGAGCTCGGGCTCGACGTGTGCCGCTCTCGGGTGCCACAACAACTCAAAGAAATTAAAGCTGTTATTGGAAAGTACGAGCTTTTAACAGCAGCGGATTTGTAAACATTGTCGGTGCGCTGCGCCTTACGCGTTACATTCCATAATAATAATATTAATTATATTAATAATATAATAATATTTATTAATGAAATAATAAAAAAAAAAATTTAATATCGTATAATGCAGTTTCACTTTGTATAGTCCAAAATTTTAGAGAGCGTTGCAGAAATTGCACAAATAACATTTAAATCCGGACACCCAGACAGACACGGCTTGTGCAAGTGTTGTTCCCAGTTCATTGTTTTAGTAAATTAAACAACGCAACGCGTTTTATTCTGTCCATTCAGCTCCCCTTTCCTACTTTACATCCACTCATGAACCAATATAAGTATACACTGTTGTAGAAGTAAAAACAATCAACAAATCAGTCGTGATACATCGTTTATTATTTCCAGTGTTTCACAGCAGTTAGAATGTTCCTCGGTTCATCCCTACCTTCCACAACTTCCCTAACCCTGCAATGCACGAGTAACCCACCGTCTCCACTGCTCCACTTTCCCTCAGCATTACCCACGCCTGATGTTTACCTTCAGCAATTCCTACGCATGTAAGCCTCTGTGCTTTTATAGTTCTGTAGCTCCTCACCGTCTACAGCTTCGGAAAAGACGAAATGGTTCACTTATATCAATATAGCTAACCTCATGTCATCTACCCACTCTGTAGACGTGGAGCACTGTCAGAACACGGTCACCACAGCTTCTTAAAATGTCCTTACTGTCGAGTGCTAGGAATTAAGAAAGGACTCAGTTTTAACTAAAACAAAACTGCTTTATTGTTCGGAGTATCAGCTTGCAGAGACGCAGAACATGCGAGTGAGCAGGGTGCGTTCCAACAACACACCGAGAGGAGGGAATAAGGGTACAACAGTGCACTCGTCCAACAAAATGCATAAATAGACAGTCGCTCTACACTTACTATTCAACCACCTAGCGTTTTTGGCCATGTTTGTTAAAAAAAACCAGTTACGAATGACCACTACTTCTGTCGTTCAGAACGTAAACACTGTAACCGGAAGTCAAAAACCGGCTTCAGCTACGAATCACGGGAAAGGTCAAAGTTCAGGAAAATCGTGGATAGAGATGCACAGCTGTATGAATAACCTGTGTGAAAATGAAAAGCAGTCATGTTCAGAGACCTGATCCTGTTTCATTCATGTACCCAGCCGTGACCCAGATGGTGCCAGACCAACCATGGATCTAACCAGAATGAATGAGACTCAGGCGTATCAGTGATGTTGAGCGTATGGTGCAGACTTTTATCCCTGTAATTTCTTTCTTTTGCATTTTAATGAGCAGAAGATGATAATGACTCTCATTTTCTCTACAGGCGCAGATCTGACACGTTTACGGTTCCGGCTGAATGGTTCTTGAGGGAGAGCTGTTGCTATAAAATGTTTTTTTTTTATCTTAATTATATCGCATACAGTTTTTTAATTTTAATATAAAAGAGTTACGAGGTATAACTATAAAAGAAAAAACATGAGGAGCAGTTGAAGTCAAAAGTTTACATGCATTCATGAAGTATGTGGGAATACATACTCCATTGGCTCAAAAAATGAGTATTGGTGAATTCTCTGTGCCCATAAATAGGCATAATTTGATGGCATCTATTAGACTAAGCCACAAGTATCTCAATGAGAAAGTCTAGAAATCTTAAAAAATTCTTATAAAGCAGATCATTGATTTTCCACATCTGTGAATTCTATATAGATCATACTAAGCTTTAACTGAACTAGCCCTGTTTATATGAGCACAGAGAAGTCACCAGAGCACAAATTATAATCACTCATGAGACAGCAATGCCGCCTGTATGCAGTATTTTTGTTGATTTAATGTTCTTGGATGTTTGGGAGATCTCAATCTCTCGAGTTCAAACTCAGTGCTATCGACCTTGCTGGGCACCCACACATGCACGATTGGCCTTGCCTGTTGGGAAAAGGTTGGAATTCATTGCTGCTGTGCAGTTGTACACAAACCTCTATGCTGCTGCAACAGCGAATGCTGGAAAAATACCTGGAGTGTATTGTATTCCTCTGTATGTGTTAGAGCTCTGTGTAGAAATTTGCCACTGTCCGGTGAAGACAAGAGCCAGATGGCTTCATACATGAGGGTGCCTGTGCTAGTCTGTCTAGTCTGCTAGTTCTTCCTTCATGATGGCTTGTCCATTCTTTTTTGGACTTTATCTCTGTCCTGCTTTCTTATCACTGGTTGTTTGTACTGTTTGAATGTTCTCATTAACCCTGTAGAACTAGATGCTTCTTCTTCCTTTAATTTTATTTAATAGAGATGGGGAACTCCCGAACCGTCAGCCCGCTGTATTAATATGGTGTGAAGTGGGATTGTGGAGATGGGGGGTTGCTGAAAATCTAAAAATCAGAGCAACTCAGCACATCAGTTAGAATGACATGAGAACAGAGGAGCTGCACTGCTGATTATTGATTGATCAGTTATTGATTTTTGGGCATTGTGTGAATCGTAATCGTAAATCTGGTGACCAAAGATAAAATCCTTTGTATCGTTTGACCATACGTTTGTCGGACGTCCCATTCCAAAGCTGTAGGCATTAATACGGATCCCTTCCAGCTGTTCTTTTCTCTTATGAAAAGGCTTTGCACTAGATTTTGGAGTGTGTTTAAAGGATTTGTGCCTAATCAGTCAAAAGAGCATTTGTATGGTCAGGCACTGATACTGGATGAAAAAGTGTAGATTTTAATCAGCATTCTAATTCATACCAGAGTTGTTTGTTGTGGTTGAGGCCACTGATGTTCCTCCAAACCAAAATCACCGTGGTGTGTCATGCTGGAACAGAAAATTGTAATTGAATATTATTGGTTATGATTGTCTACAGCCGGTGACTTCACTGTGTCCATATAAATAGAACTGGTTTGTCATAGATCATGTCAGGAATGTCACTTTAGGCCATTTATGATTAGCATTAGGTACAAAGATCATCTCTACAAACAACAGTAAGAAGGTATTGTGTTCAATTCCCAGCTGGAGCGGTTTGGGTCCTTTCTGTGTGGAGTTTGCATGTTCTCCCCATGTCTGTGTCGGCTTCCTCCGGGAGCTCCCACAATCCAAAGACGTGCAAGTGAGATGAATTGGAGATAAAAATTGGCCATGACTGTGTTTGACTTGTACACTGATGAATCTTGTGTAACCAGTCTTGTGTAACCTGTCCTGTCATGAATGTAACCAAAGTGTGTAAAACTTGACGTTAAAATCCTAATAAATAAATTAAACACAAGGCAAGCAAGCTTTACATTGCCATGGGCTTAAAAGCTGTGCAAGAAAGAAATTTCAGATCCAGCTTTGGTCCAACATCAGTGCATGACATTTCAATTTCTCTCCTGACAGTATAGACACAGACACACTAGGGTTTTGGAATTAAAGGTCCATCAATTTAAAGTCAAGCTATTTCCATTTCCATTAGTGGCATTTAACAGACACTTTAATCCAAAGTGACTTACTGTTATGTCTAGGGCCCTACTAAATCCACGGGAAAATATGCTTAATTTCACGTGTAGAGAAGCACACTTTTTCATTGATTATGGAATCCCCAAAGGGACAAAATGCACTCAATACATAAACACATACATCAAACATTGTCAGCACGCTACAACTCAGAAAAGTCTGTTACACTAACTTAATTGCCGTGTTATTGTTAGGACCGCCTCATATTGCATATAGCGTCTCATATTTTATACATTTTAAATTCACAGCAAATTGCATATTACACGAGTAAAAAGGCCCATTTCACGGTCCGTGACTCAATTCTCACGGCCATGAATTAGGTAGGGCCTAAATACAGGTAGGACTAAATACAGTTTGAGCAATTGAGGGTTAAGGGCCTTGCCCAAGGGCCCAACAGTGGCAACTTGGTGGTGGTGGGGCTTAAATCGGCAACCTTCTGATTACTAGTCCAGTACCTTAACCACTAAGCTACCATTTAGTTCACATTCTTTTGGTCATATAGTGTACATGCACATACGGCAGCAGCACCAGCGCATTATTTTCATACATTTCTCCTGATTTAAATCAATCTGCATGAGATGAGCGGGCCAGCGTGGTGATCGTCATACCCTGACACTTTCCTCATTTCAGCTTCCATTATATCCGCTCCAAGGGTCTAACGGCCTCTGTGAAATTACCGAAACCCAGCTGGGTGGCGAGAGAGAAGGAGCAACAAGCAGAGCACAGCTGACCTCTCACTGACCGGGCACATATCATCTAAGATCTTTCCTTACGAAATGAAGAAGAAAAATTCATCAGGAATAAATGTAGTGGAAGAGAGCGGTCGCACCAAACGAGATCAGACAGCTCTGCAGAAAAACGCTCGTGGATAATTTCACTTCATGTGAACAGGAGGTTACTGGTTTGAGTCCCATTAGCACCAAATTACCTCTGTTGGGCCCCTGAGCAAGGCCCTTTTCCCCTTGATTGCTTGCATTGCATTTGTTCACAATTGTATGTCGTTTTGAAGAAACGCGTCTGCCAAGTTGCTTCTGTTGGTCCCCTGAGCAAAGCGCTTAACCCTCAATTGCTTGAATTGTATTTAGTGATAAGTAGCTTTGGATAAAAGCATCTGCTAAATGTTGCAAATGTAAATGTTAGGAGGAGAAAAGTTGAGACATTCAAACCCAACAACACTGTACTTACTGTGAAGCAAGGTGGTGGTAGCATTATGCCCCAGTGCCATTTTGCTGCAAGTTGAACTCGTGCATTTCAGGAAGTGAATGGAATGATAAAAAAATTACATTTACCTTAACATTCTTCAGTTTTGGATACAATTGGGTGTTCCAATAAGACTTTTGGAATGACCTTTCTAAACACAGGACCTTAACCCTGTCAAGAATATGTGGGCTGTACTGACATTTGGTTGAACGCTTTTCCTCATTTTTGCCAAGTGGGTCAGGGTTTCAACCAGAGTATTAAAAGCTGGTTGATGGTTTCATCCTGTGTTCCAATCAGTCAGTCACAAAAAAAGAACAGAACCAATAAAATTCCAAAACTATCATGACTTGATGAGTGTATTTAACTTCCGACTCTTGACTGTAGATCCATATGTACTTCTGATGTAAATGCTGTTTACAATGATAAAGCCATTCCTGAAGATGATAGAATGAAGATTGAATGAATTAACAAATTAATGATGTATCAGATTTGAAGCAACATATCCAGATTATTTGGTGAGTCACAGTAATGGTGAAACTAGTGTTACATTTGTTTTTGACTATATACACACAATCTCACTGTTTTTTAACCCAGTCAAGACCCATTCAGCATGGTTGCACTACAGGTTGTGTGGGTGGTGCACAGCTCAGAGGTCCAGGGGACCTGGGTTCAAACCTTGCAATGGTTCACTCTCTTTGACCCGTCATTAGGATTAAGCTGTTATTGAGGATAGATGAATAAATGAAACATTGAAATGCTGATGACATCCTTCTTCTGAGTGGCGCAAATGCATTCATGCTCTCTTCAGAAGACCTGGATTTCCACACAGAGAGATACCATTGATTGTTGGACTGATTTATGGGTCGATTTAATACCTTTGTTTATGCGTCTGTTTAATCTGCACAAACGTTTAATGCAAGTTTATAAAGGCAAGAAAATGTAATAAGTCACTTTATTGTTCTTTCTTGGCCTGAAATTTAAGTTAATGGGGCAGAAAATGAAACCAGTGCACAAGTCAACAATGATAAAACGCTCAATTATGTCAGAATCTATACTGAACTTTTTTTTTTATTATCTGGGAAACACTGGACACAAAGCAGGAACACCCTGGACATGGCACCAATTCCTCGCAGGGTTTCAGCCACGTTCTGACGTACCCAAACATGTCTGTGTAGACGCCAGGCCAGCCGATAGCACCGCTGGGATTCAGTGGTAGGCCAGCATAAGATTTTATTGGACAAAAGGCCAAAATACATCAAACATACACCATCATGAAGAAGCTAGAAGGGTCTTGAACTTAACTTCACCTCAAGAGCAAGTCCTAAACACGTAATGGGAGGTTGAGCCTCACAGAACTGGAAAAATACACTTCTTCCAAAGCTTTGAGAAATGAAGGAGCTGGAAATCCACTTGATGAACATGGAGTTCAACTTCATTCTGATCATCAAACCATTTTGGCCCCATGTATGAGGGCAGAATGATCCTGGACTATAGGAACATCATAAGGAAGGCGTGTCTGCACCACAGGGTGCACCTGGTCTTGTGAATGTCTCATAATTGTTGGCCGTTAGATGACCAAATGCTGATACCATTCTGGATTCTGCACTGACCTGTGAGTGGCAACAGACATTGCGGTTCCTGAGTTTTGCATGGTCTCCCTGTGTCAGTGTGGGGGTTTTTTCCACCTACCAATAGCATGCAGAAGGTTTAGAACACAGCCAGAGATGCTTGTGTGCTACACTACATGGCTAGAAGTATATGGATGGTGGCCATGAGCTTGCTGTACAGCCCATTCTGAAACTATGAGCACTTGCAGTTATAACAGACTCTACTCTTTTGAAAAGGCTTTCCACACAGTGGATGGTGTCTGTGGGAATTTGTGCTAACATTTCTAAGGCATTTATAATTCATCCCTAATTCAAGCGCTTAATAAGGTTCAGGTCAGAGCTCTGTGCAGGCCAGTGAAGTTCCTCCAGGGCAAACTGGAGGAACAGGAAAGGGCCTAGCAGTGAGTGTGGCACTCTATTTTTTTCTTTCATTCTCAGATTGATGGTGGCAGTTTTGAATGAGAGCTGATAGCAGTGATTTATTTTCCTGACATGAATGATGAAACCTCCATCACTGATTGGCTGATTGATGATTACATTGAGGTGCCTTCTGTCAAAAGTTCTAACCTGCTGAACTTTTTCAGACACGTGAATATGAATCGCTGTGTACAGCCCATCAATGTCTCATTCTGATTGTAATCTACATCATCAGTGACGGGTTTCTGATGGATGCTGACTGTGTCCTTGTGAACGCAGTGTCAGACTAATGCAGAGCTACTCTTCGTTTTTCTCTATTTCTGCCTTATCTTCTGCTTCTCTCAGTCTCACTGAACAGCTCGGACATTTTGACGAACTGGTCCTTGTTTCTGCAGTTTGCTGCGCAATAAAAGCAGCGCTGTTTGTGCAATGAATCTTTATTTACCGATAACGAGGCAGGAAAGTATTTCCACCCAGAGGAAGATGAATAGCGGCTGAATTGTTAGAAAGTCGAGTCGAGGAAATAAAGTGTCTGCTTTTATTGCTGCGCAGCCTTTTAGTAGAGGCACTTTCTCATGACTGAGTTTGCACAACCACTCCTTATTTTGGACATGCTCAATTCCCCTGTGTAGTCTGGCAAGCTCTGACACGCGTGCTGACTGAGGAGGGCCACAGGCTAGTGCATGCTTCTTCCTCTATGTAGAAAACCATGCTACTCTTTTCAAACCACTCATGCAGACGCCTCAACCAAACAGTAGGAGTCACTGTTGTAGCAGAAAGGAGGATTTAGACCAATTGTATCGGTTCTAAGACCCAAACTCGAGAGTGGACTAGGGTGTTAGACTACCGGACCAACCCTCTTTTTATTTATGCATTTTCTCCCTTTTCTCCCAATTTAGCGTAGCTGCTGGGAACCCCGATAGCATCCGATGAGGGTATATTTGCTTGACACATGCTCCCTTGAATGCATGCACAGTCCATGATTCCTTCTTATGTGCCCATACTTTGGTGGATTTGCGCATAACGCCAGTCTCACAAATGAGTGTTCCTCCACTACTGTACATGCACCTCAGACTTTTAACCAGGGTCCTTATACAGTGCCCACCCACTTATTAATCTGGTCTTTACCCACCCAGAAGACTTTAGTGGCCAATTTTGTCTGCTGCAAGTACTGCCAATAGTGCCTTCTAGTGGGTGCCCAGTGGACCGGTAGCAGAGCTGAGCTTCAGACTTGAGGAGTTCAGAATCAGCACTGGTGTGCTAGTGGAATATCCTGCTGCGCCACCTGGGCGCCCCTTATGGAATAGTTTTTGATGGAGGATAACAGTATAAATAAGTCTCAATTAAGTTTGAACTATGTAAATTAGAAAAATTAGAAGGTTAGTTAGTAAGTGGTGGTCATGTGAAGCAATTTTGAGCAATAAGAACTTTAGGACATCTCAGGATTAAGATTAGGACCACCTTTGTGGTGTCCAGCATTTATTTTAACGTACGTAAGTTCAGTCCCGGTTGCTAAAGTGCATTTCCATAACATGATGCTACCACCATCGTATTTACAGTTGATGTGGTGTTGATGCCACTTGTTGGATGTACGCTACACATACAGTTCTGTATAGCATTTTAAATTCAAGCTTAAGAGCTGAGAACTACTACTGTCTTTCCAGACCACAAGTCTTCTAAATATCGCTGTAAATTCTTTAAGAGCAAGCATCTGCACGGTCGGTTTCCATGTTTTTTATTCATCGAATTTCTCTTGACTGTATCCAGATCATTAATCTATGCTCCGTTCATCATTTCTCATTAGAGTTACGCTTGGTCAAGATGATATTCCTAGAGCACTGAACACACACTCACGCATTCACATTCACATACGACTAGATGTTATTTAGAGTGACTGCTGAACTTACTGCAGTGCTTGTAGTATTCAAAGAGTGAGTGGGTGTGTACAAGGTGCTGAGTAATTAGTATTTGCTAATGGAGTTTAATGGAAGTGTGTTACACAGCATTTTGTCTCTGATAGACGCACGTTTCCCTTACGCTGCTAAAGCATTAGCGTGATTAGCCATTGGTCAAGAAGGGATCAAACACCCTGCATTGCAGCAGTTGTACCACACACTGCAAAACTAAAAAAACGGAATTTCCGGAAATGATGGGACATTGTGTAAAATGCAGTAAAAAGTAGAATCTGTGATTCATGAATTCTCTTGAATCTTTTAATCTATTTGACAAGTCATTCCCATGCTTTCACTGATCAACTTAAACAGAAAATAGAAACATATTTAGAATTTGATGCCTGCAACGCACTCCAGGCAAAGGTAAAATGTGAAGGAAAGGTTTGTAAAATATTAATAATAAATAAGTACCAGTGTTCCACAATAAGCAGGTTAATTGGTAGCAGGTAAAGGAATCATGATTGGGTATAAAAAGACAATCCACCAAAGGATCAGCCTTTACAAGCAATGATGGGTCATGGCTCACTACATTGTGCCAGACTTTAGTTCAAAAAGAACATGTCAATGCAAGATTGCAAATAATTGAGTCTTTTACCATCTACTGTTCATAATATTGTGTCCACGGTTTAGCTTGCTTTTGGGAAAAACGAACATTGAGTTCTCTTTGCCAAAGATGAAAAGGACCATCCAGAGTATTATCAGTAAAATGTCCAAAAGAAAACATCTGTCATGGTATGGGGGTGCATCAGGGCCCATGGAATGGGTGACTTGCATATGCGTGAAGGTACCATTTACACAGAGGCATATATTGGGCTTTTTAGAAAAGCTTTCCCAGGAAGTCTATTATTATTTCAGCACACGATGCCAGGCCTCATTCTGCATGCACTACAACAGCATGACTTTGTAGTCACAGAATGTGTGTGCTTGACTGGCCTGCCTACAGCCCCAATCTGTCATTAATGAAAATGTATGGTGCAGCATGAAGAGCAGAATCAGACAACGGCAACTACAGACTACTGAGCAGCTGAAGTCTTGTTTCCAGCAAAAATGGAGACAAATACCACTTACAAAACTGCAACAATTGGTGTCCTCAGTTCCCAACATGTTAAAGAGCCCCAACTTTTTGGATAGTGTTGCAGGCATCAAATTCTAAATTTGTTTATAATTTCAAAATACAATGAAGTTGATGAGTGAAACATGTCAATTAAATAAAGAATCAAGAGAAATAAAACACAGATAATTTTTTTTACTGCATTTTACAAACTTTTTCTGGAAATGAAGTTTGTATATATATTTACATTAGAGTGCAAAAGAATTCATACCCCAAGTGCTTTCTCACAGAAATGATGTCACAAGCTGGACTTGGAACTTTATTGTTTTTAATCAAACAGGAAGGTGTTGGTGGTACACAGCGATTTTTATGGTTTACAATCAGGACCAGGAATTGGATCTAAGATCTGGCATGCAGCATCCTTCTCTTTAATAATTCTGACCAGACTGCCAAATCTGCTATTTAATATATTTTACATCATCGCCGCTCAGGTGGTGCAGCAGTAAAATATGCTAGCACACCAGAGCTGGGATTTGCGAATACATTGTATCGAATTTCAGTTCTGCCATCTGGCTGGGCTGGGTGGCTATATAAACAACGTTTGGCTGTTGTTCATACAGTGTTAGAGGGCCGGATAGGGACCTCATAACTGATGCAATTACGACCTCAGCTGGCTGGTTGATGGCGTCTGCACAGAGTAGAGGAATAATGCTGATCAGGGTGTGGCTCTCCGTGCACAGGGCTGATTCGCATATGGTGAAAAAATGCAGTCGGCTACTGCACACGTGTCAGAGGCAGGGGTCAGCACCAGTAGAGAGGAAGCATAATGCAATTGGGTACAAATTGGATGCACTAAAAATCGGGAGAAAATGCATAAATATATATATATACATCCTTTTCCTTAGTCACAGCCACTGACAACTGCAGCTTAGGTTATGTGAGAAATTACTATTCTAACCAAATTTTAAAGCGATGGCCTGACCTGACCTAGTCAGCGTGATTTTAGTTTCATATTTTGTCCACTGTTTATCTGTGGATTTATTTTTTTTTCGTTTTGTTTTAATGCTTTATGCTCTTATACTTGGGCAGCCTTTACAACACTGATATATCTCACAAGAGATGGCACAGAAAACTGCTGATTCACAAATCTCCTAAGTAGCAACAAATTGAGTGAGCGCACCAAGAAACGTGGTGCATGATATAGCTATTATTATTATGGGTGTGAATACTTTTAGTTCCACTTGAAAACAGTTTGGGTTCTAAATCTCTTTTAAAGCACTTGATATGATTGAATTTATCATGATTATTCAGGAATAGAGTTGGAGTAATGTTTCATGCAGGATCTTAGACTCATCCAGGCCAGACGCCACCGTAATCTATTAATTAATTTAGTGAGTCCTGTGGGATTACAGGGGAACAAAGAAATCAATATGGCAGTATTTTCTACATTTCTTTTGCAAGACTTTATAGATTCACTGGCACCATGTATTGATTTTTTTTAAATATTAAGAAATGTTTGCCTACAGGCACAGATTTAATATGGATTTAGATTAAAACTGCTGCTGTTTTGAATTTCCAGGCATTTTGTCTTCTCATAGAGCCAGTGAACATATTTGATGATGATGGCGTCTCCTCGTAGTCCGAGCATGGGTCTCCAGTGCGATGCTTGGTTCTCTGTCAGTGTTTGGCTCTCTGATGCAAGTTCACCAAACAGGATTCATCGTGGGAGTCGATCTCCTGTAATGCGAGTTACGTGGCCTATCCACCGGAGTTGATGTTTCATGATGGATGCTTCAATGCTGACAGAGGAAGCTCTTTCCAGCACAGAATTATTGGTCACATAATCATCCCAGTTGATGTTGAGGATGGCTCACAGCTTCTGTTGGTGGAACTGCTCCAGCTTCTTCCGATCTGCTCGGTAGAGGGTCCAGGTTTCACATCCATACAGAGGAGTGGATGCGACGATGGCGTTGTAGACCATACGTTTTGTTTGATGGGTCAGATCCTTGTTACGGAAGACACGGCTGGTGAGTCTTCCGAAGGCTCGGTGTGCCGCTTGGATTCTGTTTTCTATGTCTCCATCTATGTAGATGATGTGCACTGGGTGGACAGGATGCTGCCAAGGTACGGGAAGTGGTCCACACACTCTAGGGTCTTCTCGTTGATTGAGATAGTGAAGTCTGGTAGGGAAGTCCTGGGAGAAGGTTGTGCGAGGACCTTCGTCTTTGAGGCGTTCACGGTCATGCCAAAACGTGTGTATGCTGCATTGAAGTTGTTGACTGAGTGGGTTGGTGCAGCGTTGTCGTCTGCATATTGCATTCCGGTGACTTTGAAGGTGGAAACGAGGCTTCTGGATCTCAGTCGGGACAAGTTAAACTGTTCCACAATACACATACTTTATGATTAAAGCAGCTATCATAAAGGTTCTGCAAATGTCTGAAAAAGCTTACAAAGCCATGGCTCTGGGACTCCACTGAATCACAGTGAGAGTTATTACCCAGAATTGTGGTGAATCTACCCATACTTTCCAAGGGCTCAGCGGCAGTTAATCAGGCTCCCAGAAAAAGCATCTAGAGAAGTGCAGACGTCTCTAGATTTTTTTAAGAATCAGTCAGGCCAGTTTTTGTGACTTGTGAGAGGATCAGTGTTTATATATTATGTCTGGTGGTGGCAGTGTGATGGCATGGAGGTACAGTGCCGAATCAGGACCTGGAAGACATGCTGTTATCAAACAGAATGTAAGCTCATCTGTCTGTGGGATGATTCTGAGGTGCAATTCAATTCTGTGGCAGCATCATGATTCAAAACAAGCAAAAAGAATCAGAATCATCAAACAAAATCAAACAGGGATGTTTGAAAACGCTGTTATCACATTGTTAAAATAATACCACCCACTACTCTCAACACACACTCACACTGTTTACAACGTCATGCATTTTTAATGTTGATTCTGCCAGCAGTCAGAGCCACTGGAGGGCAAAGCCTCCTTAACGCTGACAAAATACGTTCTCCTGCAGTATAACACACGTACAGCTTTATTAAACCTGTCTGTACAAAAACAACTCCCAGTTTACTCTGGAAAAGACGCGTAAACTGTGATAAGTTGAACATACACTGATTAGGCATAACAGTATGACCACCTCCTTGTTTCTACACTCACTGTCCATTTTATCAGCTCCACTTACCATATAGAAGCACTTTGTAGTTCTACAATTACTGACTGTAGTCCATCTGTTTTTCTACATACTTTTTAGCCTGCTTTCACCCTGTTTCTTAATGGTCAGGACCCCCACAGGACCACTACAGAGCAGGTATTATTTAGGTGGTGGGTCATTCTCAGCACTGCAGTGACACTGACATGGTGGAGGTGTGTTAGTGTGTGTTGTGCTGGTATGAGTGGATAAGACACAGCAATGCTGATGGAGTTTTTAAACACCTCACTGTCACTGCTGGACTGAGAATAGTCCACCAACCAAATATATCCAGTTAACAGCGCCCCGTGGACAGCGTCCTGTGACCACTGATGAAGGTTTAGAAGATGACCAACTCAAACAGCAGCAATAGATGAGCGATCGTCTCTGACTTTACATCTACAAGGTGGACCAACTAGGTAGGAGTGTCTAATAGAGTGGACGGTGAGTGGACACGGTATTTAAAAACTCCAGCAGCGCTGCTGTGTCTGATCCACTCATTCCAGCACAACACACACTAACACACCACCACCATGTCAGTGTCACTGCAGTGCTGAGAATGATCCACCACCTAAATAATACCTACTCTGTAGTGGTCCTGTGAGGGTCCTGACCATTGAAGAACAGGGTGAAAGCAGGCTAAAAAAGTATGTAGAGAAACAGATGGACTACAGTCAGTAATTGTAGAACTACAAAGTGCTTCTATATGGTAAGTGTAGAAACCAGGAGATGGTTTTAATGTTATGGCTGATCGGTGTATAGCTTAAATGTAGAGATCCTGTGGAACTTCCACAACTACACACACAAGAGAAAAAATAAAGATGAAGCATTCCAAATATGATGAAGCATTTCAAAGATGTTGAAGGCCTGAAGGTGTTCAGTGGGGTTGAGGTCAGGGCTCTGTGCAGGCAAATAGCATATTATTTATTTTAATCGTTTGATTTTCTACACTAAATTAGCATCCATGTAACAGAAACAATACTGACGAGTGCTAAATTGTGATGCGTTCCTGGCTTTAGGTTCTTCAGAGTTCTCCTTGTCCATTTACTGGGAGAATCCCAGTAATCCAGCATCTCACAGTCCAGTCATGTTTTTAATCATGCGCAACGGCGTGCCCCTGCGTTAACATATTCATCGAAACGCAGTGACCGGTGGAGTAATGCAGCTGTACGTCTGCATGAATGACTTCAGGAGATTTTCAGAGAAGGGAAGTATCAGCTGATCTGAACAATCAGGAGCTCATCAGAACAAACGTACAGTTCTGATTATGCTAATCAACCTGTCTAAACCTGTAACCGACCAAGAAAATGAGAGAGAAGAAGAGAACGAGTGTAGAAAATCAATGTACTTCAGAATTAAGGTTACAACATTGATTCACTTTAACCAAAAAGCTGGTCAAGGTCACTGTAGTTCCGGTGCAACCTGAAAACGTCAGCTGATCTGAACAATCAGGAGCTCATCAGAACAAACGTACAATTCTGATTGCAAGTCAACCCGTTTAAACCTGTAACCGACCAATAAAATGAGAAAGAAGAAGAGAACGAGTGTAGAAAAGCAATGGACTCCAGGATTAAGATCACAACACTGATTCACTTTAACCGAAAAGCTGGTCAAGGTCACAGTAGGTCCGGTGCAACCTGAAAAAACTGGGTGTATCCAGACTGAACCAATCCAACAGTGATTTGTTTACATCTAGGGACAGTTTAAAGCAGCAAATCCATCTTTTGTATATTTTGGGAGGTGGCAAACACCCACTTTGCCAGCTAGACTTGGTTTAATGGTTTTGGGGGTCAATAAGATAGTTTTATTTTATTTGGCCATCCATTGGTACATCTTTAGGACTTGCTTTATCCAGTTTGTGGTCACCATAAGTCCAACTAGACCCACAAGTGCAAAGCAGGAATGCACCCAGGACAAGGCACCAATCTATCAATCAAAGGGCTTTGCCAAAGATAAGGTCTAAACACAGGTTCTCAGAAACTTGGTCAGTAACCCACTATTATAATTATTTATATTATAATTAACAACCTGAGCTACATCAAGTACATAAAATGGGCTATACTGCTTCAACAGATTAGTAAGATGTGCAAAAGCCAAACCATTGAGATCTTCAAAGGTTATCAGCATGTTCGGGCAGCACCGTGGCTTGGTGGGTAGAACTGTCACCTCACAGCAATTAGGTCCTGGGTTCGATCCCCAGGTGAAGCGGTTCGGGTCCTTTCTGTGTGGAGTTTGCATGTTCTTCCAGTGTCGGTGTGGGTTTCCTCCCACAGTCCAAAGACATGCAAGTGCGGTGAATTGGAGATACAAAATATGGACTCATTGGACTTACACTGATGAAGTGATTACCTATTCTGTCATGAATGTAACCAAAGTGTGTTAAGATATCAGCATGTCCTCTAAAGCAGTGGTCTGACCACCTCCGGACAGTCTGATGGAGGTGTCAGGGTTTGACTGATAACAGTTTGGCGGCTGTAAGGTTTGGTAGAGACAGAAGAATGTCAGTGCTGTTTGTTGAGGGTTCAGACCCCATTGTTTCAGTGAAAAGAAATGATTACGCTGCAGTATACAACGATACACACAGGCATCGTTCTTAAGGCATCGTTGACCGGGTTTATGATGCGACACTTTTGCTAACGCAGCTCAATTTAAAGACCATTATGTGTGTGGGCGTGTGTGTGTGTGTGTTTATTTATAAGGAAATAAACACACTTCTCACTGTACTCACTGTGGGTGGAGGAGACATAAAAAGAAGCCGCTTCCCAAATTGCATGCTAGTATGCTAAGTGCTGGTACACACTATATAGAAAGTTAAAATAATTTCTCTATATTTTAGCTTTATAAATGAAAATATCTGGAAATAACAGCAATTAATCCACCCTCTGCATGTTTTTCGGAGGTTGGAGGAAATTGGAGTATCTTTGGTAGAGGAAGAACACACTCATTCTTTCCGTTCATGTCCAGTGGATACACACCTGCAGGACAGTCTATACAGCGTGGATTAATTTCACACCCCATTACACACAAACACACACACTCCATCACACACTGCACAGCACTGACAAGATACACTCTCCATCACACACTCCCTAACCCTTGTGACACAGTCCCTGATCCTGCAGAAGACCAAATATCTCTATGAGCAGGTCCTATGAGCAGAGCTTTCTCTGGACAATAGAACCAGCACAGCAGACTCTTGATGGTGAACTCCTGTGATGGACAACTGTGGATAAGCAGTTCCTAACCTCTGCTCTATAGTTGAGCAGACAATTTGATATCATTGGCTTTCACAACAAACCCTCAACTTTGTTAGCTGAAAACACTTAGTTTAATGAGATTAAAACCTTTCCTAGATGTTTTACTCTGTCTCTTCTCTGAGGCCTTCACACTATTAGATCCTAAGTACATATTGTAAATATCTAGTCCTACAAACCTTTTTGATCTGGTGTTGGCACACTTGGATATGCCTACATTTAGCCTCTAGAAATTGCTGTGTAAAATCTGCTGGGTCCCAAGTCAACCTGCACTCCAGGTTGCTTCTTGTGCTGTCACATGCCGATCGTGCTACAGAAACACCATTGCCATGCAATCCACCCCCTTCACCAAGCCAGCAAGTCTTTCATCCCTTCCCCCTTTAACCCCATGAATCAAACTGAACCCCTTCCAGTGCTCCACAGTCACAGTGATCAGTGTTTGGTGTTCACGATGCTCCCTCAGGACTCGTATCTTACCACACACTTCATTACCCACCAGCACAGAGACCCAGAAAATGCTAGCGCTTGAACTCTGATCTTCTGTGTCAAGACTCCCATGTAAATTTGGTGAGTTTGACTGCACCTGTTAGGCTGAGACACAGGTCAGGAATTTCACTCAAGGACATTTCTAAGCAACTTCAGGCATTAAGATCATCTATGCAAATAACTGTACATAAATACAAAGAACGTACATGGAACAGTGGTCTCTTATCACTAAACTGTTGCCTCATGCTGAGAGAAAATTTGTCAAGTTGTCAGATATCAAGTCTGCTATGAACTAGAAGCTGCTGGAAAAGTAGTGTCACTGTCCACAGTCAAGCAAGCTTTACATTACCATGGGATTAGAGGCTGCCATGCAAGAAAGAAGCCCACTGCTGTAAAATTGGCACCTTAAAGGTCAACTAAAGCTCAGCTCATAAAGAAAAAGGATTCTGGAAGAAAATCTTTGTGGTCAGATGAAACAAAAATGTGAAGGATTCAAACCCAACAACACTGGACCTACTGTAAGGCATGGTGGAGGTAGCATTATACTCCGCTGCTGTTTTGCTGCTAGTGGAACTGGTGCATTTTAGAAATAATAATGAAGTCGATGGAATAATGAAGAATGGAGATTGCTTAAAAGTTTTTTTTTATTTTGGATGTAATTGGGTGTTCCTGCTGAATGTTGGGTGGTCAATGAGAAGTTCAGGTAAAGGACAGTTGCAGAAATCATTGAAGACCTTTCAAGTGTTCTACAAGTGTGACCAATCATGATATCTGACCCCCGGCCTCAGACGACTATGGCATCATCAGCATTCATACTCACAACTCATCTCCTCTTAACTCATATTGATTCAACTTATCACTCTTCCAAAGCATTTCCAAAGCATTCTGGAGAGAAGATTTAGGAGATCACGGACCAAGCAAAGCACAGAGGAATAAAGTTTGGTGGAATGATAGGCACTGATGTCAATCTGTTACTGACTCACCGCCATTGTTTTCCTCAGAACAGACCAGTGTGTTATACGTCTCACACCTGGATGTCTGGATGTTCTAATGATCTTCTACCTCCAACAGGACATCAGGACATTTAATACCACTGCAGAGTTCCATCCTCACCTTTTCACACTCTCTCTATAGGGGGCTGAGGAACAGATGCGAAAGTGTATATATATATGAAGTGTGTCTGTTGTTAAGTGAACTCTGGATGACGTGATCCCAGCCCAAGCTTGTTATTTGATGGTGAGATCAGCTTCGGAGGTGAAAGCTCAGGTATTGATCAGATTGAATCCGATCAGTGAACTCACCTCACACTGGATTTATGATGTTACCATCATGGGAAGATCGGGAGATGATTTGCTAAACTGGAGGCCTTGGAGGTCGCACACTTGTTCACAACGTTAGCCTTACTTTATATTAGTATATCATCACATATTAGGCGGCACGGTGGCTAAGTGGGTAGCACTGTTGCCTCACAGCAAAAAGGTCTTAGGTTCGATTCCCAGGTGGGGCAGTCCGGGTCATTTCTGTGTGGAGTTTGCATGTTCTCCCCATGTCTGCGTGGGTTTTCTCTGGGTGCTCCGGTTTCCTCCCACAGTCCAAAGACATGCAAGTGAGGTGAATTGGAGACACTAAATTCTCCACGACTGTGTTCGATATAACCTTGAGAACTGATTAACCTTGTGTAATGAATAACCACCGTTCCTGTCATGAATGTAACCAAAAGTGTAAAACATGACGTTAAAATCCTAATGAACAAACAAACAAACATCACATATTATTTCAAAATGCTAAGCAACCACATCTGAGACCCACGTTCAAATCTACATCGCATTCCCATTTGCAATATCACCAAAACTTTGTGAACCCCTATGAGTTAATTTGACCACTCTTTCCAAAGTTAAAGGGCATAAAAATGGACCTTGAACCCTATTTCAGAATATTTTAGAAAAAGTGTCTGGACTTATCATGAACACGATCAGAATAAAGTGGTAACCAGATGATTTAATGAACACACTTAGGTCGTGAGGTGGCCTGATGCACTTGCTCACCGCTACTGAGTACAAGTCAAATCAAATCAAATCAAGGTTTATTATTAAGTCTTGTGTTTCTCGGTGCAGCTGGACCCACGGTGACCCAGACCAGGGTAAAGTGGTATTGTTTTGATAAGGATTTTCGGATCCTTGATATCTCATCACGCTACAGGATGATTTTTTTCAAATTGGACACTACTAGATTGAGGGAAATCAATAAATAAATAATAAAAATAAAAAATGTCAT
Source organism: Trichomycterus rosablanca (assembly GCF_030014385.1). Lineage (NCBI taxonomy): Eukaryota > Metazoa > Chordata > Actinopteri > Siluriformes > Trichomycteridae > Trichomycterus > Trichomycterus rosablanca. The sequence goes on from NC_085992.1 coordinate 11,495,112, forward strand.
AGTCAGGACCTGGTGGCACAGCTGGTAGAGAAGGTTTCATATATTAACATGGTTCCTGAGGCCCTGGGTTAAATCGGTGTGGCTTTCCTCCTGAAAGTCTGGTTTGCTTTTAGTGCTCAAAAACATCAACTAGGAACTCTAAATTGCCTCAAGGTGTGATTGACCAAGTAAGTAACCAAGTGAAAGTGGATTGGCGCTTCTTGTGGGGTGTGTTCCCTGCCCTGTGCCCAGTATTTCTAGGTTGGCGTCCCTGACTGGAATGAAGCATTGCATGTCATTAATACCTCAGTTTTTTCTCTACCTTTTAAAATAAATTCCAGTAGGTAGACTGGTCGTTCCAAATTGGCCAGATGTAATGTCTGACATTTGACTGAAGCCTCAAGTAGAATGTATTTCCTCTTTGGAATGTTGCTATGATAGGCTCTGGATTCACCACACCCTAAATCAGAATGGTTTAATATATATGAATGAATACAATTTCAAACCCAATGAGGTTCCTGCTCGTTCGTGAAGGTTTGTGAAGGTCCACAGGAGTTTGATCTCTCTTCACCCTAACATGACAGTGTTTTTTATTGTTATAATAAAGTTATGAGAATGAAAGTGACGTCCGGGTTGGATGAGCCGGAACAATTCTAAGCTGAAGCCGTCAGCACTTGCACTTTGTAACAATGCGTCATGCAGCAGGGATGTCTCTAAAAATAAAGCACTGTTTGAACGCTGTCAGGCAAAAATGACATGGCTTTGTGTTTTCACAGAGACACATGGGGTGACGAAGAAAAGGCAGAAGAACCGGTACCAGGTAATGATCTTTTTTTTTGAGGGGTAATGGTGCCAATCTGACACTGCATCTTCATCTCCACTGAGAGCAGCAGTGTTGCTTTTGTGCTTGTGTATTCCTGGTTCTTTTGTCTTTGGGGTAATTTGATTACCGTTGTACCTTTGAAGGGTATCCTGAAGTCACTCAGTCATTAGAGTTATTAAAATCTGTCAGCTCTTCCCTTTCTAACGAAGGGATTATGAGCTTTAAGTGTCTTCAATAGATCAATAGAGCTCAATTACAGGCAATAATTAGATACTTGTGTTTTGTGCAAAGCAGAAATTGGCTTGTAAAGAAAATCCATCTGTTTTAGTGAAAGTTTGCGAGTTTAAATCCCAGAATGGACACTGAAACCTCAGTGCCAGAAGTCCTTGAGCAATGAGAAGTCTTTTGTAAAGACTTTTTTAAGAAGTCCGTGGCAGGAATGATAACAAATACAAAAAAATAGTTAATCTACAGTCTATGCCAGACACAATATGGCCTGCCTAGTGACCAGTGTATCTTGGTGCAGCAGGACCCACGGCAACCCAGACCAGGATAAAGCGGTAGACAAAAATGAAAAAAAACAACCAGAATATTGTTTTGATAATGTAGCAGTTTGTCTCTTTAACCCTTTAATCGTCTCACCAAGAAATGATTTCTTAGTTTCTTGAGACTATACCAACAACAAACATTTAATATTTTTTTACTCGTGCACACAGTATTTTTTTAATGATGAAACTTTTCATGAATGATTTTCAGCTGCTAGCTTCAAGTTGACATGTAGTTTAGAAAGTCTGTTTTATTAAAACCACAGTGTCATCTACCAATATTTTATATATATAAAGTTTAACACATGTCAACCAAGGAGCAGACACGGCCCAAACAAGATTATTTAAATACAGCTTATTTTTACCCAAGTATTTAGACTTAAAGTAAGCACAACCAAACGGTTAAGCAGACCATTAAAGCGTTCAGATCCGAAAATCAAAGCTTGGAATCAAAATACATATGTCTTAGTATTATATAAGAGTTCTTGGATAAATTCATCAAAATGCTGATAAATAAGGAATTAAATAAAGTTCTTGGACGCACACTCGGACCTTCGGACCCTCGATATCTCATCACGCTACAGGATGATTTATTTAAATAGAATTCAGTTAGATAGATTAGGGTATGATGTTGCTGAGGCTGGCAGATTCTCTGTTACAAACGCCTGACGCTCGGAAAATGACTTTATTCCCCTCAGTCGTGTTCAGAGTGCAAATGTAAGCACAAACCCAAACCTAAAGATACAGCCAGCTGCACAACTATCAGCACTCTCAAACATCAAAAGGAAATGATGGCATTTAACAGGTGCTTTTAAACTATTTGAGCAATTGAGGGTTGAGAGCCTTGTCCAGGGGCCCAACAGTGCAACTTGGCAGTGGTGGAGCTTGAACCAGCAACCTTCTGATTACTAGTCAAGTACCTTAACCACTGAGCTACCACTGCAAGACAAAGCATGTTGTGTTTATGACCTGGGAAGAGCTTTAAAGGAGCAGCATAGGCTGGTTTCACCTTATTCACCACTAGGCTGGGTGCATATTTCCTGCTTACTGTGGCGTTAACACTTTTTTACATTTTGCTGGCCGTGCCACTGAGTGCCAATACAAAAAAACAGCACACAGTATTAACAGTTTATTCACATGCAGTTTTGTTTGTAATAAAAAGTGGGCGTGGCTTGATGAAACTTTATCTCTTCAATCAAATGCTGCATTTAATCTTATTAAAGACCTACGAAGCATGACAAGTGATTCCAGGATTAGAAAACGTGCGATTGTTGTCAATATTGCAAACCCACGCTGTTCATTCAACAGCTCACTAGTCACTAATTTTACCCACAATGCCGTAGTTCTAATTTACCGTTTTTATGGATCAGTGGGAATTAGTTTCTTTCTGCCACATCAGTGTGTGGCTTCTGTCTATGTCATATAAATAATGTGTCTTACTGGCGGTGCTTTAACAAGGTCAGCAGCAAAATGAGTTAAATCAGACTGAAATTTGAGAACAGCTCGAGATGTAAAAAAATCAAGCGTCAAAGCTGTGAATCTGCACAGAGCATGACACTTAAGGTAGCGCAGCGGCAAGCTGTAAAAAACAACCATCAAAGCTGTGAATCTGCACAGAGCATGACACTTAAGGTAGCGCAGCGGCAAGCTGTAAAAAACAACCATCAAAGCTGTGAATCTGCACAGAGTACAATGCTTAAGGTAGCGCAGCGGCAAGCTGTAAAAAACAAACACCAAAGCTGTGAATCTGCACAATGCATGACACTTAAGGTAGCGCAGCAGCAAGCTGTAAAAAACAACCATCAAAGCTGTGAATCTGCACAGAGCACGACACTTAAGGTAGCGCAGCGGCAAGGTGAGCAGAACCTCTTCATTCTATAGGACACAGCCATGAATGTAAGTTTAATACCATTCAGAACTGATGAAGAGCCTGAGATGTGTGGGGAAACATGTTTTAAAATGCAAAATAATGCAAGTTTTAGCATTAACACAGCATTGCGAGCATCTCCAATAATCTAAGTGATAGAAAGACTTTTGTATTTACGCTACAGTTTGGATCATTTCTCTGTTTTGGCCAAAAGGTACGAAGTTCTCAATTTATCTCCCAGTGAGGCACAAGTCTCAGTCTCGTCCTCAGCTAGCGGGAGGAGATGCTGTACAATTCCCCATGTGTGATATGGCTTTTTACACTCTGAGTGTGTGTATCAGAAAGATAGTAGCTAGCTGTTCAAGTGTTAGAATGCAGATAAATACTGTTTATGATCTGAAACAGCAACAGTTGTGCATTATTATTTAAAAATAATTCAGCTGGTATGTGAAGTTATGACTGGGGATGGGAAGAATTAATTAACTGGCAATGTTTACTGGCTAAAAATATTTTACTTTAGATCAAATTCTGTTTTTTATTTTTACACTGGAAAAGTTACAGGAACATTTTGGCTTGCGCTGTGTCAATCAACAGAACCAGGAAACACCAGCCACACTGTACAATATGGTAGTGGTGCTGGTAGGAGCATGGATTGGCAGCTTGGTCAGGATTGATATTCAGTAAATGGGATTTAATTTAATTGGTTCCGAGGGGCTGTTCTTAAGTCAAAATGTTCGTTAGTTAAACCTATTTTTCCCATAAGAATTAATGTAAACAGAATTAATCCGTGCCAGACCTCCCAAACCACCCCCTTACCTAACACTTCTAATGTCTTAAATGGTCTTTTATGGTCAAGTTAACTTGTTCGTGACGTCACGTGTTTCGCGAATTTCGGTTAGTCATCCGAAATTTATTCGTACGTTAAGTTGAAAAAGATCGTTCGTAACCCAAAATGTTCGTATGGTAAACCGTTCGTAACCCAAGGGTCCACTGTAGTTTTAAACCTCCCTGAGTTAGAATCCTGATTGTATCCCTTAAAATTGCCATAAACCCACTAACCACATAAAACCTGCAGAACTTGCAGAAGAAGGTTTCCTCACCATGTACAGCCAAAAGTCCTTGGACGCCTCACTTTATATTCGAGTTGATGTATTTTAGCCACAACAACTGCTGACATGAATATAAAATCAATTCTATTAAATAAATTATAGGCTTACAAATTTGTGCCAACAGCTTGGGTAAGGCTCTTTCCAGATCCAGCCTGACTGCACCCCCTGTGTACTGACTGAAATCAGTAAAGGCACAGTTTGATGAGTTTGATGAGTTTGTTAAGGGGGTATGTCAATCCTACCGTACTCCTTTGGGATGATACGGAACGTTGATTAGATTTGATGAGTCAGGCCTTCTCGTCCAGCACCAGGGCCTGAATGCTCTTTTAGCCAATTAGGTACTAGTTCCTATAGACACATGTTAAAATACTGTGGTAGCTGTGGGGGCAACTTGATATTAATGTCAGGTTTCCAGGTGTTATATTTTATAACGTGCTACTAGCTGTAATAGCTGCCAAATCCGGCTCAACAAAGTACTAAACTAGAAATATTGACACATTTTATATAGATTTTTTAAATTCCTGAGGTTTGAGTTTGCACATTACAGTTTCTAGTGATTCAGGATGAGATGTAATTCATGTGAAGAACACTTAAGGGTTGAATACTTTTCCAAGCTGCTGTATGTGTAGGAGAGAGGGATGGGAGAAAAAGGCTCCAGTCTGATTTTACGTCTTAGCAAACAGGAAAAAACTAGACTTTCAGCTTAAATTTAAACAGTAATAAAAGCAAAGTGGACGGCACTGATTTATGGTCGTCTATAATTGCGCATCCATCGAGTTTGAAGCGACACACCCGCCAGTGCGTCTCCGTTTCAGGAACAATGGCAGATTGTGGCATTAGGGCTTATTTTCCTGCGCTAACAGCCCTCTGTCCTTCCATCAAACCAGACCAGAGTGCATTAGCTTAATGGCACATGGCTCGTGTTACCCCTTCTGGACTGGTATTGAAGGTTTTAAAGACGTAATCACATCGACGGAGCTTAGTCTGTAATTACCACCTCATTTACTTTAGACCAAATAGACTTCTACCAACTACCTGTAGTTTATATAGCATTCAATCAAAAATCTAAATGACTGGACCATTCTGAGGACACACGGCGACTCCTCAACGTCTACAGCATGTAGCCAGAAAGTCTTAAAGCGATTCGCTAACAGATGTATAAAGTGAATCAAATCCAAGAATACAATTATATATACATTTTACTTTGTGACAACAGTTTGGGGAAGGTCCCTTCTTGTTCCAGCATAACTGAGCCCATGTGCACAAACCAGCTCCATAAAGACACGCTTGGGTTTGGTCAAGACGAACTCCAGTGGTCTGCACAAATAAATTTAAACCTCAAACATAAGTGTCTGAATTTACAAATGCTTTTTTTTTTAAGGTATGGGCACACATTCCCACAGAAACACTCCAAAATCATGTAGGAATGTTCTGGTTTGGTGTAAATAACATAAATATGTCAGACATTGTATGATTTGAAGTCGTTTAAGGCTTCTGAAAACGTCCCGAGTTTTGACTGAGTTTTAGGCAGTCTGATAAAAACAGCACAATTTTTTCAGCCATTTGAAAATCATGGTGAATGTTTATTTATGCTCTGCTAGTTTTGCATAGACGACACCATTACACAAACAGCAGCAATTTCCAGACTCATTCCATCAAATCTTTGGGAAAAATTCTTCTATTTTTAGCTCATATTCATGCACTCGGTCCATTCTAATTATGGAAACATGCTGTATTCAATTCAAACCATTTCTGAATATTCTCCAATACATGTTTGGCAATTTTCTTTTAATCAATTTGGTTCTGAAGCTCAGACGGTAAAAGGCCAAAATTCTCTAGACCCCCAGTATAGTAGATCTGGGTACTCTTGGTGCACAGACATTTGCATAAGACTGTGTCATAACCAAAGCCATTAAAAAGTGACAGATCTTCAGAATACTTAACTTGCATGTATATTTAATTCCCTTGTGCGCTTTAGTGACCTCTGCTGGCCGCATGACACCCTCAGAGAGGGAGGACGAACAGGTTCCTCATTGCTTTGCAACTGCGGCCTCTGCTGGCTGGTCGAGGCGGCTGCACGAGTGATGGGTCATTCACGGATAGCAGTGCGCGACTCTCTGTTTTTAAAAGGTGCACAGAAATGGTCAGCCGCTGCACATGGGTCAGAGCGGGCACATAATAGTGTGCAGCTCTATTCGTTCAGGGTGGGGGTCTGCAAAAATAATAATAAAATAATTTTAAAATGTGATAAAGAAATATTTGGTATTTATAGGATTTCTGAAAGATATTTTTGATCAAATAAATGATCTACTGTATTTATTTTATTAGAATAATATTAATTAATAAAATGTTTAAGAAAAATTATTAACAGTAATTTTTGTAAATTACAAAAAATGATCAACCATAATGGTTTTACATTCAAAGCATTTAGTGGACACTTTTGTCCAAAGCAACTTATAGTAAACCAATATAATAAAGAGCAATTGATTTTGAGGCCCAACAGTAGCAACTTGGCGGTGGTGGGGCTTGAACCAGCAAGCATCTGATTACTAATCCAGTACCTTATGCCTTGTTCACACTACACGATTTTTGCCCTGATTTTCGCTCGCTGACGGGTCGCCGCTAGATGTGGCAGCTCAGGAGCAACTCGACGTTCGCTCGGCGATCTAAACTCGGCTCTCAATCGCTATGTGTGAACTACTCAACAACTCGATCCGAGCTACTCGAGGACTGAGGAGAGATATCTAGCATGTTGAATATCTGGATCAGTCGGTTGCGACTGTCAATGAGTGTGGTGAGGGGGATAATATTGTTTCTATCAGAATACATCGACACACACACAAGCTTTACAAAATTTGTGATGCATTTTTGGACATGGTATCATTAAACTCCTCGTCACTTCTCACATTTGTTTTCGTGAAAAAACGTAGTTTGGGAGACCAGAGAAGCTCGCCTGCGATTCCAGTTGGTGATAGATGGTGTAGTGTGAAACCCCCTATCGCCGATCAGTCATGTAGTGTGAAAGCCACACCGACTTAAGGGACTCCTGATTACAAGAGATCCAGTTGTGTAGTGTGAACTGTACAGCGACCTGATGACTTGGAAAGTCATGTAGTGTGAACTTGGCATAAACCGCTGAGCCGCTACTACATAAAAAAACAATCATAAAATAAATGGCCAACAGTGTTTCAGGTATAACGTCATGAACAAACCCTGTCAATGTTTTAAAGCTCTTTATCGTCTCTTTCACTTTCTAAGCTACTCGTTGTGGACAAACTGTCCAAAATAGAGTTAATAGCATTACCGTTAGCATACAGTTCATTCATGTTAAATATAGGAATCCCAGGAATTGGGACTTTTAAATTCCCTTCTAAATTATCCGACTCAACCAGAGCTTTCTGTCTCTCATAGTACTTTGAGAATTTGTTAAAGATTATAGTAATGGGCAGCGCCACTACTAGAAGGCCACAAATGATGCATAACGTCCCAATTAGCTTTCCAGCCAGCGTGACAGGATAAGTGTCTCCATACCCAACTGTAGTCATGCTAATAGTTGCCCACCACCATCCTACTGGGATGGTCTGGAGCTCAGATTCATCCTCCTCTTTTTCTGCGAAGTAGACAAGCACAGAAAAGATGGAAATCCCGACCGACAGGAAGAGGATGAGCAGGCCGACCTCGTGGTAGCTATGGCGCAGTGTCGCTCCCAGTGACCGTAGTCCTACTGAGTGACGTGCTAGCTTTAGTATCCTGAAGATGCGCATTAGCCTGAGGATTTGCACCACCTTTCCAACGTTCTCCAGCTCCTCACTTTCCTCGCCGTCTGCTTTTTCTAGTGCTAATGTAGCATAAAATGGCACAATGGATACAAAATCAATGATGTTCATTGCATTGCTGGCGAATTTGCGTAAGCACGGGGTGACTATCAAGCGCAACACAAATTCAAATGAAAACCAAATGACACAGAAGGTCTCAAACGCGGTTAAAATGGGATCCTCCACCGGTCTTTCATTAGCATCCACTTGATGGAACTCAGGCATGCTGTGAACACACATGGCGACGATGCTAATTAAAACAACACTCAGTGAGAACACAGCTAGTATCTTAGATGAGAGAGAATGCCCCGGATTCTCAAGTCTCAGCCAGAGTCCTTTGCGTTTCTCTGAACACCAGGTGCCTTCAAACTTTGCCATATCCTGTTCCAGCTCAGAAAGGTCTTCGAAGGATGATTCAAAACTCTCCTGAAGAGGGTCATCGTCGTTTCTGTCCCAGTCGTGATCCCTCTCGCCGTCCTTCTGCTCTTGAAACTTGTTGCTGCAGCATGAATCCAAATACAGCTCCTTAATTCCCCAGTACTCCAGTTCTTGGCTGAAGCTGAAGACACACAACTCTTCCATGAGGTGGATTTTGCCTGTGTGGTAGAAGTTCAGGACGTAGCGAAAGAAGCGCGGGTTCCGGTCGAAGTAGAACTCACCCTCCGTCACGCTGTAGTCATCGCACAGCTCCAGTATGGATGACTCTGAGCTGCAGAGGAGCAACCTGCCGAGCCGAGTGTTCGGGAAATGCTGGAGCATGATGCAGGGCACCTTCTGCTTGAAGCCGCCCACGTTCAAGTTGAGAAAGTTCTCATCTGGGCCACGGCGGTGCAGGATCTGTCCGTACACCATCATGGGACTGTAGGGAAATGAGACTCGCTGCTATAAATCCATCACCTGTAGCAAAAACACACAGAATTAGAAAGAATTAGAAAGAGCCAGAAGTGTCTCCTGTAGAAGAATAAAAGAATAAATTACTTCTAAGATTCCAATAGTTGATCTCTAGGATCTCTAAGATCCTGTAGATTAATTCTTCAAGATCTCAAGTTATTAGAAAACTTGATTGGTCAAAGTTGAACCATTATTTACATTGACTTATTAGAGGAAGTAAGTCGTTGGGGACTTGCATCTTGCATCTGTTGTTTGGGTACTCTAGTGAACAGTGAAATTTAAGGCAATTTGTTTGTGGCTTCGAGAGGTTAGGTGTAACAGCCCACCTGCAATTCCTCCAGAAGAAGTAAAGCACATGTTGACCATACTCATCAAACATTTCTTTACTTTATCTTTTTCTACTTTTTGGACCAACACAAGCATTCCTGAACTTAGTTCTCTGACTGTCTGTTTGGCTGACTGTCATCCTGATTACATTCCTACATGCCTGTCTTCTACAGCTAGCCCTCTTGCTAGCAGTTTATGGTTCTTGTTTCCAAGAGTGCAGGTGGTAGACATTGGTTGCGTTCCTGTACCGTAGCTGCCATGGACACACCTCCATCTCAAGGTTTGTCAATGGGTGCCGGGTTCACCTGTTTGGTTCTCTGGTGAGTGTTTGTGTTGTAACTCACTGGGGACTGAGTAGCTGGTGCTCTTTTATTTCCATGTTTCCTGGGAATTGAGTTCATCATTTAACAGCATAATTGGCAGTGCCTGCAGCAGATACTAATTGGCCACCGTATCTGCAGGGTGGGGGCCGGACTATGTGTGGGTGGGTGGGTATTCATAAGGACCATGATTGGCGGAAGAGACGCCTGTGCAGAATGCATTGGCGAGAAGAGGAGGACTGTACACGTGTCGGAAGAGACATGTACAGCAATGTCCTCGGATGCAATCTGGCATCTCTCAGCAGCAGAAGACAAAATTGAGTGCGCTAAATCGGGAGGAAAATGGGGAGAAAATGCATAAAAAAAGACAAAGAGTCACCAACTACTAACCATGATCCCTCGTACAGACGCCTCTACCAGCCAGCAGAGGCCGCAGTTGCAGCAGCATTGGGAAACCCATACACCCTACACTTCAGCTGATCATGATCATGTGGCCACTGGCCTGTTGATAGCACCGCTGAGATTTTTCTTTTTTGCCAATATTATTGTTTTAGCTGTCATACAACCTTAAACCAACTATTTGGCTGGTCATGCAGAAGCATTCTTCCCTCTAGAAGATCCATCAAAATTTACTGATTTACGCCTGGAGCTTCACCTTCTCGCTCTCAAAACAAACACACATTATTTTTTCCAAAAGTGAAGTGTCAAACTGCTAATGAAACAAAAATCACCAGACTTGACTATCCGATCCAAATGTATCATCTGATCTCACATTTTCCACCTCAATTGGCACAAACAAATCTTTTTAACCAGAAAAGAAATCAAGTCAAAGCAATTTTATAAAGGAATAGAATTTGTAAATAGCAGCTGAATAACTTACACTGAATAACGTACACTATATGGTCAAAAGTATAGGGACACCTGACCTTTAACTAACTTGTTGGACATTCTATTTGAACACCATGTGCACTTTTATGCACTTGCCACACATTTTTGCAGCTTTCACGTGCATGATAGTTGCTTTACCCATGGTGATGTAAAGCTTGCTTGACTGTGACCTCTGATCTGTGCAGCTTTTTAATGTTTTTGTTATTATAACTGGTAACCATGCACATAACCTCTGTTCTGAACTGTTCCATCTAAAGAATTGTGAAACCATCCTCAGTTTCTTGGGACATGAAGGACTAAACCCACTGCTGTGTGTTTTTGGTATTTTGTTACTGTGGTGTATTTAATATGCCTATATGATCTTAAAATTGATTTTTAAAAACCTGAGTGTTGTGTTGCTGAATTTGATGAGGCGCTTGAGCTATTTTTGCTCTGATTCCCTGTCCAGCTGGTGCAGTGAAGTTCAATCACAAATACAGAACCAGATCCAGAGTTCGATCTGTACAGCCTTCAGGTCTGGGTGTCTAAAACATTCTTTTTATTGTTTGAAACACTCAGGTAAAAATATACATTTACAAGCATGTCCAGTAAATTATTACAAATAAAGCACAATTTAAACCCACCAAAAAATATTTGTATGTGTGTGTATTTTCTCCCTGTACGTGATACAGCTCAGTGTGGGAACCCGACACCAACAGGTGATAAGAAGCAGTCATAGAATGGATATGTGTCAGAGGGGGCAATTACTGATCCAGCTCTCCTTGATCAGATCAGGGGTTGTGCAAGTGGCAGCGGATTTACAGGATCAGTAATTGGATATGTCTAAATTGAATACAAAAAATAATAAAACAAACAAACCAACAAGTGTAATGGGAAAATAAAAACAGTGGCCAAAATAACGGAAACAAATGAACATGAATGACCCAAAAACAGCCGCAACAGAGAGTGTGAATAGAACAGGGATGGTGCAGAAACTAAATTTGGTCATCACAATATGGCAGTCTGCTCAGAGTGCCTGCGACAAAAAAGTACCAATAGCACCCAACCCCACCAACTGGTGTCCAAATGTGGGCCCTGCTCCAGTTCCCAGGGGGAAAAAAACATACCAGATTGAATCAGGCTTCAAAGTTCCAAAAGAAATCAGGTGCTCAAATCTTTGAGAAAGAAATGGTAATGAATAAAAAATTAACGACCAGCCAGGCAACTGTTCATTAAGAGGAACTGATGCGTCTAGCATATGCACCAGTATGGCACTTCTGCCCATTATAAATGGCAGTGCAGACTGGCATAGTTCTGTCGCTATGCCCCCTGCCGATCTGCAGTGACTCCTACTGTCTTGTGAAGGACAGGACAGTAACATCTCAGCCAACAAGGATGTTATGCCAATGGCAGCTTAGATAAATACACAAGAATACACGTATAATACACAAATCCCTGCTTTCTGGTTTTATTTATATTTTACTCAGTCCCAACTTGTTTGAAATTGGGCTTGTAGGTTTGGATGCTTTTAAGAAGAAAAAAACGAGGCCCAAGAATAGAGCCTTGGGGCACTCCAGATGAAAAAATGCATGATCAAGTAATAAAGATTTGTCTATTAGAGGGATAAAATAAAACACAGAATGTTAGCGATGAAGAAATGTCGAAAATGACACTGCTGAATCGAATGAATCAGACGTTGAGCTTTTTGTACTTCAATGTTGCTTCGGTGTCTCATTGCATTGCAATCAAACCACAAACAGCCAACGAGTGCTAATGGATATCGATCGTGTTCTGTGAACCACACAGAAGCTTTTCAGATCTTTATAAGCATTTTAAATTCTGCTCTGATGCTTCCTGTGGGTCCCATCGTTCAACGCTGAACTGCTCCTGAATTTCTTATCAATAGGTTCAGCACCTGAGCATCTCCCAGGAGAATTCTTCAGTAGTTCATTTGGCCAATTCTTACCAAATAATTATTATTAGTAATAATAAATGTGCGAAAATGCTATGAGCACCGGTAGATTTGGACTGAGTGTGGTGAACAGCATCTTCAGATCTTCAAACTTTTCAGCAGTGCTGAACAGTAATAAATATTTAGAAATACCACCACAGCAACAGTAATAACAATATTTTTAAATGAATATAAAACAAATAAAGGGTGTGGTGTAGCAGTAAATGACTCTAGCCCACTACCACTGGGATCTAGGGTTTGAATTCTCAGCAGTGCTCCCGCGCTGGGTTGGGGGGTTAGGTTGGAGGGATGGCCGAAAACCATATACAGGGTATTCCTGCTGGTGCTGCCCTGTGGCCATTGTTTCCGGACCTGCCATCTTCCACCTGATGGAACCCTGACCAGGATACATTCAAAGTGACAGATAGCAACACAGACTGCTTATAATTATGCAAATTTTACAAAAGACCATTTAAACATCCAAGCTAGAAGACATTTTTCAACAATCAGTTTTTTTGTGTTTGTTTGATTTTTTATTTAATTTTCAGCACTACCGCAAAAACTATACAGGGCAGGGTGCCGATGTATCACGGGGCATCACACCTACACACACACATCAAACATTAATTTGAAGAAGCCAATTCACTTTGTAAATGTTTTTAATGATGAAATTCAACCTGACAGAGGAACAACATATCGAACTATTCAGTGTGACTGAACAAGAAGATCAAACTCTGGTCACCAGGACCCATGTTGCACCAACGTACATTCATCACTCTCTCAACCCCCCAATAAAGAAGAAGAAACATACACAAGAACAAAGTGATGTGTTAGATTTTCAGTTTGAACTGAAACCATTAAGTTGGTTAAAATATTTTCATGACAAACACGTCCTGATTGTTTGAGAAAAGTTATTATATGTAAGAAATCTGTTTTACCACAAATACCTAAAACCTTTCAGCAAAATCTTTCTTATTTGATTGTATTTCATTTGATGTAAATAATAAAGAATATAACAACATTTTGATAGCAATTGAATACAATTAAAGCATTTAGATTTTTAAAGAAGCTTTTTTTTATAGCTTTGATGACCAAAAATATAAGTTTTATTTCAGAGATTTAAAAATGTAATTCAATTAAATATAAATCAATAATATTTTACAGCAAGTTGTTTTCAATAACAACCAGTATTTTACATTATTTAAATCAACTAAGTAATATCAATTTCAATATTTTGTTGTATTAAGTGCATACTGCAAAATGAATAACTAAACTGACTAGTGACATAACATTTATAAAAATGTAAAATATTTAAGAAATAAAATTGCAGCAGTTCAATATAAATAATTAAATATTCTGTAATTTATATCTGTAAGGTTTTGTATAAGGTTTGAAGATTGAAAGCAGCTTTATTGCACACAAAAAAGAAAGAAAGAAAGAAAGTTCAGTTATAATCTTGGGATCACTATGATGTTTACATAAACACTGGTTATAAAGTTCAGAACAGCTTCACTGCAGCAAATAAATAAAAAGCGCATTAAATGTTACCTGAGTTTGAGTCTGTGTATTAAATCCAGTCTGGTTATCAGCTCCCTCTTTTTCATCATCATCATCATTACTATTATAATCATTATTATTAGATTTTTAAATACCAGGACTTCTGGGCTGTTTCTTTAACCCACTACAGCAGCGCTGCTTCATTCTACACCCGCAGCGCTCACTCACTTCATCTGCGCATGCGCACCCTCCACCACCAGCAACATGTGGACGCGCTTACTCGCTGCGCCCCCGCGGGAACGCGCTTTATCCGGTCACTTCATAAAAGGAGAGAATTAAAAGAAGGTGGAGATGAACAAATAAGGAAGTTTTTAACCTCCTTTAATCCCATTAAAAAGAAAACCAAGTGAATATTTACATTTTTCTCTTCAGTACAGCAACACTGACATTCACAAAATTAGTTTAAAAAGCGTGTCAGGGTCTGTTGATGTCTTGTAAAATTGACTTTGACTAACCGCGTCATCCTAATCCAACACACACACACACACACACACACACACAGCCTACCTGACTTCACGCCTTTTTTTTTTTTTGCATTCTAAATTTGACAAACACACATTTGGCCGGAAGAGGGCGCTGTGGGGTCGTTTGTTTTAATACTCTTTACTGTCTAGTATTTAATTATTTCTATTATATTAAATATTAATATGTTACCTAGTATTATAATGGATGTTTTTATTATTACTAGCAGTAGTAGTGGTAATGGTAGTGTTGTTGCTGTTATTATACATACTGCATTGAATTCTAACAATCACCATACCAATAAAATATAAAATTGCTATTTGTGCCCATATAAATAAGATTAGTTTGGCTAAGCTGTAAGCATTGTAGTAATACAGTCTAGAATGCTCTGTACAGATCTCACAAAGCAGATCTTAGCAAAACCTCTTGAAGCATTTTTTGTTCCAAGATCTTCTGTATAAACAATAAGCGGAAGTTTGTCTGAAGACTAAAAGTAGTGGCTTTCAAACCCAACATCACTGCGCATTTCTTTTACCAATCTCTGCATGAACAACACCCACGCTGACCGAGGACTGCACTGGACGCCATCACTGATGACGTACAGCTGCTGACCTCTTCTGTTCACCAGACAGCGATTGATTCCTACAAAGAGCTCTGACACTAATTGAGGATCACGCTATGCTCTCTGTATTCATCCAGACAGTAGAAGAGATGCAGCGGCAGATAGGTGCCTTTTAAATGACCTTATTATTCAGACAGACAATTGTCTATAGACCGAATAGGCAAGCAGCACCACTAAGATTCAAACCCAGGTCTGCCAAATATATTTTCACCCAGCAAATATTGTCATCGTCATCAACAAAAAAAACGAAGTTCACCAGAACTGAGCAAAATACAGCAGTGCATTTCTTTACTCCACAGATGAAACAGTCAGTTATGTGTTATTTGGTTTATTTTATTATTCAGTAAAAAATATTTAAAACAGGCACACATACAGGACATAAACACAACACTCACTACACACCCCAGACCTACAAAGATCAGACTGTAAAAATATAGAATAATAAAGATAGATTTATTATAAATGCTGTCAAAATCATAGATATTTCATTAGTAATATGATATATGGTAGGGCACTTATCACCGCTGAGATCCAGGTTTGAACCTCAGAGCTGCTATGGGCCAATCAGACATCTTACACAGACATGATTGGTTTATGTCTTAGAAAGGTGGTATGGATTGGCACCCTGTCCAGGGTGTTCCTGCCTTGTAGGTATTGACACCCCTGCATTTAGTACTTTGTACTACCTTACTTTTCTAACCTAACCATAAGGCCCAGCTCAACCCAAATTCTTTCTCCATCCTTTAGAATTCTATATTCACCTCTTGTGGATTTTCTTCTTCAGCTCAGCCCAAGACATTTAAATGGAGTTTAGGTCAGAGGACTGGAATGGTCATGAGAAAAGCTTTGATCTGCTCCCATGAAACGTTTACGTTATTTACGTTCTTCCTGCACAAGCACTGCAAATGGAGTTTGAACCTTTTCCCAGTTGCTGCAAAAACAGAAATGCAGCCTCTGCTGGATGAATGAGGTGCCTGCACGAGTGGTGGAAGATTCACGATGAGGATGAGGACATAGTGTGATTCTTCATACCACTACTTAAAAGTAAAAAGAGGCATCCGGTGACTGTGCATCTCTAAGCAACAAGCTAGCGGTGCACTAAAACGCCCAAAAATCCATTATGACACTTGGGCTAACAAAGTTCCCAGGGCACTTAACAAAACAACCCCAACAGTTTTTTTTTTAAAGATCAACAAATGTTTGTGTTCTCTCTCACACATTCTCTGTCACACCCTATATTTATACCCCAAGAAAACAGGAATGGGCTCAGTGGTTAAGGTACTGGACTAGTAAACAGAAGGTTGCCGGTTCAAGCCCCGCCACCACCAAGTTGCCACTGTTGGGTCCCTGAGCAAGGCCCTTAACCCTCAATTGCTCATCGTGTTCCACTCACTGTGTAAGTCGCTTTGGATAAAAGCGTCTGCTAAATGCTGAAAATGTAAATGTAAATGAATGCATTTAACAAGGGTGCCAATAATTCTGGAGCTGACTTTATACATCTGTCTTCATACTAAAGCAAGCCTGATTGTCTAGTGGTTGTAAATGTTCCAAATGTGTTTGGTGACGAGGGAATGGATTAGAGACCTGCAGGACTCCCACAGGCCTAGCTCACAGGGGTGGGCTGCAGGAGTGGGCACAAGTCAAAACAACTGGGTAAATGAATAATAATAATAATAAATAATAAAAAATAATATGAAATGTCAGGATGAACATGGTGGGAAGTGCTCTGTGCAATTAGAACAGGTCGGTGAAACTGATTCTGCAGGCAGGAGCAGGATAAAAAGCATCTTTGCAGACCAGATGTGAGCAGGATGCAGACAGGATGTGGAAAAGATGCGAGCCTAACAAAGTCAGTACTGTTTGAGACGGGATGTAAATGGTACATTATCTGCTGGGCAAAGGAGGCAATTTGAAGGCAGAGAGAATAAATGGGTAAAGAAATACTCATAAGTCAGGTATAAAGATGGAAGATGACCACCCTCATGCCAGTGAGGAGTGGCACAGTGGGCAGAAGTTGTAGTTGGTGATCTCGTGCTCGTAGGCGCAGTGTTTACACACACTGCACATCCAGAACTGGTATTCACTGATACTCTGACCAGTTACTATACATGTAGGCAACTTCTCCTCCGTACTGAAAAACACAGGAAGTAGGGGCAGAGTAAGAGACAAAAAGAGAGAGAGAGAGAGAGAGAGAGAGAGAGAGAGAGCATTAATAATAATAATAGAGTAAACGTAACATTAATTACACTGCTTTGGTAACAAACACTATATGGCCAAAAGTATGTGGACACCTAACAACATCCCATGTCCGCTTGCTGGATTTACCATTCCAGAACACTGGACATTGATATGAAAGTGGTACTTTGTGGCCTGCACTTATCTGGGAATATTTCAAAATGTGTCTGTGGAAATTTGTGCCTCTTGAGTCTATAGAGCAGTGTTTTTCAAACTTTTTTTCAAGCAGCCCACATTTTGTCCATGATTTTTACCGTAACCCAGGCCACACAAAGCAAAATCATCAAAGCAAAATATACTTAATTAATGAAAATGGTGGCAAAACTGTTCCTACTGTGGTTTACAAGATGTAACATAAAGCCTCCACAAGGTGCGTGCGTGTACAAGTCAAAATTTGTTTATTTAATTATTATTATTTTTCTCTGCTACCTATTTTTTGGCTCGTGACCCTTAGGGTTTAAAGAACCCTGCTGTAGAGCATTTGTTAGATTGGGTGCTAATGTCAAACAAGAAGGTCTAGTCACCAATCATTTATTTTGACAGCATTAAGCAGATGCTTTTGGGTCCAAAGGGACATACAGTTGTAACTCAGGGGCCCAGTGGTGAGGTTTAAACCAGAGACCTTCTGATCAGTATAACTAAACTGAAGTGAAGTGAATTAACCTGTGTGGAACATACCTGTTGTCCGTGCTGTCCGGCTGACTCCTGCGAGTGTCTTTAGGAGGATATTTGGTGAAGATCTGGAGAGCTAGTTCCTCATACAGCTGCCTCTGTTCAGCGCTCAGACTCTCCAGAGACTCCAGCTTAATGAAGGCGCGGGAGCACGTAGCGAACGCCCGGTTAGCTGAGGAGCACACGGCTAACAGGGAGTAGATCTCCACCGCTGGGATAATGTCTTCATAATCCCTCAGATGGAGAACTGGAGAAAAAGGAAGTGGGAGAGGAATCAGCTGCTGAATTCTTAACACCAAGCACACACACTATATAGCCAAAATTATGTGGACACTTCTTAATTATGTCAAATCAATTAAATACAACACATATTCAAATTTGTGGCAACAGTTCCTACACAGAAGCCCTGACCTCAACTCACTCACCCACTTTCGTAACCCGGGGGGCACACAGGAACACCCTGGACGGGGCGCCAGTCCATCGCAGGGCAGACACACATACACACACACATACCCATTCACCTATAGGGCAATTCAGTGTCTTCAATTAACCTGACTGCATGTTTTTGGACTGTGGGAGGAAACCGGAGCTCCCGGAGGAAACCCACGCAGACACGGGGAGAGCATGCAAACTCCACACAGAAAGGACCACCTGGGGATCGAACGCAGGACCTTCTTGTTGTGAGGCAACAGTGCTACCCACCAAGCCACCGGGCCGCCCCCTGACCTCAACTTCCACTGAAAATCTTCGGCATGAAATTGGAACTTTGATTGCGAGCCCGAACGTCATACCCAACAGCTGTGTTGTTGGGACGTGTCATTTCAGTGCTGAGAATGATCCACCACCCAAACATTAACTGGTCAGTGGAGGTTCCAACTGTGTGTGTATGAGCAGCAGATGTGTACAGTGTACAGAGCAGCAGATAAGCTGCAGTCAGTGGTTGTATACCCACAAAGTTCATCTGTATGGCAGACGTAGCTTATAAAATAATAAATGAATTGACAAGGTACCAGATTGATGTTCCTAATAAAGTGCTGAGTGAGAGTTTTTCTGGTTTTCTATTTTTTCTGGATGAACGAGTGTGTATTTTGTGGTATGTTTACACTGATCTGTGTTACCTGTATTCATTGAAGCCTCCACATTGCCGCTGTACAGTTGTCTCTGTGCCAGCAGGAAGTAGTGATAAGCCTCGGCTCCTCGCCATGCGTTATCCACGATTCGACTGTCTGAAGAAGAGGCGTCCTCCTCCAGCAGGCCCGCCAGAGCTGAAGTAGCCTGCCGAAACATCCACATACAATCCTTAACAGGACTAGAAAGAAACCAGTTACCTTCAATTAAGGTGGTACAAGCGGCAGAGGGACTTGAAAACGACTAAACTGGAAGATAAGTGTTACCTCAGATTTTTTGCCCTTGACTTTGCTTTGTTGAGAGTTTTTGACCTGAACGTGGTAGTTTTCCACCAGCAGGGCAGCCAGAACATACAGCTTCTTCACTCTCAGTGGCCTCGTCCTCTTCCTCGCCTCTTCCTCCGCAACCTGGAACAAGAGGAGATTTTACTCACTTTTTTATAACTGTTGCCGAAAACCACTCCCAGTTAAATAATCGTGATGACAATCAATCTGCTAGTGTGAGGTAAGGGCTGACATGTGCTTCCTCTAGGTATTCTAAATATCCAATCAGCTTGTCAGTAAGATCTACTAGCTAATCAAAATGCAAAAGGAGGATTGGTCAGAACAACACCACATCTTGTTTATTTATACCATTGAGCCATAAGCAGAGTTTCTATATCATACCAAAGAAAACCATAGTGAGCAAGCCTGTGTGCCAGTCCCTAAATAGATGGTTCTGCCAAAAACCTATTGCTCAAAAATTTAGTGCCTGTCTGCTTCCCACTAAGTGTCATTCTGCTCCCGGCCACTCCTGCTCTGTAGATGCTTTATTCACCTTGAACATGAGTTTTGCAGCATCCAAGAAGTGGTGTGCTTTCCTGTAGAGCTCCACCGCCTCCAGAGTTTTCTTCTTGTCCAGCAGGTGAGATGCGTACCTAGAGAGCAGAGGTCCAATCTCCTTCATGTTGTGGTTCTTAGCCAGTTCTACAGCTTTGTTCCACTGAAACAAACACACACACACACTTAAAACTGAACAGTAATGCTTGCCTCTTTTTACAAAAGGTTTCTGTATATTGTTTGTATGTGTCTGTATATAAGTTTTGCATGTAATAAACTATAGGATCCATAATCAAAATCTACTTCAAACTGTCATGTTGTGGGTCACATCACGTTTGTGGACACCTGACCGTGGGCAATAATATGGAGCCTCCACTCTTGTAGAAAGGCTTTCCACAAGACTTTGTAGTATTTCTGTTGGAATTTGTGGGCAAATTAGTGAGGCACTGATGTTGCTCAAGAAGGTCTGGCTGACAGTCAACATTCCAATTAAGTCCATAACCATAATCCATAATTCCATGTGCATCTACACATCACTGTGAGTGTCCATCCTAAATTCCATCATGACATAGCCTGACTGTATTGATGCAGATGCAGTGTGTGTAATTGTCCCTCACCTGGTTTAGATGCACACAGGCGTCCACCGCTGCTTTGGGCTGGTTACACCTGAGATAGGAACTCACTGTCTGTTCACACATCCCCACTGTTACAAACATCTGTCCAATCTCCTACAACACACACACCACACACACACACACACACACACGTCATAGCATGTTCCTTCTTTCCTGTTAAAGCTCTGTGGAGGAATCATCTGCGTCAGAGGAGGCATGTGCTAGCCTGAACCCCTCATTGACCAGCGCGAGTATACTAATGCATTCTAGTCATTTGCACCACTTCCTGCGCTGGCCAACGACAGCCACAGACTAGACACCCACAATGCCCTCCACAGACCATCCACCACTTGTGCAGGTTAATGCAGACTTGCGCCTTTTAGATGCCCGGCCACACAGATAGCACCGCAGAGATTCGAAATGGATCGGTGGTGAGAGTATTAGACTGTTTAACTTAATGCATTTACAAGCTTTAAAGCTTTTGTTTGTTTACATTTCTTTGCACTGTTTTATGTGAAATTTTGGTCCAGATACTTGACTGACACACTGCTGAAAAGCTCAGATTGTCAGCTCATCAGCTCATTGTTGTACTTTTATAATAAAAATGCCATTACATTAAATGATTTCCATGTTTGTTACACACATTAGACAAAACTAAGGATGAATTATAAGGAAAGAGACCAATAAGTGAAAGAGGTAAGTCACCGGTAGCAGCTTGTGGTTTTCTGGTAGAGAGTTAGCAAGCTTCTCCAGGCCTTCATAATCTTCCAACATGTAGTAACACTCAGCCAGTCTCTCCTGATTACGACCCTGAAGATAGTACTGCACTGCATTCAACCTGAACAATACATCACACATTAATATTTTCATCAACAGCACATACAGTGAAATCCAAACCAGGAGCACGAACTCCTGTGCAAGCAGATTTACAAACAGCTCTATAATGGGCCCAAATAAAAATAAATAAATAAAAACAAACCATCTGACTGAAGAGCATCTACTAATGCTGATCAAATTCATACTCATACTACAGTGTATGCCCATATGCCTAAAACCAGTTGAGTTGGTGTTTTAGTTCAGCAGGTGTTTCAGTTAAGTTCAGTTTCCGTCCGCTTTTCCTGGTATGGGTTGCGGTCAGCCCAGACCTCTATCCCCTACCACAGATTTCAGACACACCCATCATTAACAGGTGTATAAAATCAGTTATATAACCAATCTCATGTAGATGTCCAACCGGCACCACTGGGGATTAGAACCCTGGATCACAGCATGAGTTGGCTAGCGTAATGTACCACTGCGCCCACCTCGCAAATGGTCGTTTAACTAAATGTGCACCACTAATTCCTTTAAAAACACCCAAATTTGGGGTGAATGGGAAGAAGAGGTTGTATCAATGCACATGGTTTGGTATGGGTGTGAGTGAGGGAATATATGAGTGAAGCTCTATACTACAGTAGCGCTGCGTCAGGGTGTGTTTCAGCCTTACTATCATCATTAGCCCAGGACCCACCACAGCTTTGACCAGAATAATTGGTTTGTATAAATGAATGAAAATCCCATGCTTTTTTTTACCATTTCTGTCTGTCTGCAAAGTAATCTCCGATGGCATTGTAAGCTTGTTCCTGCAGGGCATCATCACAGTCTCCTGATCCACTGCGTAACAACTGTAGCACCCTGAACCAGTCACCCAGCTTTATCCTTAAACTGATGGCCAGGTCCCTGCCAAAAAAAAAAATCTTTAGATTATGTTTTTGCATTTGTACCTTTTCTTCCAAACAAGTCATATCCAGTTCCCAAACTGTAACTGACCAGTTGCAACTGACCACTTGTCTCCTCTGCCAGAGTTTCACAGAGAGAAGTATCACGTACACGTACAGAGATTCACATACTGCTATCCGTGAATCATCCATCACTCACGCAGACGCCTGGAGCCGGGCAGAAGAAGCGCAGCTGCCACAGCGATTAGAAGCCTGTTCAATCTTTCTGTCTCAGACACAGCCAATGATGTTTGTGTAGGTGCCCGGTCGATCGATAGTACAGCAGTGATTCGAACTCAAGCTCAAGATCTCAGAGGTGGTGGGCTAGCACATTAGATCCAAATTGTAATCTTAGCTGTGCTATTGACCGGCCACACACCTACACAGACACAGCCAAAGTGCTTGACCAGTCGATGGTCCTCATTGCTTCTGTAACTGCGACCTCTGCTGGCTCTCTGATGTGCCTGCATGAGAGATGGTTGATATCAGACAGAAGTGATTCTCTAAAAGCGATACATCAACGGTGTTTTGTCCACTCTGCTTGGACAAACAATTCCAATTCTGTCAGGTTTGTTGATGCCATCTCACAGCTGTAATGGTTAATTGGGGTGTACCTGCGGTCCATGTCCAGGTACATCTTCTCAGCCTCCTCGAAGCGGCTGAAGTACGCTGCCACCTCGGCCTGCTTCATGTTCTCATTCTGCAGCTTGGCCACTCTCTTCACCAGCTCGATGCCCTGATAGTCTTTACAGCGTACAAACGCCTGCTCGGCCATCTTCAGCTCCAGCTTCTGCAGAGCCGCCTCCGCTAACAGACGCCTACAGAGCCGGGAATCAAAGTAAAATTACTAATTATAATTCATCTTTATGTTCTGTTCACTTCTCACAATTACCATTTTTCTTGTTTTTTTCCTCTCTTTAGCCATCAATTTTGTCATTTCCGATTCACAACTCTGACTCTGCTGCTACTTGCACAATGCTAGATGAGATCAAGGTGAGCTGCTCTTATGGTGGAGCGCATGCTTTGAATGTAGTAGGTCCAGCTTAGATCCCCTGCATCTCCAGCTTGTAAGAGATGTTATAGCCTAGTGGTTAAAGTACTGGACTAAGTAATCAGAAGGTCACTGGTTTAAGCCCTACCACTGCCGGGTTGCTGCTGTTGGGCCCTTCAGCAAGATCCTTAACCCTCAATTGCTTAGACTATATATTGTCACAGTACTGTAAGTCTATTTGGATAAAGGCGTCTGCTAAATGCTTCCTTCACATGACCATTTACAATTTGTGCTGTGTCCATAGAGATGTTCTGCAGTGCTTTAGATCGTACCCTCAGTGTGCCTCAACAACAGTTCAGAGGGCAAACGCATGACCAAACAAGTTTTCATGAAGGTCTTTCATACATTCTCGTGCTGCCAAGAATGACCTATGAACTCGTGGGAAACTCTGGACCAAGACGGGGTTCTAGCATAGAGAAGTAGGTGAACACATGTACAGTCTTCAGCTTGTACTCAGTAAGATGATTTTTCCTCTGAAAGCTCTGAAATTCCTCTGTTTGCTGCGAGAAGTGACGAGAGCACCATATATTAGGGAGAGGGGAATTTTCGGCAGCCGCCGACACACTCTCACAACGCTCACGGAAATTACACCGCGCTCACATGCCGCAGACATCCCACTTGATGATCTAGCATTGACGCCAGAGCAACCCTGAGGAAAGTGCCCATTAAGAAGTTTATACAGAATTCTCTATTCCTCGTTCTTCTATATGATGTGCACAACATGGCCGAAAGTATGTGGACACCTGACCATAATGTTGTTTGATATATGCATTAATGTGCATTACTGTGTTTTAATATGAAGTCTTCTCCACCATTTTTTGCAGCAACAACAGCTTTCGCTTTTCTGTGTTGGCTTTCCACAGAATTTTTAAGTATTACATTTATTTTCATATACCAAGTTATCCTGGTCAGGGTCGTGGAAGGTCCGGTTCCCCTGGGAAACACTATGCACAAGGCAGGAACACCCATCACCCTTCCTTATATATAGACATTAATGTCCTTATATATAGACATTACCCCTATAGTACCAGATTCTTTTTTTCTATTTGGTCAAACATGCATTTGTCATGTCAGGTACTGACGTCGAACTAAAAATCTTTAAGGTGTTTAATGGAATAAACTTTATAATTAGGAGGGGTGTCCACATATTTTTGGCAATACAGTGTACGAATGAGAATGAGGTATGGCCATACAGCTCTTGTCATATAACATTTACACTACACAGAATGACATTCTGTTGTGTGTGATCAATCCAGCGTACCAGAGGCGTGGGTGAGGATTATCTTCTATGAACTGTGAAGCGTCTTCTATTCCCACTTTCTCAATCAGCGCCCTGCTGTCCCTCAGGGATCGGATCTCAAAGTTGATCAGGTAATCCTTGTTCGGTCGATCAGGATCCTGACAGTCAAACGCAGTTGTGTTTAACGCAACAACGTTTCTTCTGTTTTTGGTAAACAAAAAACAGCCAGTAAAACACCTACCTTCATGATTTCATCCAGAAGTACAGACTTGATTTCCAGATCTTCAAAGCTGCAAATAAATCCAGATGTTTGGATTGGTTCCTGCATTAGAAACATGAAATAAAGAGAAAACCTTAGAATCTTCCATTTCATTGGTGATGAAATAAACAGTTTTAATATAAAGTGACAGCAAGAAATCTGAGCCAGGGCTCAAGTTTCAGTGGGGCCTGCAACCTGGTTAGGTGGGCTGGGGAACCCTGGCCACTGCAACAAAGACTTCTGTATGCTGACAGTGTAAAATAACTGTAAAAAACTGTAATAAAAATACTTTGACATTAATAAAACAATAATTTCTTACCTCTGGGTCCAGATTCCTGAAGACATACATCCTGGTCTTCTCCATCATGGCAAACAGGTCAGGGTTATCATTGGCCCATTTCATATCCCAGACATCTTTGCGCTCAAATTTGGATGGATCCCCTGGTGAAGCCCCTTGTTCTGAATCTCCAGACGAGCCATGTGGCACAACATCAAAGAAAGTCAACACACCGGTCATGTCGATGATGGCCAGGCGACTAGGGAGACAAAACATAGACATTTGAATGCTGTTATAGCTGCATAGTCAGGTGTCCAAATACTTTTGGCCATCAAGTGTATGTTGTTTGTAAGTAATAGTATCAGTGTCCACACCTGGAGTTACAGTTGAGAGAGAGCTGATAGGCTCTGCAGGTCAGAGAAAACTTCTGCAAAAGGCTGACATTGGGTAAGCTGTACTTCTGCAAGAGCCCAGACTCACGACCCTGAACACACATACATACACACACACACACAATAGTATTATTAGTTATATACACAGGTAACAAGTTATTCATATAAAGAAGCCAGCGACAGGACGTTTGCCTTCTAAACATTCTCATACAAATGCTGAATGATTTTATGGTGGGATTCCTGTTCCACAAGGAATAACAGAGGTCATCTAGAAAGGGATTGTTTAAATCTCTATTTGTGGTTTCCTTCATATTTGGGAATATCTGCACCACAGGAGGCATCTGGTCCTATAAAACTGCTTGTCAGTTCCACCAAATGCTTCCTGTACCATTATCATAGTTCAAAGAGATCCTTTGGCTTGCAAACATAAATCTGATTAGAAAATGCTCAATTGCATGGCTAAGATGGATCCAGGTTGTGTGCTAATTACACCAACAAAAATCTGCATTTCAGGGACCAACTTTTCAGAACACTTTTAGTTTTCTCTTTTATAGCTGATGAACGTTGTCATAGCTGCAACATTTTACTGCAAACATACATTACATACATACCACTATGAGGGTTTTGTCTGATGCTGTGATGCAACAGATCGGATCTCTGGTCGTCTGAAAGCAATACAAATAAATACATAAATAAATAAGATAACAGGGACACTCGTAATTCACAACGTCCACATGCTCAGAGGCACACACACTTTCTATGTACTATATGGACAAAACCATCAGGACACCTGAACATATGCCTTGAATTGCAACTCTCCCTCTTTCCCTGAAGACCTTGGAGCGTGTCTGTGGGAGTTTGTCCCCTTTTAGTCAATAGAGTCAGTGAGGTCAGGCACTTATGTTGGAAGAGAAGGCCTGGCTCGCAATCCAAGATTAACTTATCCCAAAAATTTTCAGTTGAGTTGTCGCCACAATGTCAAAAGCATTAACCTTCAATCATTTTTAAAGATATGTTAGCAATGAATGTGGCAAAATTTAATAAGGAGGGAAGTCCACATACTTCTGGCCATATAATGTACTTTCTATGTACTTTCTATCTACGTTTTACACTGCATGACCAAAAATATGTAGACACCTGACCATGAGTTTAAATGTGCATACATACAAAGTTGTGCCCCTTTACCCCTTTCCGTGCCTATAAAAGCCCCCACTTTTCTGGGAGGATTTTTATAATATTTTGAAGATGAGTCTGTGGGAATCTGTTTCCATTTGGTCAAAAGCAAAAGAGCATGAACTACAGGATGAAATTTCTGCACCTAAGAATTAATATGTGTCATCATGCTTTTGGCCACATACTTTTATAAAAATAAGTTTGCTAGATGCTAACACAAGTAAAAAGTGTGAAAAGCCAACATAAGTGTTTCAGTAATGAAGACAAAGCGTGTGTGATGAGCACTCACTGTCTGGGCTTTGGCAAAGTCGAGTGCCCCGTCACTAGTGCTAGATGGACTGTCATCAATGTGGAAAACCCTGCAGAAGGGGTGCATTAGAGAACAAAGAAAATGTTTGTTTTTATTCATTCTTATAGACTGGATAAGGGACGTGTTTGCTCTGAATGTGTCTGGCATAAAAATTATTGGACAATTACATCTGGCGGCCAGATGCATTGAACCAATTGACAGAGAAAAGGCAGACTGATGATGAAACAGAGGCAGCATTATATTTGACTTTGCTGGAGTGCATAATGGGAAGCTGCTGGCACAAGACTGGGTATATGTGGGTCGGTCTGGTTTTGCACATAGCTATGAACTGAACACTTCTATACACCTGCGGTGTCTGAACACACAGTGTCAGTGTGCTGATGGACAGACAGGCAGGCAGGCAGACAGACACAAAAGTCTCCAGCCTTTTTTTAAATTATTCCATGTCAGTTCAGTGAACTCAACTTTCGCATACAACTAAAGTAAGGAGGGGGAAAAAGTAGTGCAGCACTACAAACTGCATCCTTGATGACCAGGTTTGCATAGCTTGCCTTCATTTGCACAGCATCCCTACACAACAAACAACCCATTCTAAGACATGGGAGAAATACAACACAGCCCCCACCACACCCAATCCCTGAAGCTTTCTGTCCTCTGACCTTTCCCGGCCCTCTTTTCTGGTCTTGGCAACTTTGTTGATCTCCAGAGCAGTGAGCTTCTTGGCCACACGGTACTGCCAGACATAAAAAGCCTCCTTAGAAGCGGCGATGACATGAGTCTTTGTCATGGTTACAAACAGAGGGTCTGCAAACACAGGGGGGAAAAATCATCAATGTGCATGATCATTTTAATCATTAATAGTTTCCAGAAGTGGAACATTTGCTTGATAATATTATTTTTTTTAAATCAAATACACATCAGGACAGCGACACTATAAGCAACCAAGCCAGTCCAGCAAAAGTCAGTATACAGTATCTCACTGACTACATTCAGCCCAGTCCTGTGGCAGCCCCAAAGAAAAGTTTACAGGATGTATGGCATGTGGACTGGAATTTAGCACAGTTGCTGTGAGGAACTGGGAAAACGATGAAGGAGAACAGGTATTCTAGGAAACCAACAGAGTCAACAACGTTTTATGCATGAGATACTGGAGAGAAGAAATTAACACAATGATCTTAGCTGAGAGTTTTACAAAACACTCCTATAAACATGTCTTTTAACATGTCCTTTACAGAAAGATGCAGTTAGTTTGTTTGCTTTCCCCCTACCATGTCATTGTGGAATTTCTATGCAGCAGATTAGTGTAGCCGCTCAACTGACATATTGAAAGCTACGACTTTAGGCTCACTAGATCTTTTGGTTTATATGGTTGATGCCTGGCGAAATTCTGGTTGGCTACAGTTCTGCAAAATGACACACAGCTGTTCCAGAATGCAGAGAACCTCACCAATGTCGATGTATTTGGAGTCCAGTGGGGTCCCAATGGAGTTACACAACACCAGAACATACTGCAGAAATACACAGAATCAACAAATAAACATTTGATTTGAAAAAAATAAACACTTTGCCCTGACCATGCCTATCTACAACATCTTTTTCTGAATTTTCCCCCATTTCCAATTCTCGATCCTGAATCCACTGCCACTTACACAAGCCCTTATCTGATCAAGAAGAGCCAGGTCACCACACACCCCCTCTGACGTGTATAATCTGCAGCCGCTTCTTATCACCTGCCAGAGTTGGGTTATCATGCAGAGCCGTATCACATACAGAGAGTCAATGCACCATGTGACACGCTACCACCACCATACACACCCTTGTGCAGGCACCTCGATTGCAAATCACATTGAAAACAAGCCCAGTCCAACCCTCCATCTCTCCAACATGGTCAATCACATTTGTGTAACCAGGTTGGTGGCTCTGCTTGGATTCAAACCAACCAGTTACTGTACAACTCTGTAGTAGTGTACTTGTGTGTTCGACCGCTGCACCACCCAAGTGTCCTACAAGATCTTTATTAAACTGTATAATCCCTTTAGATTCCACTGCCAGTCTGCCCAACAATACAGAATGGGAACCTAATCCTGTGGTATGACGGTAAAGTTTTCGCTTAACCATTTATCTTAAATATGAACTTTGAAATATTAAAACAATCCTTGTGATTAAGGTTTGTTCCTGCCTGATTATGCAGGTGAATTAGTCTTGGCATTCTTATGTAAGTGATTATGTAGAAATTTTACTAAGCCTGATTAAGATAAATTATCCAAGTTAGCTAAAAGCTTCCTTTAATTGTTATCTAAATGAACCCTGTAGATCCAGGTGTGTTGACAACTTACAGTGGCTGTTCCAGCCTCAAGATCTGCATCCTCCTACAGGTGAAGGCAAACAGAAAAGAAGAAGGAAACAAAGTTGAGGAGTGCTCACTGACACAAGCTGGTCATGAAATGACAAATCTGAAAATCAGAATGATCAGGATCAGTGTACCAGTAACAGTAGTGTGTGTATCAGTAGCAGTAGTGTGTGTACCAGTAACAGTAGTGTGTGTACCAGTAACAGTAGTGTGTGTATCAGTAGCAGTAGTGTGTGTACCAGTAGCAGTAGTGTGTGTATCAGTAGCAGTAGTGTGTGTATCAGTAGCAGTAGTGTGTGTACCAGTAGCAGTAGTGTGTGTATCAGTAGCAGTAGTGTGTGTATCAGTAGCAGTAGTGTGTGTACCAGTAACAGTAGTGTGTGTACCAGTAACAGTAGTGTGTGTATCAGTAGCAGTAGTGTGTGTACCAGTAGCAGTAGTGTGTGTATCAGTAGCAGTAGTGTGTGTATCAGTAGCAGTAGTGTGTGTATCAGTAGCAGTAGTGTGTGTACCAGTAACAGTAGTGTGTGTACCAGTAACAGTAGTGTGTGTATCAGTAGCAGTAGTGTGTGTACCAGTAGCAGTAGTGTGTGTACCAGTAGCAGTAGTGTGTGTATCAGTAGCAGTAGTGTGTGTATCAGTAGCAGTAGTGTGTGTACCAGTAACAGTAGTGTGTGTACCAGTAACAGTAGTGTGTGTATCAGTAGCAGTAGTGTGTGTACCAGTAGCAGTAGTGTGTGTATCAGTAGCAGTAGTGTGTGTACCAGTAGCAGTAGTGTGTGTATCAGTAGCAGTAGTGTGTGTAGCAGTAGTGTGTGTACCAGTAGCAGTAGTGTGTGTATCAGTAGCAATAGTGTGTGTACCAGTAGTGTGTGTACCAGTACCAGTAGTGTGTGTACCAGTAGCAGTAGTGTGTGTATCAGTAGCAGTAGTGTGTGTACCAGTAGCAGTAGTGTGTGTACCAGTAGTGTGTGTACCAGTACCAGTAGTGTGTGTACCAGTAGCAGTAGTGTGTGTATCAGTAGCAGTAGTGTGTGTACCAGTAACAGTAGTGTGTGTATCAGTAGCAGTAGTGTGTGTATCAGTAGCAGTAGTGTGTGTGTGTGTGTAGCAGTAGCAGTAGTGTGTGTATCAGTAGCAGTAGTGTGTGTATCAGTAGCAGTAGTGTGTGTGTGTGTGTAGCAGTAGCAGTAGTGTGTGTATCAGTAGCAGTAGTGTGTGTACCTGTGGGTGTGAATCATCTGCTTTAGTAGCCAGGATGCAGAAATCTCCACAGGTTTTGACCGACAACAGACACTTTACATACTTCACAAACTTTTCATTGTTCTTGGTGTCCCAGAACACCACGCTGTACTCCAGCCTGTCTGGCCGAGTGTAGGCATATACCACTGTGTTTAAACAGTAACCCCACTAAAGAGAGAGAGAGAGGGAGAGAGGTATTTCATTTGAAATAAAACTGAAATAAAAAGTAAACCACAGCAGCATATTTCCTCCCTAACCAAAGCAATACGTAAGATGCCATGTTTTCGTTTGTGAACGACACTATTCTCGTAACAGATGGATAAATAAATAGCTTCATGCTAGCTACTTACATTTAAAACTAAGCTTTAAACCATGTTTTTTAGGGGTTTGGAGACTCCTATCCTCCATGCTGGCCAGACGCCAGGCAACCTTACAACATACAATCCTACAATATCAAACATACTGTGCCCTCTATGATTCACAATCTCAGTGAACAACAGTGTTTATGTATCATTTATGTTATCATTAAAGGTTTACCAACATTTTGTCACCGATGTTTAAGGACTGAATGTAATCTAACATATTTACCTTGTAATCAGGTCTGATGTTGGCAAAGTAGATGAAGGAATCTACAGCCAGGCCAATCCTGAGTCCTCCACCTTCCCATGATACCGCAGTCATCTGCTTCCCGGGAACCTTCAGAGTGCGAAGGTGCTGCACACCAGAGCAGAAAGGAAACAATCAAGAAAAACATCTCATACAATGGCAACTTTTAACTACACGTTCCAGGATTATTGGCACGCTTGGTAAATATGCTACAAAGTCGGAAACGCTGGGTGGCTAAAACATCTGAGCTCCATAATTGAGGTTTATGTACAGTGTATCACAAAAGTGAGTACACCCCTCACATTTCTGCAGATATTTAAGTATATCTTTTCATGGGACAACACTGACAAAATGACACTTTGACACAATGAAAAGTAGTCTGTGTGCAGCTTATATAACAGTGTAAATTTATTCTTCCCTCAAAATAACTCAATATACAGCCATTAATGTCGAAACCACCGGCAACAAAAGTGAGTACACCCCTTAGTGAAAGTTCCTGAAGTGTCAATATTTTGTGTGGCCACCATTATTTCCCAGAACTGCCTTAACTCTCCTGGGCATGGAGTTTACCAGAGCTTCACAGGTTGCCACTGGAATGCTTTTCCACTCCTCCATGACGTCATCACGGAGCTGGCGGATATTCGAGACTTTGCGCTCCTCCACCTTCCGCTTGAGGATGCCCCAAAGATGTTCTATTGGGTTTAGGTCTGGAGACATGCTTGGCCAGTCCATCACCTTTACCCTCAGCCTCTTCAATAAAGCAGTGGTCGTCTTAGAGGTGTGTTTGGGGTCATTATCATGCTGGAACACTGCCCTGCGACCCAGTTTCCGGAGGGAGGGGATCATGCTCTGCTCAGTATTTCACAGTACATATTGGAGTTCATGTGTCCCTCAATGAAATGTAACTCCCCAACACCTGCTGCACTCATGCAGCCCCAGACCATGGCATTCCCACCACCATGCTTGACTGTAGGCATGACACACTTATCTTTGTACTCCTCACCTGATTGCCGCCACACATGCTTGAGACCATCTGAACCAAACAAATTAATCTTGGTCTCATCAGACCATAGGACATGGTTCCAGTAATCCATGTCCTTTGTTGACATGTCTTCAGCAAACTGTTTGTGGGCTTTCTTGTGTAGAGACTTCAGAAGAGGCTTCCTTCTGGGGTGACAGCCATGCAGACCAATTTGATGTAGTGTGCGGCGTATGGTCTGAGCACTGACAGGCTGACCCCCCACCTTTTCAATCTCTGCAGCAATGCTGACAGCACTCCTGCGCCTATCTTTCAAAGACAGCAGTTGGATGTGACGCTGAGCACGTGCACTCAGCTTCTTTGGACGACCAACGCGAGGTCTGTTCTGAGTGGACCCTGCTCTTTTAAAACGCTGGATGATCTTGGCCACTGTGCTGCAGCTCAGTTTCAGGGTGTTGGCAATCTTCTTGTAGCCTTGGCCATTTTCATGTAGCACAACAATTCGTCTTTTAAGATCCTCAGAGAGTTCTTTGCCATGAGGTGCCATGTTGGAACTTTCAGTGACCAGTATGAGAGAGTGTGAGAGCTGTACTACTAAATTGAACACACCTGCTCCCTATGCACACCTGAGACCTAGTAACACTAACAAATCACATGACATTTTGGAGGGAAAATGACAAGCAGTGCTCAATTTGGACATTTAGGGGTGTAGTCTCTTAGGGGTGTACTCACTTTTGTTGCCGGTGGTTTAGACATTAATGGCTGTATTTTGAGTTATTTTGAGGGAAGAATAAATGTACACTGTTATATAAGCTGCACACAGACTACTTTTCATTGTGTCAAAGTGTCATTTTGTCAGTGTTGTCCCATGAAAAGATATACTTAAATATCTGCAGAAATGTGAGGGGTGTACTCACTTTTGTGATACACTGTATATGATTAAAATATTTTAATATGATTAAAATATTCTTTATTATATTGTGTTTTAACTCTATATTTGTATGTAGCAGTACCTCTATATACTGTATCTCTTCATTAGTGTATTTTATATTTTTTGTATGACTGTGCAATATGTGTAGACTTCTGTGTTTCTGCTGCTTTAACAAAACAATTTCCCTCATGATTAATAAAGTACCTATCTATCCATCCATCCATCCATCCATCGATCTAATTAGATGAGCTGTCCTCATACTTTTGCCCATGATTCAGGTATGTAGGGTTGAATTATTTTCTCACCTCTCCAAACGGTGTGTAGAAATTTAAAATGTTTACATCTTTATCGCCTGCCGGGTTCCTGAGGGACCCGGCTATAGCAAGAACACTGCCACAGTGGTTCCACTGGATGCTGGCAACATTCATACCGGTGTCGATGATCATTGGGTCTACACACACGCACATACACATAAACACACACACACACATACCAGAATAAAAAAATGAATGAAAAATAGGAAACAATGTCCATACTTGCAGCATTCAGTGTGAAATTTCTTTCCCAACTAGCCCCCAGACTGAGACTGGTCGGGTTGCTGTGTGGAGTATCAGTGAATACATTGCAATATCAAGCACCAGAGCTGGATTATGGAATCTTAGTCTTTCTATAATCCAGGTATCTTCACTTACTGTCGTCATTCTCGTAGCGCATGACCTGGCAGCGGCCGTTTTCATAGCAGATAGCGAGACAAGGGCAGTCAGGCTCCATGTAGCCCTCTGTACCGGCGTACCAGTGGATCCCTGCGATGCTGATGGACCCAGTTACATTCATCAAGCAATGCAAGGTCATCTTCATCTGATAAAATCACAGAGAAACACACAGAACAGGAGAAAATATTTAGAAAAAGAAAAACAATGTGAGCTAAACTAAGCGTGACTGACTTGCTTAACCAGAGGTTCTCTGGGTGTGGTACGAAGCTCCACCAGGCAGTACATGGACATTCTGCATTCTGCTAGTTCTGTTCTTTTCGCCTGCATGATGCAGGTATACACAGGGTTCACCCCAGCAGTGCTATCGGTCGGTTGGGCATCTCCATACAGGAATGAATGGCAATGCCTAAGGGGTGGGGGAAGTATGGTTGATGGATTAGCATGTGGGGTGTGTTGCTGTATCACGGCCAGTGATTCTGCGGAAACTGGACTCACTGTGACGCTAACCAGGATAAAGTTGTGGTAAAACATAAGAATGAAATGAATGTAGTTCGTGTACTAACAATGAAGTTGCCTTGGTTGTCGTAGATGTGGATTTCTCCATTGGCCATTCCAAACAGCAGGATCTTACTGTCAGGAGACCAGGCAACGTGAGCCAGTTGGATCCCCTTCAGCTCCTTGCCCCAAATTCTGTTTCCTACAACAGGTACAGGTAGATACAGTGTTCAGTAAGTAGTACAGTGAGAACATACAAGCACACCTGCACATATCGAAGCCTGGAAACAATGAAAGGATAATTACAATTACAGGACAATGATTTATAATGGTTATAATTATTTGTCTTATTAAAGTAAACTCACCGTCCACGGATCCCACAATAACAGCACCATCTTCATACACAATGCAGATCTTCTCTCCATCAGCGTTCCAGCTCATGCTCCTCACCACTGACTTATTCCTGTTATTAATCATCTCCTCGTACCAGGAGCCTGTTCAACACAGAGCAAGCCAAGCTTATACATAAATCATGCCACAGGATAACAATAATAATACACCCCACAAACTCATAACCAAGGGTCAATGCAGTGCAGCCAGTTCACATTGCACTGGGGAGGTGCAAAAAACAACACACAAAAACAACCTGACAGACTGTGACTGGACACAAGATTTGAACCCAGGTACCTGAGTCACATGCTGTGGTGCAGCACTCAATCAAAGCATCTTGTTTGGCAACTTCATTAACTACATTAGGGGCTTTTAATGCAGACAAAAAATACATCTACGTGCCCCCTGCAGTACCAACATGGTAGCCTGAACTATAACTCACCCTTGTAGAGCATCCAGACTATGATGAGGCCGTTCTGATCACTGGTGGTGAGTTTCTGGTACTGCTCGTTCCATGTTATTACCTGCACTGCACCTGCACAGCAGCAGAAATCACAAAGCATTAGGAACAGCATGGAGAACAAAGTACTGATAGTTATATACGTGTGCCAGCTTACCACTGTGACCTTCTAGTGTCTGGTTCATGGACAGGTTACTAGGAGCTGCAAGACCTTTCAGCCTGGCATCATCTTCAGAGGGGGACAACACGGAACAGATTATTTCAACATGTAAATGAAAGATCTTATTCATGTAATGTATTTACAACCAAATTTTGTGTCTTAACAGACCTAATTTAGTGTGCTTAAGATTTATTCTTTACCCAGTAGAGATTCTTTTTCACCAGCTGTAATTGCAGGGTAAATAATAATAATACATTTTGTCAGACATTAAGCTGGACAATTCCTAACCACACTGCTGTTCAGTTGCAAACAATGTGTGTGTGTGCGTTCACCTGTTTGAATTTCCAACTTAAGGACCTTCAGCAGGCCCTCGTCTCCTCCACAAGCAATGAAACCCTGGTTTTTGTTCCAGGACACACATTTCAGCCTGGTGTTGTTGGGAATGGCAATCTAGACATAAAAAATATCACCAATTTTTATCAAGCGCCATACCTTAAAAGTCCTTAAAATGCCATGAATTTCAGTTTTGACTGAGACTACATCTATACCCACAGAGCTGATAGAGGTGCTCTCAAGCTCTGTAAGTATTTTTCAAACTGCACACTTCTGGGATAATTAATAGCAACCCAGAGAGCTTCTACTGTGATATTTACTGCTATGATGTTCGAGACATAAAATATGAAACCATTTTCCTATTTTGTCACTGATGCATATGCAATTTGGGCACCAGTTATTTGTTCCTATTACAACTCTGTTGGTCGGCTCCTGTTGCTTTTAAGACTAACGTGCTAAATGTCTGAGCACTTTTCGTCATCCAGCTGTGATTGTGATTCAGTCCATTTAAATTCAGGTTGTTTTTTTATCAGGTGTTTCCATAATTATGTAAACCACCTGAACATGGCTACAGCTGAGGTTGACAGTTGTAAGGACAGGTATTTCATTTCAGTCTTGGGATTTATTTGAATGATTTCTACAATTGTTGTTGTTTACTTTTTACATGGAATAAGTGTCCCTTCACCAGAAGACCCAAACTGTCTTGTTAAGCTGAAAGAACAATGTATCCATGTGGTCAGATGTAATCTAAGAACCAACAAGTTCTAATCTGTTATTAATTAGGGGCTGCTAAAACACGGTCACTAGACAGGGTCACTGTCCACAGTCAAGTAAACTTTAGATCTCCATGAACTCAGAGGCTGACATGTAGCAACAAAAGAGTTAAATTTCAGCATAAAATGACCTTTTGGATTTGAGCTGTCAAGAGACCCCTGTTCCATGTACTTTTCAAAATCAGTGCAGTCAAACTGGCCTTATTTATATGGACTTTTTATAGGGTCATCAGCTGTAATCGAACATAATCTCACCATAATAAGCAACTTGGAGGCCATGGTACACATTTTAACTACATTATAAACACTATTAACAGCAGCAAATAAACAATCGACTCACATCAATCCTAAAATAGCCAAGAAAAACACATCAACTTCATAGATAACAAATCTACAGCATTAAAACTATCAAAAATATGAACATTTACTACATATAAAATATATTTCATCCTAGGAATAAAAGTTTTACCTTCTTACTGAGGTAAATAAACATCACCGCTAGCACTGTTAGCTTAGCAACTGAACTCAAATATAATTAAACAGATTCCCTCTTGCGATGTGGAAACATAAACACGCAATAATATAAAGACCTAACACAGACAATACTTTATATTATGCTAAAATAAATGTAATATAAAATCAATATCTTCCCATTAAAACATTTATATATAAATGAATTCTGCTCTGATTTAGGAAACCATTTCTGTTAGTAACTGCAATCCGCTTCCTTCGTTTCTAGGTAACCATCAGGCGGACGTGACGTCATTCATTCACGCTGCGTGCAGATCAGTTTCTTGTACAGGTTTCTTAAAATTAATAATAGTTAATAACTAAATATAGTATATATGATATTCACCGATTGTTCTTTTACATATTGTTTAGTTGACATTAATAAAATAATAAAAGCAAATAATTACGTTTTTCTGGCAATAAATGTAACATCGTAAAATCGTTTATTGTAAACATTAAATGGAATATCAATTATTTACGTTGTTTTTTTGTTCTAATTATCAATCATTAAATTATAATTTGCTTGATTCATTTGGTTTTTTTCCGTTTTAACATTATATTATTCAAATATTTATTTATTCACTCGCTCACTTTCCTAACCGCTTATCCAATTAGGGTCGTGGGGGTCACTGCAGCCTATCCCAGCTTTTCAATGGGCGCAAGGCACACAGTAACACCGTGGTCGGGGCACCAGTCCATCGCAGGGCAGACACACGTACACACCCACACATACACACACCCATTCATCTATAGGGCAATTCAGTGTCTCCAATTAACCTGTTTTTGCATGTTTTTGGACTGTGGGAGGAAACCGGAGCTCCTGGAGGACACCCACCCAGACACGGGGAGAACATGCAAACTCCGCACAGAAAGGACCCAGGACCGCCCCACCTGGGGATCGAACCCAGGACCTTCTTGCTGTGAGGCGACAGTGCTACCCACCGGGCCGCCCTTTATTTATTTATTACTTTTTTTATTTCATTTTTCATCGGCTTGTGTCTTAATATAAGAATAATTATTAATAGTTTTGTTTTAATCTTAATCATTTTTTACTTTGAATATACTTTTTTAATAAATTATTTTAAGATGGATTTGTTGTAGGAACAAATAAAATATCTGCAATGTAAATATATTATACTATATAATTTTTAATAATTGATAAACAAATTAATTATTAATACTTCTAAATGAATTGTTTATTCAGTTGATTACATTTTTGATGCATTATTTAATTATTTTTTTAAATCTTGGTAGTGAAAGATTCCCATGACAATAAAAATGCCATTGATATATCTCTATTATTAAAATGCTGACAAGCAAAACTGTGATGCTGATTGCTACTGGTTTCCTAAATTTTACAAATATGGTGAACAACTGTAGCAGGTTTCACAGACACAAAATGTTTATTTTCAGTATAAATCTGTACAAAGAATCAAAAAAAGATTCCAGAATTTTACACACAAAATACTATTCATATACCTTTATAAGGCTCGTTTATTCCTTTATTTTTTTTACAAAATCAAAGGAAACAAATTAAGCATGCATAAATAATCTGCATTAATATTTCTGTGTATGATACTTAACAGCCACATTAAGTACAAAACAAGTGACTTTGATGCTACATTTTCTATGAAACAAAGGCAAAGCAACATGAATACAACAGTGCTAAGCTAAAAGACAGAATGCTATGTAATAGTAGTAATGCAGAAATAGTGTATGATAAACGAGTGAAATCGGCTGAATGTTTTCATCTGGCATCGTTGCTTTGAATTTAACGCCGCTGAAACTGCTCAACTCTTCTTGTCAGGTCATCCAGTTTGACCAGTCAAGGAAAAGCAGACCAAAGAAAAAGTACAGTGACTTTTATTGATGCAACACACTGGAAACTGATCATGATATTCTGTGAAATGAATGAGAACAGGATGTGCATTTATTGTATCTTGGTGTGTGATGTTGGAGATGGTTTCTCTTGTCAGTAAGCTGAGTGTCTATTAATTACTGATCAGTGCTGAGTAATAGTACTTCTCTTTTACTGATGCTACGTATCAGTGATGTGAAAGGATATCTTTGCTGTTCATCTCCCCAATATTGTGATGGACCTTTTTCTGGAAAGCAATTTGAGCTTCACACATGCAGGCATCTTCTTTCAAGTCTCCACGAACCTCTGTGTAAATAAGAAACACCTGGTGAATACAGGTGCAATATAATAAATTCACAGTATAATCACAGATAATCACAGTTTTGTTGATGATTGCATTCTATTAATAAAGAGGAGGCATTTTATTTAACAATAAAGTGTAGTGCTAGGGTGGGTTCCAGTCTTTGCAAGGCAACTGGGCTAACAAAGAAGACCTGCAGACTATCATGGTCTTGCTGACACTGTTCCGTGAAATGCCTTCCTAGAAGAGTAGAGTCTTTTCCACAAAAGATGAAGGCGCACATGCAGTGCTTCCCGGGGTTTCATAATAAGCAGGTGTCCACATACTTTTGGTCATATATTCTACAATACAATCACAGTGTAATCAAAACTATTATAAGGGCAAGCAGTAGCTTAAGGTAAGGTACTGGACTAGTAACCAGAAGGTTGCTGGTTCAAGCCCCACCACTGCCAGGTTGCTGCTGTTGGGCCCTTGAGCAAGGCCCTTAACCCTCAATTGCTCACACTGCATACTGTAATGTAAGTCGCTTTGGATAAAAGCGTCTGCTAAATGCCGAAAATGTAAATGTAAATAAGCATGACACAAAGTAAAATCTACAAACCCTTGAATTGTGAGCATGTTTTCTGGTCCGGGTTCAGCACATACCCCTCTTTGCACCTGCAGTAGTAGGAGTGGTTGCTGTTCACGCAGTCATGTTGGCAGTCGTGTCCAAGGGCACAGGCATCCACACCTACACGACCATCATGATTGCAATAGTTAGCAACACATAATTTTTAACCTGCTTTCACCCTGTTCTTCAATGGTCAGGACCCCCATAGGACCACTACAGAGCAGGTATTATTTGGGTGGTGGATGATTCTTAGTACTGCAGTGACACTGACATGGTGGTGGTGTGTTAGTGTGTGTTGTACTGGTATGAGTGGATCAAACACAGCAGTGCTGCTGGACTTTTTAAATACAGTGTCCACTCTATTAGACACTCCTACCTAGCTGGTCCACCTTGTAGATGTAAAGTCAGAGACGATTGCTCATCTATTGCTGCTGTTTGAGTTGGTCATCTTCTAGATCTTCATCAGTGGTCACAGGACGCTGCCCACAGGGCTGGTTGGTGGACTATTCTCAGTCCAGCAGTGACAGTGAGGTGTTTAGAAACTCCATCAGTGCTGCTGTGTCTGATCCACTCATACCAGCACAACACACACTAACACACCACCACCATGTCAGTGTCACTGCAGTGCTGAGAATGATCCACCACCCAAATAATACCTGCTCTGTGGTGGTCCTGGGAGAGTCCTGACCATTGAAGAACAGCATGAAAGGGGGCTAACAAAGCATGTAGAGAAACAGATGGACTACAGTCAGTAATTGTAGAACTACAAAGTGCTTCTATATGGTAAGTGGAGCTGATAAAATGGACAGTGAGTGTAGAAACAAGGAGGTGGTTTTAATGTTATAGCTGATCGGTGTACATGATCCATACAGTCAGACCTGTGCTGCTTTAATGGTACAATGTGATGTCAATTGTCAATGAGCTTTGGAAAAAAAATGCATTATTTGATCTCAAATAAAGATGCCCTTATAATACCAATCATTTATTTTGGTAGATTTAAAAAGACCCAAAAAGAACATGAACCATTTTGCATGAGTGTAAGAAAATTTTAGTATTTTTTTTCTCAAACCCTTAACAACAGTAGTGACAACAAAACCAGATAAAACTGGACTCTGGAAAAATAATGACATTTTAAACCGTAAAACACGCTAACTTGTGAGTTCGAATCTCACCTCTGCTATCGGCAGGCTGGGTGCCTACACGGACAATGATTGGCTCGTCTATCAGGGTTGGATGGCGGAGGGGATTCCTCATAACTGATGCAATTACGACTTCTGCTGGCTGATCGATCAGAGGCACCTGCACCAGAGGTATCTCAAAGAGAGCTGTACTATGCTGTCTGTGAATTATCCAGCACTAGCACCAGTAAAAGTCACATTTGCAGCTGCAATAAGGAACCTTGTTGACCTTCCTCCCCCTGGCACAACTGAGTTGTTAGCACTGCTGTTGGCAGTCTGAGGGCACAGGCATCCACACCTACACGACCATCATGACTGGTTAGCAACACATACAGTGTATCACAAAAGTGAGTACACCCCTCACATTTCTGCAGATATTTAAGTATATCTTTTCATGGGACAACACTGACAAAATGACACTTTGACACAATGAAAAGTAGTCTGTGTGCAGCTTATATAACAGTGTAAATTTATTCTTCCCTCAAAATAACTCAATATACAGCCATTAATGTCTAAACCACTGGCAACAAAAGTGAGTACACCCCTAAGAGACTACACCCCTAAATGTCCAAATTAAGCACTGCCTGTCATTTTCCCTCCAAAATGTCATGTGACTTGTTAGTGTTACTAGGTCTCAGGTGTGCATAGGGAGCAGGTGTGTTCAATTTAGTAGTACAGCTCTCACACTCTCTCACACTGGTCACTGAAAGTTCCAACATGGCACCTCATGGCAAAGAACTCTCTGAGGATCTTAAAAGACGAATTGTTGCGCTACATGAAGATGGCCAAGGCTACAAGAAGATTGCCAACACCCTGAAACTGAGCTGCAGCACAGTGGCCAAGATCATCCAGTGTTTTAAAAGAGCAGGGTCCACTCAGAACAGACCTCGCGTTGGTCGTCCAAAGAAGCTGAGTGCACGTGCTCAGCATCACATCCAACTGCTGTCTTTGAAAGATAGGCGCAGGAGTGCTGTCAGCATTGCTGCAAAGATTGAAAAGGTGGGGGGTCAGCCTGTCAGTGCTCAGACCATACGCCGCACACTACATCAAATTGGTCTGCGTGGCTTTCACCCCAGAAGGAAGCCTCTTCTGAAGTCTCTACACAAGAAAGCCTGCAAACAGTTTGCTGAAGACATGTCAACAAAGGACATGGATTACTGGAACCATGTCCTATGGTCTGATGAGACCAAGATTAATTTGTTTGGTTCAGATGGTCTCAAGCATGTGTGGCGGCAATCAGGTGAGGAGTACAAAGATAAGTGTGTCATGCCTACAGTCAAGCATGGTGGTGGGAATGCCATGGTCTGGGGCTGCATGAGTGCAGCAGGTGTTGGGGAGTTACATTTCATTGAGGGACACATGAACTCCAATATGTACTGTGAAATACTGAAGCAGAGCATGATCCCCTCCCTCTGGAAACTGGGTCGCAGGGCAGTGTTCCAGCATGATAATGACCCCAAACACACCTCTAAGACGACCACTGCTTTATTGAAGAGGCTGAGGGTAAAGGTAATGGACTGGCCAAGCATGTCTCCAGACCTAAACCCAATAGAACATCTTTGGGGCATCCTCAAGCGGAAGGTGGAGGAGCGCAAAGTCTCGAATATCCGCCAGCTCCGTGATGTCGTCATGGAGGAGTGGAAAAGCATTCCAGTGGCAACCTGTGAAGCTCTGGTAAACTCCATGCCCAGGAGAGTTAAGGCAGTTCTGGGAAATAATAGTGGCCACACAAAATATTGACACTTCAGGAACTTTCACTAAGGGGTGTACTCACTTTTGTTGCCAGTGGTTTAGACATTAATGGCTGTATATTGAGTTATTTTGAGGGAAGAATAAATTTACACTGTTATATAAGCTGCACACAGACTTCTTTTCATTGTGTCAAAGTGTCATTTTGTCAGTGTTGTCCCATGAAAAGATATACTTAAATATCTGCAGAAATGTGAGGGGTGTACTCACTTTTGTGATACACTGTAAATGATTTATAAAGCAATACGGATTCCTGTTGACCTTCCTCCCTCTGGCACAGCTGGGTTGTTAGCACTGCCGAGCTTCAAACTCTTACTTGCAATTTTATTTTAACAGCAAAATTTTGTAATCCAAAATCCTAAAATCTGTGTGAATAAAAAAAATTAACTTAAAAAATTTTGGCTGGTGTGACCGTAGCTCAACGCAAATTTTGATAAAAACTGAATCAATATTTAAAATCTTACCACACAGAGTCTCTCGAAACTGGGACGTAAGTTTTTCAATGACGCCATACGTTTCCACATAGAACACATGTTCATCCAGTGGCTGGCTCGCCATTGCTCGAAGAGATTTCATATCAGCCCGGTCCACTCCAACAGCATAGATCTCAATCCCAGCAGCCCTTGCTGCAGCCGATACATCCTCTACCGTATCCTGTGGCCTTCCGTCCGTAACGGTGATGGCCACTTTGGGAATGTTTCTGTTTGCTGGCCTGGCACCAGCCTTCTCTGTAAATGCCCGCTCCATGGCTGTTTTTATGGCAAGGCCAGTCATGGTACCAGTGGAAAGTGGTTCAGTGCGAGAGAAAGCACGTTTTAGATCCACTTT
Source organism: Trichomycterus rosablanca (assembly GCF_030014385.1). NCBI lineage: Eukaryota > Metazoa > Chordata > Actinopteri > Siluriformes > Trichomycteridae > Trichomycterus > Trichomycterus rosablanca. The sequence continues at coordinate 11,538,639 of NC_085992.1, forward strand.
GTTAGTATACATGTTCAGGAGGAACTCGATGTTGACCGTGCTGGCGTAGTTCACCAGACCGATGCGTGTGGCATCCTCACCAATGTCCAGAGAGTCCACCATGTCTGAAAGGAACACCTTGACCTTTTCAAATTCAGCAGGACGAACGCTGCGAGAGCTGTCGATGATGAAAACCAGGTCTAGTGGACGGCTCTTGCAATCTGCAGTAACTGGGGATTATGGAAAATGCATTTTTTAAACTGTACACACAATACACAATTAGCACCAGTAACTTTGATGATGTGCACGTATACATAGTGTTGTTAGCAAACAAGCCTAGCTGCTAGCATAACCTACCTACCTAAACTAGAACAACAGGTAATCCGTGAGCAGCTGAGCCTAAAGATGGTGGAAGGTGGTGGATCATAATCAGGTAGCTACACTAGATGCTAAATAATAGAAAAAAGGACAGGATAGCATGCGTGCTATTAGCATGTATTCTAATGGGCTAAATCTCATCCCATAATTCTCCTCTGCAGAAGGAAAACAATGGTCTTGATCATAGTGACGATAAGGAAGTATTAATTGCACACAGAGATTTTTTGAGGAAAGAAAATTCGTCGTAATTCAGGAAGCCTGATGAAGAACCTGATATGTAGAAGAGATATGTAACAAACTGAGTGAGTAATGCAGAAATGTAAGAAAAACAATGTGGACCTCATGGGGCTCAGCATGCTCAAGAAGACCTGTCTGTGAGGGGAAATACCTGAGGACGATTCTACCTGGATCAGTGGAAGGTGCAGCAGGGCCACTTTGGGTACTGACCGGCAATTGTTGTGGACATTGTTGTGGGTATGGTGGTGGGGGTTGTAGAAGACATCGTAGTGGGTATGGTGGTGGGGGTTGTAGAGGACATCGTAGTGGGTATGGTGGTGGGGGTTGTAGAGGACATCGTAGTGGGTATGGTGGTGGGGGTTGTAGAAAACATCGTAGTGGGTATGGTGGTGGGGGTTGTAGAGGACATCGTAGTGGGTATGGTGGTGGGGGTTGTAGAAAACATCGTAGTGGGTATGGTGGTGGGGGTTGTAGAGGACATCGTAGTGGGTATGGTGGTGGGGGTTGTAGAGGACATCGTAGTGGGTATGGTGGTGGGGGTTGTAGAGGACATCGTAGTGGGTATGGTGGTGGGGGTTGTAGAGGACATCGTAGTGGGTATGGTGGTGGGGGTTGTAGAGGACATCGTAGTGGGTATGGTGGTGGGGGTTGTAGAGGACGTCGTAGTGGGTATGGTGGTGGGGGTTGTAGAGGACTTCGTAGTGGGTATGGTGGTGGGGGTTGTAGAGGACGTCGTAGTGGGTATGGTGGTAGGTATCGTAGTAGGAATTGTAGTAGGTACGGTGGTAGGTATTGTAGTGGGTATGGTGGTAGGTATAGTAGTAGGAATTGTAGTAGGTACGGTGGTGGAAGTTGTAGTGGATATAGGAGTAGTAGCCTCCGTAGTAGTGGTCATTGTTGTTGTTACTGTTGATGCTGTTATGGGCACTTGGATTGGCACCTTAATGCATGGCCTGGGTACATTTTGTTTTGATGGCACCATGGGTAAACCTGGAGGCAGTCTGCTCTGAGCGGGAAACATTGGTCGGTGATGTGGAAACACGGGCCGCCTCCAGGGTGGCTGAGGATGGTAGTGCCCATAAAACCTGGGATTCATGGCGTGAGCTTAGCATGGTTAGATTGGAAAGAAGAGAGAGAAAAACAGAATTAGGGATTAGACAGAGCAATAAGCATCATGACATAGCTGCAACTCAGTTTGGCTTTTATTGAGACCTAAAAAGAAATGTTGGCTGGTGAAAAAAGCATTAGCATGTAGGCTAGTCATTCTATGTTTTATACAACTCCGCAAGCACTAAAATGCTACAACTCAATTAAGCTAAAGCACTCCCAGCAGCCTCTGTTGGAAAGTCATAATATTAATTTGTCTTATATTTTAATATTAAGAAATTAGTAGTATATCACTGTATAATGGTAAATGGGGAAAAACTAATGGAACTGTCAGGGCAAAAAAGAAAGATATATAGAAATCACATCATATTTTTGGTAATTATTGTGACATAGATGGTTTAGAATTTAATAGAAGAGAAATGAATACAGAAGATGAGACAGGACGAAAGGGAAGGGAAGGAGAATTGGAACAGAAATACAATAAATTATGTTAAAAGAAAAAAATGAACCCCGGACTTGATAACAGACTCTGCTACATCAATGAAACAAAGAAACAACCGAAAATCACTGGTGATTATAGAGGTCAGTTTAATGTTTTTCAGTAAAATGATGAAAATCATTAGACATTATCACATGGCACATTGATGTGGAACCATAGCAACCACAATGTTAAAAACCCAAAAGTTTTCTAATGTTAAATAATACAGAGAGGTGAAACAAGAACTCTGGCACTGAATACAATCGAAGAATTTATTAAAGAGCCTTGGTCAATGACTCAACATTGTCAGCCTGGCAGTAGTGGAGCTTAAACCAGCAACCTTCCAGTTACTGGTCCAATATCCTAATTGCTGAGCTACCAAGCAATGTATAATTGTGACCAAATCCAATGCAAGAAATCGAGGGTCAGAGGCTCAACAGTGCTGCCTTGGCCATTTTTTAAATTAAATGTGCATAAATTCTTTTCATACAAATTGCATTTGGTTTCATTATAAAAGTAGTTTTCATACACACACCAAGTAGCAATCATCAATCCATCAAGCTGATGGAGCCTCCTGAAGTTTTCAGGAAAAATGCTACACCGGAAACATCACTGCCAGTACAGGTGGTCCCATCATCCACAAGTTGGAAAGTTTATAGAACCACAAATTGTCCCTGGACAGGAGTGCAATGTGCTCTTAGACTAATGGTAAAAACGGTCAAACAGAAGCAGACAGACACTAAAAAATGCAGGATGACCTGTAACAAGCAGGAACAACAGTTACACTGGCCTGTTCTATGGGGGAAAAAAGATGTGGTGGAGGTCAAAATCACGACAATATGAAGCAAGTGTTCTTAGTGTTTCTTTAATTAGTCTTATTTAAATAAAAAAAACTATAATACTAAAGCTTTATAATTTAGCATTACCTCCATAGTAGTTGGTGTTAGGTTGAATAGGTCTGTTGTATGTGATTTGTCTGTGACTTGCTGCAGGTCTGCCCTGGTTAAATCCATATGATCTGTATGTTCCCTCAACCTCCATCATCAGCACTGCCCCCAAACACACCCACACCATCAAACAACCTGCCATAGCACTCCCCTCGTTCTTTCTCCCTCTCTCGCTCTTTCTTTCTTCTTGAGTAATCCAGCTGGGTTTGCGGACCTGGTGTGAAGATCCCAGCACTTTTAAAGATTCACCCACCACCCTCCACCCACCTGGCAGCTCTAGCCAATCCTCAGACAGGGTGGAGATATGTGAACAAATAAAGGTGCCCATTGACACTGGATTTGTCATCTTTCTTTAGGAAGCATTGGCATTGGAACCCTGGTGTCCGGGTGGCCTGGGCAAAAACCATCGCACATTTCATGCGAATAGAACTTTTAATAGAAACTGTGCCGTAACATTGATAGATATTTTACAAACTAGGTTCTTGTCCTGTAGATGACATGTTCAGTTATTTTTCACTTGAAAGAAGGTGGATTGGCTGCTTTAAGTTGTAGGTGTGATGCTCTGTGACAAATTTGTACTGTATTGTTTCCGGTGGCTGCCAGACCCACCACCACAACCCTGACCTAGGATTTAAGTAAAACTGAGTGATCAGTTAATCATTTATTGTAATGAATGTGTTCTGTTTTTTTAAATAAATAATTTATATCCAACTTGTGTTTTTTTATTTATATATTATTTATTTATTTATTTTTGTAAAAAGAAATATATATATATATAATACATTATTGTAGAATTCATTTATGTTTTTATTATTAAATCTTTTTTTTCTCTCAGTCATTTATCAATTACTAATTTAACGTTGGTAAAAATGACTAAAATAATGAATTATATAATTATATGTTTATGTTGTATTATTTTAAAAGAAATGTTTATTTTTTTAGTTACATTATTCATAATATATGTATATATTCTTTTAGTTATCAGTAGTAGTAATAGTGATGTTATTTATGTTAAAATTAAGTTTTAAGTCTAAGAAGTCTGTGTCTTTTATCCTTCCTCATACTCAACTTTTTTGAATAAATACATTTAATAGTTGCAACATTTATATGTTTATATGCTGTATGGTTTTGTGTAATATTGAACTTTAATACTGCAAAATACATAACATGTCACCGTCTGAAAGAGAGTGGGTGACCAACCTGACACTTTTCTATTATTGTTTATCTTCTGTTCTTTTCCCAATGCTTTGGTAATACTGTACCATAATTTACTTGATTGGTTTGATGGATGGTTAGTGCGTTGTTTCACCCTCCGCTCGATAGGGGGCGATAGTCAGACATGCGCTCGTCTCTGGTATAGCAGCTGTGCTCTCTTTTAAATGGATTCAGTAAGGTCGCTGTTGACAGGAGCACAGAGGAGCAGAGGGTGTGAGTTTATGATTTCAGGACTTTTATGTGTGTTTATGAAGTTGATTTTGGATGTATTTAAGTGTGTGGGAGTGATTGTAATAACTGATTTTGTTGTTTATCTGAGTGAAGTTGATAAATTTCCACTTATTTTGAACGTGCGCAGCAGTTTAATGGTGTGAGGTAAGGTCACGGTGTTCCGCACACTGTTTTGAAGTGACACGCAGCAGCACTGAATCTTACCTTCATTTCTAACTCCGATCTAATAAATAAAACAAACATCTGAAATCCACTGCCTGATGTTTTGTCTGGAACACTGGATGTGTTGACAGTAATCAGTATCAGTACATTCAGGATGAAATTCCTCCCCTGTTGCTTGTTTACGTCACTTGTTTACGTCACTTGTTTAGAATTCACTAACATAACCAGGTGAGAGGTTATATAACAACAAACTTATGTTATGTAACCCGACAAACTGGGACTTGGAGACCTGGTTTAATTATTCTTTGTGAATGTAGGTTTTCTCCAGTTACTCCGGTGTCCTCTCACCTCCACAAATGCAGAGGGTGTTTTGGCTGCAGTATATCGCCCCAGGTGTTAGAGAATGAATCTGAGTAAATGTTCGAGTGAATAAATGAACGTGTGAAGGAATGAATGTGTAAGAGAATCAATTAATGAGTAAGTCAATGTGTGAGTAAATGAATGTGTGAGAATTGATGAGTGAGGGAAAAATAAATGTGTGAGTAAATAAATGAACGTGTGCGGGAATTAATAATTGAGGGGAAAATGAATGTGTGAGGGAATTGATGAGTGAGGGGGACATGAATGTGTGAGGGGAAAAATGAATGTGTGAGGGAATAGATGAGTGAGGGGGACATGAATGTGTGAGGGGAAAAATGAATGTGTGAGGGAATAGATGAGTGAGGGGGACATGAATGTGTGAGGGGAAAAATGAATGTGTGAGGGAATAGATGAGTGAGGGGAAAATGAATGTGTGAGGGAATTGATGAGTGAGGGGGACATGAATGTGTGAGGGGAAAAATGAATGTGTGAGGGAATAGATGAGTGAGGGGAAAATGAATGTGTGAGGGAATTGATGAGTGAGGGGGAAATGAATGTGTGAGGGGAAAAATGAATGTGTGAGGGGGAAATGAATGTGTGAGGGAATTGATGAGTGAGGGGAAAATGAATGTGTGAGGGAATTGATGAGTGAGGGGGACATTAATGTGTGAGGGGGAAAATGAATGTGAGGGGGAAAAATGAATGTGTGTGGGAATTGATGAGGGGAAAAATGAATGTGAGGGGGAAATGACTAAGGGGAAAAATGAATGTGTGAGGGAATAGATGAGTGAGGGGAAAATGAATGTGTGAGGGAATTGATGAGTGAGGGGGAAATGAATGTGTGAGGGGAAAAATGAATGTGTGAGGGGGAAATGAATGTGTGAGGGAATTGATGAGTGAGGGGGAAATGAATGTGTGAGGGAATTGATGAGTGAGGGGGAAATGAATGTGTGAGGGAATTGATGAGTGAGGGGGAAATGAATGTGTGAGGGAATTGATGAGTGAGGGGGAAATGAATGTGTGAGGGAATTGATGAGTGAGGGGAAAATGAATGTGTGAGGGAATTGATGAGAGGGGAAAATGAATGTGTGAGGGAATTGATGAGTGAGGGGAAAATGAATGTGTGAGGGAATTGATGAGTGAGGGGAAAATGAATGTGTGAGGGAATTGATGAGTGAGGGGAAAATGAATGTGTGAGGGGGGGAAAATGAATGTGTGAGGGAATTGATGAGTGGGGAAAATGAATGTGTGAGGGAATTGATAAGTGAGGGAAAATGAATGTGTGGGAATTGAATTTGTGAAGGGAAAAATTAATGTGAGGGAATTGATAAGTGAGGGGAAAAATTAATGTGAGAATTGATGAGAGGAGAAAATAAATGTGAGAGAATTGATGAGAGAGGGGAAAATGAATGTAAGGAAATTGATGTGAGGGAAAAATGAATGTGAGGGAATTGAGTGAGGGAATAGATAATTGAGGGAATAATATATGTGTGAGGGAATTGGTAAGTGAGGGAAAATGAATGTGTGAGGGAATTAATAATTGAGGTAAAAATGAATGTGTGAGGGAATTAATAATTGAGGTAAAAATGAATGTGTGAGGGAATTAATAATTGAGGTAAAAATGAATGTGAGGGAATTAATAATTGAGGTAAAAATGAATGTGTGAGGGAATTGATGAGTGAGGGGAAAATGAATGTGTGAGGGAATTGATGAGTGAGGGGAAAATGAATGTGTGAGGGAATTGATGAGTGAGGGGAAAATGAATGTGTGAGGGGGGGAAAATGAATGTGTGAGGGAATTGATGAGTGAGGGGGAAATGAATGTGTGAGGGAATTGATGAGTGAGGGGGAAATGAATGTGTGAGGGAATTGATGAGTGAGGGGGAAATGAATGTGTGAGGGAATTGATGAGTGAGGGGGAAATGAATGTGTGAGGGAATTGATGAGTGAGGGGAAAATGAATGTGTGAGGGAATTGATGAGAGGGGAAAATGAATGTGTGAGGGAATTGATGAGTGAGGGGAAAATGAATGTGTGAGGGAATTGATGAGTGAGGGGAAAATGAATGTGTGAGGGAATTGATGAGTGAGGGGAAAATGAATGTGTGAGGGGGGGAAAATGAATGTGTGAGGGAATTGATGAGTGGGGAAAATGAATGTGTGAGGGAATTGATAAGTGAGGGAAAATGAATGTGTGGGAATTGAATTTGTGAAGGGAAAAATTAATGTGAGGGAATTGATAAGTGAGGGGAAAAATTAATGTGAGAATTGATGAGAGGAGAAAATAAATGTGAGAGAATTGATGAGAGAGGGGAAAATGAATGTAAGGAAATTGATGTGAGGGAAAAATGAATGTGTGAGGGAATTGAGTGAGGGAATAGATAATTGAGGGAATAATATATGTGTGAGGGAATTGGTAAGTGAGGGAAAATGAATGTGTGAGGGAATTAATAATTGAGGTAAAAATGAATGTGTGAGGGAATTAATAATTGAGGTAAAAATGAATGTGTGAGGGAATTAATAATTGAGGTAAAAATGAATGTGAGGGAATTAATAATTGAGGTAAAAATGAATGTGTGAGGGAATTGATGAGTGAGGGGAAAATGAATGTGTGAGGGAATTGATGAGTGAGGGGAAAATGAATGTGTGAGGGAATTGATGAGTGAGGGGAAAATGAATGTGTGAGGGGGGGAAAATGAATGTGTGAGGGAATTGATGAGTGAGGGGGAAATGAATGTGTGAGGGAATTGATGAGTGAGGGGGAAATGAATGTGTGAGGGAATTGATGAGTGAGGGGGAAATGAATGTGTGAGGGAATTGATGAGTGAGGGGGAAATGAATGTGTGAGGGAATTGATGAGTGAGGGGAAAATGAATGTGTGAGGGAATTGATGAGAGGGGAAAATGAATGTGTGAGGGAATTGATGAGTGAGGGGAAAATGAATGTGTGAGGGAATTGATGAGTGAGGGGAAAATGAATGTGTGAGGGAATTGATGAGTGAGGGGAAAATGAATGTGTGAGGGGGGGAAAATGAATGTGTGAGGGAATTGATGAGTGGGGAAAATGAATGTGTGAGGGAATTGATAAGTGAGGGAAAATGAATGTGTGGGAATTGAATTTGTGAAGGGAAAAATTAATGTGAGGGAATTGATAAGTGAGGGGAAAAATTAATGTGAGAATTGATGAGAGGAGAAAATAAATGTGAGAGAATTGATGAGTGAGGGGAAAATGAATGTAAGGAAATTGATGTGAGGGAAAAATGAATGTGTGAGGGAATTGAGTGAGGGAATAGATAATTGAGGGAATAATATATGTGTGAGGGAATTGGTAAGTGAGGGAAAATGAATGTGTGAGGGAATTAATAATTGAGGTAAAAATGAATGTGTGAGGGAATTAATAATTGAGGTAAAAATGAATGTGTGAGGGAATTAATAATTGAGGTAAAAATGAATGTGAGGGAATTAATAATTGAGGTAAAAATGAATGTGTGAGGGAATTAATAATTGAGGTAAAAATGAATGTGTGAGGGAATTAATAATTGAGGTAAAAATGAATGTGTGAGGGAATTAATAATTGAGGTAAAAATGAATGTGTGAGGCAATCGATAATTGAGGGAAAAATGAATGTGTGAGGGAATTAATAATTGAGGTAAAAATGAATGTGTGAGGGAATTAATAATTGAGGTAAAAATGAATGTGTGAGGCAATCGATAATTGAGGTAAAAATGAATGTGTGAGGCAATCGATAATTGAGGGAAAAATGAATGTGTGAGGGAGTTGGTAAGTGAGGGGAAAAATAAATGTGTAAGTGAATAAATGAACGTGTGAGTGAATAAATGAATGTGTGAGTTAATTGATAAGTGAGGGGAAAATAAATGTGTAAGTGAATAAATGAATGTGTGAGGGAAATAATGAGTGAGTGGAAAAATTTATGTGTGAGTAAATGAATGTATTAGTGAATGAATGTGTGTGACTGATTTAATGCAATTTGTGAGTGAATGGTTTCAGCAGATGTGTTATTACATTGTTGTTTACCTGCACTAGTAAATGAAAATGTTTACTGTAAGTCACCATTTGAAATACCAGAAATGTAAATGAATGAGTAAGTAAATGAAAGAGTGAGTGTGGTACCTTGCAGCCTGTTAAGGGTGGGTTTCTGTCTTGCACCTGATGTTTTTGAATGGTTCTGGACCTACTGCAGTCCTGCCAAGGATGAACCAGTTATAACAAAAGTACAAATGAGTGAATGAATGAAGTTGGATGGTGAATCTCAGTTTGCACTTACAGTACTAAACCTAAACAAATGGTGTGTGTGTTTGTGCCATGACAGGAAAATGCAGAGTCTGTCTGTACAAGCACTGACCCTGCGCCAGCTGGGCAAACTCAACTCGCTCTACACCCTGGCACCGTGGAACGGCCCCAGGTTAGCACTGCGTTGCCCACGCGCTCTGCATGCCCGTCAGCTCTGTGGGTCCACAGCTCCATTCTTTCACCGTTCATCAACACTTCTGAAGTCTCGAGATGCTGTTCGGGGTTTAACCTATCAACAAATACAGTTTAAAAGCTCTAAAAGGAAAAAAGGCAGAGCTGGAGGTGCTCAGGAGGACCAGGACGAGGAGGGAGATGCTGAGGAGGATCCCGAGGCCAGTGACTATGAGGATGAACTACAGGAAGATCCCAGTCTGCCTAAAGACTATAAAGACTATGAAAAGGCCGTGCAGTCACTACGATTTGACCTGGTTTTGAAAGCCGGCCTAGACATCGCTAGACAGTGAGTGCTTTGCGTGTATACAATTACTGACTGTAGCCCATTTGTTGCTCTGTACACTTTGTCACACCATCACCATTTATCAATCAAAAGCGATCCCTATAGGACCCATATGGATCATTCTCACATCTGCAGTGACACATAATAACATGTATCAGTCTGGTATGAGAGCAACAGGTGCAGCAGTGTTGTTGGGATTTTAAGACCATTCATTGTCAATGGTGGGAGGAGAATAATGCCCCAACCAAAAACATAAAGCCAGCAGTGACCACTGATGAAAGACAAGGATTTTACAAACAGGATTTTAAAAATCCCAACAACACTGCTGCACCTGCTACACTCATATGATAACAACACACTACCATGTTATTGTCATTGCAGTTAAGAACGATCCAGCACCCAAACATCATCTGGTCAGTGGAGGTTCAGGTTGACTGTGACAGTGTACAGAGCAACATATGGGCTACAGTCAGTGAATGTAAAGCTTAATCCTCAGCATGCTTATTTAGAGTTTGTTAAGGGTGTGTCAATGACACGCGTCATGGGCGTGGCTTCATAAATCAAACGCTAAATTAAATCTTATTTAAGAGCTACAAAGCTACAACAAGCGATTCCAGGATTAGGAAACATGGGATTGATAGCTATAATACAAACCTGCTCTCACAGATCAGTAGTCGACGTGATTGGTTTTTCCCACATCCCTCATCATAAGCTTCAACATTTTGTCCGATTGGCCGCGTTTTAAAAAGGAAAGCAGCAAGGTGGCAAATCTGCAGGCGTTCAGGTGGTGCAGCGCTAACATACACAATCCCACTGCTTGGCTATGTGGTTTTTTAGGAGGCTGAACGGTCTAGCCTTTGGAAGGTGCACTTGTCAGTGTGCCCCCAGTGTAGGTCCCAAGTCCAGAAGGGTGTAAAAACACCAGAATGATCTGCTGTAGTGTCTCCTAATTATTAAAAGAGGGCAAGGTAAGCGGCTCCGCAGGAAACAGTGGCACAGTCAGCAAGTGGGTGTGATTGAACAGTAGAGCTTTTTAACAGCAGCGATTATAGAAAAGCTAAGACTGAAACGACCTGAAAGGACTTTCTCAAACTAATTCTTTTGTTCTCTCACAGTAAAATTGAGGACGCGTTCTATGACCACAAGCTGCGACTCAACGGACAGAAACTCATCAAGAAGAGCAGAACTGTGAGTAGCACCATTAGCTACCTACACTATCCACTCCAACTATAATTACCAACCTTCTGTTACCAGTGTAACGTCACTGAGTCTTCACCTGTAATGCTTGGTGGTTGGTGTAATATTAGACACCAGCATTAGTCAGCCTTAGTCAGAACAATATACATATGGCCCAAAGTATTTAGACACCAGACCTATTTGTTGCACAGTTCAGGTGATGTAGCCACAGCAATCAGATCAAAGCAAGGTCTATTAAGATATTGGGTCTGTCTGAAAACGTAGTCAGCTCTTTACATAGACAGTATTTTACATCATCCTACAAGTGCTTCTGAGAAGAAGACATGTCTAAATGCTTAAGATACCTCAAAATGCTGCCTACTGAGGTGCCTTAATTCTAGGAGCTTCCTCAGAGGTGAAGGCAATCCCAGCATTCAGTGCGGCACAACTTTTCTCACAAAAAATGACAAATATGGCGATTTTTCTTATTTTTAACTATCCTACTACTAACATACTTAGGTCAGGTGTCCGCGTACTTTTCAACATCTCCCCCTGTCTTTTTAGGACAAACGTTTTTGCATACCTGGTTTACAGCTTCTGTACAGTGCGAATGTCTTTTTATTTTTTTAACATGTGGCTCCACCTGCAGGTCAAGGTAGGAGACACACTAGACATCGTGATTGCAGAGGACAAGGAGAAGGACACTGTCACGTTGAAGAGAGTCATATTTAAAAAGACTTTGAGAGAAACAAGTGATGGGGACAAGTACAAAGTTCTCCTGAGAAGCTGGAAACATCTGCAGCTACCCAGACGTGATGCCTTCAAAGAATGACAATGATTCTAATGAACTTGAATGGAAAAGTGTGAAAGGAGATTGTTTACTATAAAGGAAGATGGTCAGTTTTTCTAATACAACTGCCTGACTTTGTCACACCACCACAGCTTATTCAGATTGGATCAGTTTATGAGGGGTGTCGGTGTGAGGGTTTTTTTTTTTTTTGTTTCTACAAAGCCTGTTTGCATCACATGCGGTCACATGACCACACTCCATATGCAACACAATATGCTGGTGTTTTAATCTCACTCTTCTAAACGGCTGCATTGGAATGGTTTGACAAGCTTATAGTCAGGTGTCCACATACCTTTGGCCATATAGTGTACATGCCTCCAACACGTGTATGTAAACGTTTAACCTCAACTATAGTTATGCTTGTTTGTAATAAAGTAAATACAATTCTATCACAGAGTAACAAAATCCAGCCCTCTGTGGGAGGAAAAGTTTTGGCACCCCTGGCATCAGTCCTATGTTTAGATCCATTTGTATCCAGAACAGCTCGGTGAATTTCCTGCTTTAATAAAACAACTAACCCAGGTGGGATAAAGCAGGTGTTTGTAAGTGTGAAGATCACCAACCTGTGCTGGATGGACTCTGACCCTGTGCTTTCCTGGTTTAGACCTTCCATACAGTGTGAATGTCCTTTTTTTTTCCCCCACGTCCCAACTTTATGTTCCTCCATCTGCAGGTTAAAGTGAAAGATACACTAGACATAATCATCGGTCACATGAGCATCATGGTGGTTCAGTGGGTAACAGTGTCGCCTCACAGCAAGAAGGTCCTGGGTTCAATCCCCACGTGAGACGGGTCCTTTCTGTGTAAAGTTTGCATGTTCTCCCCGTGTCTGTGTGAGTTTCCTACGAGAACTCGTTTTCCTCCCACAGTCCAAAGACATGCAGGTGAGGTGAATTGGAGACACAAAATTGTCCATGACTGTGTTTGACATTAAACTTGTACTGATGAATCTTGTGTAATGAGTAACTACCGTTTCTGTCATGAATGTAACCAGTGTGTGTAAAACATGACGTTAAAATAATAAATAAGTAAAATAAATATCCCCCTTTAGTTCTACCACCCAGATCAAGACGATGTTAAAAGACTCCAAACCTTCTATCATCTCACCATACTTAGAGAACCGGCTGGTAGGTAATCCCCAACCAGTAGCTCTGATATACCAGTCCAATATAGATTGGGCTACAGACAATCGAATTGAAAATCAACACATTAGGGATTTTATTTCTAAAAATACGACCGGAACTGTACAGGTTTGCAAGCATTTAGCCAAACTTACAAACTCTTATAGGCCAAGTGCATATTTTGAGACAACTCACATATTGACCTGCACTTCACTGCCAGTAGTACATGAAAACAACCCTTGTAATCAATGAGTTGAGGTGTTTTAGCCAAGGTCTCAGCCAGTCAGAGTATAAAATCAATTATATGCTTCCAACTGAGCCCCTGTAAACAACAAGAGGTCTAAAACAACTGTGAGCCAGGCCTTTGTCCTCCCAGCCTAATCGACTATCACCTGTGCAGACCGTAGAGAGACGCAAACTAGCACACATTATCTTACTGTGTGTCAAATAAAGCGTGTAATGGCCTGCAATCCTCTTTGCCCAGTGTGTGTGTGTGTGTGTGCAGAGCCTGCAGATGTTCCCTTGAGTACACAAGGGATTGAGTATATCCAAAAGAAAAAACATAGTCGAGAGTGGTGCATGATTGAAAGGAAATCTTTGAACCAAGCAGTAACAAATCTAAGAAACTAAGAATTTAGTTTCTTTTAAAATAGTAAACGATCCATCTTTAAATTTTAGCATACGCTGCAGAAGGTACATTAAAAAGTCCAGTGGCAAACTATTCTTATTAAAAATACAAATATATCTCTGTATTTAAAAGAATGCACGTTTATAGTTCTTTATTCGCTAGTTTAAGGCTACTGTTAGAGTATCTTTTACAACAGCTTTGTCAAATAAATAAAAAAGAAATCTGCTAGCGTCTGTATTAATGAGCTTCACTGTCTGTGTTAAACATTCTTATACAAGAACCTATACTATTTTCATATGCATTTATAAAACATCAGCTTTGAGACTTGTGCAAAAAATACAAGGTTGATAAAATTTATATATTAAAAAAAAAACAATAAAGCCAGAGGATCAGGACACAGTGCTGTTTGACCTCTTGGCCTTTTTCAGGATATCACATTTCTTCCGATTGGGGCGTCTGCAGCGCTCATCGATGCTCGGAACACATTCGTAATGCCACACCTCCTCCAGTTTCTCCACAGGATACACAGCCTCCACATAATGCTTGATGAGTCTGAGTCGTACAGGGTCGAGCTGTTTCTTGTTGCAGGCGCCTGAATGGTTGTACTGAAGCCTCAAATTCTCCGGCGTAAAGAGTTCGGGAAAGAGACGGACGAGAAGACGAGCGGCAAAATTTCCTACCGAGAGACTCTGCTGAACGATATCCTGAACCTCCCGGTCCGAGAGCAGGTAGGACGAAGGCACTGGAAAGTCTGGCACGGAAACCTTGAGATCCTCGAGAGGGACTTTGCAAAAATCTTTGCTACTTTTTTCTGGCAGCATCAAGGGTGCTTCAGTTTCCTCTTTTGGGCGACTGGAGTTGATCTGGAGGTCTCTGACATCAAGATCTTGATCAGAGGGGTAGATTTTGCGATTCTGCTGATACGACCGGCGTTGCTCGGTGTCTCTGCGTCTGCACCTTTCGTCCAGCTTCCCTACAAATTCAAGGGTCCAAACCCGGTCGTTTTTCGCCCGAGGGTAGACCAACTGGACATAATGGCGGATAAGATTGATCCGGATGGGATCCAGCTGCTTTTTGCCCATCGAGCCACTGCAGTTGTAGTGCCTGCGTGCATTTTCTTGCGTAAACAGTTCAGGGAACATGAGCACCAAAAGGCGTGATGCGAAGTTTCCGATGGACAGGCTGCTATCATAGATGGTCTTCAGTTGCTCTCTTGTAAGAAGGTACTCCTGAGGAACCTCAAAATCTTGACAAGAGATGTCCATTTTGTCAAATTCGATATGCTCCTGCCCTGACCCTTTGGCCCTTAGGTTAGAAGCATCACAGAGCTCGTTGATATTGACAATCGAGATGTCGTCAGGATCGTAGGTATCATCTGAGTTGTTTTCTTGGTTTCCACCCTTGGCACCTTCAATGGCTTCTTCCAATCGCTGGATGCACAACTGCAGCCAAGTATCTTCGGGCAGCTCTGGGAAGTTTGCTTCCATGTATTTGCGCATGATCTCCAGTCTGTTGGAATCGATGATTAGTTGTCCAGCGGTGGAGTGACCGTCAGGAAGCCGTCTTTCCTCAAACACTTCAGGAAAGAGTCTGTTCAAAAGGAACACAACAAACTCCTCAGGCGATGAGACGTCGTCCGGATTTTCTTGGGAGTCCGACGCCAGATCGGATTTGATGTTGCTAAATTGGCTCTCACTTTCTCCAGAGTCTATCGAAATTCTTTCGTCTTGGCCGTCCTCGTTAATAAAATGGCATCCGTGATTTTGATCAACATCGATTCCAGTCTGTCCACAACCTGGCACACTTTCCAAATCCTTCTGAGCCCAGAAACGGTTAAAAAACTCATTGATCTGCAGCAAGCACTCGTTCTGCCAAAAGTTCCCATTCTTGACCATAGGGTAGCAGGACTCCACGTAGTTCCGTATGAGCTGTAGATGCAAAGAATCCAGAGAGGGTTTACTGGAGATGCCGCAAGCTCGGCAACCTTGGGCACATTCTTTGGCTGTGAAAAGCTCAGGGAATAGCTGGACCAACAGCCTGCAGCCGAGTTCTCCAGCTGTCGAGGTTTGCTCCATCAGCTGCCCCAGTTCCTCCCTGGTCAGCTGGTATTCTGGCGGAGGCTGGAACTCCAGAGCACCCTCCGAAGGCTTCATCTGCTTCTTGATGCGAGTCACTTCCAGCGACAGAAGGTCCACCTTGCTGTGCAGCTGACTCATGCTCGAGTTTAAACTGTTCAGGATGAAAAACATCTTCTCGAAAAGTGGATACAGATGGGAATCTGCAGGTACAGGGGATGTACTTGATCCAGAAGTAGAGCTGTGATTGTGATTTTGGTTGCCCAGCTTTGGGAAAAGGGTGCCATTATGGCCAACACGGACCCCAGATTCAAGTTGGTCCGTGGATGTAGTCTTTTTCTCAGTGATACGGTGTGAGATGCCATATAGTGGCTTCCTGATTGATAATATGGCTATGTCTACTGGAAATGGCATACCACTGTGAGATCTGGGTGCATCTTCTGAGGTGCCTTCTTGGAAATTGTCACCTACCTATAGCGGGAAATGGAGAGGTTCTGGTGAATGGTTCAGAGTCATGGATTCATTTTAATATTTATACATTAACTTATCAACTGAAGCAAGATGATTTTAGAGGTCAGCAATCACAGCCAAACAATCTATGAAAATCGTAATGTTTAATAAAACAGATAACATGAAGTTCCATAGAAAAAAGTCATGAATTTATCTTGAACTCTCACCTTTGGCCTCTTTCTGCTGGCTGACTGGTTTTGCTCTGGATTAAGTCCATCTAAACCAGCATGTAATTCAGATCTTTTGGTCAACTGCTGAATTAAACAGTTCGAACTCCTTCCCTCCAAACTCTGTGGCATCTCATGGTCTGTCACATCGTCATTGTCCATCTCAACCTTAATTTCTGACAGAGAGAACAATATGAGTGCACTTTGTAGATATATCTGGCCCAAATTTTCTGCTGCTACCCCATCATATTGGAAAAGAACCAATAGCTGAGATAGTGTTGGGTGGTTGATCCTTCATAGCACAGCAAAGACACTAGCGCTAGAGTCAAATACACATTCAAATATAGCGTTGTGATGTGCTAGACCACCACTGCCCAGACCTGGGTTCAAGTCTTGGCAGTGCTGGAGGGCTGGCTATGCACTCCAAGACCCTCACCAACTGTCTTTGCTGGTACAAGCAGTGGACAAACACCAAGAGCCTGGTGCGTCCAACCGTATGTGAATTGTACGGCCTCATTATATGTTGGATTGTGCGTGTGCTTGCATTAGAGGTGACTAATTTAAGAACAGAATGATCAGAAGATTAATCAAGTTAATCTCCAGCCTCTTTCTTACCTCTATCAGGCACATTTGGGTTACCACCATGCTCGGAGGAGCTCATTTCCTACACCATTGGAACACAAATATCACAGATTGTCAGATTTGCTCAATGTTATAATGTGGTGATGCTCTGCAGCTATTACAACACACATTTTTTTCAGTTTCTTTCATTTTAATTGCATTTTTTTACAACTGCTTTATGTTGACCGGGGTCACAGTGGGTCCAATTCCCCCATAATTACTGGGTGCAATGCTGTAACACACCAGGACAGGACACCAATCCATCTCAGGGCCTCGGTCATCCTCCCCCTCAGACATAACCAATCATGTCTGCATGTAAATGCCTGACCGGCTGATAGCACTGCTGGGGATTCGAACCCTGGATCCCAATGCTAGTAGACTAACGTAACTAATAAATATACAGTTGCATCACCTGAGCGTGTCTATATCAAAAACATTTCTGATTAGTCACGTTTAAACAGTCGCTTTTAAACAGTAAGAAATTAGTGGGCATTTACATTGAACTAATGTGTTTTAAAACTAAATAAATTTTACTGATTAGCACATTTTTTCTTTTTTTTTCAGATCAGTGTTTCTGGGTAGCTTCGGATTCCCAGCGACCGTGATCAGAATTAACCGGTTACTGACAATCAGGTCCTGAAGACCTGTTTATGAATCCACCACTTGTTATTAAATAACACCAATGTGAGTGAATTTCAGTAATCTGGCAACCCAGAGAAAAATCCTTTTACACAAGCACGTAGGTTGCCAGAGTTAAACAAGTCATTTACTACTGTTTTATTTCATCACAGCGGGTTAATAAAACTGTTTAGCTGTGCTATATTCACTATATAAATCTTTTATTGTTCGATTTTAACATTTCTCTTCTGTAACTGGGCTAAAAAAAATCGAAACCAACCTGACACGAGTGGAAAAAACACGAACAATCAAGGAGTTTTGTGGGGTTGTGAACTCACCGTGGTGGCTGTACCCGGTGCCCGATACCCACGGTGGATTACAGAGCGCGTCACACTGCCATTAAACTGTATTTCAACCTTCTGTGTGTTTTTATCCACCACTGATTTTTCTCTCCGTGTTTCTCTCCGCTGTGGACCGCAGTTTCGCGTGACGTGACGCGTTTGTGGGTGCTGTGTCATTTCCGCGCACTGTGGACCAGAGTCAGGAGTCGATTTCTAAAAGACTCGGCTCTCTGATTCCACGCGCACGGAATTGAGAGGCGGATAAAGATTCGGTTCATTTTCTGCAAGAAATGTTCACTTTTACTAACCTCTTTAATCAGGCTCACGATTGCGGTGGGTCCGGTACCACCCGGCTTAATTACACACCGAACAAGGTTCTAATCCATTGCAAGATGACTCTGATTCATCTACCAACTTATTTTCTCACGCCTGTGGAAAAAGCATCAACTCCAGACCTTGTATTTCACAAAAAGTGTGAGGAAACAAGAGTACCTTTAACTTTCCAAGAACTATTGGGTATATCTAGCTGGAGGTGTGGGTGCAGCACAGAAATTGGTCCTGATTTCCAAAAAATGTTTTCTTTATGTGCACATACATGGGTTTCCACTAGCTGCTCTAAATTACTCGTATAGGGTGAGTGAGTCTGATCAGAATATAGAGATACATTTTAACAAATGGCATAAATGACAAATGATGTTACTTTTTGCCTCCAGAGCACAAAAATGTAAAAAAATAATAATAATAATAATAAAAACATTTAGTTTCTATTATTTTAGTAGCTTTACATGGGTGTTTGTCAGTCTTCTTTGACCCGGTTGCAGCTTGTCCAACACGCCGCCGCTAGATTGCTTACTGGTACGAAAAAACATGAACACATTACACCTGTCATGGCCTCCCTACATTGGCTCCCCATGAAATATAGGGTCCAATTAAAAATTTTACTCTTTGTATTTAAGACACTCCACGATATGGCCCCATTGTACATCAGTGACATGTTATGTCCCTATAAGGCACAAAGGACATTCCAATCTTCAAACAAATCTTTACTAAATGTACCTAAGTCTCGCTTAAAACACAAAGGTGACCATGCTTTCTCAGTCGCTGCTCCCAGACTGTGGAATTCATTACCTTATGGTATTAAATCCCAGACTTCAAATGATGCTTGTCTTAAAACCTACTTTTTCTCTCTGGCATAGTTAGATGGTTAACCAGGTGTTTCATTTACTCCCGCTGTATTATTATTTTTTATTTTTTTTTGTATATTCTATATTTATTAATCTAACAATGTATTTTCTATTTTTTATTGTTGTATTCTTCTGTACAGCACTTTGGTTAGCTTCGGCTTTTAAATGTGCTTTATAAATGAATTGAATTGAATTCAAACCAGAGACAAACTTTTATTTCATTTATTTATAAAACTTTCTCTTGGATCCAGTTCATATTGTTTTCATTTTTCTTTTATTTCTGACAGAAGAGTGTACGTTTCAGAATATTTTGCACATACAGAAATAGGGGCATTTTTATGGAAATGATAGTTTAAATTATACGTACATATAGCACTTTGTGCACCCTACGCAAATTCACGAACTACGCTAAAAGCGTGAGTCAGTTCGTGAATCGGAGCATGCGTAGTGAGGCTCTCATTGTGCGTTTCTGTTTTGATGAATAAGTGCTCTTTTCTTTTGACTTTGTGCTTATAAATGTAAACAGAATAATATCTATTTTTTTATTTTAAATGAACAATGACACATATATTCGGTCACTATTAAAAATTGACATATTTATTAACCCAGCAACCACAACTACGTGGTATGAGTTAGTTAGCGGCTTGATGGTAACGTTTTACCTCAGAAGTGGGGCGGCACGGTGGCTAAGTGGGTAGCACTGTCGCCTCACAGCAAAAGGTCCTGGGTTCGATCCCCAGGTCGGGCGGTCCGGGTCCTTTCTGTGCAGTTTGCATGTTCTCCCCGTGTCTGCGTGGGTTTCCTCCGGGTGCTCCGGTTTCCTCCCACAGTCTAAAGACATGCAGGTGAGGTGAATTGGAGATACAAAATTACTGAGAGCAGCTACTTACAAAAATGAGGGCGGCACAGTGGCTAAGTGGGTAGCACTGTCGCCTCACAGCAAGAAGGTCCTGGGTTTGATCCCCAGGTTGGGCGGTCCGGGTCCTTTCTGTGTGGAGTTTGCATGTTCTCGCCGTCTCCGCGAGGTGAATTGGAGATACAAAATTGTCCAAGACTGTGTTTGATATAACCTTGTGAACTGATGAATCTTGTGTAATGAGTAACTACCGTTCCTGTCATGAATGTAACCAAAGTGTAAAACATGACGTTAAAATCCTAATAAACAAACTTACAAAAATGTATGCATTACACTATCGTTATGGTGGAGAAGTATAAATACAGAGTGCTTTTAGAAACAGAAATTACTGCAATTAGCTTAGCAGCTAACACTAGCGACTAAGCTAACTGGTACCGTTGTTGTTTTCCTTGGATATGAACTCACAGCTGTAATGTCTTTTGTAAAGTTAGTGTACTGCACACAGCACAAGTTTTTACTGTATATTTATTTCATAATAATAGTAATGGTGTGTGAGTTATTTGGGGTTTAGTCAGTATCTCAGCTGTGAGCTAGTTGGCTAGGCTGGTATTGACACCTTCACACGGCTGTTCTAACATTTTTACAAGGGATGGGCGGATTGATCCAAATATCAATAGAATCGATACTTTAGTTTTACTTTTTCTCCGGTACACTCAGCACGTTTCTCCCGTTTCATAAGAAAGTAGAAACCATGTTTATACAGACGCCCCTCTCACATCTTACATGCTCACATTACTGCTCCTGATCTGCTGTGTTTTGGTGTGGTACCGTCACGTGACTGAGCGGCACTTAGGCACCGAACATATGCAGCAGAGAGAGAGAGAGAGAGGCTGCGTCCGGAATCGCATACTTAGAGAGTATGTACTAGATTGGAGGAAGTATGCACTACTCCGCCGGTAAAAAAAAGTACATACTTCCAGTACAGAAGTATGCAGTATGCACACAACACCGCTATGCACTACATCCGCCATCTTTCCAACGTCAAGTGATGACGTGGGACGTGATGACGTAATATCACCATGGTTACAGACTCATTACAAACCCCACTCGCCAAACTTTTGGATATTTATCGTGTTTTTGTTATTAATTCGTCTTTAAAATGTTTTATTTTATTTATCTTACTTACACTTGTAAACAGAGGACCGCTATCTTTCTTGTTTCTTATTACGCTTCGAACGCCTACGCAGCTCCAGTTGCATTATGGGATACATTAACGGACCGCAAGTGTGCATCGCTTGCATACTCAAACATGGCTGCCCAATAAGTAGGTCATCCGGGTACTTCTCGCGTACCTCTTTGTGTATAATATGTATTCGGACATACTAACCGCTCTCGCGTACTCATTTCGCATACTATTGAGTATGGAAGTATGCGATTCCGGACGCAGCCAGAGAGAGAGAGAGAGAGCGAATGGCAGAGATGGGGATATTTTAACGCAGTAAATTCAAAAATTAAATAAAAAAATAATTTAAGTTATTTAATTATTTTGTGTATTTTGTTTATTTTACAAAAAGCCAGAAAAGTGGAACTTCAGGCGATAATAAATGCACATGTTTATCATCCATGTACGAGTATTTTAGCACTGCACTCTTACAGCCATATTGCGTTGAATGTGTGATTTATACATCGTATTTTAAGAAGTAAAAACACGTTCAGCTCGTATCTTGTGCTCACCTTCACTGTGCAGTTTTTCTCCTCTCGTGAAACACTCGATATGCCTCAGGGCTCAAAACACAACATGGAAACGTGTTGAATTTTATTTTCTTTAGTATTTGAGCTCCTATACAGACGCTGTTGCGGTGCAGCCACATTGTTTAATGTTTATTAAACATTAAAAGACGAGCTAATCCAAGCTAGCAACTTCACAAGTTATGTCAGCAAAGATCCACATGATGGCGCAGAAACACCACAAAACATTCTGAAATCGGTTCATTTGGTCAAATTTCCGTTTATTATCAAAACTGTCGTAGAAAACGAGTACAAATGATTATTTTCATACATGGAACTGCAATAAATGATTTCATTTAAATATAAATGAGCAATATAATACGCATTAAAATGAATTATGTGTATTATGTGTACAATTTTTATGGAAATAATAGTTTAAATCGTACAGTACGAACGCACTTTAATAACCCTGTCCTACACCTTTACACTTCCGAAGGAATTATTTATTTACAAAAACAATAAAATTCGATAAACGTGGAAAATAAGTTGTTATTCATAAAAATGCATTTTGTATTTTATTAATACCGCAATTCACCGTTGTACTTCGGAATAGAGAAAGGATTGGGTTGAATCGACTCCTCGAGTCAACAATCGGTTTTCAACACATGAATCATAATCTGAGTCGACTCTACAATTTGTGGAATCTAACAGCTGCACTGTGGACCGAGGGGAAAGTGGGCTGTACTCTGTTCTAATACACTTGTCTATTCGAGCTGTAGTGCACTAGATAGGGTGTTAATATGGGGAATCTGAGGATATTGAACATACAACAGTTACTAATTTATTTTTACTAAAGCAAACAAGAGAGGAATAGATTTCTTTTCACTGAATAGTTTTATATAAGATGAACATTTTATACAATCGGAAATTAACTAAATAATAAATTAATTAAATAAACTGAAATATATTTGCGCTTAATAAATCACATAATATATTAACTGAAAGAGGATTGAGGAGAAACGTCAATTTCCTTCAATATGATAATGACACGACACTCATGAAGAAGTCAAGACAGCTGGAAAGACCTCTAACTTTACCATTAATGGAGATGTAAAAGTGGTGGACAGCTTTTACTTATTAACAGGAAAGGATCCAGCAGGCAGGAAATACCACACCACAATTGCTCATTGTGTTCCACTCACTGTGTAAGTTGCTTTGGATAAAAGCGTCTGCTAAATGCTGAAAATGTAAATGTAAAGGAACTGTAGATACTCTTACAGACTGCGATCTTCTCTCTGGTTCTTTATGGTTGTGAAACCTGCACAATAAAACAACAGGGCAGAGGATTAATGCTGTTGAACAGCAAAGAAGACAAACTAATGGCTCCTCAACCAAATTCAACCTTATCTCCCACTGGAAGCACAGTAACCAAACTGAATCTTAATTTTGGATCATTTGCATCACAAGACAAACTAATTCACTGAAAAACACCATTGTGCCTGGAAGAGTTGAAGTTAAAGGAGGAAGAGGACAGCCAGCAACAAGAAGGATTGATACCACTAGAGTAACAATAAACAAGCCATTAAAAAGTCTGAAGACCCAAACAGTAAATACCTTCCAGATCGTTGCCACGAGTCCGGTTCAACTTATTTATTTGCAGTATTGCCTTTAATTTTTATCTTTTAAAATGTTTATTTATCTTTTGATAATTTGGACATCCACAACATTCATAATGACCAGGCAGGACCACAGATCAACACACTCTCTTACTGATGCATGTGAGATCATTGGGCTCTTTTCAACAGCTAAGGCTAGATTGCTTCACAAGGCTGTGAAGTATTCTTCCACCACTCCTTGACCAGAGTCCTTGACCAGACAGCAGGAGACGCGGTAGCAGCTACCTTAAGGCAATACCCCGTCCAGCCCTTCCTCTCTTACCGGAGTTCCCA
The DNA here is from genome assembly GCF_030014385.1 of Trichomycterus rosablanca. Lineage (NCBI taxonomy): Eukaryota > Metazoa > Chordata > Actinopteri > Siluriformes > Trichomycteridae > Trichomycterus > Trichomycterus rosablanca. The sequence continues at coordinate 11,562,321 of NC_085992.1, forward strand.
ACCAGGCTGGTAGGACAGCTGAAACCCAAACCCAGCCAGGTCTCAGTGGTTGTGGCTTAGCATGATTGAGGCAATACATTGTCTAGACATTTAAAGAACAAGTAGTTTTGGTGCTGTGTTGCAAAGGTTAAAGGGACCTGGGTTTGAACCTCATATCCCTCATATCCCTGTCTGGAAGTTGCATCCAATGTTTACCTTACCCACTACCCTGACCAGAATGAAGAAGTTATTTCCTTTTGGCCTTGGCCTCCTGAGTGGACAAATCCTGATTTATTTATTTACGCATACAATTTTACATGTTTTTAAATTAAAGCCGCAATTAAAGTAGCACAGCTAGTAGAGTAGGTGCTGTAGAGAAACAGAGTTCCTGGAGACCTGGGTTTGATCCTTGCCTACAGTAACTGTTGGTTGCTTAGTATGATCTTTCAGTGTCTGGATGTTTTCTTTAGGCACTCTGGTTTCCTTTCACCTCTTTAAGACATATTAAGTCAAGGGTTTATTCCTGACCTGTACACAGTGTTTCTGGGTAACCTAAACCCTCCAAGACCCTGACCATGATGAAGCAGGTAATTAACTATTAAAGGACTATTAAAGATAATCTACTCTTTATAATGGGCGGCACAGGGGCACAGTTGGTAGGTTCCTGGAAACTGAGTTTCATCTTTTCCTTGGTCATTGTATGTGAGAAGTTTGGTATTTTCTTATTGTATCCACATTGGTTTTCCTTCCACCTACCAGAAACATACCAGTAAGTGGCCTGCCTTGTAGGTAAGTGTCCTGTAGGACATTTCTCCAAAGTGTACGTTAGTAGGTTACTGGGGGCGTTTAGGATGGACTGACACCCTGTCCATAGTGTATTTATGCTTTGTGTTTTCTAGCGGAGCTAGACCCTCTGCAACCCTGACCAGGATAACATGGTTGATGGAAATAAAATAAAAGCTTTGTCCTCTGGAGCTCTGCTTGCATGAAATAAAAATACCTTCACCTCTGTGCTTGATGTGCCATGAGACACATCAGTAAGATCTACATTCTGGAGCATTTAGACCATCAGGACTGATGGAGCTCATTAATCACCTAACGGAGCTGCTATAATCCAGTGTGTAGGTGATGAATTACAGAGTGAAGCTGAGATGTGATGGTCCTGCTCATCACTCACACCTCGTTAACCTGCTATCAACAGACACTTTAATCTCACCTGAGACGAATAAAGAGAACATCAGTGCAGCGGGGCGTGTGGCAAAAGCTACAGATGGTAAATCAGGAACATCATAACGAGGCCACAAGCTAAAAGTGCATCAAATATTTCTCTACAATAATATACACTTCATGGACAAAAGTATGTGGACACCTGACTTCAAGTCAGCAATAATATGGAGTTGCCCCAGCTTTGGGACTGTAACAGGTTTAGAGTGTGTTTGTTGGAAGAGCATCTGACCAAATGCCTGATTCTGGTCAGGATTGTTGCAGCTCTGGTGCCACCCAATGCAAGAATACACATAAATCCAGGTGCAAATCCACTGAAGACAAATTCTCACTTGCTCACACACCATTTAGTGAAGTCAATTAACTTTTTGCATGATTTAGGAAATGCTCAGTTCCTAAATGGCAATGACAAACGTGAGGTTTGAACCTCAAACCCAGATCCCAAGAGCCCATGTTGCTATCTGCACCACACTACCTGATTTGCTACAGCAACGTTTGCTTTAATAGGAAAAACAAAAAAAAAACTGATATAAAATTTTCTGCTGAAATAGGGACACCTAGATCCAGCAGTGCCCCAGGTGTGAATGAGTAGGTGAGTAAGTGAACAAATGTGTGAATGAGTGTGTTCCATGTGACAGACGGTGGCATCCTGTCTTGTTTGGGTAGTGCTGGGCCCAGCATAACACTGACCAGGAGGAAATGGTTAGTAAAAATGAATAAATAATATCCCTTTGTGTGGTTTTCATTAAGTTAGGGCAACTCCACAACCCACACCTTCAATCTTAATTACTGGAACACACTTGACCTTGCCCGGAGGTTCACATACTTCTTGTGTGTAATAGCACAAAGTTGAGCGGAGGGGGTGCTGGTGTGTCACGAGTGAACAACACACACACACACACACACACACACACACACACACACACACTCTCACACACTCTCACACACACTCTCACACACACTCTCACACACACTCTCACACACACACACACTCGCTCACACACACACTCACACACACACACTCACACACACACACTCTCTCTCTCACACACACACACACACACACACACACACACACACACACACACACACACACACACACACACACACACACACACACACACACTCTCTCACACACACACACACTTCAGTGTCATATGGCTGCTTGGTTGCCGAGACCATTCAAACCTCAGAGACACACTCACGTTACATACAGCTGTGATGCTGATGAGCATCACTGACTGGTAGACAGATGCCTGTCTGGACCACACACACAATATAAACTGCTATATAGTCCTCTCTTCTCTGGGAAGCTGTCCGCTAGATTTTGGAACCTGACTGCAGGGGTTTACTTTCATGTTTGCAGATGAGGAGATGCTCACTCTGTGTTCTAGTTTACTTAAACGGTGTTGGATTTCATTGAGGTCAGAGCTTGGTGCATGTCGGTCAAGTTCTACACTAAACTTAGCAAAGCATTTTTAAATATTCACTTTGTGCACAGGGTTACTGCCATGCTGATGCAAAAAGGGCCTTCCCCAAAATGTTTCAGCAATGTCATAAGTTACAATTCTGATCTAGAGAGCTGTTCTAGAAACATGCAGTAAGCAGTTGCACTAAATGCATCATTACCAATCGGCCTTGAGGTGGAATACGGCCAGCATGTGCTTTAATTGGGATCAGAAGTTTTATTAAGAAGCTGGTAACAAGTGTGAGTGTATGAGTAAGTATGTAAGTGTGAGTGTATGAGTAAGTATGTAAGTGTGAGTGTATGAGTAAGTATGTAAGTGTGAGTGTATGAGTAAGTATGTAAGTGTGAGTGTATGAGTAAGTATGTAAGTGTGAGTGTATGAGTAAGTATGTAAGTGTGAGTGTAGTGTGTATGTGACTAAGTATGCAAGTGTGAGTGAGCGTATGTGACTAAGTATCTGAGTGTGTATTTTGTTGTGTGAGTAAGCACTTACGAGAGTGTGTATGTAGGTATGTAAGTGTGTATGTGTGAATAGGTGAATGAATGAGTATGTGAATGAATGAGTACGTGAATGAATGAGTATGCGAGTGTATATTTAAGTGTGTGTGTATGTAAGTGTGTATGTGTATGTAAGTGTGTATGTGAGCGTGTGAATGAGTATGTGAATAAATAAATATGCGAATGAATGAGTATGTGAATGAATGAGTATGTGAATGAATATGTGAATGAATGAGTATGTGAATGAATGAGTATGCAAGTGTGTATTTAAGTGTGTGTGTAAGTATGTGTGTATGTGAGGGTAAGTATGTGAGCGTGTGAATAAGTATGTGAATGAATGAGTATGTGAATGAATTAGTATGTGAATGAATATGTGAATGAATGAGTATGTGATGAATAAGTATTTAAATGAATGAGTATATAAGTGTCAGGATGAATTGAGAAATAAGAACTAAGTGTAAAAGTGTGTATTAGAGCAGTAAACTAACGGTGTTTAAGAGGTAGAATGAGATTGAGACGTGTGTGCGTGTGTGTGTGTGTGTGTGTGTGTGTGTGTGTGTGTGTGTGCACCACCCTTCTTCGCACCCTGTGAGTCCCAATTGTGGTCGTCACAGAAACCACAGGTCACCCAGTCTGGCGCCAAGCAAATCAATACCACAGAACTTCCTGCACACACACACACACAAACATGCTCACCTAGACCTCATTAATTATTATCATCAATGCTGCATACACACACACAGGCACAGGTACTAATACTAATCACAACACACACACCAACTAGTTATCCAAATCGGTATTCCAATTGAGCTAACAAACACAGACCGACTTGATTTTAGCAGCTCTTACAGTATAAATCAACACTAACATCAAACTGCTGGAACTAAATCGTTTCTGCAGGAACACTACACCACAATTTAGGGAAGTTCCAGAAGAATTGACAAATCTCAGTCTGGAATGCTTACAAGACCATTTTTCTGTCTGTAAAACTCCACTGACCACAGTAAGAGCAATTCTCTTTAAATAGATCAATCCTGGAACAGTGATGAATGTGCCCAATTAAACCAAAAAGTCACAAAAGATCTCTCAAACCTTTGACTAAGGTTAGAGGTCATGGTTCCACTGGCAGAGGAGTGCTGAAAGCTAGCATGCATCTCCTTCGAGGCAGATTCTTCATCGGAAGAAGGCCTGAGCTTTGACGTCGGTTCTAATACATTAAGGTTCATAAACCACTCTAGTGTAGCTTTGGCAGTAAGCTCTGGATCGTGTCCTGATGAAAGATAAACCTCCGTCCTGATTGCAAGTCTTCTGCCCTGTATAGAACGCTTTTATTTGTCATATATACATATATACTGAGGTCAGAGCACAGGGTCAGCCATTGTATGGTGCCCCTGGAGCTGAGAAGGTTAAGGGCCCAACAGTGGCTGCATAGCAGAGCTGGTATTCAAACTCTCAACCTTTTAATTGATAGCTCAAAGCTCTACTCACTAGGCTACCACTGTGTATTTAGCTTCATCCATCTTGCCTTTAACCCTGATGAGCTTCCCAATCCCTGCCCATAATAATAAATTTTAAAACATGATGCTACCACCACCATGCTTCACTGCAAGGTAAAAAAATGTTTGTATGAATGGAATGAATTATGGAATTACAATTTTTTATTTTGTTTTATTTGTAAATAATTTATTAAAATGCGTAGATGTTTCTCCATGGTAATTTTACAGGCTGTCTATTTTGATTCCTCAATCCAGTCCCAAGATTTAACACTACATTGTATGGAAAAGCTTGGCGAGGAAAGGGGGGGGTGGTAATTGATTTGACCAAAATCACTTATCCAATTAAAATTTGGCACAAGATTGAGGAATAACTGGGGTTGATTTCCATTAATAGATGGTGTGTAGACCATCAAATTATCACTAAAGATCATTTTGGCTATACTGCCCACACCACATACACATTATATGACCAAAAGTATGTGGACACCTGAACATGAGCTTGATCCAAATGTCCACAGTGGCATAGGCATACTCGAACAGAAAAAGGCCTGTTGCCCAAATATTTGAGCTGTTTAATTTACTGGCTATAATTGATTGTATACACTTGTAAGGAATGGGTGTGGCTGAAACAACTAAGCTCAATAATAAAACTGGTGTCCACATTCTTTTGGTTCATTTGTGTATTTGTTTGATGTTTTAAATCTGATACTTCCTACATATAGCAGCACACAGTTCCATCTTCAGCGTAGACTGTTGTGAATGAGCAGCCATTGCCTGTTTGGAGGTAGATGTTTTTAGCACTGTTTCTAAATGCATCTTATTCCACACTGTCCCGCTCTCAAGTCTGAACAGTGACCTCAGGAACTGTCTAAAACATCAGCATCATAAAAACCAGATCAGCTGATCCAGTGTGTGTCCAGTCTGAAACGATTCCACAGGATGAAGAGCTCTGGTGTGGATGCGAGGGGTCAGAATTTGGTCACAGCACCGGCGATGTTCTCCAGAGCGGATCGAGCTTCAGACGGTGGCAAATGTCTGATAGCCTGCAGCGCTCTGTCTCCATGATGTGTGCAGAGATCCAGCGCCTGCTTCATTCCATCATCTGATTTAATCACGCTCCGTAACTGTGAACACACACACACACACTTTTAATCCACGATGTGTAGCTCACTTTTATATATTATATTTATATATTCATTTTATTAGGATTTTAACATCATGTTTTAAACACTTTGGTTACATTAATGACAGGACAGGTAGCTAATGGTTACACAGGATTCATTAGTTCAATTTCAATGGACAATTTTGTATCTCCATTTTATCTCACTTGTCTTCGGACTGTGTGTAGGTTTCCTCCGGGAGCTCCGGTTTAATTTCAGACATGGGGAGAACATGCAAACTCCACACAGAAAGGACTGTGGGAATCAAACATTCCCACCAGGGAATCAAACCCAGGACCTTCTTGCTGTGAGGCAACAGTGCTGCCCACCAAGCCCTAGTTCACTTTTATGGAACACAACAGATTCCCGGCACCTTCACTCACTGAGCATATTATTAATACTCAGTGGGTATACAGTTACTGACTGTAGCCCTGTACACATTCTCACCCCTGTACCCTATTTATCAATTCAAACCAGATGATGTTTGGGTGCTGGCTCATTCTCAGAACCGCAATGACAATAACATGGTAATAACACATAAAGTAAATAAATAACATAAAGTAGGATGTGTTGTTCTCATATGAGTGTAGCAGGTGCAGCAGTGTTGTTGGGTTTTTTTTTTATTCTGTTTATGTTAATGTGCCTTCATCTTCCTCCAGTCCTTAATTTATATTGTTGGCTGACACTGAGGAGTTTAAAATCCCAACAACACTACTGCACCTGCTGCAATACATACCGGAACAATACATGTTATTACGTGTCATTGCAGTGCTGAGGTTGATCAATCAGCCAAACATCATCTGGGCAGTGTGAGTCCCTTTTGATTGATAAATGAGATACAGGGCTACAGGTGGGCTACAATCAGTAATTGTATACCTACAAAGTTAATCTGTATGGTAGGTGTAGATTATCAAGTCAGAAATCAATGCATTTGGGGGTTCTTAAACTTTTTCTGGCTGGTGAACCCATTTTAAGGGCTCCAAAATGTCATGACCCTGTTAGAACCCCTCTTCCATCACTTATAGAAGTTTACCTAGCTGTGTGGTGGATGGGGGTATGGACAAAAAAAGGTGAAGCAGATTTGTGTGTGCGAGTGTGTTGAAGGAGACCCGTTTGTGATGCTGCTGTCTCTCTGTCTTCTCTACAAATAAACCCACCACTTGATCCCCTCGTATCCCGTTTCCTTGGCGACCTGAGCTCCCTCCTCTCATCCTGCACCCCCATCTCATCCTTCCATCATGCCCTCACCCTCCACCTCTCTCTCTTTTTTCCCCCTGACTTTGGATACCAATTTTCCAGTTACAGACAGTAGACACTTCTGATCACCTAACACACCCACACACACACCCTTTGTCTGGATGGTGTTTTAATTACCTCTGATAATAAGATGGTTTAATTATTGACTGGTAGAAGTTTGGCATGTTCTCCCTCTCTCTTTTTTTTTTTTTTTTTTTTTTTTTTTTTTTCAACCACCTACAAATCAGGACAGGACAGCTTCTCTAAACTGCCTGTCAGTACAAATGAAAGACTGAACAGGTGAGTGTGGGCCAGCCTGTGATGGAGTGGTGCCAGGTGGTCAGGGTGTATTCCTTGTATTCTTTGTATGCAGTGTTCCTAGTTGGTGCTGGACCCACTGCAACCCTGATCTGGATTAAACGATTAATAAAAAAGAATTAATGAATCAGAACTGCGGTGCTATACAGTATGTAAAATACACACACGCTCATTCAGTTGATTGTCCCCGCTGGACAAAAGGTCAGATGCACTTTCCTCATGTTTACAGATGATGATCAGAGAATTGATTATTAAGGGATTTCGTACTGTGTACAAGTGAAAAGAATCAGTTACCTTGCTGTAATTGATCTGATTGGACCTGTTCTGGACCTGCAGAGCAAAAAAAAGTAAATCAACAACTAACTTTTAAGTATTTAATTAATTTTATATGTTTTACTTTATACTCCTGTTACCAATGTGTATGGATAAAACACTAGAACGTAATAGTTAGAAGAGGTGTCCACATAATTTTGGTCATACAGTGTGTCTGTTCTACCTGCTGTAACTGTTGGTTCCATCTCTCAGGTCCAACCACCAGTCTGTGGAAAACTGCAGGAGCTGAATCCAGACTGAACAGCACCGGATCAGAACTGCTCTTTATAAATGGCTGCAGGTCCGAGTTCAGCTACAACACACACACACACACACACAATTACAGCCAGCATCTACAGCTGGAGTCAAATGTTTACCTACAGTTGTAAGGTACATAATATGGTCTCTGATCTCAACCCCATGAAATACTTTTGGGATGAACTGGACCTTCCCCAAACTGATGCCACAAGGTTTAAAGCACGTCTCATTGATTTCATGGGCATGGCTGAAACACCTAACCTTTATTATTACAAGGGGGGCACATACATTTGACCATGTCATTACAATTGCTTTAAGAAAATGTAAATAAAAGTTTGTATTTGTGACCAAGTGTTTCAGATTTTCATTTTTATCAACCGCTTTGTCCTGGTCAGGGTTGTGGTGTGTCCAGGCGCAAGGCAAGAAAACTTGGACAGGGTGCCAATCCATCAATCAATCATGTCTGTATAGACGTCTGGACAACCAACAACACCGCTTACATTGGAAACTCGAGTGCAGCACCACCCGAGCGTCCATATTTCAGATTTTCAGTTTTAATAAGGAAAAAAATCATTTCATGATTTATTTTGGTCCCAGTGGTGAATAAACTGGAACAGACCGGATTTTACTGGTGCAGAATCACTTTAGCTGTAACAGTTTGATGGAAACTGCTCCTGGTTCTGCATCAGTGTAAAAGCAGTACTTACATGTACTTTCCTTTGATTTCTGTTTTGTAATCTGTTTACACTACATTTTTCTCTCTTCCTTTCCATTTTCTCACCTTATGAGCGAGAGCGAGGTGTTTTCCGTACTCGTAAGCGAGAGTCTGAGCTTCTTTGTTGTGTCTTGCCAGCTCCATCGCCGCCTGGCAGCTTTTTGCTAGCAATGCTCCATGGGAAAGAAATGCCTGGTCCTCCCACGCAGCAACTGACAGGTTTCCCTCCTATAAAAAAAGTATTTAAAAAAATCACCAAAAAGGTCAGGAAAATAAAATTTATTTTTACACTGTACAATCTGTAGCAGTTTCTTGATAGACTGAGAATCTACAGCTTAAACAGTCAAAAATCCTACAGATCAAACAAATGTGGAAGTTTGGACGTTCTCTTGGACCTGAGTGACCACGAGGTTCGGGATAAAGTTTTTACATGTTATACTTTTTTTTGTTTTTGCATTTCCTTCCAGTCTGGTTGTTTTCCTGACTGAAACTCCTCTGCCACTTCCACTATCATGCACCTCCTCTGACACGTGCAGTTACTAGGTGCTTCTTTTCTCCTGTCAGAGGTGGAGTCTCGGCGCTGGTGAGCACTGTTCCACCTGAGCAGCCCCATAATCGCTTTTAATAATAATAATCAATTTTATTCATCTTTTTAAATTCACTTATTAATTTAATGGCACTCAGGTGGCGGAGCAGTGAATTATGCAAACCCACTTCCACTGGGATTCAAGGTTCCCCAGTGGTGCTATCACCCGGTTGGGTATTTATATACAGACATGATTGGCTATGGCTGAGAGGGAAGGGGGAGATGGCAAAGGCCCCGAGATGGACTTGCGCCCTGTCCGTCTTGTGTTACTAAGTTGTGCCTATTGATTCAGGGAACATCGGACTCACCACAACCCTGACCAGGATTTTTATATTAATATAATTATTATATGGCATTTATGTTTTATTCATTTATGTAATTAATTAATTTAATTTATTTAACTTTTATATCTCCCCATCTCAGACACAGCTAATCATGTCTGTATGTAGACTCCCGACCAATAGCACCACTGGGGATTCAAATCCTGGATCCCAGAGGTAGTGGGCAAATGTAATTTATGTCTGCACCACTTCATAAATAATTATTCTATCATTAAATTTTTAGAAAAAAAATTAGGAATGAAATTTTTATTTATTCTATTACGTAATTCTTATTAATAATTATTAAGCATGTTGCTTCGATTATAATAAATAATAATTAAATATGTTCTATATATTATATATTTATATGTTATATAAATTATAAATAATTTGTTGTATTTTTATCATAATAAAATATAATAAAAATATAATTAAATTAAATAATATAATTAACATGTACAGAATAATATAATTTATTTAGTTATTTATTAAATCATTAATATTACAGTTTTTGATTGGCTGTCTTATACAAAAAAAATTATTGAATATTATAATTAAAATGAATTTAGTGTTCTACATGTATTATTATTATGAACAATAATATTTGTAATAGGTTTTAATCATTTGCTTCACTTGAATTTACTGCAGTTGAATCAGTGTAAATGAAAGATGTTTGTGAATTTGTGGCCCCTGCTGGTTGGTGAAGGGGGGAGGGTAAATAGCAGCAGGTCAGGTGTGCTCTCACCTCTTCAGAATCAGAGTTTTCATAGTAAACACCCTGCACCAAGTCTCCAATTGCACTGGAGATCAGCTCCACCACCTACAACACACACAAACACACACACAGTTAGGCCCGTTGGCCAGTGTAAATTTAAGGATTTTGGGATGAGGTGTTTACAGTGTCAATACAAACTTTTAGGCAGATGGTCTGTCAAGAGTCCAGATAAATATTAATTAGGATTATGACATCTGGACAGACACACACACTTAAAAAAAAAAACAATAGTATTTTATACACATGGTTGGGGTGTGATATTGGACGAAAAATAAAAAACAGCAGCAGAAATCATTTGAATCCCAAGATGTCAATGACATTTGTGTCCTATACAAGTGGACGTCACCTTGATTGTAGATAAAATGATAGTACCATGACTACCACAGTGGCTATTGGCGGCCAAATGCATCCCAATCCCTTTACCTACACATTTGCACTTTTAGAGGATCAGCTTAAGTAAAACTAGAGAATGTTTCACTTCATCCTGCTCATTTTCTTCACCTGGTTATTCACAGAGCTTTCATTGAGTTTCTGTAAAATTCATCTGTTGAAGAGGACGTTCAGGGATGAAATAACGAGCAGGATGGATCATGTTCAGCTTCATTAAGTCCAGACACTCAGGGATTTTTTTTCATATTTCATATTTAGTTACACGGCTCAGTTTCTCTGGCTCTCGTACTTTTTCCGTACTCTTTAACTTTCATCTCCCTCTCGTCTGTGCCCTTTAGGTAACCGGATCCTTGAGGAAATATTGAGGCAACTTGACTCCTTCACCCACAGCTCGAAAAGGACAATGCTCCTACAGTGTTACCAGATGTGCTGCCCCGAACGCTCTGTACAGGGGAGAAGCTAATGTGTGTGCGCGCAAAGTGAAGGGGGGCTTTTTTCGGAAAGTATCAGATAAGCCCTCCTCCCTCCGCCTCGTCTCATTCCCAAATCCAGCCGGTGTCACGTTTCGCCAACAGGTCTGAGAGGGAGGAAAGAGGAGACGACCTGGCTGGGATCAGATTACCGTTTGTGCTCGTGTCGAGCCAGGAACCCAATCACACACACACACACACACACACATCACACATCAAGCCAGCAGCCCACTCAAGGCCACATAGTACACATCACTGATCACTCAGCGGACGAAAAAAAAAACTCTTGCTAGCTTCACTGATTTGTACCGCTAATGGCTTTGCGCTAACTGAAATGCTAGCGTGGAGGCTAAAAGTGTTAAGACTCATTTGAGCAGGCTGAAGTGCTCATGCTCTACAGCCGAGCGAATCAATCCAACCCCAACCAAACCAACCGATGAGACTTGGATGGTTGATTTGGTGTAAAAACAAAAGTTCATTAAACTTTGTAGCTTCTCTGTGTTCATATAAATAAGAGTAGTTTGCTGCACTTATTAGACTAAGCTTTGAGCATTTACATTTATAGCATCTGGCGAATGCTTTTCCATTTATTTTTGCATCTTTTATGTGATGTTTTTTTGTCCGATTCCTTCACCACCTGTGCCAGACCGGGCCTGGACCACCTAGACTCACCTAGATCACATATTGTAGAAGCAATGAGACCAACGCCAACCACCCCACACATCCTGCTACCCAAGTGCCCTAGCAGACACTTCCATAGCAACTTATCCAAAAGCGGCAACCTGGCAGTGGTGGGGCTGGAACCTGCAACATTCTGATTACTACTAAGATTATGTGTAGAGGGAACTAGAGGGATTGAAAAGTGAGGGATTCAAACCCAACAACACCATGCCTACAGTGAAGCATGGTGGTGGCAGTATTTTTCCCTGTAATTTGCTGTTCTGAACTGAACTATGACAAGGACGATCCTTCCCTATTGGACACAATTGGGTGTTTCAGCAAAACTGGAATCTGACATGTACCCTATTGAGAATATCTGGACTGTACCGAGAAGTCAAGTCTGTGCCAGAAAACCAACAGTCTCCATCAGTTCAGTCAAGCAAAGTGGGCCAGAGATCCAACCACAGTCACTCCAGAAGCTGATGTCCTTTATGAGTGCATGTAGACTTTTGACTTTGACTGAAGAAACCTCACACATTTCATGCTGGTCTGATCTGCGGTTAGTCAGTCAGTAATAGAGGCCGTTTCATTTTGGAGAGGTCTTGTGTCTGGCTTTGATCATTATGGCTGACTGCACAACAGGTTGGATTACACACAACAAACTCAGCTGTGATCTTTACCGACACCGGTCCTGAGAAAGGCCGGGGTATCAGATATTAAAGCATTTCAGTGCTAATCTGTATTTACTGAGTGAAAACTGTATTACCAAAAGAATGGTATGCAGGAGACGGAGGACTCACCTACTCACCAATTTACTTACCAACTCACTCACCAAGGCACTCACTCAAGCATCGACTCACTCAGTAAGTCACTAAGTCACTGACTCAGTCACTCAATAAGTAACTCACTCACCAACTCACTCACCGACTCAATCACTCAGGCACAGACTCACTCACTCAGGCACTGACTCACTCAGTAAGTCACTTAGTCACTGACTCACTCAGTCACTTAATCACTCACTCACTGGCTCACACACCGATTCACTCACTGGCTCACTCACCGACTCACTCACAGACTCACTTACTGACTCACTCACTCACCGACTTACTCACCCATGCACTGCATCACTCAGTAAGTCAGTCACTCACTCACCGACTCGCTCACCGACTCGCTCACCGACTCACTCACAGACTCACTCACAGACTCACTCACCGACTCGCTCACAGACTCACTCACAGACTCACTCACAGACTCACTCACAGACTCACTTACTGACTCACTCACTCACCGACTCACTCACCCATGCACTGCATCACTCAGTAAGTCAGTAAGTCAGTCACTCACTCACCGACTCGCTCACCGACTCACTCACCGACTCACTCACCGACTCACTCACAGACTCACTCACAGACTCACTCACAGACTCACTCACAGACTCACTCACAGACTCACTCACCACCTCACTCACCAACTCACTCACCAACTCACTCACCAACTCACTCACCAACTCACTCACTCAGGAACTGATTCAGGAACTGATTCACTCAGTAAGTCACTTACTCAGTCATTTCATTTCATTTTCAGCATTTAGCAGACGCTTTTATCCAAAGTGACTTACACAGTGAGCGGAACACGATGAGCAATTGAGGGTTAAGGGCCTTGCTCAGGGACCCAACAGTGGCAACTTGGTGGTGGCGGGGTTTGAACCGGCAACCTTCTGTTTACTAGTCCAGTACCTTAACCACTGAGCTATCACTGGCACTTAATCACTCACTTACTGGCTCACTCACCAACTGACTCACTCACACACCGACTCAGTCAGTTACTCACCGACTCACTCACACTCAAGGGCAATTTAGTGCAGCCAATCCACATCCTATAAGCTTTAAAAGATTAAGAGAGAAGCAGTGGAAACCCACAGACACATGAAGAACATGCAAAATTCATCAAAGGTCTCCAGGACCCCTGTGCAGCACCCACACTCTAGCTGTGTCACTGTGCCAGCTAGTTGTAGATTTAGATTTTGGTAACTGTGACACCCTGGTGTGAGACTCGTTGTTCAAGCTGACGTACCTTAGTGTTGTTTAGCTGAGCCAATCCTGTGCAGGCGTTGGCCAAGAGGAAATCACCACTCAGTATAGCCATCTTGTTTCCAAACTGCATGTCTTTTAGGGGCCCGTCTGAAAACGTCCACTCCTTCAGGTTGACAATCCCACGATGCACCAGAAAGGCTGTATGAATCAGTTCGGTGATCTCGGCCAGGCTGCGCTGACTTAAAGAGAAACAGAGACATTGTTTACATTCATGACAGGACAAGTAGTTACTGGTTACACAAGATTCATCAGTTCAAGTTTAATGTCAAACACAGTCATGGACCATTTTGTATCTCCAATTCACCTCACTTGCATGTCTTTGTACTGTGGGAGGAAAACAAGCTCCCGAAGGAAACCCACGCAGACACGAGGAGAACATGCAAACTCCACACAGAAAGGACCCGGACCGCTCCACCTGGAAATCAAACCCAGGGCCTTCTCGCTGTGAGGCAACAGTGCTACCCAAACAGTTTTGCCCAAACAGAGGCAGAAAGAGTCCAAAAAAGTGACTTGTCCAGTTTTTACTGTTGTTAATATTACAAATAAAATGTTTAAATATATGGACACCACAGTGCTACATGGCTAACATCATAAGATGCCCAAAAGTCAAGTTACAGCATGATATGGTGCAAAATTTTCTTCAAAGATATTCAAACCAGTGGTCCACAATGGGTGTGGAATATGTGCCATTATTGCTAGCACTGTGAGAGGTTTGGCCAGGCAGGAGGAATAACATGAAAGATCCAAGGTGAGCCTGCCTTTACCATGCTGTTTTATAGTGAACTTCTCACAAGCAATTCCACAAACGAGGGGGGGGTTGAACCACAATTCTTCCCAGATCTTTCCTTCCCACTACACCTGCTACCATGTTGACATTAGGATGTAAAAATACTTTCTGGCTGTTACAGCCTGAATGCGCCCCTCTGGTACAACATGCGTCCATTACATAGTTTCTTTTAGGACTTTTGTACTTTTCGTAATCTGGATTTTAAAATATTTGTGTGTTTTTTGTTGAATGAATAAAAAATGGTTTGAAAAATGGTTTTTGATTAACCTGAGCTGAGGTCAGAGGTGTGTGCACCTTTATACACCTCAATTAGAGACCATTAACTCCTCTTCATCATCACACGTACCGACTGTATTTTTTTTACCCACAAAGACTTCTCGTGTTGATTTGGGATTTTTTAGAGCCATAATCAAGCCGCGTCCGTTCACCTGACCAGACGACCACTTGACTAAATAAAACATCACTAATGAGATGATTCTGTAGGTCGGCTGGTAATTGTACACTAGATGTTTAGAGGCTTGTTTGTCTCTGTATTAATCACATCTATTGTCCATAATGATAAGATAAGCAACAAAGCAGCTAAAAAGTTCACACACACTTCTACAACTACACAACTGTTCTTTTTCATGAATGAATGAGTGTCTATGAGTGAGTCTATTACTGTTGAGATCTGGCTTTGAATCCCAACTGTGCTACTGACCAGTCAGGCACCTACACAGACATGATTGGCCGTGCCTGGGGAAGTACAGGGGAGTGTTCCAGCCTTGTATCCAGTGTTTCCGAGTGAACCAGACCCTCTGTGACCCTGACCAAGATACCCTGACCATGAAAACGATGGTGGGTTTTTCTGTGAATATGATCATTTGCCTAGCTTTAGTTGGATATTTGCCCACTCTGCTTGGCACACTGAGTAGAGTTTGCCCAAATTTGTTGGGTTTCTGGTATAAAGTTGACATCATTTAGAATTGTGGCAAGGTCTGGATTTTGGAAAGGGCATTCCATTCTGCTGGAGTGCCCAATTTTGTCCAGTTTGAAGAATCTACCCTCCTCATAATTCCATTCCGCAAAACAGCCCCAGATTCTAATACTACCACCACCATGCTTTTAATCTGCAAAGCCTTTCTGGAAGAGCAGAGCTTGTTACAGCTGCAAAGTGTGGCCAACTCCATATAAATAAAAGCCACCAGGCTCAAGAGGTGTCCACACGAGCATGGCATGCGTGGCATGTATCTATACATTTCTGACTATGGCTGTGTGCGTTTTGAGGTCACTGTGAGACGCTGATGCAAAAATCCTGCACCATCTTTGATCCGTTTAAACTCTCTGGCTGGGCTGCAGGCACAAGCTGAACAGCGGGAATCAAATCTAAATCCCATTTCCACCCTTTTCTCTTCCAGTGTGTGGGGACTCAGTGGGAGGGGCCCAGTGGCAGGAATAAATAGCTTTGAGACGCAGTTGCCTGGCAACCGATGCCACAGCGCAGAGGGGTTCCTCCCCCGGACACGCCCCCATTTCTCAATCCGCTATATTTCCTCTGTGGATTGAAAACGCAGCACACAATCAGACAGTGGAAGCTAACCAAGGCAACGTTCACATTCCGCCAGATAAGAAGGTGCAAAAACCCCAGCATGCAATTGACTTAATTGTGAATGGACTCGCCATGTTGATCTCGATGTTGTCACATATAAAAACTACCACAATAAAGGTTCATTCAGAGTAGCGATGGATGCGGTTTCTGTTTTTTTGGGGCCACAGCCCAGTGGCACTGTTATCAGATCCTAATTAAATTCTGCAAGGGAAATAACGCGAGTCGGCAAAGGGGCGTGTCCAGGAATGAGGAGGCGAACCATTCTGCACCAACCTAATGGAAATGTAAACAGCAATCATAGCACTATAGACAAGGACTGAGGATCATGTGACAGTCCTGCACATTTTGGACACCCCAAAGCTAACATGCCATCTACCACCAGGGCAGCGGTTAAAGCACTGCATGTTGCCAGGTTTCAACTGTTCGGCCCTTGAGCACACACAATAACAAGCCCCTAACCCTTTAATGTCAGCCATAACATAAAAACCACCTCCATGTTTCTACACTCAGCGTTCATTTTATCAGCTCCACGTACCATAAAGAAGCACTTTGTAGTTCTACAATTACTGACTGTAGTCCATCTGTTTCTCAGCCTGCTTTCACCCTGTTCTTCAATGGTCAGGACCCCCACAGGACCACCACAGAGCAGGTATTATTTAAGTGGTGGATCATTCTCAGCACTGCAGTGACACTGACATGGTGGTGGTGTGTTAATGCGTCCACAAACCGTGCATCACTAATGACCTTCCTTAACCTTACCTCACTGTTCCTCTTATGCTGGAATGGAAGGTTGTCATAAGTTGCCAGTAGAGTAAAGACTGACAGAGCAAAATAAGGGCACCAACTCTATATCAATGCCCATGGGTCTGGGTGTAATGTCTGGGCACCATGGGGGGTTTGAGGTGGCGTAACAACCAGCTGAAGTAGTGTGAAGAGAGAACGCTCCACTTCATAGCCATCATCTTCTCATACTAACGAAAAGGTCCATCTGTCCCTCACACACACACACACACACAGAGCAAAGGAGCAGGAGACGTTTTACAAATGCTGCATGTCAAATGGGCGGAGACCTGCCGACTGCTCCATCCATCAACACACACACACAGAACTTTAATGATGTCATACAGACAGAATAAATCTGTGTGTGTGTGTGTGTGTGTGCGTGACCTCCACCTCGGACACACACCGAGTTCATAAGGAGGCTCACAAGTGCATGACGGACTACTTCATTGCCGTTTCCATGACGCCCACACCTCAAAAACCGAACGCCGAGGTCATTTCCTACTCGTGCTCCAAAAACAGGAGGGGCAGTAGACGAGCAAAAAAGGAGAGGAGACAGAGGACGAATGTAGAGGTGTGTGCTAGTCCCACAGCGGCAAAGAGAAAGCGTTCATTCAGAACCCCCCCTCACACACACACTGCCAAATTAAACAGGCGCTTCTGGTAACTGCCTGGCACAGGGCTGAGGGAACCACTCATACACACATGGCAGCTTGTTTTGGGTCACAACTCTTCAAACATGCCTCGGTATGATGGAGTGGGGGGGGGGGGGGGGGTCTAAAAGTGTGCAAAAGTTTGTAGTCAGAAGCAAATGCGATACATTCCATGGTTGTTTATTCAGAAGTGGGAGTGGGAGTTGTGCAGGGTGGCATATTTAATTGTAAGACCAAATTTTATAACATGAACTGTCCATTATAAGAAATCTCAAATTTGTGACTTGTCGGTGCCACTGACCCGGTCTCAACTAGGAAAGGTCAGACGGGTAAGTCCTGCTTTTTAGTCCGGGTGCATGCACAAGCCTGTAGGAATTCACTGGTGGCTGGAATCCACTATCAGAGGAACATGAGCTAGCATTTGACCATTATCGGCCAGCAAAGGTGTTGTGTATACGACAGGGGTCACTGAAGAGCACAGAAAAATTGAGTATGTTCCCATATGGAGACAGGAAATAGGGGGAAATGGAGTGTAATATCATACAGTATCATACAGGACGTCAAGTGTTGATACTGATCTCACCTCCTGACCTTTGTACAATTCCACTGTTTAAAAAAAATAATGATTTTATTTCAGTAAAGCAAGTGTTCTGTATCACATAAAATGTACTACGCTTGGAGATCTTCATGGTAGTTAAAATAATATACTTTAAAATTATTCTGAATGGATTTCATCGCGAATTACAGTCACACAGTTTGCAATAAGTGACTGGTGAGTATGTACATATGTATGCCGACCACTAAGGGGCAATACTGAGCTCTGAAGTTGGTGGTGTTCGGTAGCATTGTAAGCATGCAAGCTAGCTGTGCCCGAGAGACAGAATAGACTGAATTCATTGCCAAAATACACTACACCCTCTGATGTCTGGTTGAGGCGCCTACACTACTGATGGATGAACTGGCTCTCTGCGGAGGCGGTTGTGCAGGTGACAAAATGTCTCGGCCCTCTACGGGCTGAAGGCAGTTGTGACCTCTGCTGGCTGGTCGAAGCATCTGCACTAGTGGTCGGGATTTTGCGAAGGTCATAGCGTGGCTCTCTGTGAGATGCGAGTTGCAAATACATGCATGTTGGACAAAGTGTGTGATACTCTCAGCTCTCCTCGGATAGTGAAATTGGTAACTATTAAATAGGATGGAAAAACTTTGTGTGTAGGGCGTGTTGATGCCCACGAGTGTGCCTGCTGGGCACTCACCTGGGGTAAATGCCGCTGATCATGTCGGGCAGGAGGGCATCGGACGCTGTGTTGCTCTGTCCTGCTGCTTTGGACAACAGCAGCACCACCAGACCTCTCATCTGCAGATTATGCTTACTGTCATATACGAACCCCCTGCAGAGAGAGAGATAGAAAGAGAGAGAGATTTACATTATACAGCCAAAAGTATGTGGACATATCTCCTAATGCATTTTCAGCATTTAGCAGACACTTTTATCCAAACAGCAGTGACAGTATTTTGTCTAATTGAGGTTTAAGGGCCTTGCTCAAGGGCTCAACAGTAACAACCTCGCAGTGGTCGGACTCGAACCAGTGACCTTTTGATTACTAGTCCAGTACACTAACCGCTAGGTTACAACTGCCCTAATGATTTAGGTATTCCTTTACTAACTGATATCAATTATATATAATAAATTAAACGCTCCGAACTTAGTGACAACAGTTTAAGGAAGCCTCCGTCCTGTTCCAGTGTGACTGTGCCCCTGTTTCACAGGGAGGAATTCCAGTAGCCTGCACAGAGTAATGACCTTAACCCTGCTCTCCCCTTTGGGATGACCTGGAACATTAACCATGGGCTTTGAGTGCAAACAGCCTTTTAAAAAGAGTGGAGGTATGGGGAGAGACTCCATATCCATGCCTATAGTAGGTGTCCACATACTTTTGGCCATGTAGAGTATATTTATATAAGGACATGTAATTATAACATATAAAGCTTGTAATGTCCAACACCTCAATTCATTAGTGGTTAAATGAAGTGGGTGCTCTTTGTTCAGCCTCAGATCTGAATCTCCAGCAGGACTGTAGTAGTTGGATTTATGATGGGGTCTGATGGCTCTCTGAGGAACAATCAACCTCTAACCATAATTTTCTGGTCTACACGACTCCACTTTCCATTATAACAGCAAAAAGGCCGACGTCAAATATCACCACGGGCTTCAGTGCTCATTTGGGGCTGGTGGAGTCCCATAGCTGTTGATCATCTCCATATTAAAGTCCTGCAGGAGCTGTTAGAGCTGTGGGTGTTCCTTTTATATGCTTTCATAAAGACGCACTTAAAAGGAGGATTATCCACTATATGGCCAAAAGTTTGTAGTCACCTGACCATGAGCTTGCTGGGCGTCCAATTCCTAAACCAAGTTGCTCTCCTTTCTACAAGATTTCCAGCAGTGCATCTGGGAATTTGTGCCCAAATGTCTATCTAAATAGCTGAAAAGAAACAGATTCAAGGTTTCACTGAAAACAGCTAAAGGTTTGTACATTTTAAAATAAACCTAATTTGCAATGAGGGGTGGTATATTTTGATTGCAACTGTATGATTATATGTGAGGTAGGATAGATGTGCAAAATGTAGTGTTGGTTTTGCACAACTTCAGCAACCCAGTTTCAGTTCTAGACTGAACAGCCAGGTCATTAACTACCAACAGCAGACCAACACTTAGGTTTAGCTTCCTTGTGGCAATTCTGTGTGTGTGTGTGTGTGTGTGTGTGTGTGTGCCACCCTTACAACCACAGAAATGTCTAAAAATGTCCATAATGTTCAGTAATTGTATGGAAATGATGTGCAGAACACTTGGCTAATGAAGTGACCTCTCTTTCTTTCCATGCTGGAGGTGAGAGTGTCTCCGTCTGTCTCACCTCGCTGGAGGAATTTCACGCTTTCTCTGAACTGGCGTGGTAATGAAAGCCGCGCGTAAGAAGGTCTGGGGTCGAGGGGCACCGGCATGTTGAGTCCCACTGTCTTTTAACGTGGTCATTAATATGCTGATGCTTCTCCAAGAAACAAGATCAGACAAGGTTGCAGTGGCTGCATAAAAACTACACCAAATGACCAAAAGTATGTGAACATGTACAGTGTATCACAAAAGTGAGTACACCCCTCACATTTCTGCAGATATTTAAGTATATCTTTTCATGGGACAACACTGACAAAATGACACTTTGACACAATGAAAAGTAGTCTGTGTGCAGCTTATATAACAGTGTAAATTTATTCTTCCCTCAAAATAACTCAATATACAGCCATTAATGTCTAAACCACCGGCAACAAAAGTGAGTACACCCCTAAGAGACTACACCCCTAAATGTCCAAATTGAGCACTGCTTGTCATTTTCCCTCCAAAATGTCATGTGATTTGTTAGTGTTACTAGGTCTCAGGTGTGCATAGGGAGCAGGTGTGTTCAATTTAGTAGTACAGCTCTCACACTCTCTCATACTGGTCACTGAAAGTTCCAACATGGCACCTCATGGCAAAGAACTCTCTGAGGATCTTAAAAGACGAATTGTTGCGCTACATGAAGATGGCCAAGGCTACAAGAAGATTGCCAACACCCTGAAACTGAGCTGCAGCACAGTGGCCAAGATCATCCAGCGTTTTAAAAGAGCAGGGTCCACTCAGAACAGACCTCGCGTTGGTCGTCCAAAGGAGCTGAGTGCACGTGCTCAGCGTCACATCCAACTGCTGTCTTTGAAAGATAGGCGCAGGAGTGCTGTCAGCATTGCTGCAGAGATTGAAAAGGTGGGGGGTCAGCCTGTCAGTGCTCAGACCATACGCCGCACACTACATCAAATTGGTCTGCATGGCTGTCACCGTAGAAGGAAGCCTCTTCAGAAGTCTCTACACAAGAAAGCCCGCAAACAGTTTGCTGAAGACATGTCAACAAAGGACATGGATTACTGGAACCATGTCCTATGGTCTGATGAGACCAAGATTAATTTGTTTGGTTCAGATGGTCTCAAGCATGTGTGGCGGCAATCAGGTGAGGAGTACAAAGATAAGTGTGTCATGCCTACAGTCAAGCATGGTGGTGGGAATGCCATGGTCTGGGGCTGCATGAGTGCAGCAGGTGTTGGGGAGTTACATTTCATTGAGGGACACATGAACTCCAATATGTACTGTGAAATACTGAAGCAGAGCATGATCCCCTCCCTCCGGAAACTGGGTCGCAGGGCAGTGTTCCAGCATGATAATGACCCCAAACACACCTCTAAGACGACCACTGCTTTATTGAAGAGGCTGAGGGTAAAGGTGATGGACTGGCCAAGCATGTCTCCAGACCTAAACCCAATAGAACATCTTTGGGGCATCCTCAAGCGGAAGGTGGAGGAGCGCAAAGTCTCAAATATCCGCCAGCTCCGTGATGTCGTCATGGAGGAGTGGAAAAGCATTCCAGTGGCAACCTGTGAAGCTCTGGTAAACTCCATGCGCAGGAGAGTTAAGGCAGTTCTGGGAAATAATGGTGGCCACACAAAATATTGACACTTCAGGAACTTTCACTAAGGGGTGTACTCACTTTTGTTGCCGGTGGTTTAGACATTAATGGCTGTATATTGAGCTATTTTGAGGGAAGAATAAATTTACACTGTTATATAAGCTGCACACAGACTACTTTTCATTGTGTCAAAGTGTCATTTTGTCAGTGTTGTCCCATGAAAAGATATACTTAAATATCTGCAGAAATGTGAGGGGTGTACTCACTTTTGTGATACACTGTATGTGTGACCAAAACCTTGTTCTAAAACCATGTGTATTATTATCTCCATTCTTGTAGGAAAGCCTGTTCACAAGACTTTGAAGTGTCTCTGTGAGAATGTGTCGCCATTTAGTCAAAATAGATTTATCCCAAAAGTGTCCTATCTTGGTTTGATGAGTTCCAAGGTGCTGCTCAACTACACCTGCACCACTGAAAACATCCTCACAGAAAACATCATCTGGCGCGAGCTCCCTGGCCAGGAGGATATTGAAGGACCCCAGACATCCTAATAATGGACTTATCTCTCTATTGTGGTCAGGGAAGTGATTTGGCTCCTTAAAGGCCAAAACAGAGAGGGTAAGGAGGAGCTTTTTCCCACAAGCTATTTGGGTCCTCAACAAGAATAGCAAGTAGGAATACCTCAATACATTTAGTGCACACAGGACATTTCTCTAGCATCCAATACCGATACAGACTGTGTACATCTGTGAATTTATGTGTATATACAGTGTATCACAAAAGTGAGTACACCCCTCACATTTCTGCAGATATTTAAGTATATCTTTTCATGGGACAACACTGACAAAATGACACTTTGACACAATGAAAAGTAGTCTGTGTGCAGCTTATATAACAGCATAAATTTATTCTTCCCTCAAAATAACTCAATATACAGCCATTAATGTCTAAA
The DNA here is from genome assembly GCF_030014385.1 of Trichomycterus rosablanca. Classification (NCBI taxonomy): domain Eukaryota; kingdom Metazoa; phylum Chordata; class Actinopteri; order Siluriformes; family Trichomycteridae; genus Trichomycterus; species Trichomycterus rosablanca. The sequence continues at coordinate 11,585,523 of NC_085992.1, forward strand.
CCACCGGCAACAAAAGTGAGTACACCCCTAAGAGACTACACCCCTAAATGTCCAAATTGAGCACTGCTTGTCATTTTCCCTCCAAAATGTCATGTGATTTGTTAGTGTTACTAGGTCTCAGGTGTGCATAGGGAGCAGGTGTGTTCAATTTAGTAGTACAGCTCTCACACTCTCTCATACTGGTCACTGAAAGTTCCAACATGGCACCTCATGGCAAAGAACTCTCTGAGGATCTTAAAAGACGAATTGTTGCGCTACATGAAGATGGCCAAGGCTACAAGAAGATTGCCAACACCCTGAAACTGAGCTGCAGCACAGTGGCCAAGATCATCCAGCGTTTTAAAAGAGCAGGGTCCACTCAGAACAGACCTCGCGTTGGTCGTCCAAAGAAGCTGAGTGCACGTGCTCAGCGTCACATCCAACTGCTGTCTTTGAAAGATAGGCGCAGGAGTGCTGTCAGCATTGCTGCAGAGATTGAAAAGGTGGGGGGTCAGCCTGTCAGTGCTCAGACCATACGCCGCACACTACATCAAATTGGTCTGCATGGCTGTCACCCCAGAAGGAAGCCTCTTCTGAAGTCTCTACACAAGAAAGCCCGCAAACAGTTTGCTGAAGACATGTCAACAAAGGACATGGATTACTGGAACCATGTCCTATGGTCTGATGAGACCAAGATTAATTTGTTTGGTTCAGATGGTCTCAAGCATGTGTGGCGGCAATCAGGTGAGGAGTACAAAGATAAGTGTGTCATGCCTACAGTCAAGCATGGTGGTGGGAATGCCATGGTCTGGGGCTGCATGAGTGCAGCAGGTGTTGGGGAGTTACATTTCATTGAGGGACACATGAACTCCAATATGTACTGTGAAATACTGAAGCAGAGCATGATCCCCTCCCTCCGGAAACTGAGTCGCAGGGCAGTGTTACAGCATGATAATGACCCCAAACACACCTCTAAGACGACCACTGTTTTATTGAAGAGGCTGAGGGTAAAGGTGATGGACTGGCCAAGCATGTCTCCAGACCTAAACCCAATAGAACATCTTTGGGGCATCCTCAAGCGGAAGGTGGAGGAGCGCAAAGTCTCGAATATCCGCCAGCTCCGTGATGTCGTCATGGAGGAGTGGAAAAGCATTCCAGTGGCAACCTGTGAAGCTCTGGTAAACTCCATGCCCAGGAGAGTTAAGGAAGTTCTGGGAAATAATGGTGGCCACACAAAATATTGACACTTCAAGAACTTTCACTAAGGGGTGTACTCACTTTTGTTGCCGGTGGTTTAGACATTAATGGCTGTATATTGAGTTATTTTGAGGGAAGAATAAATTTACACTCTTATATAAGCTGCACACAGACTACTTTTCATTGTGTCAAAGTGTCATTTTGTCAGTGTTGTCCCATGAAAAGATATACTTAAATATCTGCAGAAATGTGAGGGGTGTACTCACTTTTGTGATACACTGTATATATATGTATATATATATTTTATACATATATTTTTATACATATATTTTTTAATTATTTCTATTGTGTACATTACAATTTTTTCTTAATACTAATGTGACCGGGCGGTTATAAAAAGCATTTTACTGCTGGTTTATTTACATTATATAATAAATTTGCATTTGTCATTTATTTAAATTATATAATTAATTTACACCTTTCACATTTAGAATCAACCAACATCATTTTTGTATTCATTAGAACAACTGATATTTGGGGATATCAATCGGCCAGAGGTTCACATACTTTTTCCAGGCTTCTTTTTGGTGCTTTTAAACACAAAGAGCTGTTAGGTAAATTATCACAGGCTTGCAGGTGATTACGGTTTTTACACTGTACAACATTTCTCCAGCTCATAAAGAAGAAAGAGAGCTAGTCATCATGTATTAGCACCATGGCAACCGAGACAAGATGACAGCTGGACACGCCCCCTACTATACACAGCCCAGCCTTCCCCTGACCCCCTTACCCTTCAGCAACCAGAACGAGGTGTAGAGACACAATGAGAGGGAAGAACGACCGAAGGAATGAAAAGCTGTTAGACAATTTCAGCACGAGCAAACAAAAGCAGAGGAAGCGCGCTAGTAAATCATTAAAACAATTAAATAAAAAGAAGGAAAATAACGGCTGTCAAAAAGAGAGACAAAAGAGAGAATTTTTTTATTCAAAAAAAGAATAAAACACAAAAATAAACAGGAAATAGACATGGTAAATAACATTAAACAATGGAAGGATAAGAGAATACGGAAAGGGAAATTAATAAAATACATAAATAAATTGAGGCAAATAAATAGAGAGAATGGAAATAAATGAACAAAACAGTGGGATAATTGGAAATAAAAGAAAAAGGAAATTGTAAAAAATTATGAAAACAAACATGACAAAGCAATTAAGGAAATAAGAAGAGAAAAGTTATAAAATATTCATTCAAAAGAATATTTCGTCTTAAGGGAAAAAATTAAAGAATATAAAATGATATACAAGTATAAAAATATAAAAATGAGACAGAACAAAGGAAAGGTGGGAAAGAGACAAAGAAAAAGCAACAAAAGATTGATGAAAGAAAACAGACAGTGAAAGAAAGAAAATAAGAAAGAAAGAAAATAAGAATAAAATAAAGAAAAAAATAGAAAAAAAAGAAAAAATAACTAATAAAAGAAAGAATGAAAGAAAAGAAAAAAGAAAAAAAAACTGATAAGAAAGAAAGAAAAATTATTGATGAAAGAAAAAAAAAGAAAAAGGAAAGACAGCAAAAGAAAGAAAGAAAAAAGAAAAGTGAAAGAAAGAAAAATCATTGATAAAAAAAGAAAGACAGAAAAAGAAAGAAAAGAGACAGAAAAAGAAAGAAAAAAGAAAGAAAGAAAAAGAAAAAAGAAAGAAGAAAAGAAAAAGAAAAAAGAAAGAAAAAGAAAGAAAGAAAAAGAAAGAAAGAAAAAGAAAGAAAAGTTAATTGGCATTGTAGAACTTTCTGGATTTCTATATGATTAGTTACAGCCTTAGTGACCTGAACATTTATTTTGGACACATTTTGCATGTCTGCACTACCTCAGTACATCTAGCTCTAGGTGTTCAGCAGATCGTTTACATTCACTACTTCAGTCCTGACAGTCACTTAATGGAAGCACATTTTTTGGAATGTCACACATTTTGGACGTCTTTTCGACTTTGGTGGCCTGTGGAACTGTTGAAAGGACTCTGAAAGTGAAAGTTCGAGTGAAGGAGGATTAGTTAGGGGAGAGAGCTAAAGAAATAACAGCAAACCAATCTGGCCGATCCAGACGACAGGACTGGAAACCGGAGCCCAAGGGTGTAATAACCTATCCACCTAAATCTGATATCACAATCCATTTGGGTGTGGAGGATGGAGGGATGGAGGGAGGGAGGATGATGGAGGGAGGGGATTCGGCCTTCTCCTCTTTCCCTGTGTGTCTCCTTGCCCAAGAAGCGCCAGTCACATAAATACCCACAATGGCAGACGTTGGCGTCTCAGTTTTCCGCTCTCGGCTTTCCGTTCCTCAAAAAACTGAGAGAAGTGAGACGGAGGGAATGAAGGACGAGCAAAGAAACTGGGAAAGTCCTTCACTTTTTCTTTTTGGAACCTAGAACCAACTTTTTGTGATGAAGGAAGCAATGGTTTGCAAACCCTGGATTTCTGCATCACTTGGAAAAAGTGGAAAAAGTATGTCAACCCTTGTACTTAATAAATTAGCAGCAATAATGTGTTTCATAGCTGCTTACATGATGGTGAGAAGGAGTGTTATACCATACCATCTCAAATAGGTTCTCAAATAGGTTGTTGATTCATTTGATTCATTAATTCATGTTGATTTATGCTATTCCAAAATGATCCTGATGTATTTCGTGATACAACTTTACAAGATCTTTGGGCCATGAGGTAGCAAAGCAACCCTGAACCATGATGCTCTCTCCACTGCATTTCACAGATAAAATAAGGATTTCGGTTCTCATCTATAGACAAAACACTGAACCACACGTTCTGAAACACTCTTCTACAATTGTTTAGGAACCAGGGACCCCAAAGTTCAGTGGTGGGAGCATTAAGTTATAATGTTCTACAAACCGTTCTGGTGCATAAAGGCCACTAGGTTGGTAGAATCTCAGCAGTGCTATCGGCTGGTCAGGCATCTACACAGGCGTGATTGGCTAGGTCTGAGTCAGAGTCAGGGCCGAACTGCCTAGCTATTGGGAGGTGTAATTGCCAGTGCGCTCTCAGTGCCGGTCCCAAGCCTGAATAAATAAGGATGGTTGCATCAGTAAGGGCATTCCAAATTAGCTTGCTGCAACAGTTTGGGGATGTCCTTTCATAATGCAGCATTAAATGCTTAGGTGTTTAGAAACTAGTCCGTTTAAATCTTACCACATTTAATATTATGAACTGGAAAAATTGTATCACTATCAGTCAGGCTATTTCACCCAACATTAGTATCTCATCTTAAGGGCTCTTGTAGCTAAAAAAAAACCAAATTCCTGCAGTCCTATTTCAAGACATAAAGGCCAGGAAAGTGGAAACTGGTACGGCAGCAAAGTGTCAGCGACTTCAGATTAAAGCAGAATGTTAACATTAGGTAACATTACTATTTTAATATCAGAAAGGGTTTGTTTAATATGGTCTTAATTTTGTTTCTGAAATTCCTGTTCCTCTGAAATTCTCACAGATATGGACCTGATGCATGTGATGGATGTGTAGTGTAGTCACCACATAAGGATGTGTAGTCACCACATAAGAAGAACACTGTGTAGAACATAATCATGTGTTCGTACCTGGCCGTCTGCAGTAAGGGGTGTTTGGTTCCCACCAGCTTCCTCACATGCATGGCTACATTGCTGAGCTCATCACTAAGCAGACAGCGCAGACTCATGAACGATGTGGGGTATCCTACAATCTTCTCAGCATCTGACACCACTTTAGTCCAGCTAGATGGAGAAGAGCTGGAGAACAGACTTAAACGCCTACATCCTCGGCGCAGACAGCCAACACGAATCAGTCTGGAACAAACAGCCATCTTGTACACGCTGTAACAGAGTAAAAACTGATGTTATTATGGGACCTGGATTCTGACTGCATGGTTCACTTCAAAAACCTGCTCCAAAATTAAATTACTGGCTTAAAGCTAGTTAAAGCTAAAGCTAAAGCTAAAGCTAGTGAAGTTTAAAACTTCACTTCTAAAATTCTGGTTATTTGAAATCTGCAAATAAATAGTAAGCTGTGGAAAAATTAAAAGTGCAAATACAATAAAATAAATAAATGCAGTGCAAAATGCAGCTTCAGACTTGTTTAATCTAAAATGAAAGATAATAACAAGAAAATTCTTAATGTTTAATATTTACTTTCACAACTTGTTAAAAAAAGTCTTTAATACATTTAACTTGAAACATAAAGACATTTCAGAATTCAAATGAGCCTCAGAAAAAGTAAGATTTAAAATTTTTACATTATCAAAAATAAAATTGAACCTATAATGATAATAATAATGTAATAAGAATAAGAACAATAATAATGATAATAATGTAACATTAATGTAACAATAAAATACATAATAATAATAATAATAAAACAATAATAATGCTAATAACATAATATTAATGTAACAATAAAATACATAATAATAATAAATATAATATTAATAATGTAACAATAATAATGCTAATTATGTAATATTAATTTAACAATAAAATACATAATAATACATATAATAATAATAATGTAACAATAATAATGCTAATAATGTAATATCAATTTAACAATAAAATACAAAATAATAATAAAATATTATAATTATAATACTACTACTACTACTAATAATAATAATCTGAAACTGAATGAAAAACAATAACTTTATATTAACTTTTACATTCAGATACCTAACAATGCACTGAAAATCCATATATTAAATCACTATTTAAAAAAGGTAAATATAAATTAAGTAAAATTATTAATAAAGTAAACTAATAAACCAAATAATACAGATTTTGACTTAGCCACTAATGTTTCATACTCGCGGCAAATCCAACACCCGTTTTCCCATAAACAAGCTTACTCCACTAGGATTGGCTAAATTGAATGCCAGTCTAAGATTACACCAATCGTAGCGTAGAACACGATACTTACGTCCAATCCTGGCTTTGAATAGGCGGGATCTTCCTGAAAACGGGTAGAAAAAATCTGATAACTAAAAGGCATGTAAAGCAACTCACTCTGAATGTCACCTTCTTACTTAATGAAACGCATCTTCTTTTCAACTAAAAAACGCTTCGTCTGGTCAAAGAAATCTTCCGCTTTAATTTGGCTTTAACAGCTTACTTTTAAAATGCGCTATTTATAAAATAAAGAGAATTATTAAGGTGAAGTTTTACAGCAGATATACAGACATCAGCGCCGCCATGTTTGAACGCGATTTACGGCGTGTCGTAACATCAAAGCAACTGGTGTTGGACCCAAACAGCATCAAATTCACCACATTAATCAGAAAGCTTCAATCTTTAATTAATTATGTATATAAAGCATAAAGCATTTTAAAGTAATCGACCCACAATCATTATTAGCAGGAATAAAACAGTACTGCAAAAGCAAGAAAAATTAACAGTGAAGGGAAAGAATAATAATAAATGTAATATCTATAGTGGAAATGTAGGGAAAGTACTGGGACTATTGGGATTTCTTACACCATGTCTCTCAGACTGTGATATGTTTTATATTTTGCAGCGAGTGTTGCTATGTGTTGTTTTCCTTAGGGTGCAGTGGCTCTTAAATTTGGGATTTGAGTTTTCTCTGCCTCACCTGTCATCCACTAGGAACTCAGTATCTTGTCAGGACAGCCAGGCGTTTCTATTTCTGTCCTTTCAATGGCAAGACTGTGGGCACTAAGACTTTAGACCTACCTGGTCATGATCCATTTCTGCTCTGTATCTCTGACATCTCTGTCTTAATCTGTCTTTTCAATACAATTAATACACATCCAATTTACTTTAACTTGCAGTTTCATATGGTTTAAATATTCGTTTTGATCATGATGTTCTCATTGATATTTATATTTGGTTGTAGATCAGCGCTGGACTGTTAACAGAATTAATATGATTTAATAGGATTAACAGAATTAACAGGATTATTAGGCTTCAGTACCAAATGACTGAGGACATTCCAGAATACATAGCTGTGGATAAGTGAACAAAAGTAAGAACTAGAAAATGCAGAGCACACAGCATGCACTTAGGAGTGTGTAGAAGAGATTGAGCCATATTAGACACAGTTTTTAAACAATAGGGCCTACATGTATAAGTTGAAGGCACACTGGCTGATGTAATTTGTTCTTAATATTGCAATTAAGGTGGAATATCCAGAATTAATTAAAGAAATTGTATCATGATACATCATGGTTTATGCCCTTTTTCTATCATATGGTAACCTACAGGAGAGCATTTTCCAGGAGACTCTGAGAGCGAATACACGACAATAACTGTAAACAATGAAAGTATATACAAGAGCCTTTAACTTCACCACAATCTTTAGCATGTGCAAATGAAAACATGGCAGCCCTCTTTGCTAAATCACTGGGAGTCAAACCCATATGTATGTACTGTATACACCAACCAACCATAACATTAAAATCACCGCCTTGTTTCTACACTCATTGTCCATTTTATCAGCCCCACTTACCATATAGAAGCACTTTGTAGTTCTACAATTACTGACTGTAGTCCATCTGTTTCTCTGCATGCTTTGTTAGCCCCCTTTCATGCTGTTCTTCAATGGTCAGGACCCCCACAGGACCACCACAGAGCAGGTATTATTTGGGTGGTGGATCATTCTCAGCACTGCAGTGACACTGACATGGTGGTGGCGTGTTAGTGTGTGTTGTGCTGGTATGAGTGGATAAGACACAGCAGCGCTGCTGGAGCTTTTAAACATCTCACTGTCACTGCTGGACTGATAATAGTCCACCAACCAAAAATATACCCAGCCAACAGCACCCCGTGGGCAGCGTCCTGTGACCACTGATGAAGATCTCAAAGATGACCAACTCAAACAGCAGCAATAGATGAGTGATCGTCTCTGACTTTACATCTACAAGGTGGACCAACTAGGTAGGAGTGTCTAATAGAGTGGACAGTGAGTGGACACAGTATTTTAAAACTCCAGCAGCGCTGCTGTGTCTGATCCACTCATACCAGCACCACACACTAACACACCACCACCATGTCATTGTAACTGCAGTGCTGAGAATGATCCACCACCCAAATAATACCTGCTCTGTGGTGGTCCTGGGAGAGTCCTGACCATTGAAGAACATCATGAAAGGGGGCTAACAAAGCATGCAGAGAAACAGATGGACTACAGTCAGTAATTGTAGAACAACAAAATGCTTCTTTATGGTAAGTGGAGCTGATAAAATGGACAGTAAGTGTAGAAACAAGGAGGTGGTTTTAATGTTATGGCTGATCTGTGTATGTTGTATGTATGTATTAGTTCATGAGCCAAAACATTCAGACCACCTACCTAATATACTGTCCAAACTGCTCTTGAGCTGCCCAAAAATGGACTCCACAAAACATTTGAAGGAGTCTTGTGGTATATGTACATTGTATGGTGAATCATCCTGCAGTGCATTCTGGTTCATTCTCTTCTGCTGGTAAACGTGTTTGGCCATCTTCATGATCCTGGAGAAAACAGGATTTAACAGACCAGTTGATTTTATTAGTTGCATTTGAAAATGGACAGAAGTTAGCATGGGCACTTTGACTGGCCTGCGAATGTGTAGCCCCATACACGGAATTGTTTGATGTACTGTGTGTGGTGAAGCATTCAATTTATCACCAAGAATAAAATAATCTGTAGTTTGAGTCACAGCAGGTTTTCTGTTGGGTTATACCATGCTAAGCCTGGTACCCACTGTTGGTCAGTACCCACCACGGCTGCATGTAAGCACCCCGTGCTGATTTGGAGACACAACTCTGGTTGTAATGATTTGGTCCTTATTACAGTCTCAGATTTGCTGCATTTAACATGTGAACTACAAGGACATACCATCAGCCCAACAATTAATATATCCATTACTCTCACATGCACCAGTGCTATTAAATAAGCATTGGCATGTATAGTTTTGAGGTGGTCCTACTGTTTTGGCTGATCGATGTCCATATTCTATGTAATATTGGATCCTACTCTAAATCTATGTGCATTAATATGGAGTTGTATATGTGTAGTATTTAAACTGTTGACTTTTATTTGTCATATAAAGCTAATTTAATGTTATAGAGTAAAACAATATCAGAGGTGGTGCAGAGGGAAGCTACATCAGAAGTTATTTTGAAAGAACAGTGTTCAATCTCTCCTGTTCAAGTTCAGGGATTTAACTTAACCAAACCTATTTTTTTAAGTGCACCAAAAATTCTGGAGCTAACCATAAAAGCAAAAACGATTTGTTCTTTTTAGTGCTAATTTAATTTAATTACAACCACTGTTGGAACTGTCCATCTTTACAATTAAGGGGTTTTGATTCATTCCCTTAATGACTCATATCAGGTTTTTTTTAAATCATTTGGCTCATTGCAGTGATGTGTGTCAGAGTGACTGAACTCAATGTATGATTTGGTCACTTATTCCTACCAGACTCTGGATGGTAAAACTTGGTATTAGTATTACAGAAGCAGTGAAGGAATTTCACTTAAACACAAGTTTTCCTTTCATGTCAAAAGCCATTTTTGAAAACCTGAGCTATGTGATTACTGTGACACTGCGGTTTCTGGAGAGCCGGAAAGTCGGCTAGGTCATCTTACTTACACACCAGTGTGTAGAGCTTTTACAGCTTCCCATAATGTTATGTGTAATCAGTAGATGGGATCAGAAATAACACTAGTTCCATAAGGCCACATTAAAAAACATTTTGTATGTTCAACTGGATTAAAAAAAATGTGAATAGACAAACCATCCAAATCTCAAATGGTGCAAATTTTCAAAGCCAAAGAAACATGGCTGTCACTCTAGATTTTTGGACATTTTGTTTAATGAACAGGTTATAGACCAGACTGCCACAGTCCCTGTACTGTGGTTCAGCTGCTAAAGAGGTTCGACAATGAGCCACATTGAGAGTCGTGTCCTTCTGCATTGCCATTTTTAGCCGGCAGAAGGGGCATGGAGGCTCAGATGATTGATGTGTGAGTTTCTCCTTTTTGCCAGCTCCTCTGTCTGGCAAATGTACTTTCTCTGGAATTATAGTACAGTGGACCCTTGACTTATGAATTTAATTGGTTCCGAAGGGCTGTTGTTAAGTCAAAATGTTCCTATTTTTCCCATAAGAAATCATGTAAATAGAATTAATCTGTGCCAGACCTCCCAAACCACACCCTTACCTAACCTTTCTAATGTCTTAAATTATCTTTTTTGTTATAAATAAAAGTATATTTTCCCTTAATCTTAAATTATAGAATAGACATTCCTGTAATAAACAATAATAAACAACAATACACAGTAGTACTGTACTGTACATAAACACACATCACATTTCAGTACAGTACGTGTGCTGTACCATACACATAATACATTGTATCTACCAGAAACAACAACAATCTCATATTTCTCTATTATTTCCTTCTTTATTTCAATAGCGTTGTATTTTGTAGGTGTAATTTCATGAAAGAATAACTTCCTTCTTCTCACTTACTCAATGTCCCCTCTGTCTTATACACAGTGACAGCTGTGGCAGGAGTAATTATACAACATCAAAAAACTGTGCTTTCTCTGCACCTTCTCTGGGGACATTTTAATATAGAATTTTACAAAATACAAAGAAAACACCGGAAAAACACCGTCCGCTGTCCGAATGTTCGCTCACGGTATATATATACAGTGTATCACAAAAGTGAGTACACCCCTCACATTTCTGCAAATATTTTATTATATCTTTTCATGGGACAACACTATAGAAATAAAACTTGGATATAACTTAGAGTAGTCAGTGTACAACTTGTATAGTAGTGTAGATTTACTGTCTTCTGAAAATAACTCAACACACAGCCATTAATGTCTAAATGGCTGGCAACATAAGTGAGTACACCCCACAGTGAACATGTCCAAATTGTGCCCAAAGTGTCAATATTTTGTGTGACCACCATTATTATCCAGCACTGCCTTAACCCTCCTGGGCATGGAATTCACCAGAGCTGCACAGGTTGCTACTGGAATCCTCTTCCACTCCTCCATGATGACATCACGGAGCTGGTGGATGTTAGACACCTTGAACTCCTCCACCTTCCACTTGAGGATGCGCCACAGGTGCTCAATTGGGTTTAGTCCATCACTTTTACCTTCAGCTTCCTCAGCAAGGCAGTTGTCATCTTGGAGGTTGTGTTTGGGGTCGTTATCCTGTTGGAAAACTGCCATGAGGCCCAGTTTTCGAAGGGAGGGGATCATGCTCTGTTTCAGAATGTCACAGTACATGTTGGAATTCATGTTTCCCTCAATGAACTGCAGCTCCCCAGTGCCAGCAACACTCATGCAGCCCAAGACCATGATGCTACCACCACCATGCTTGACTGTAGGCAAGATACAGTTGTCTTGGTACTTCTCACCAGGGCGCCGCCACACATGCTGGACACCATCTGAGCCAAACAAGTTTATCTTGGTCTCGTCAGACCACAGGGCATTCCAGTAATCCATGTTCTTGGACTGCTTGTCTTCAGCAAACTGTTTGCGGGCTTTCTTGTGCGTCAGCTTCCTTCTGGGATGACGACCATGCAGACCGAGTTGATGCAGTGTGCGGCATATGGTCTGAGCACTGACAGGCTGACCTCCCACGTCTTCAACCTCTGCAGCAATGCTGGCAGCACTCATGTGTCTATTTTTTAAAGCCAACCTCTGGATATGACGCCGAACACGTGGACTCAACTTCTTTGGTCGACCCTGGCGAAGCCTGTTCCGAGTGGAACCTGTCCTGGAAAACCGCTGTATGACCTTGGCCACCATGCTGTAGCTCAGTTTCAGGGTGTTAGCAATCTTCTTATAGCCAAGGCCATCTTTGTGGTGAGCAACAATTCTATTTCTCACATCCTCAGAGAGTTCTTTGCCATGAGGTGTCATGTTAAATATCCAGTGGCCAGTATGAGAGAATTGTACCCAAAACACCAAATTTAACAGCCCTGCTCCCCATTTACACCTGGGAACTTGACACATGACACCAGGGAGGGACAACGACACATTTGGGCACAATTTGGACATGTTCACTGTGGGGTGTACTCACTTATGTTGCCAGCTATTTAGACATTAATGGCTGTGTGTTGAGTTATTTTCAGAAGACAGTAAATCTACACTGCTATACAAGCTGTACACTGACTACTCTAAGTTATATCCAAGTTTCATGTCTATAGTGTTGTCCCATGAAAAGATATAATGAAATATTTGCAGAAATGTGAGGGGTGTACTCACTTTTGTGATACACTGTATATATATATAGGGAGAGAGAGAGAGAGAGAGAGAGAGAGAGAGAGAGGAGTCAACTTGTTTGTGACGTCACGTGTTTCGCGAATTTCGGTTCGTAATCTGAAATTTGTTCGTACGTTAAGTTGAAAAAGATTGTTCGTAACCCAAAATGTTCGTATGCTAAACCGTTCGTAACTCAAGGGTCTACTGTACCTGGCTTGCTCCAGTTCGTTTTTCTGCTGGCGTGTGATGCCAGCACACTTTTTGAAACTCACCCAGTGTCAGAGCACTTTCGGGCCTCACTCTTTCCCCTAAGGTGGCGTGGTGTCCGTTTTTCTGGAGCAGATCCCACCCATAAGTCCACGTCATGCCCAGGCTGCGCTAGTTGATGTGGTTGGGGTGCCACTCGTGCATTGTCGTACCCGGCTTGTTTCGAGGGTTTCCTCTTCTTTCCTTTTTTCCGAGAACTTGGTTGTCGCAGACAGCCGGAGTGTCCCATCATATTGTACCAACAAGTTTTAACTTCTGCACTGTCCCTGTTCTATCCACATTCTCCTTTGAGGCTGTGGATGTTTTTGTCTTTAATTTGTTACTTCGTTTCTATTATTTTGGCCATCATATTTTTCTACCTTAGAAGAGCAGGGCTTCACGTCACGCTTTACTCATGAGGCAACCCAGTTACAATATTCACAATATAGTATTTCTAAGGATAAATAGCACATATTATTTAAATAAATTTAAGTTGAGTCACAAAAAACCCTTAAAGCTAGCTATTATTTAAATAATGTGCCATTTTATTATCTGTTGTTTGACAATGACCCTTTTCAATCAGATGCCCAAATAGATACCGATTTCGTAGTAGAATGGCATCACACTGGGTCGACACCAATTATGTGGCTCATTAAGACTTTAGTAGTATAAAAGTTTGCAAACTACAGATAAGTCGTGTTACCTCGGACAGTCACACCAGTGGACATTTGCCATCACAGGGTGACCCAGATTAAGGTCTCAGCGGTACCACTGGCCTGGTCAGGTGCTCAACATGCACAGTTGGGCATTTTTGAAAGAAGAAAGAGACACACTTTTATGCCTCACATGTTCCTCACTGCATGGCAAAGGTCTTTCTAACAACCCACCACTGTCTGTTAGGATGAAGCAGTCGGTGGCTATACCATGCAGGAAGGCATGTGGGCACTGCCATGCTGCGACCCTTTTTGAGCAGTGTGGGTGTCGTGCGTGGGACCAGGCTCATGAGTGCACTGGGGAATTGGACAAGATTAAACTCAGAGAAAATGGAAATACTTTATATTACCCATTACAGTCCAACCAGTTATTTGACAGAATTTTGACCTTTGGTGGCACATTGATGCAAGTGGAATGAGTGAATGCCGCACAGTGATGTGGGTTCTGGAAACCTGGGTTTGATCCTTACCTCTGGCCAGTGTCTGAAAGAAGTTTGGCATGCAGAAGGTGGATTTTCTGCTCTAAGGTGTTTAATAAGACTTAGACGGGGTACCAAAGATAAGCATGAGGCAGAACTTGTGCACTGCATGATGGGAGTTGTAGTTTCAATCAAATGCCTAAACAGGAATAAATGTATGACATTTTGTGGTTTGTTGGTCCGAATTATTCTTAAATGATTTATTTTGATGGAGCCTAAATTTCCTGTTTCTTTAATAATTCTTATGAATTGTCATGGTCAGCAGATGTTCATCCTGTTTGTCCTGGCTGTGGTTAAATCGAACCTGGCCTATTGAGGTTCACATCCAGCAACAAATAAATCAATTTATCAGGAAACTGGCAACCAGACAAATCATAGAGATTCACTAAACAAGGTAAGCTGGCACACCCACCCACACACACACACACACACACACACACACATACACATACACATACACATACACATACACATACACATACACATACACATACACATACAGATACACACTGGCTAGAGCAGAGAGAAAGAGAAGGCGGCATAATGGAAGGCTTCACCAGATTCCTTTGAAATCCAGTAAATTTGACCTTTTATTTCAGATCGGGTTTCGTTAGTCTAATTAACTGCACATGCTGTTCACCTCGCACTGCGCCCGTCCACCATTCTTTTATTATAGAGACTAACGGATCTGATTACATCCAGTGAAACTCTTCATCCGCTTTCAAACTAACTATTCTAATATTACTTTTCCATTTAACAAACCTAGCAGAGCTCCTCTGGGAAAGAAAACCTCGAGAACATGAACACACTCTTGTATCCAAGGCTTATCAGTGAGGTACGGATCTGAGCAGGGGATGGTTAAAGGTCTTGCTCAACAAGCCCCGCAGTGGATCTTTGGACCCCATTCCACCATGGAGCCAGTATCTGATCTGGATCTGTTCTACATTAGTCTGCACAGTGCCTAGTCAGCAACTGAACTTGTGATGTCAGAAGCTGACATTAAGCCACATCTGCACCACAATTGTTTTGTGCCCCAATTATTAATGTATGCTGGTGGCCTATTTGGGACTAGTGATTTTACTGAGGTGACAAACTTTTCCAACAAATATTTAGTCATGGGTTAAAATATATACAGCAACTTTCTATAATGGGGAGAAGTTCTGTAATAGGCACTTAAGTGGCACGGTGGCACCGCCTCACAGCAAGAAAATCCTGGGTTCGATTCCCAGGTGGAGTGGTCCGGGTTCTTTTTGTCTGGAGTTTGCATCTTCTCCCTGTGTCTCTGTGGGTTTCCTCTGGGAGCTCCGGTTTCCTCCCACAGTCCAAAGACTGTGAATTGGAGATACAAGGTGAGGTGAATTGGAGATACAAAATTGTCCATGTTCTGTCATGACTGTAACCAAAGTGTGTAAAACATGACGTTAAAATCCTAATAAATAAATAATGGGCATTCGGATGATGTGCCATTCTTATGCGCTAAAGCTTAAGCACTGCCACCAGCCTGGTCGTGCTCTCAACAGAAACTGCTGGCCATGACTGAGCAAGTGCAACATTAACTCCTAATGTCAGGTTGAGGCATTTGCATGAGTGACGCAAGTTCTTTTATCCTCAGCAAGCAAGGGTGTTGTCACACTTTCAGATATTTTCAGTTCCCCTCTGCAGCTTTCACAAGTGCAAAGCTCATTTAACATGGTGGCATTTTCTTTGTCTATACAAATTGAACTGGTTTAAATGCACCAGTTAAAATGTACACAGAATAGTGTTGTTTTGCCAAGGCTACAAAGAAAACCCAAACTGCCATAAATTAGAAACTGCTGTAACACGGATTTGAGTTTTCAAGTCAAGCAGACAGGGTGTAGGGGCTTCCGTGTGAGAAAGAAGCTCCTGCTCCTGCTTCTTCTTCATCCATGTGATCAGAAACAGACCTTATTGAAGAAGGTTTTTGGGCACGCTTAAAGGGGAATCCTGCTTAAAGGGGAGCATTTAATTTTGGGTATTGTTTAATAAAAGAAAAGGCTGTATGCAATTATTTTGTAAAACCACTGGAAAATATTTAACCACTGGAGTGACTTTGTCTTTATCATGCAATAAAGGAACTGGACTCCCAGGAATCAGTGTCTAAAAAAATAAATGCTAAACATTACTGGACCTTCTTTTATTAATTAAGGAGGCCAAACAATGTAATCATACTTACAATACAATTGATCCATTTATCATTTAAATTCTCTTACTTTACAAAGAGCATTCCAACAATATTTGTTTAGGGTTCCAAAAGACTAAGGATTTCCCTTCTGTGGCAGTTTCACATTAAAGTGTCTACTTCACATCGACCTATCAAAAAGCTGTTTTATTTCATTCATCCTTTTTCCTCGCAGCACCTCTTTCCCTCCCCACGAGACGTGCGTTCCACCCCGTAATCATATTTGTCCATGCATTATTAGGGCCCGAGTCGTGTTTACCATCCTGTACTGATTTGCACTTGATCCACATTAGAGTGAGGCGAGCTGGAGGAATCAGGATGGGGTGAGAATGAAAGCCAATCCTGAGAGGAAAAACACACAGCTTGCTCCCATCAGGCGGAGAAACCGAATCCGAGCTGGTGTGTGTAAGTGTTTACTGCGGGATACAGTTCTCCAGCACTGCACCACCAAACAATGCACCCATTCAGAACCTTCTCACCGGCGTCTGCTCCTCATCCCAACGACAGGAGAGACTCTACTTAATGTAGCTCAGAAGATCAAAAAGTACACTATCAAAAACTGCAATGTGTAATATAATTAACACCTGATTGAATATTAAACTGGTATACAATCATCTCTACATCTTCACCAATGTCATCCTCAATACCAGGATTTGGAGATGTTTCATTCATTACAGTTTTAAGATATTAATAATTTCTACAACTGTTCTTTTACTGTGACTAAATAATTGGAACACTCTTCTTTTATAGGTTCATCATGAGTTTTTTCAAAAATGTAACTTCTGGCTCCAAAATACACAAGCCTGAACTCCAGGGAAGTTAGAGGACAGAATGTTCCAGAAGCTCATCAGGCACTGATGTTTAACAAAAAGGCCTGGCTAGCAATTGACGTTCCAATTCATCTTAGAGATGTTCAATAGGGTTAATGTCAGTTTTGTGCAGGCCACTGGAGTTCCTTCACATCAAACTCATCAAATCATGGTTTGTGGACCTTCTCCAAACTGTTTCTGCAATTTTGGAAGCATCTTGTGTATAACTATGTGTGTAAATATTTTGACCCAGTTTTCTGTCCCAGAAAAAAGAACAGTTGTAGGAATCATAAAAATCAAAAGAGAAAAAGCCCCATTAATAACATTCTGCAGCAGTTTAGCACAGCTAAACAGGAACTGATCAGGAACTGTCTTATTTTAAGTGTTTTGTCTTCATTTACGTTATCTTTGTATAAAGTCATGTTTTAGTTGATGATGTGAAATCATTCAGTGTAATGCATGTAATGTACGAGGGATCTTCAAAAAGTTTTCGCACTTTTATATTTTCGTTGGACTGGAGGAGTAGTAATCGATCGTGTCTGAGAGACTGAGAGAGCTTATAGTTCGGATTTAGCGCCCACTGATTTGCAACTTTTTGGACGCTAAAAGAAGCTTTAAGGGGAAGAAGATTTTCATGTGATGATGATGTGAAAGCAGCGGTGCATCAGTGGCTACGTGCCCAACCAAAAGTCATTTTTTTGCTGATGGCATTGGAAAGTTGGTACGACACTGAGAAAAATGCATCGGAAGGCGACGATGTAGAAAAGTGACGTAATTTGCTTTTGAAATTCTTAATAAATAAAGTTTTAAAAAGTGCGGAAACTTTTTGAAGAACCCTCGCATATAATATAGGCAATCTGAAAGGGGGCAAATACTTTTTAACAGCACTGTATGTAATTATAAAATTATAACACTATTCTTACGAGCTCAGATGAATCAGTCATGAGGCTCTTGGGGGTCCTGACATCCAGGATAAGAATTCTGGTTCCAGATAGCTGTGTGATTTTAACAGTTTGTAAAAGGTACAGCATGGCAGTGCCCATGGGCACAAAGTGAGATCTGAGAATGAAAGGATTGGTGAATTTGTTGTGAAAGAACTGCTTTTAGGAGCAGTGCCTGGTCCTACAAAGATCTAAATATAAGTAAATCCCTGCAGTCATGTTCCAAAACCGATTGGAATGCCTTTCCAAATCATTAGAGGCTCGTGTAGCAGCAAAGGGGCATCAGTGACATATAATAATAGAGCCACAAGTGTGGACCGCACATTTCACACACACACACACACACACACACACACACACACACACACACACACACACACACACACACACACACACACATTTGAGTTTTATAATAACAATGTGAAACTCCATCCACCAGCAGCGCCCGGTAACCAGATCCATGGAAAACGGGGAGGAAACAGGCTCGCGCGTACGGTTACCGAACAAGCCACTCCTACTTTTCCCTCCGTTCGTTCGTGTGTGTGTGTGTGTGTGTGTGTGTGTCCCTCAGTCAGTCGGAGACACGCGCACACACAAACGCGCGCAGACAGAAGATGGCAGAGCGCAGTGGGCAGTGTGCGCCCTGCACGGCGGCACCGGACTCCTCACCGCGCGCTTTACCGGGATTCCTCTCACTCCTGCGGACCTAAACCCCTCCGGACCATCCTCTATACCGACCATACCGTACTCTCCCCCCACTGCGGGGCCCCGCTTGAGGATATTTTGGATTTTTGGGCTGGTTTTCTTGTTGAAGCGCAGCATGGCGGAGACGGAAAAAGAGAGCAGCAGAGCTCCGGAAAACAAGCGGAGCAGGAAACCCGCTCACCCCGTCAAGCGCGAGATCAACACCGACATGAAGGTGGGTTCGGTACCGGGGAGGAGAGCGGGGTTTGGATTGGGCAGGGGGGCGTGCATGGTCCTGATCGTGCTCGTTCTCGTGCATATGCTCGTGCACGCGATGCATGCGCGTGTGTGGTCCCGATGTACACATTGCTTTGGTTGGGGGTGCTCAGTTTTCTAGCTTTGTTCTGTTTTGTAGCGTTATGCTGCACACACACACACACACACACACGTGGGCAGGTTTTGGGGAGCCCATGATAATAGAAATACTGCATGGCACATCTGAGATGGCAATTTATTGGTGTCCATTATTATTATTATTTAAAATTTTTAAGATTAATATAGGGTTTTGCTCCACAATAGTCCTTTATAAGACCTTAATAGGATCAATTTGCATGACTAATCAATCAATCTATCTAATGATTCTACTAAATGATTCAAATGATTCTAGCCTGGTGCAGTTTGTAGCTTTAAAAGCACCATCTGGAATCTTTTTTGTTTTTGTGTTCTATATAAAACGTACTAGCTGGAACTTTTTTTTATTTTGACATAGTGAAAGTGATAAACCATTAAAATCCAAATCCCAATCCAAATCCCAATACCGATCTTTTTAGCTTCAAATGTAAATCACCCTGATTCAGGGTTCCAGCTGTGTAGAACCTCATATCCAAGCAAAGGACTTAGAACCCTCCAGAGAACCTGGATCGGTTCTTTATAGTGGCTAACCAAATGTGTCATATATACAGTATTCTGTTCCTGAAACTGAAACCTGTCCACATGTGTATTTAAGGGTTCCTGCAGGCTCTCAGGGGATTTCTGTCTGTCTGTCTGTCTGTCTGTCTGTCTGTCTGTCTGTATGTATGTATATATAGAGAGATATATCTAGATATAGGTTTATACATATAATCCTCTTATATATATATACTGTATATATGCGGCACCAAATTATTTTTCTGCAACCTTTAACAAAATTCTACCTTGGAGGTTCTTCAAAAGGACAAACCAACGACAAATACAAACGTAGTAACTACAAATGTAAGCTTAACATTCAGTATTTAGTAATGCTATTAGTCTCTGAGAAGCGCAGCACAAGGACAACACACACATGCTTTCACATTTGGTTCACCGGGTGCTCCGGTGAATGCTCCACAACACAAGGATTAGATTAAATCAGATGTTGTGGTGTGTACACATTTAAAGGAAGGGTGTGTTTGTGTGGGATATTGGTCTGGTGCCTTCTGCTTTAGCTCACTGTGTGAAATGGAAAATCCAGCGACCTTACTTCTACCACCACCGACAGGGCCACTTCAGGGCACGGTCCTTCCGAAACACACACCCTCACTCATTCCAGCATATACATGCTGGTCAGACCTTTTCGAAAGCAGTCATGCATCCAGTTGCAGGAATTTAACAGGTCACTCTCTGTGCACTTTTCATTCAGATGAGTTGACCCAGGGCCATTTAAATGTCCCCACTACACCCTCCCCATTACAGCACCCTGCTTACATTTAGGCACCTTTCATTTAGGCACGTGCACCAACGCTTTTGTAAGGCAAAGAACATTAGTTATGCTCTGTTCCAGCTCCAGCTGGAGGCATTAGCCCTCACCATGATAGTACGGATTCCAGGGGTCCCTCTTGTCAATGCGGGACCCTTAGAACCGTCCATACTTTACCTCTTTACACCACACCTGTCTCTACCCATGCACCTTTTGCACAAAACCTCACATGAGTCACAGCCAACTGTTCTGCTGTTTTGTCCCCTTGACCAGTAATTTTCTGGGGTGGGCATCCCCCCACTAGATATTCTCTTTGCCCCATGTACAAAGAAAGCAGAGGCTAATTTTTACTGAAAACACATCATACCCCCTCTATTACCTGCTTGTCAGACAGTGAAGCACTTCCAGTATATCCAGCTATCACTGTAACAGGGAACGGTACAGGAGATCGTCTGTACCAACAGTGATCACACTGTAGCACCTCTTCACTGTGTCTGGGCATCATAGCACACTGAGCCTCTATCCCCCCACTAGATATTCTCTTTGCCCCATGTACAAAGAAAGCAGAGGCTAATTTTTACTGAAAACACATCATACCCCCTCTATTACCTGCTTGTCAGACAGTGAAGCACTTCCAGTATATCCAGCTATCACTGTAACAGGGAACGGTACAGGAGATCGTCTGTACCAACAGTGATCACACTGTAGCACCTCTTCACTGTGTCTGGGCATCATAGCACACTGAGCCTCTATCCGGGAGCCTACATTGTACATTGCATATCTATTAATATTTATAGCACATGACACTTTCATAAGCAGTTTATTACAGTCGTACCTTGTAACTCGATGTACCTTAAACTCGTAAGTAATATACATACTTACCTTAAATACTTTGTTTAACTTTAACATACCTTAAGCTGCTGTAATACTTGACTTTCCCTTTGGAATAAATAAAGTAATCGATCAGTGACTCAATCAATGAATCAATCAATTCATCTATTTATCCATCCATCCATCCATCCATCCTTCTATCTACAAAAGTTATTTCTTTGCTTATTTCTGATTGGCTCTTTGAGTCATATAAAACTGACAGACTGGATCATGCATCTTAGCAGAGCAGACAGGATGCATGCTCCATACTGCATACAGCGGTATCTATTTATTAGAGCAATTTAAACACTTGTATGTGTTTAACTCACATCCACTTAATTTTGGTGATTTATTGCATAATATTTCTTACTTTCACTTTTTGTTGCTAACCTTATAAAGTTTTTTTATTAGCCGTTAGCTAGTGACAGGTGATGTCAGTCAGTCTGCCCTTTAAATATAATTAAAACTCTTTCTGCATTTTTTTTATTTAATAAACTTACATCAGTAAAAAACTGAAAATGCAGCATTTTCTGATGTAAAAAAAAATCAACTGAAATGGCCAGAGCCACATCCGCTAGCTGTTAGCTTTCACATGATTCTGAGGATACACCTATCACAAGTGCAGTCATCTGCTAGCTCTTTCTCTACACTGTCACAGGTTCTTACTCCCTTTAATCACAGAATAAATAGTTATTCTGGCCCATGAGAAGTCAATATTCAGAAGCCTTGAATTGAAGGAGATTGTGAAGATATTTGCCAAAAAAAACAGAAGACTGCCCTTGTAAAATCTTTGATATGAGTTCTTGTTAGTATACAGGCAGTTTTTGGCCACCTGGAAGTTTACTGCCCCCTCAGCGAATGCAGTCTAGAACCAGGGCTGCTTAATATACTGAAATAGTGATCAGAACGTTGCTGGTTCATGTCCCCATTGTTGGCCCTTAACCCTTAGTGGCTTGCATTGTATTTAGTCACAACTGTAAGTCACTTTGGATACAAGTGTCTGCTAAATGCCATAAATGTAAATATAAATATATACTTGAGCCAGAGTTCAAGTTTCACAAGTTCTCTCCATGTCTGTGTGAGGGTCAGCCAGACACTGTGGTTTTCTCCCACCTTCCAAAATGGGCAGAATGTGGGCTGGCTGTTCTTGATTGCCTTGATTGGTTTGAATGAGTGACTGAATTCAATAAGTAAGTGAGACTGGACTAGTGTCCTGTACCCACAGTTAAAATTCCACTGTTTTGGGTCAATGAAACTAATTCGATATCTCTTATGGAGATCATATGGTTCTTATGGAGATCAGTATAGCGCACAGAGAGTCACGCTCTGACCTCCGTTATTCACTGTTCTTATGCAGATGCCATCGATCAGACAGCAGAGGTTGTTATTGCAGCAGTTTTGAACATCCTTCGACATTCCCATCCTCGGACAAGCCAGTCATATCCCCATAGGTGCCCAGCCTGTCGAAAACAGAGTTGGGATGTTAGCTCTGGTGTGCTTGCATGTTTTTTCCACTGTGCCCTTCAATTGCCTCTTGTCAACTTCAAAATTGCAACCACAAGTGTTGCTAGAAATGTTGAGTTCTATGGGCATAAATCTAACTAATGGAATATTACAAAGGAGTAATAAGCGTAATCTAAAAATGTAGCATAGCATAAGTATACTAAACTAATATGTGAGTGTATATATGGCTTACACAGTATTAAAATATGAACTATGTAAGTGTCCATTTGCAGTTTTTCTGGTTATATGGTGCTGGACCATTTTCCGGTCTTGAAGCTCATGTGTACAAAGTCTGCGCCTGTGTACATTAGTGTCTACACAAATTTGTCCAAACGCTTAGTAAAACCCATGTAAATTTTTTCTCCGTTTGTTATGAACACTAAATTCAATGTGACCCTTCATCCAATTTTTGGACAATATGTACAATAGACATTTACATTTCTTAACAGTCGTTCATTAGAAGAACAAGCACATGGGGTGGGAGGAGGGGTGTGTTGCGGGGTTGCAGAAATTTTAAGGGCTTAAAATGGGGTCACTAACAATAAAATTTAGAACCCGACACCTTGTCATCATTAGATCAGTGCTGTGTGGCCTGACTTGCTTGCTTAGATTTAGTTTCTGCAAGAGTTAACATCTGATGAACATTGATGTTGTCAAAATAAGGTGAAGTAACGGTCACGTTTTCTCTTTCTTTATATTCACTTCCTTGCACACGCACCTGCTTCCAGGAGAATTCCTGAACATGTTTCTTCTTTCTGTTGTTTATATATTGATGTTGTTTTGCACCAGCATAAACCCCAAACAAGCTCCAAAATATTTTTTATGAAAGTTAATAGAATAGAACTCTTCAGCCCTAGATTGTTGTCACTAAACATTTCACCTGCTTTTATCACTTTCCTTAAACATCTTGCTTATTTTCTTGCTGTATTCTTCAGTAAGTGCTTTATTCTGGTTCAGGTTATGTTAGGTTAAAGGTTGTTTGGTAATTGCAAGGTATAAGGTGAAAATACACCCTGAATGGGGTGCCAGTCCATCAAAGAACAGAATGCAAACACACTTACTACCTTATTCACACCCAGGGTTTTTGGAACATGGTCTTGTCTTGGCTTCAGGTAGTATGGGACCTGGCAATGTCTTGGCTTTGGTAAGTCTGGGTCTTAGTGTTGTCCCGTTCTTGGTTGGTAAGGATTCTGGAATTGTCTTGGTCAGTGTGGATCTTGATGTTATGGTTGAAGTAATATACTTCTTAATCTAGTCTTGATCTTGGGTGGTATGGATCTTGGCTCTGTCTTGGTGTCAGTTTGTCTTGGTCTTGATGTATTTATCTTTGTTGGGTCGGGGTCTTGAGTTTGTTGATTTTTTTGTCTATCTTTTTTTTGTTGTCTTTTCTTAGTTTTTCTAGGTCTTATTGATTTCTTAGTCTTGTTTGATGTAGATAACAATGATGTAGATAATCAACATTTTGATTGAGGATCTTGATGTTGTCTTGTTCTTAGTTCTTAGTTCTGGGTTTTGGTCTTAGTTTTATTTTTCTTATCTTGGTCTCAGCTGATTAGGGTCCTGGGTGGTTTCAGTATTGTCTCAGTTTATGATGGATCGGGTCTTGATGTAACAGTCTAGGTTGGTCTTGAGCGATTTGGGTCTTGGTGTTGTATTGATTATTGTAAATCTGGGTTTTTATGTGACTTGGACTTGTCTATAGACAAAGATGGTCCTCAGTGGAACTGATGTCCCTACTGGATTTTGATTTATTGATCAGAGAGAGTGGCTGAACACCCTTAATAATAAAAAAAGCACAATTTGTGTGTAGAAAGTTTAGGTATTATTAATAACTGAGCCTAATCAGCAGATGGTCTTTACTTAGTTTGTTTAATTCACCGGCATCTGACTAAAACTTCAGCGTTTTAAAACAAGGTTGTTTCAGCAGGATGGAAACTTATGTGGAATTACTGCTCTGTGTAAACTTCCAGTCTGAGCTACTGTGTAAACACACACATGAAATTAGATGCAGTTTTGCCTTCCAGTTCATGTTGCAAAATGAAAAAGACCCCTTTGAAAAGTTTCACAGTGTCTACATAAATAGAACATGAGTTTAAAGACACTTCTAAATAAATAAACCTGTAAATGAAGCTGTCATATCTTTGACTTTTGTAATTACATAGAAAATAATAGCATTCTTCTGTACGATGACTGGGTAGTCAATTTGGGATAGAAAAGTCTTTGAGTCACTTGACTTTTTGCAAGGTGTTTTGTTTCGGAAGTGATGTTTTGCACTCCATTTCATTTCAGTGTCACCTTGCACACTTTCTGGTTGACCGGTGACCATTCATTCATGCCAGCCAGCTTTAAGTAATTTAAGAGAGACAGGAAAAGTGTTAAAGTTACCCATAATGCCTTTAATGAGCCTGATACCCAGCATAGTCTATTGGAGCATTTAAATGGAAAGGTAAGGCCACTCTGGTTTTAAATAAGCGGTAAATAGAACCACGAATGTATGCAGGAACTTATGCAGTCAGGTACTTAAGGCTGCTGGTACACATGTATAATGCATTTACAACACTGTTATAACACATTCATAACACGCTTCTAAATTAAATATTTTTATTATGAAGTATTACATGACAGGACTGCTAACCTTGTTGAAAAACTTTCTGTTGAAACTCGACACTTTGCTTGCCAGGTTCATTTCCAACTGAAATACTATAAAATATTTATGGATTTTAAATCTCGGCTCTGCCATCCAGCTGAGCTGGGCAGCTGCATGAACAACAATTGGCTGTTGTTCACAGGGTGGAAAAAGCCGGACCGGGTTCCTCATAACTGGTGCAATTACGACCTCTGCTGGCTGATTGATGGCGCCTGCTCAGAGTTGAGGAATAATGCTGATCAGGGTGTGGCTCTTTGTGCACAAAGCTGGTCCGCATGTAAACTCGCCTCGTGCAGGTAAAAAGAGGCAGTCGGTTCTGCACACGTGTCGGAGGGGGCATGTGTCAGTTGCGAAGCTCTTTAGTCAGCAGTAGAGGATTGTATCGGTAGAGGTGAAGCGTAATGCAATCAGGGTAATTGGATACGACTAGATTAGAGTTTGGTTTAGAACAATGATTAGAACACAGACTTCTTAGTCAAATGAAAAATGGTCTGGCCTTTTTTACCTGGATCACTTTGAAAGCCATCATGAATCTTCTGGTAAAACTGGATGGATCTTTAATACTCTACCTGGCAGAATTGATAAAGCTTTGCCAAATTTCTTGGTTTCCTGGCACAGTTTTTACTTCTCAGTACATTGCACATACTCTCAAGATGGTTGAGGTCAGGATTTTGGCAGGACCATTCCAGGAACAAGTTTTATTGCAGCCTGATTAAACCATTCCAAAACCGATATTGACTACCCTGCTGGAACACCCAACTGCTGTCCAAAATTTGCTGGCCCCTGTTATCATGGGCATAAAATGTTAACCAAGCTAACTGAGCTACTGTCAAATCACTTTCACATTACTTCATTCCATGCAGCCCCAGTAAAACATTGTTGTGCCTTACTAAATCACACAGTAAAAGTCAATAAAACGGCCATAATGCTTTCCGATTTATCCTGGACTGCTGATCAGAACTGTAGGTCATGCCAAGGATGTAAATATAATAAAAAATGTAATGACACTCATAGCTATATGTTTAGACTAGCCACTTATGACAGACAATGTCTTATTAAATTAGAAACTGCAAAAGGAAACTAGTTACACAACTCTCACACATTTGTTACCACAATGAACCTCATGTGTATGCCAGAGGGAAACATTTGGATTTGGTTTCAGCAAACGGTGGTGCAAGACTGAATAGATACAGACAGTTTAAAGCACAAATAAAAAAAATGAATATCATTAATAAAACATTCTCATCCATGGCAGAGTAACGACACCCACTGTATTGTTAACAGACTTTTTACCAGATGCACAGTTGTGCCCTTATGACTGACTGGCAAGCAGTGAGGTTCAGAGGTGCCCCTCTCATTTCTGTGTGTGCCTTAGAACAACCAGTAATATAGAAACACCGCTGTAGTGTATCAATATAATAATTCTTAATGTATAAATGAATACATTTTCCAGATCAGCAGATCTACACTGAGCAGTGTTATGGCTTGTCGGTGGTTCAGTAAAGGATCACTCAAGCATATTGAATTACTGACCACACATTTATTATTCCCTGACTGCCTGGGATTCGGATGGGAAAAAACACACAGGAAAGTAGCGAAGCCATGGTAACAAAACAGAACTTTTCTCTCAAAACATCCACGCCATGCAGATCGGATTATTTTGGTGCTCAGCTGAATGTGATCTGAGGGATCAGGTTACCGGAGCAGTGTTTAACAAGGCTCATGTTCACACGATGAAGAGAAACATGGACAAGCAGGTGGCACTGAATGTCCCCCAAAACATTTTGTTTCTTAAATAAAATGATTTAGCAAAGATGGTTTTAGATTATAACCGAACAGTCATAGTTGTTATCCAGTGCGATCTTTACATGACCAGTTACCATGGTGTAGCATGATCTGAAGAGGGTTGTTCATTCTGCAAGTGTGATCAGACCCCGGAGGGGAGGCCGAGATGTCTAACAAACTCTATAAATGGTCAGATGACAACATACTTTTGGCCATATAGTGTACTCATTGTAAAGAAAATAATGTATTCTTATGTTATAGCATAGTTTATAAAGATCAGATGATTCACCCTTAAAGTCCTAAAGATTTTTTCATTAACACTTTCTGTTTTCATTTTAGAGTAAATGTAGATCTGATTAGGGTTAGTAATAAGTTTGTACTGCTGAACCGAGCTCTGCCGTGACAGACCGGAGATAAACACACTCAAAGCAGCCACATTTATATGCAGCCCAATAATCTGTTAATAATCTAACAGCTCAATCAGAATAAAATACGCCCATGTATACACCTCAACAAGAATAAAGAAGTCTGATTGAGGCTCTTTTGAACTATTTTGATTCCATTGAACGAGGTGGGTAATCCTTTAAATAATCTGTTAAATAGAAGAATAATAGCAATGTAAAACAACTGTATCTGATTACATTCCCAGTTGGTAAGTTTAAGTACATTCAAAGAAATGTACTTAAGTGTGCAAAGAAAATGAGAGATGGAGAAAAAGAGGAAGGGAGAAGGATTTACAGAAAAGAGGTATAGCGAAAGAGAGGAATAAGTAATTCAAAGCTACAGATGGATGATCTTGAATAGTAAAAGTATAGTGGACGTTTACAAAATTCAACATGGCAGAGCAAAAAACTCCTGTAGAAGAAACAACGTTTATGCTGTAAACTTTAAAAGACTTAATAAGTCTTAATAATAATAATAATAAGTGAATGTAAAGTTATATTTCATAACTTTAAAACTATTAAAAAGCACACACCAACTGAAAACTCAGGCACTCAGACTGGACTCACATGATGCTGGTTGTCATGGTAACATGCTCACTAAGTGGTACTCTATGCACGTGTGTCATTTTGGATCAGGTTACTTGCAGCATGCATGTAAACAGATTTTTATCATATTGTTGAGTAGTGTACAAATATAGACCCCGGTTTTAATCTAGAATCTGAATGAAATATGGAAATATGTGGAAATAGCCACTGAGTGTAGAAGAACATGTACAGTTACTATAGCTCCCCCTTGCAGCTACACTAAGAATGCAGCTTGTGCTTGTATTGTGGTGTTCAGAATTGCATCCTGACACATTCTGAAATGCGACGACAAGAAAATTGAATGATTTTGTGCATCAACAACAGTTTGTTTACTCGCATTTAGTTTGTTTCTGGTATTTTTGTCATATACGTATGTACAGTATATGCAGACAGTGTGTGTGTGTGTGTGTGTGTGTGTGTGTGCGTGCTTTGGCAATCAGTGCGGTGCTTTTTTCTGTTCCCCTTCTTAGTGCCGGCGTGAATTTGAGACCTGAGCATTATGACTTTCTCCCTTTCATGGATCTGATTTCTCTCTCTCTCTCTCTCTCTCACACACACACACTCAGATGGACAGACATAGATACAGACGTGCACATGCGGATGACAACTTATGCTGGCACTTATGTGAATGTTGCCTTCATTTGGATCTGCTTTTAAGGATGTCTGAATGAAGGAAACACACAGATACCCATTAGGGGAGAGAAAGAGAGCAAGAGAGAAGGAATAGAAAGAAGGATAAATAAAGTGTGTAAGAACAGAATCAGAACAGGAACACAAAAAAACAGAATCAGAGAGAGAGAGTAGGAATAGAGAGAATGACAGAAAGAATGAGATGAAGATGATTGATGTACTTATGAGGTTAGAAAAAAGAGATGAAGAGAACCTGAAATAATTAATATATAAAATAAAAAAAGAAAATGAGGGATATTTACAGGAAAAAAGCTATAGGAAGAGAGAGGAATAAGTAATACAGAGCTATAGATAGATGCTCTTGCATCTCATTAAGCATTTAAAAATGTGGTTGCACTACATTTTTTCCTTTTAATTCATGTTTTTTACATGTTTACCAAGGGTGCCAATAATTCTGGAGCTTTCTTAAAATATACAAAGGTCCGTAGTTGGGCTACCAGCAGCCACCGATACTGCCTTACTGTTCCCTGGAATTCATTTAACAGCCTGTAGAACTTTGTTGCCATTGATGGAACACCAAAGCACTAACTGAGCAAAGATCTTGAAAGAATGAAGGAGGTGGTGGAGACTGTACTCCAAACATGTAACTCCTGAAATTTCAACCCAGATGAACAGCAAGGGTAGATTTTGAAGCCTGGCATCCTAATTAAACCATAAACTGTGGACTGTTTCATCCTAGAGGAGACCATTACCACCAGAATGTGAATGTTCCATCTTATTGATCAGTTGAACAGTTTGAAACATTTTGTATTCATTTTCATTATACTCAGACCATGCTAGCAAAATGCTTTTTAGTGTAGTTGTTAAGTATTTAGTCCTGTACTGTTCTCTTGGTGTATGTCACACATGCAGTTCTGCATATTTTCTCTTGTAATTCTTATATGAGATGTCTTTTTTTGTACTGATTTTCTTCTTCTCTTGACCATGAGCTTTTCGGACATTTTATTCCAAAACCAATTCCATTAGTATTAAGTTGATTCTGCCGTTTTGTGGCTATAAAAGCCTCCACTTTTCTGGAAGAAGCTTTTTGTGAGATTGAAGAGCCAGTCTGTGGAAATTTGTACACATTCAGCCACAATTAACATGCTAATTCATCTCAAAGGTGTTTGACAGTGTTGGGATTAGGGCTCTGTGCAAGCCACTGGAATTCTTCCACACCACCATTGACCTTACTTTAGACACAAATACACAGTCTTACTGGATAAGGAAAGGGCAAAAAGTATGGCTGAAACACTTAAATTCAATAGTTATAGGAGTGTTTATATACTTTTGCTTATGCAGTGTATTTAGAATGTGAAAGAGGTGGAGGAGAAGTGGATTATGGGTTGTGAGGGAAACTTGGCGTTGCTGGTAGGAAATTCTATCATGGTGTACAGTGACCTACTCCAGTTACTGCCCACACTGAGTCCTGTTCTTCCTCCATGCCGCCTCACTCTGAGTTTTGGAACTATAGTTAATACCTCATTAATAAATCTTGTCTAGGTTTTGTTTAAAGTTTATGTGAGGAATTAAACAAACGAATGAAATCTTTCACATTGTTACATTCATCCTTTATTTACATGCTAAATCATTCTCTTTCTGTCTCTCTGTCTAAGAGTTAAATGAACTGCTAGAATGAGACGATATCAAACACATTATGGCTTATATGGTCAAAAGTATGTAGACACCTAAACACGAGGTTGTTGGACACCTCATTCCTAAAGCATTTCAATTAATATAGACTTGCCCCCTCCCCTAGACATTTACACAGGATTTTGGAGTGTGTAGGTAGGAATTTGTGCCAAATTTGGTCAAAATAGCATTTGTAAGGTCCGACACTGATGTTAGATGGGAAGGCCTGGCATGATGGGGAAGGATGGGGAGATGGGTTTGAGGACTCGTGATGGATTGGCGTCCTGTTTGTGGATGTTACTGCATTGTGACTAGTGATTTCAGGGAATTCGGACCCACCACAACAAAGCGGTGATAAAACATGAAAATGAAATTAAATATAGTTTTTGTCATTTTCCACCCTAGCAGATTCGAGGCCAATTTGTCTGCTGCAGTCGACTGGTAGAAGAGCCGAGACTCGAACCTGGCAGTTCAGAATCCTGGCGACTTATCACTCTGTGCCACCTGAGTGCCAGTTTTTGCCATCCTATATATATATATATATTTTTTTTTATTATTATTATTATTTTTTTTTTTATCATTATATTTATTTTTTATGTGATATTATTTTTTTGGGAGGGGGTGTTTTTTTAAATTATTTTATTGCATGTTAATTATTTCTCTTACATCTTCTTGGTTTTGTAGCATGTTATTTAAATTTTATCTGTATTTTGCTTTTTCTACTAGTATTTTACTAGGTGTTTTATTTTATTTAGTTTTTATATAAGTGTTTATTTTTGATTAAATCATAATCTTTTTTATAAAATAATGTTTTTATTTTTGCCTTTAACATCTTTAATATCATAAAATAAATATTAAAATATAGAAATATAAAAATTATGAAAAAAATAAATAAAATATTTTTAGTTTATGCATTTTAAGCTTTTTATTTTAGTTATTTTAAGTTTGTATGTTGGATTTTTTTGTTGCAGTTATACAGAATTTTTTTTATTAACTGTAAAATAAAAACATTGTGGTTCTTTTTCTTCTTACAGTTTTTCATTAGAGAATCAATGACTCTCTACTAGAAGCAACACTTTTTCAGTGTGTCATGATTTTATTTATTTAGTATCAGATTTTCTCCATTAGTTCAGTTTGATCAGATGTTAGAACTCAGTTAGATCAGATGCTAGATTTTCACCTTTTTTAGCCAAAGCTGCAGAAACTCACATTTTTACAGTATGAGCGAAACAGATTTACTGTTCATGAGGTTAAAGAAACATTACTGTCTAGCTCAGGATTCAGAAATGTGGTAAACATGCGGGGATGAAAATCAGCTGTTCCGTTTTAAACAGATTTTATTTTAACATGTTTTATTCTGTATAATGTCACAGACATGTTAAACGTTAAAGGGATTGATAAAAGATAAAAGAATGTAGATAGTGAAAATGATTTATATGCTTTATATGAAGTGTTGTAAATTGAATCTGTATGCATGTCATGATTAGTGACCTGAGGTCCTTATTAATGCGACTTCGCTTCGTTTCAGCCGTAGAGCCCCCTGGTGGAGAGAGACCAATAACATACAAATCCTCCTAGTCTTTTTTTCAATTGTTCTTTGAGTGGAACACTCAAAATTGGATAAATATAATTGCTTTATCTTCTATAATGACAAACACAGTTATACAATTGAAGAAGTATGGGCACCCCTGGCCAAGTTCTATATTTTGTTGATTTTTTTATGTATTTGATTTGTTGTCCCTTGGTTTGTATGCAGCAATATTTATTTATGTATTTATTTATTATGATTTTAAGGTCACGTTTTACACTTAGTTTCCATTCATGACAAGACAGGTAATTACAGGTTACACATGATTCATCAGTTCAAGTTTAATGTCAAACACCAGAGTGTGCAGGTGTTGCACAAACACCATACAGAACAACAAAACAAGCCTGTGGACAGATGGCCAACAAAGCCGGTATTTAAAGATCTCGTCCAGCGGCAGTGAATTAACGCTGATGAGTTATAGTGACTGCCTGATTAAAGGAACTGACATTGTCAGTCATCTGCACCTCTGTGCCCCCTGCCAGCCATAATGGCACTGACATGATCCTGTAACCCATGGCCCCTGTCAATCTCCACAGCAAGTGGTCCAGATATGATACAAAATCAGGAAAATTCAGTTAAGAAATGCAGTGATTTGGACCAATGAACCACAACATCAGAGACTCTCTGGTTGTCAGATACCCGTAGTAATGCCAATGGATTTGAAATGGGATGTCAAACAAGCTTATACACAGAAAATATTCAATATGTTATTTGTAAGGTATTAGTTTATGTATGATTTTCAATGTATTAAAAACAAGGGCTTGTCATGTAGACAGTGAATATTGGATGCTAGGAGCAGATGATTCAGGGACCATATGAAAACTATGTTTATTGCTCTATAACAAAAATAGGTAATAAAACATATTGTTTTAATATTTAGAAAATAATATTACTGCTGCTTTTTGTTTTGCAGAGTTTTGCTGAGAACACCATGAACGAGCTGCTCGGCTGGTACGGTTACGACAAAGTGGAGTTACGAGACTCGGACGATCTGGAGATACGCAATTATCCGGATGGAGAAATCCGCCAACACATCTCTGTACTGAAAGGTGAGACCCATGTGTAACACTCTTCGATCTCGTGAGTCCAGATTATTTACTGTTTATACACACTTCATGACTGGGTTCATAGGTGTGTGATGGAGCAAGAACATCCCTTAACTGTGCCATGATGGCTTTGTGATGCTGGAAGACAGCCTGAATAGGGTAGCAATTTTTTACAAGGCATTACACACAGACAGAGGCATTCACTTACTCACGGCATGCTTCGGTGGAGTCCTAGAGACTCTGAACAGCTTTGTAACCCTTTCCAGACAGTTTCCTTGTGCAATCTGGTGACCTCTGCACCCTCCATCACATGTCCAGCCTACGCCTGCATCTTAACACGATCATCCACTGTAGCGGATTCTTTCAGGGAGTCTCAGCACATACGGAGGACCACACTACTCTCTCTGTATGCCTCCACCACTAACACTGGTGTTTCATTTAAACAGTAGGAGCTGTTGTTGCGGGGACAAGGAGGCGAAAAGCTGTTCATGTTGGTTAGGCACCCGGCCAATGGCCTTGCCGCAACACAAACTCGAGTGGTGGGCTAGAAAATTTGTGCCAGTAAATCTGGTACATTTTCCCCATAGTTGTGTATTAATAAGTAAATAAAATCAATGACTATAATTAAACGTGTATAAAATAATCAATAATTCTGAATGAACCTTGTTTTGGCTCCCCTTAGTCATTTTGCTAAGTTTGGTCCCCTTTGAAGTTTGCACACCCCTGACCAAAGGCAACAGAGCAAAACAATAGTCTTGATCAGTAAGTCTGGTAGTAAGTGCAACAATAAAGAAGCTCAAACAACTTGGCATTGCTTCTGTGTTGTCTCTGTTATATTCCAGCAGTCTGCCATGTTCTTCCAGTTGACGCAGCTTTAGCACATGTTAACGTGTGAACTAGGGGTTGGCGATATGGCCTTTAAATAATATCACGATATTTTGGGATATTTTTGCAATAACGATATTCACTAGCGATATATAAGAACACTTTTTTAAAAAGTTTATTTTAAAAACACTTTTGTTTTGCAGACAGTCAGGAAATCTAAGTAGGGCTAGGCGATATGGCAAAAAAAACCTCATATCTCGATATGCTTTTGAGAAGTGGCTATATACGATACGATACGATATAATGTAAACTTAAAGTACAATGGCAGGCCACTACCCGTATTTTACCTTATAATGTTTATAAGTTATCTTAAAAACACAAAGCACTGTAGTTCTGATACATTCTGACTAATTACAGTGTTTTTTGTATTATTACAGGCTGTATTTGTATTCATATTGACAACATTTATATTAAACAAACCAGCAGAATCTCAATCACATTTATACTGTCCGTTTTACTTCAAATTAATGAGCATCAAAAATATCCCGATTAATATTTGATCATGCTTTGCTATCATTGCAAAATGAATATCTGTCAATTATACCGCAACCAATGAAGAGAGAGCTTGAAATTCCACCCAGAATCTGAATTCGAAGCTCTGATTGGTTTATACATCCCAATGTGAATCTCTTGAACCGGAGTTGTTTTGCCCACAGAGTGAGCAAAACGAATGAATCTCTACCATAGATAAGAGCACAGTTTTCTAATTCGATTCCAATGAATAATTTGTCTGAAAAGAGTCGTTTCTGACTCATTGACTCAGTGATTCAGTTTCCATGCTCATACACGAAGGAAAGCGTTCCGCTTAGCGCTTTTGTGTTTTAAACGTTCTCAGATGGTAACCTGTGTATTCTATGTTCGTTCACTGACAGTTTTTGGCCTCACATCATTCTCGGACTCACGCAGTGACCGACACTCCTCGTACTCACGCGGGTGCTTTCGCTTTAGGTGCTGAAATAAAGTTGATGTGTTGCCACCTTTTGTCGTTACAGTATTTTTGCACGTTTTGTCCGACCTTCTGTATCCGAAAAACTTCCACACTAGTGATGTAGCTCGGCTTTTAGGGACTAGTTCGTCCTCAGTGCTAACTCCGGTACTACTCTCTGTCCATTATTTCACTGTTACGCGCTTGAGAGCGAGTGACGAGCGTTTACTAACAATATCGCGATATGGCAAAAATCATATCGAATTTACAACTATACCGGTATTATCATGAACAATATTATATCGCCCACCCCTAGTGTGAACCCTCTCTAACAGTTTAAACAAATCAGACATAATAAATAAGGAAGTTAATCTGCCCCACATACTCCCCTCCAGATTGACAAAAAGAAAAGATTTAGCTGTTAAACTGTGCCTTGCCATGAGGCTCCTAGCAACATCTCGCTAATGCTAATCGCTTGCCCAGAGGCTGCCATTGTTAGCCAATGAGGCTGGAAGTGGCGAGATTAGCGGAGACACAATCAGTTTAATTAGCTCGTTTATTTAGACTTAAACCTCATCAGATGTAATACACAGTTAGCATGGCTAATGAGCTTCTGGAAACCTGCCATGTGTTTAGGCTGTTTTTTTTGCTAGTTTTGTAGGTCGTTTGGTGTGAAACGTGAATGTGGGTGTTATTCTGGAGGATTTGGGAGCAGCATCCTGGTGAGAGAGCCGTAATTAGCAAACATTGTGTCTGTTTATTTAATGCTTTGTATTTTATTTAAAAGGCAGTGAATGCTCCTTAGTATAAAGAATTTAACAGTTTAGTTTTAATAGTGAATCATTCACATACGTAATATACTTGCTAATGGAGACAAGGGCTCTGTGTGCAACCACCAATAACAAATTGTAGTAATTCATTTTACTTAACCAGCTACTATTAAACTAATTAGTGGAGTATATAATGATGTAGTTTAAATTCTGAAATCTTTTTTTTACCTGTGACAAATGCAAGCTAGTTTATTAGCAGCTATAAGCAGTTATTAGCTAGCTGGAATGTTTGCTGTGTGTTCACATTACCTACAGTACATAAAACGTACATGATCAGCCTTAAATTTAAAACCACCGCCTAACAAGCTGTCAAAACAACTCTGACCTTCCGAGACCTGGATTCCACAAGACATCTGAAGGAGTCCTGTGGTACCTGGTACCAGGACATTACCAGCAGGTCCTTCAACTTCTGTATGTTGAGGGAAAATTGTCCTACGGTGCGTCCTGGTACCATGTCTTCATATTGTCCAACTGCCTAACAAGAGCTTAGCAAGAAACAGTGAAGGAGGCGTGGCCTTTGTATCTGTCAGTCTTAGTGAAGGAGGCATGACCTTTGTGCCTGTCAGTTCTAGAGAAGTGGGTGTGGCCTTTGTGCCTGTCACTCCCAGAGAAGGAGGCGTGGCCTTTGTGCCTGTCAACCCAGTGAAGGAGGCGTGACCTTTGTGCCTGTCAGTTCTAGTGAAGGAGGTGTGACCTTTGTACCCATCAGTCCCAGTAAAGGAGGCGTGGCCTTTGTGCCTGTCAGCCCAGTGAAGGAGGCGTGACCTTTGTGCCTGTCAGTTCTAGTGAAGGAGGTGTGACCTTTGTACCCATCAGTCCCAGTAAAGGAGGCGTGGCCTTTGTGCCTGTCAGTTCCAGTGAAGGAGGCGTGGCCTTTGTGCCTGTCAGTTCCAGTGAAGGAGGCGTGGCCATTGTACCTGTCAGTTCTAGTGAAGGAGGCATGGCCTGACCTGTCAGTTCCAGTGAAGGAGGCGTTGTCTTTGTACCTGTCAGTCCCAGTGAAGGAGGCATGGCCTGACCTGTCAGTTTCAGTAAAGGAGGCGTGGCCTTTGTACCTGTCAGTTCTAGTGAAGGAGGCATGGCCTGACCTGTCAGTTCCAGTGAAGGAGGCGTTGTCTTTGTACCCGTCAGTGCCAGTGAAGTAGGTATGCCCCCGGTAAACCATGTTTTTCCCTCTTTTGTAGAAAATTCTTTGCCAAAAGCCTCGTTGCCCGAGAGCAGTGCTTCTCCACCTCACGCTAACAGCTCTGCTTCAACCCCAACATCACGCAACAGCGTTGCCACGGAGACACCTGCGCACCACAACTCCTCCTCTTCCTCCACAACAGTTGCCAAGGAGCAAGGGGGCCTGCCAATCATCGTACCCTTGATCCCACCCCCACTCATCAAACCACCAGCAGGTAAGCACACACACACACACACACTGCCTTGAATTTGTAACCGTAAAATCTAATAAATTAATGAATGAAATACAGTCATTTTAATTAAAAAATAGAAACAGTAATGGAACTGACCTTGAGGTACTTTACATAAGGCATTTATTTGCATCAGGAGACTCGAATTACACAACAGAAAAAAAACAAAAAAACGTCTGTGCCAAGCTGTGTGGGTCAACCCTCCTAAAGCCCCCTTTTTGCCAATTTAATTAATCAAAGATGTAGTATATTTTTGAAAGTCAAATAAAAGAAATAAATCTATAAATTGGGAAAATTAAATAAAAAATTAGTAAACATGCTTTAAAAAAACGCTGGCCGGGCACTAAGTTGGCACAACGGTAAAACACGCTAGCACACCAGAGCTTACTAAAGCTGTAACTTATCAAGAAAATTGGGCGGCATGGTGGCTAAGTGGGTAGCACTGTCGCCTCACAGCAAGAAGGTCCTGGGTTCGATCCCCAGGTAGGGTGGTACGGGTCCTTTCTGTGTGGAGTTTGCATGTTCTCCTTGTGTCTGCGTGGGTTTACTACGGGTGCTCCAGTTTCCTCCCACAGTTCAAAGATATGCAAGTGAGGTGAATTGGAGACACTAAATTGTCCATGACTGTGTTTGATATTAAACTTGTGAACTGATGAAACTTGTGTAATGAGT
Organism: Trichomycterus rosablanca; assembly: GCF_030014385.1. NCBI lineage: Eukaryota > Metazoa > Chordata > Actinopteri > Siluriformes > Trichomycteridae > Trichomycterus > Trichomycterus rosablanca. Next base: position 11,623,237 of record NC_085992.1, read on the forward strand.
AACTACCGTTCCTGTCATGAATGTAACCAAAGTGTAAAACATGACGTTAAATCCTAATAAACAAACAAACATATTTAGAAAATTAAGCCTGGTACCTTCTAGAAAAAAGTTCCCACAAACTGGTGAAAATGGTCAAATAAAGAGCAAAAAAATGAAGATATTAGACCCTGGTATTAAAACAAATCAAGAGTGTTGCAGGTACTGGTTTTATGCTAGATTATGCTCTATATATGGTTTCTGTATTTGACAAAGTCCACAAATGACTTTGGTGAAATAAGTAGGCGCAAAATGGGCTTTAAGGGGTTTGACTCACACAGCTTGGCAAGCCATGGCAAGTAAGGCAGCATAGCAGAGTTATGTAAAAATAGAATGCATTTATTTGCAATATAAAATGAGGTTTACATGATTACTGTGGGGAGTTTTGGCAAAATGTAGGATTGGACGTGATGTGAGTTGTGCAACCAAGTCAGGGCACAGATGTTTTGTGTCTGTGTAAACACAACAGTGCAATTATGACGCCCTTCTCTAAACGAGTCCAGAGTTGATCCTGGTTACAGAGCTTAGTAATTAAACCAGGAGTAAAACCAAGCTAACATACTAAGAGAATCCTCCATCAAGCGCCCAGAGAACAAACAGGCACTGCTCTGTTGCTTATAAGGACTAAGTGAGAGGAAGGGATACTGAAACATAGTCTCTCACACACCTGTGCAGAATGTTAGTAATCATCTGAAGTCTTCAGGATTGATGGAATTACTACTGTGACCTACAGGTCCACCACCAGTCCTAACATCATAGTGTGTGTGCATTGGTGTACATGCGTACAGTGTCACTTCTGCATGTCCTTATAGTTGTGTGTGTGTGTGTGTGGACGCCCTCCAAGTCTGAAACAGATGGTGTGAACTTGCTAATTACCATGGCAACATTGCCCCAAACTCCGCCCACTTGCCGCTCTGGCCCTTATGAATAATGCATGAGCTGCTGGTACCTTAGTCTCTCTGTCACACACACCCACATTTGAAGTGCAGGTATGTGGCTTTTGTGCCAGAAGAGACACCACATGCATGTAATTACCCACAACCATGCGCCCCATTGAACAGGTGACAGGGAGATGAGGGGATCTGGGGCAGAACTCGTGTTTGTGTGTTTTTTGTTGGGAGAAACAGTGTTTACATGTACAGAATGATATGATACCAGCAAAAGATTAGATTTAGATAATAATCAGATTTTAGATTATAGACTTTTACAGTCTATGCACTTTTTGATCTCTGGGGTGGCACCGTGGCCTCCGCCTGCAAGCAGGCTGGATGTAGTGGCAGTCCTTCACAGGGCATCACACCTAGGAACAATGTATATAAATCAGACTGTGTTTCTGTGTGTGTGCTTGCAATCAGCCTTCCAATTTATCCTAAAGATGTTTACTAAGATCACCTGCAGGCCACTGGAAGGCAAAGGCAAATTAATCAAACCATGTCTTTATATATACCACTTTGTGCACAGGGGCACAGTCATGCTGGAACAGAAAGAGCCCATCCTCAAACTGACCTGAATTGTTTAGTACCACGTATCTACTGCCACTGTTTGTCTATGGAGATTACAGAGCTGCTTGCTCGATTTTATGCACCAGTTTTGTGGCCACTGCCACAAACTCAGACACATGTTTTGGTATAGTCATTTTTGGACTAATTATAATGCAGTCAAACTGAAACAGGATCATCAGCAGAACTAAAGAGCTGAACAGCCACTAGTACACACATTACACGTACCAATAAATATACAGCAGGCCTTCATGGATCTGGTTTGAAAAGACAATAATATAAGAACCCTTTACAAATGCAGGTCAAATTTAGCACGTTGTGTTTTAGGGTTTATTAATCTTATGTAAAAATTAAACTTTAAAATAGATTAAAATTAGTTATTTTTTTAGTTGTTTTCAAAAATTAAAGTTGCTGAAAATGTTTTAAGGATTTGTACCTGACTGGAGTAAAAACATTACTGCACTGCAGTTAAGTAACAAAAGCATTTGTGGTTATTATATCGCACCCCCCAACCACACCACCACCACACACACACCAAGTCTGCTAGCTCTGCCACCCAGGCTTGTGATTTATCCGGCCCTTAATTCGGCCCCTCAGGACAGACCCTGGCCCCAGCGCAGGATGAAGTGTTTATTAAAGACGGATGTATAAATGAATCTGAATCTGTCTTCTCTCTGTTTCTGTCTTGGTGTGTGTTAGAAGAGGATGTATGTAACGTTCAGATCGTGTGTGCATGGTGTCAGAAGGTGGGTTTAAAGCGTTACTCTCTCAGCATGGGCTCCGAACTCAAGAGCTTCTGCAGCGAGAAGTGTTTCGCCGCCTGCCGCCGCGCCTACTTCAAACGCAACAAGGTAAGCTCCTTGCTTCTGGCGCCACTTCCTGTGTCCTGCACTAACCCTCCGGCACGTGCACATGCACGACTGGCACTGACTGTTCCTGTCTTTAATCTGAGCTGGAGATGCGTATGGAGTTTAGCTTTGAGTCTGCAGTGTTTCCTTCTTCCCTTCGTGCCTGTGTGTGTTAGAAATGACATCTGTTTAGATCTGCACACTGTCTGGTTATAACAGTACTCTATCTCTCTCTCTCACACACACATTCAACTGACCACTTTTCACTTCAGTTAAAGGAGTAAATCTGCTTACAGTCATGGTTGTTTCCTTGGTTTAGTAAATGTAAATTCCAACTTTGGACTAAGGGCTAGCCCACCATCGCTTTCAAATCCAAATCCCAGCCAGTGCAATTTACCTGGCTGGGTGTTCAAACTGTGCCTGAGGGAGGGAGGTTAAGTGGGCTTTGTTGCCACTGTACTACTGTGATAGACAGACAGACACTATATTAATCCTATGGAAATTTAAGGGATTAAATGAATTTGCTCTCTGGTTAAGCCGCCTGCACTAGTGATCGGTTCATTTTATGATACATGATACAGCCCTCTGTGAGACTTTTTTTGGGATGGGAGGAAAGGAGGGTAGGCGTTATTAGTATCAGCTCTCCTCGACCAGCATGGGAAGGGTACAGGCAGCAAAAGAATTGCAGTAGGGAAATTAGGCAATGATCTTCAACAACTCCAACAAATGGAGCTCCTAAAAACAGCTAAACATTAATAAATAGACATTGGAATAAAACACACATCTACAAATGAGATGACATGTGGGCTAGAGCTAGAACAGCATGAAAAATAGTTATTGGATAGGTCTAGCTTGTTGTTCAACTGGTCTCCCAGTGTGGCCAGCTAGAACCAACCCGATTTGCATACAAAACCATCAAATACCACCTAAAACCTGGCAGGGTATCTGGTGTGTAAACCTAAAGTAAGAGGAGAAGTTTGTGTTTGAACTTTTACCCAAAGCAATTATAAACTGAAGGGGTGTGTCAGTAGATCTCTGCATGGGCTGGAAGTTGAACCCACAACCTCTTGGTCCCTATAGGGCAGACCCTACACCATTCGACAGCTTTTCTCTTGGTGGGAATTCCAATCAGTGACAGCATTCCTTCCAAAACCGTTTGTCTACCTCAACACTCAACACTCCGAATCAGAAAAGAATTTCAGAAAGAATCGAACCCGATCTGCAGAAGAACCGTTATTCGTTTATGAGGGCTCGAATTCCCGCCCCTTGCCTCATGAGTAAGAGCCTTTAATCAGTGCTGTTAAAAGATGTTGAATGAGAGCTGCGATATCGGTTACTCCGAAAGCATTTCACAGACATTCTATACCCTCTCAGTGCCCCCTTCGCCTTCGCTTCTGATTACACTGGTGGGGAAAAAGTGTCTCACTTTCTAAAACTGAGAGCCTGAATATTGAAAGTGTAGGATGAAGAACATGTCTGCTGATGTCATTAGTTTAACCAATCAGATTGATCTGATCGTACAGAGCATGTGGAATTCCATAGACATTGATTACGTAGAGCTATCTCAGTCTGAATTTAGGAATAAAATTGAATTCTTGCGACCTGTAGAGAAGTTAAATGCTTGCTGCCTGACTGGCATTACACCTTGCATGCTGTAAGCCTTCAAATTGGCGCAACATCGACATTTGAAGTGAGACACTCATCTGTGAATACCAACCTAATACCTGGTTCCCTTTGTGAGTCCCAGAAACCTTAACCCAAGAAGAGTACAATGTTTATAAGGTGCTATGATACTGCTTTTATCTGACTTAAGCTTTATTTGCAACTGTGGTGCCAGTTCATGTTCTAATCCCGACCTGTGGTCATTAACTGTGGGTAATAACAGAAATAATAATGTCACAAGTACAAGCGAGGAATTCAGGTTATTTTGGCCAGGTAGCTGGGCTTACTCTTCATGATATGATAAAGAAGTTGGTCATTCAAAAACTTTTAAGAGCCTTTGCTGCTGTAAATCAAGAGATGCCAGTTATAGAGGTTTGGTTTCAGGCATGCCCTAATAGACAAAGACCACTGGGCAGTCCGAGGACCCATTGGAAGGATTATGTGTCGCAGCTAGCTCTGTAATGCCTGGGAATTCCCCAGGAGGAGCTGAAATCTTTAGCCTGGCATAGAGAATCTGGGCTTCTCAAAATCAATTCTTGCTTTGGAACCAGGTATTCGGACCGAGCATAAAAATGACCCCAGACTGGATTTGGACATGACGGTGATGACCGAATATTAATGTTTGAGGAACTTACCAACGTGTGAGTGTTGTTGGTGGGTCAGTCATATTTAAATGTACTGATTTTATACCAAGAGGATCTTCTTTTGTAAGACTAGTTTGACTGTGTGCAGTGATACCCATTTTTCAGAAGTTTCTAATTCATTGGAGACCTTGTTCTGGTGGTTCTTGGACATCAGTTTGAGGTTCCCCTTCTGAAAGAGACGAAAAGACTCCTGTTCCATGTATTTTTATTGGGTGTGATCAAACTATCAAATTGGCCAGTCGTAACTCAGTGGTTAAGGCAAACTGCCACCGTTGAGTCCCTGAGCAAGGCCCTTCCTTATTGTCAGTTGCTTACATTGTATTCAATGACTGTAAGTCACTCTGAATAAAAGCATCTGCTAAATGTCATAAATGTAAAATGACAAAAAAGAGTCTGGGGTGGCACAGTGGTTCAATACCTGAGTTTAAGTTTGACGTTTCTGAGTCGCGGCTGAGAAAGGAAAGGTCAGATGGGCATTCACATCCTGTCTGGCCAATGTGGCTTCATACATGCAAGTCGCATCAAGTGTGTAAGTGGGTGGGTGCTGGTCTGCAGTGCTTATCGGTCAGTGAGGGCATGACGTGGTGGGCAGAGGTCGCCCAAGTGAACAAGTAAATTAAGCATAAGGGAATTGGGCGCAAAGTAAAAACTGTAAACCCTTTGACCCTGACTGCATTGAGGTAGACGAGTCTACACTGTTCCCGAAAAATAATAAAAATACAAAAGTGTGAGTGTTACCCGTCAGCAATTAAACCCAGCCTGTCTTGGGTCTTGTTGCCATGGCGTTGGGACTCACTGTGAAAGGTGATTATTTCATAGCTACCAGCCAAAAAGTGCACACACACACACACACACCGAAATCAAACACGTCACTGAGTGAGACATTTGACAAATATGGTTCCAAATTACAGACGCCACTGGATAGAGCACCAGCTACACAGTCACACATCCATCATGGTGTTTAATATAATTTTTATTAGTTTACTTTACTTACTGCTTTTTCTGATTAGGGTGGCAGTGGACCAAGTGAAATGTGAACACACTGCTCACAGGATAGGAATACCTTATAGACAGGGTGACAATGAGACACTGATTCAGACACTGAGAGAACATGCAGGTGAGAGCAGAACCCATGTGCCCAGGACCCATGTAGCGGTGCGGCACCCACTCTACCAGCTGCACCAACAGCCCCCTCCACAACATGAATGAAAGACTGAAACTCACAGAAAGACTAATGAGCAGACAGAAGAACAGGCGTTTTAAAGGTGTGTGTGAGTGTGTGTGTCGATCCATGTCCTTGAAGAGGCACATGTTAGCTGACAAGTTTACTCAAACACACACACACACACAAACACAAACACACCATGTCAGAACTGTACACCTGTACGGGCCCTGGTGCCCAGATGGAGGTTGGCAAAGCTACAGCTGAACTTCCCCAAGGGACTCACACACATACACAGATTGTGCTGTACAGTGTGGTAGCATGAAGCTGCTAACGAGGTGTTCATGGTTCAGACTGGCATGGTGTGTCAGCACAGTGGAAGAATACTCAAGTTGGTAGTGTGAAGAAGGTCGGCCTGCTCAGTGTAGGTGTGTGTGTGTGAGATGATTTTGGCTGCATGTTTGATTCCACCACATGTTATGAAAACAGCAGTGATTCCCAGTGTGTGTGTGTGTGTGTGTGTGCCCACATCCTCATTAGCACTATATGTAAATGAGTTGGCACAGGTCCAAGGGGTCACAGCCACAGCCAGGTGCAAAATAAGAACATGCTGTGTGTTTACGACAAAAAGTTAGGATACAAATGCATGGTAATTTTTTTACTGTGAGAACATTTTCTTGGTAACCAATCCAAGTGTTTTTTCTTTTAATAAAAAAGGAAATAAACACTTTTTTTAACAGTGGAGAAAGAGAAAATGCAGTTGAAAAAACTTAGAAAAAGAAAGCAGTCCTGTTTGTGCTTACATTGTGTACTTACACACACAAACGTGATGTGACTGATAATAAATTGTAAATGATCCCAGATATTTATGTGTGCAGTGCTAAAGTCAAATACTAAAGTAATGTGCGTTATGTTGTTCTTTGTAAGCGTTGGTTATCGAGCACATTTCAAAAATATTCTTTTTGTTTAGGTTTCATTTACACAATGACTTTATACAACACACGCATGCACACACACACACACACACAGCTTGTGTTTCTGTGCATGCCTCTGCTTTAACTCACTCCATCCATGCATCCCATCTCACTATATTTCCCTCAGTTCTCTGCTTTGTGTGTAGTGTGTGTGCGTGTATACTGTATAAAAGGGTGTGTATGTACAAGTGTGTCTTGTTTGTAATCACGTGTGAATATAAACTGTAAATAAGTTTGAGTATATAAATCGATCAGCCATAACATTAAAACCACCTCCTTGTTTCTACACTCACTGTCCATTTTATCAGCTCCACTTACCATATAGAAGCACTTTGTAGTTCTACAATTACTGACTGTAGTCTAGGGTTAGGGTTGTCTACATACTTTGTTAGCCCCCTTTCACCCTGTTCTTCAATGGTCAGGACTCTCCCAGAAACACAACAGGTGGATCATTCTCAGCACTGCAGTGACACTGACATGGTGCTGGTATGAGTGGATAAGACACAGCAATGCTGATAGAGTTTTAAACACCTCTCTGTCACTGCTGGACTGAGAATAGTCCACCAACCAAAAATATCCAACCAACAGCACCCTGTGGGCAGCATCCTGTGACCAATAATGAAGGTCTAGAAGATGACCAACTCAAACAGCAGCAACAGATGAGTAATCGTCTCTGACTTTACATCTACAAGGTGGACCAACTAGGTAGGAGTGTCTAATAGAGTGGACAGTGAGTGGACATGGTATTTAAAAACTCCAGCAGCACTGCTGTGTCTGATCCACTCATGCCAGCACAACACACACTAACACACCACCACCATGTCAGTGTCACTGCAGTGCTGAGAGTGATCCAACACCTAAATAATACCTGCTCTGTAGTGGTCCTGTGGACTACAGTCAGTAATTGTAGAACTACAAAGTGCTTCTATATTGTAAGCGGAGCTGATAAAATAGACAGTGAGTGTAGAAACAAGGAGGTGGTTTTAATGTTATGACTGATCAGTGTATACACACACATATATATACATACATACATACACAGTATATGTGTGTATGATACAGTGGATAAAACGTCTACACACCCCTGTTAATATGCCAGTTTTTTGTGATTTTTATTTATTTATTTATTTTTACCTTTGATGTAAACCTATAATCTGTGCAACTAAATTAAAAAACTGCAATCATTTTGAGGGGAAAATTTAAAATTAAAAAGTAAAATAATGTGGTTGTGTAAATGTTCACATCCCCTTATAATCAAAGGTGTTGTGTTCAGAATGAACCAATCACATTAAAAAATGTTACAGTAGTCAGTGACACCTGCCATCAGTTAAAGTGACTCCTCAAAAGCCACGGTCTGTAAAAAGCTTACAACACATCAATGCAATCTAATTTTTGGTGTATGGTCAAGGTGGATGGAATTATAAAAGCTGAGGATGAAGAGGAATTTCGTCTTTCAGCATGACAATGACCCAAAGCATACGTACCTTCACATCCACAAAAGAATGGCTTCACCAGAAGATCACCAGAAGTTTTGTAATGGTCCAGATGTGAATTCAACTGAAAATCCATTGGGTGGCCTCAAGAAGGCTGTGCACAGAAGAATTCTGACTGATTTGGAGCACTTTTGCATAAAAGAGTGGGCAAAGAATACTAAGTCAAGATGTGCCATCTTGAAGGACTCCTACCCACAAAGACTGTATACTGTCATCAAATCAAAAGATGCTTTACCAAATTATTAGTTTAAGGGTGTGCATATTTATGCAACCACATTATTGTACATTTATTTATATTTTTCCCCCTAAAAGACTTCTGTGTGCTTTCAGTTGAATTGTACAGATTAAAGGTCACATTAAAGGACTCTTGGACTTATTTTTATCCAAGAAAGAGGACTGTGTATACTTATGTCTACTGTATACACAGTGTTTATTATATATATATATATATATACACACACAGAAGAACCTCAATTTAACAGACTAAAAAACGAGCACTGGTCCGTAAACGGCGATTGTCAGAAATGGCAAGGTTTTTTCCAGGGAGTGCAAAAATATACGAAAACACAGCACTAAGGTCCACAAAAGTGCTAAACATGCACATATGATCAACAATTAAATGAACATCATAAATAGATATGTTAATATGTAATGTAAAACCTGTAAATTAAAATACATACTCCTAAAGTTTTTATCACACTGTTTTTTTACACCATATTTCTCACATACGAAAGCCACGAAAACACTGCTTTCCACTTTCCTAATAAATCCTAACTTTTCAGCAATACCTAGATGCACCCTCTTTCGCTTACCACTTCCCTTGTCTTTGGAATCCATAACTAAGCACTAGAACTTGCAAAATTAGGCATAAAACACTAAGCGAGAACTAAGCGAGCCTCCTGACAAAACAAAGCCTATCACAACAGGTAAACAGAGAGATGTGCGCCGGCTAGTGGACAATTACTGAACTACTGGTCTTGGTACACTACTTGCGGAAATTTAAAACAATTGAACCAGACATTTGGTTTTCGAAATTATTGTCTGTTAAATTCGAAATCCGTTAAATGAAGGTCGGTTAAATCGAGGTTCCTCTGTATACACTCATATACAGTGTTTGTATGCATTTGTGTATGTGTATATACTGTATGAGTGTATGTGTGTGTTGTGTCCATGTGTATAAGGGTGGTTGTGTCTTTTCTGTAGGCCAGAGAGGAGGAGGCCTCAATGCAGCACAGCACAGAAACGTCCAGACTTGTCCTCAAGACACACAGCGATGCGCTTGTAAGACATTTACCATCACCAGTGTGGACTGTAATAGATAGGAAGTAGACTGGAGGTGTGATTTTGCCCCCAAGTGTGCGTTTGTATTCGTCTGCTGTTCCATTAGCTGCAGTGTTGTTAAATACCCAGTTCAATCTGTCATTATCATTAGAAAATGACCTAATTGGAATTATTAGAATTAGGTAACCCTGATTCCACACTATGTTATATCATTATTGTCCATCAGGGCCTAATCCTTATCACCAGGATTAAAATGATCTCCAGTTTGAGCCACTGTTGGTCCTTATCAGACTCCATAGCCTTCATGTCCTCTGTTATTAATAAATCTTTGCCGTCCAACAACCTGTCAGCGATTTGTTCCTCGTCCCTCTTCTGACCACTGTTAATGGGTACTCACCATGGCTGCTTTGCTGTTTGGGAGATACTGTACTTCAACATAGTCACCTGATCCCAACAATATGGTCCTTATCAATGTCCCTTATGTCTTTATGCACATCTGATGTGCTGCATTTAACTCTACAATACGCTAAAATACGAGGAACTACCATCAGCCCAACATCTAACAGATCCCTCATCCTCACGTGCACCAAAGCTACAGAACAGAAAATCACCATGCACACTTCTAGGGGTCCTAAACTTTTGGCTCATTGGTGTATAATGGGATAGAGAATGTTGGTAATATCTCCCAACCATAATGCAATACAATTTTAATACATTCTACCTATGATGACGCAGGACAGAGCAATAAAACAGTATGGGAATGATCCAGGGCTGACTTAAGCCTTCTGGTGGCCTTCTTGAACCTAGCTGATGTTCGCATGTAAAGCCCCGTAGCATGTACATACAGTCTTTATTCAGTCTGAGGTAATTAGATTAGTAGTTTCACCAGTAGTGTACATTAATGTCCATTTATTTCTGTTTTAATTAACTTTACTCATAAAATCAAATGTTAATGACTTAGCTGCATACACCACATTTGCAAACAAGTTAATGATGTATTTCAAATTGAGGCTAACCTAAAGCAACAAGAAAAGCTGTGTAAAAGACATGAATGAATTACCGTTCAACCACAAACTCACTGCTTAGTTTTGGCAAAATCACACCTCGGTTACCAAATGATTCATACATTCCATTTATTCATGTTTTATTTCAACATTGTCCTTTGGCATTAATGCATTGCACCAGTGTGTGTATGTGTGTGTGCGTGTAATACTAACAGTAAATCGGTCAGGGTCAGGGGTAAAAGGGACACTAGGGACAAGTAAAAGAATAAAGTGGAGGAATTTGTGTTCAAGGTAATTACATATAGAGAAACAGAACAGGTACGCACATGGTCACAATAAGTAATTATATATAGAACACAAGAGCAATAAAAAAGAGAAAGAGTAAAAAAGATAGAGAGAGAGACAAAGAAAAACAGATGATAGAAATAGAGTAATAGAAAAATAATAATAATAAAAAAACGATATGAATCCGTCTATTTCTGCAGTTTTCTGTCTTCCTCCCAAAGTAGTTATATCCAGTTTCCCAGTTGTATCTCCTCTATTGCTGCAGACCCCAACACTGTCTGAGGAGGGCCGTACCTAACACACACAGCTGCCAACCTGGCAGTTGCCAACCTCCTTAGGAGTACAGAGAGTCGCACACTGCTCCCCATTATAGACCACAAGTGCAGCAGTAATGAGGATTCCCTTCGATCATCTTTTCCAGCACACACAGCCAACAGCCAATAACATCTGTGCCCTTTTTAGTATTTTTAACTAAATAAAAAATGCTGAAGAACAGGTGGGTTTCTTCAGTGTATTAATTATCTGGTTTCAAGGCTCTAGGAAATAAGTGAGACATCAGAAATCAGAGGTGGCACAAGGTGACTACATTTTATTTTAATACAACATCTCAGTTTTGCATTTAAAGCAATGCCCCCCCCCCCCCCCCCTTCCCATACACACAAACTGCACCCATAAATGAAGCAGAATCATAAAATTAGGATACAAGAAAGAAAGAGAAAGTGTTTCAGAGAGAGATGGATTGATGGTGTAAGAGGTAAGAGGGCAGTACGAAATACTCCATTAGTGTAATGTTCAGTGAAATGTCCTGCTCCATGCACTGACTCGTTAAGTGCTCTCCATCTGTTCTAAAATCAACGCTCGTCTATAATTCAGCATCAACACATTCGCCAGTGTCCAACCCAACATTCCAAACATGTTGCACAAAATATCGACTTTTTGGCCTCAGTATTTTAGACGAGTAGCATCAGGGTGACGTCCATGCACAAGGTCTAATGGCCTGACGACTCTAGACAGGCTACTGTTTTTGGGCGCCTATTTACACCTGCATTTTTTTTATGAAAGTCCATGCATAAACCTTTTCCAATCAGCTTAATTCTGAATGACTATGATAATTTTATGGAAACTGCAAAAAAAAACAATATTGTGTACCAAACACACCCTAATTTATACACTTCAGAGACCCCAGCTAGGTTAAAGGCAATAAATTAAAGGCATTGTTTTTAGTTTCTGGCTCTTTTACACACACACCTTTACAAAGTCTGGTTATTTTGGTTAATTTATTTTACCCACACATCAATATGGTCTCTGGGACTCCAAAGAACAGAGCAGTATAGTCAATGTCAACAGAACACAAAAGTTGAAATAAAGCTGGACACTCACATGGCACACTAGTTTAATATCCTAGCCCACCCTTGTGGACAGATCGGACCCCAGAGTTCAAGTCAGCCTGCTCTCCTTCATATGTGGTACAGCTTTCTATAAGAACCCACTGATGGCAGCATACAGACATGATTGGATATGTCTGATTCTGGCCGATGCCCTGCAATGGATCTGCGTCCTGTAATGGATCTGCGTCCTGTCCAGTTACTGCTCTGCGCTCTGTGATTCCACACAGGATAAAGTGGCAGAAAATTAAGTGAAAAATAAATTGCTCTTTAATAAGTTTATGCTCTGCTTGGTGAAACAGTAAAGAACACACTTCCTTTTTCTGGATTTTTATCTTTTCACATTTTTGATTGACGAATACAGTTTTGGTCTAATATTGAGATATTGTCAAAGGTTTTCAAGCCTGCCACTTAGCAAGTGTGTTTTCTGTTGATGATCATGCAAAAATGCTTAATCTTCATGGTAAGATCTAATATGCTCCCAGCTTCACAGTGAACCAAGTGCAAGACACATCATGTGAAAGCAGCCCAGTCTAGTCCCGTCTAGGCCTGTCTGTTGTGCAAGTGTGAGAGTGACACAGTGTATGTGTGGTGATTAATCTGTCCATTACGTCCTCTGAGACTCGACTTGTTGGGTAATCAGCTCACTAGGCCTACGGCAAATCTGTAGCTCTGCAATTCACCTGTCAGTACTTTTGAGTGAGCACTTTTGATGAGGACAGTCAGACTGTGCTTTAGAAACACACACACACAGAACTTACTTTCAGACGTGTACTTGTCATTTCCGGTAGGCGTCATCCTGCACACTAATCCAGACAGCTACACACTGAGACGATTGGTCCTTGAAGGAAAAAACCTTTTAGTTGGGTTTGACCCTGTGGCACTGCCTCAGGTGACTGACTGACAAGCACACTTCTCAGTGTGTGTACACAGTATGAAGTCTTCTAGTGGATGCTTGGTGTACGGAGGAACAGATAAGCAGTAAAAAACACACAGAAGATAATATGTATCTTACAACAAAGGCCACGTGTTATTGGTGGCATCTTGGTGCCACTTCTTCTGCCCAAGTTTCCTTTATGTACATGCCAGTAGGTGTTTTGTGGGTTGACAGCTTTAAAATGGCACTAGGTGTGACTACTGTTTAGAAGGTTGACGATTCAAGCTTCATGATCTTCAAGCTGACACTGTTGGGCCCATAAGCAAGGCCCTTAGTCCTCAGTTGCTTGGATAAAAGCATCTGGCAAATGCTTAAATATGGGTTAAAAGTGGAAAAGTGTCTCATATTTCCACAGTGACCCGTCCCCTGACCAGAATTAGGAGGCTACACGACTGAATGAAACTTAACCGCGTTTTTAACAAACAATCGATGTGTATAGTAGTACGCGCTATGACACCATCTCATTGATTTTCAGAGAACCTTTCATCCTGATTGTGGATTTGGTGGGTCTATAAATGTATTCCAGAAACAGTGGGTGCAAGGCTGGGATACACCCCGGACCAGGTGCATCCATCATTGGGTAAAACACCATTTCTTACACATAGGGGCACTGAACAGATGTTTAGGATTGTATCTAGGATCAAGGCAAAGATGGGGTGCATTGACTGGAGGCAAGAATTAAATCCAGGTCTCCAGCATCCTGGGGCAGTTAACCACCAACACTATCTGCCATGCTTTTGTGGTGCCATGACTCCAAGTCCCTTAGTAACTTTAAAGTACATTTTGAAGAAAGACATCTTTTGAAGCTCAAGTAGCCTTGCTAATGTTCCTTTGTGTGTTTTTGTTTATTCCAGGTGTGTGATTGGTGCAAGCACATCCGCCACACTAAGGAGTACCTGGATTTCGGCTCAGGTGAGAGGCGACTCCAGTTTTGCAGCGCCAAATGTTTAAACCAATACAAAATGGACATCTTTTACAAAGAGACCCAAGCGGCCCTGCCTGGTGGACTCATTAACCCTGTGTATCCAGCCGGAGAAGGGAAAATTGAAGCCAACACCGGGGTGCAACTCCTGACCCCTGAATCCTGGAATGCTCCTTCAAGTGAAATCAGACCTCGCAAGGCACCATCACCAGGAGGTGCTATGTCTGGAGCTGGACACTCCGGATCAGCATCTGTTTCTCCTTCAGATTTCAGTGCCGCAGGTTCAGCATCATCATCGTCATCTTCAACAAAAATCCCAACACCAAGGCCACACGACAGTCCAACGTTACCCCCACCACCGCCTCCTCCTCCACCCCTTGCACCAGGAATCCACCCTCCAATGGGTGTGGTGCCAAATGGAAGTCCTCCAATGGTGATGACCCCTCGTGGTCCGATGCCTTTCCCCTACTTTATGGAGCATCAAATGATGCAGCAAATCCGCCCTCCATTTCTGCGTCCTCAAGGCCCCAACAGTCCGCTTCCAAATCCCATGATTCCTGGAATCGGGCCACCTCCTCCCCCTCGGACACTGGGTCCCCCATCGAGTCCTATGCATCGACCTATGCTTTCACCCCATGTCCACCATTCTTCCACTCCTACTTTACCGGGTAACCCTCACGGAATGATGCCCCATCATCCAGGTGCCCACATTCCTGGATTCCCCTTTCCCCCAGTTAATGTCATGCCAACTGGGCCCATTCCAATGCCACCCATGATGAACTTTGGCATGCCATCACTGGCACCCTTAGTGCCCCCTCCCATGCTCTTAGTGCCGTATCCCGTAATTGTGCCATTACCAGTGCCGATACCCATCCCTGTCCCCATCCCAATCAGTCCAAAGGCATCAGGTGACCGATCAGGGAATGCTGATGGAATGCTACCCGGGGATGTTTCCGGGGAGCACAGTGACTCACAGGACTCATCCTTTTCTCCCAGTTCATCGAGAGGAGAGGGAGCTCTTAAGCAGAGTTCTTCAAGCTCAGACGTGGTTTCTCCAGGCATTTCCAGCCAGTTGGAACGACACAATATGAGCTTAATAAAAACAGAAAAGCCAGAAAACAAAAGTTCTGGTTCATCATGTTTGGAATCTCCAAAAAAAGCACCAGCAAATGGAATAATTGACTTAACAACAAACCGACTATCACGGCAGCAGGTGGTGATCAAAAGGGCTGTGCCATGTGTGCAGGTAAAGCTCGAGCCTGACTTGACTTCACCAACCGGGCTTGCCATCCCAAGATTGGGCGAATGCAATGTTAATGAAAGAGACTCTGGCAGCACGAGGTCAACAGAGGACACGCAAAGAAACAGAGACAAAGTAATAGATGTTAAAAGCCCAATGAACATCACTCTACCCTGTGTTGACCCTTCCTTTTGTAGTGCCACACCTCTACTGTCTCAACCAATCACGTGCAGCCTTTCTGTTCCGTCGTCCAGCATCTCCATAACAAAAGCAGAACCAGGATCTGCTACACCCTGTAACGTGATTGTCAATGGTAGCTCCAACATGCAGCCTACAATCAAGACACCCCCTCCAGAACAACGGCCCCTGTTAGAACCGAGTCGCAGGACAGCCCTACTTTGTGACGAGCCTGCAGAGGGAGAGGACCTGAAGGAAAACACCTGCTCAGCTATTGACTCAGCTAGGACTTTATCTGAGCAGGCTGCTGCACCTGTACGTACCGGAGAAGAAAAACCCCAAGAGGAAGAGGATGTAGCATCCGGAGCAGATCATGCCTATGCCCTGCCCCTCATGCCTAAACCGGGCTGCGTCATTCAGCCCGTGCCAAAACCAGCAGAGAAGACGACGGCCATTTTGCCATGTGGCTTGGAAGCTCCCTTAACAGGGGCAGGAGCGGCAGATCTGGAGCCGCCGTTAAAAAGGAGGTGTTTACGCATTCGCAACCAGAACAAGTGAAGAGTAAAAGAAGATGCAGGTCAGTCAGTCTTAAAGCATTGAGCATATACACTGATAAGCCATAACATTAAAACCACCATATGGTTTCTACACACACTGTCCATTTTATCAGCTCCATCTACCATATAGAAGCACTTTGTAGTTCTACAATTACTGACTGTAGTCCATCTGTTTCTCTACATACCTTTTTAGCCTGATTTTACTCTGTTCTTCAATGGTCAGGACCATCACAGAGCAGGTATTATTTACAGTGTATCACAAAAGTGAGTACACCCCTCACATTTCTGCAAATATTTAATTATATCTTTTCATGGAACAACACTATAGACATGAAACTTGGATATAACTTAGAGTAGTCAGTGTACAGCTTGTATAGCAGTGTAGATTTACTGTCTTCTGAAAATAACTCAACACACAGCCATTAATGTCTAAATAGCTGGCAACATAAGTGAGTACACCCCACAGTGAACATGTCCAAATTGTGCCCAAATGTGTCGTTGTCTCTCCCTGGTGTCATGTGTCAAGGTCCCAGGTGTAAATGGGGAGCAGGGCTGTTAAATTTGGTGTTTTGGGTACAATTCTCTCATACTGGCCACTGGATATTCAACATGGCACCTCATGGCAAAGAACTTTCTGAGGATGTGAGAAATAGAATTGTTGCTCTCCACAAAGATGGCCTGGGCTATAAGAAGATTGCTAACACCCTGAAACTGAGCTACAGCATGGTGGCCAAGGTCATACAGCGGTTTTCCAGGACAGGTTCCACTCGGAACAGGCTTTGCCAGGGTCGACCAAAGAAGTTGAGTCCACGTGTTCGGCGTCATATCCAGAGGTTGGCTTTAAAAAATAGACACATGAGTGCTGCCAGCATTGCTGCAGAGGTTGAAGACGTGGGAGGTCAGCCTGTCAGTGCTCAGACCATACGCCGCACACTGCATCAACTCGGTCTGCATGGTCGTCATCCCAGAAGGAAGCTGACGCACAAGAAAGCCCGCAAACAGTTTGCTGAAGACAAGCAGTCCAAGAACATGGATTACTGGAATGCCCTGTGGTCTGACGAGACCAAGATAAACTTGTTTGGCTCAGATGGTGTCCAGCATGTGTGGCGGCGCCCTGGTGAGAAGTACCAAGACAACTGTATCTTGCCTACAGTCAAGCATGGTGGTGGTAGCATCATGGTCTTGGGCTGCATGAGTGTTGCTGGCACTGGGGAGCTGCAGTTCATTGAGGGAAACATGAATTCCAACATGTACTGTGACATTCTGAAACAGAGCATGATCCCCTCCATTCGAAAACTGGGCCTCATGGCAGTTTTCCAACAGGATAACGACCCCAAACACAACCTCCAAGATGACAACTGCCTTGCTGAGGAAGCTGAAGGTAAAGGTGATGGACTAAACCCAATTGAGCACCTGTGGCGCATCCTCAAGTGGAAGGTGGAGGAGTTCAAGGTGTCTAACATCCACCAGCTCCGTGATGTCATCATGGAGGAGTGGAAGAGGATTCCAGTAGCAACCTGTGCAGCTCTGGTGAATTCCATGCCCAGGAGGGTTAAGGCAGTGCTGGATAATAATGGTGGTCACACAAAATATTGACACTTTGGGCACAATTTGGACATGTTCACTGTGGGGTGTACTCACTTATGTTGCCAGCCATTTAGACATTAATGGCTGTGTGTTGAGTTATTTTCAGAAGACAGTAAATCTACACTACTATACAAGTTGTACACTGACTACTCTAAGTTATATCCAAGTTTTATTTCTATAGTGTTGTCCCATGAAAAGATATAATAAAATATTAGCAGAAATGTGAGGGGTGTACTCACTTTTGTGATACACTGTAGGTGGTGGATGATACTCAGCACTGCAGTGACACTGACATGGTGGTGTTGTGTTAGTGTGTGTTGTGCTGGTATGAGTGGATCAGACACAGCAGCACTGCTGGGGTTTTGAAATACCGTGTCCACTCACTGTCCACTCTATTAGACACTCCTACCTAGTTGGTCCACCTTGTAGATGTAAAGGTAGAGACGATTGCTCATCTATTGCTGCTGTTTGAGTTGGTCTCTAGACCCTCTAGACCTTCATCAGTGGTCACAGTACACTGCCTATGGGGCGCTGTTGGATGGATGTTTTTGGTTGGTGGACTAGTCTCAGTCCAGCAGTGACAGTGAGGTGTTTAAAAACTCCATCAGCGCTGCTGTGTCTTATCCACTCATACCAGCACAACACACACTAACACACCACCACCATGTC
This sequence comes from Trichomycterus rosablanca, assembly GCF_030014385.1. NCBI lineage: Eukaryota > Metazoa > Chordata > Actinopteri > Siluriformes > Trichomycteridae > Trichomycterus > Trichomycterus rosablanca. Next base: position 11,641,599 of record NC_085992.1, read on the forward strand.
AGTGTCACTGCAGTGCTGAGAATGATCCACCACCCAAATAATACCTACTCTGTAGTGGTCCTGTGGGGGTCCTGACCATTGAAGAACAGCATGAAAGGGGGCTAACAAAGCATGCAGAAAAACAGATGGACTACAGTCAGTAATTGTAGAACTACAAAGTGCTTCTATATGGTAAGTGGAGCTGATAAAATGGACAGTCAGTTTAGAAACAAGGCTGTAGGTTGGAGGGGAGTTAGGTGTCAAATGAAACAGACCTTGAAGATTTTGCATTACGTAAGTATGTTCTTCCAACAGGTGGGATTTCTTTGGGTACCCTGGTTTTCTCCCACCTTTTAAAGACAATAGTTGCTAATCGATGAACTGGGTACTCTAGATTACACATCCTTATGTATGAGTGTGAATGAGTGAGTGTTTGAAGCCCTGTGATGGACTGGAAGCTTGCACTGTCCAGGGATCCCCTAGTGTTTTTTAGGATAGGCTTCAGGCCCTCTGATCAGAATGGTTTCAGTTCTAGCCAAAGCACTGGATGTTTATTTCCAGAATTCAGTCTGCCACCTTGAAGACTGGGGTGCGGTTCCCAGCCTTGAACATGAAACAGCAGTTATAAAGGCATTGATGACTCAATGATTAAACCTATGTTTAGACCAGCAGCAATTTTTCATCTCGTCGCCAGAATTGCTGATCGCTCATCGCCTAGTGTTCACACCGGAAGCAAGCATTTTGTTGCCATGGTTTAACTGAGCAAAAAAAAAAAAAAAAAAGGGAGATAATGCAGGTACCACACCTCTTAATGCTCAGTTCTTATTGGTAATCTCTTCGCTCCTACTTTGCTCAACTGTTTCACGTTGCCCTTTCCACCCACTTGGCATTGCCAATGTCCACTCTGCTTCCTGGTGCTGTAAATTGCTAGCTATAATTTAAAAATGAATGACAGTCGGTCACTTGTCAACTGTCGTGTTGCTTTGCTGCGGTTCAAACGTAGGGTATTAGATGATACTATTGATCCGAGGGTTAAAGCTTCAAATTCAAGCTTAATCAAGCTGTCACTGTTGGGTATTTAGCAGGACCCTTTACTTTTTGTTCCAAACTCTGTACTGTAGCACTGTGGGATGGATATTCAGTGAATCTCCTCTATTTTTGAACTGAAGAACATAAATCTTAACCTTTCCTGTTCTGGTTTCTCTCCTTCTCTCTGCTAGATGCATTTATCTCACCAGAACAAGAGGACAGCACTGTAGCAGAGACCATCAGTTCATCAATCAACATGTTGGCAATCTTCTTCTCACCTTCATAAACTATCTACACTACCCCACACAACCAGTCACACATGCAAATACATGTGGTTTCCACTTACTCCCTCAAAAGGGTTATGTTCCCACGAATCCCTGGACAACATTTTTGGACTTTCCCTCTCCTGATTGTAAAGAGTCATTTAATGTCAAGTCAGGTCCTCTACCAGGTTTGTAATCTTTAAGGAGGTGTCTCCCCCTACAGGACTGGTGTAGCGCCGCAGTGCTGAGGACTGTAATGTACATAAATATCTGTAAACAGGCCAAAACATGGATGATTCAGCCAAAATAGCAATCATCAAAGGTCCACTGGACTGCCAAGCAAATCTGCAAGTAATAGACAGGTTTGGCTCCTGAAAGGGCCTAGAAGTGGACCGTAAACATGGTCTCAAACATAAAGCCTGTTGTGCCCACAAATGATAGTGTTTCGTTTTAGTGTTTTGACAAATCAGGTGGCAGAAGGAGAGCTGGAGCTCTGGGTTGCCAATGGAGCCACATGTTAGATTGACTGAGTGCCAAGAAAATGAATAAAGGAGGTCAGTATGACATCTCAGTGTTTGTCTTTTTCCGTGTGTACCTTGGCACCACCAACAAGATACGGAAGTCCTTTACCATGCCTCTACTGGCAACTACAGGAAAACTACAATACAAAGTCTAAAATATTTTAAAAAGATACTGAAGAACAGGAGTAATGCATAGTCTGATGCTTTGCTGGAATGTAAAGGAAAGAGAAAAAATAGGGATTGCAGCTGGAATGGAGATGTGAATTTCTGAACCATATGTGATCCTTGTCAGTGTTGGTTGTATTTGAAGGGCAAGATGTGCAATGAAAACTTCAATCACTTTCACTTGAAGCATGGATCACAGGGTAGATCGACTCTTAAAATGTCTAGCCATAAATCATCTAAAGTACAAATGCCAACATACCAAACATTATTTTACACTACAGGTATATAGTAATGAAATGAAACCTGCAAGTTTGGTCAATCCTTGTTAAAGGTCTATTCAGTCAGTATTATATTTAGGAGTGAGATTCAAGAAGTTTGTCACATAAAACCAAATTAGAACAAAACAAAATTAGAATTGACCAGAATATAAAAATAAAGCAGTTAATCCTGCAGTGTGATTGAAGCCCAAGTGTCATAACAACCACATACACATTGCTTGACAAGTTGGCTCAAATCTGACCCCCCCACAGATCTGATTTATTTTATTTGTGGTCGCTAAAATCTGATGTGTTTAATCTGATTGATACTGATGTGACTTAGCAACAATCCAAGTTCCCAAACAGCATTGGGGTTGTAATTACTCAAAATGTTCAGTGCCACATTGGTAAAACACACAGCAACATGGGTCCTGGGGACCTAGGTTTAAACCCTACCAACAGTATTTGTCTGGAGTTGGGCAGTTTCATATGGCAGGTACTCCAGATTCCTCTCACCTGCCAAAAGATGCAGAAGATGGATTGGCCAATTTAAATTGCCTCTTGTAAGTGAATATGCTAGTGTATAATGCTCTGTGATTGATGAAGGAACAGAATTATGTTTTCATTTTTGTTGTTTTGATTTGGGATTTGGGCCACGTGCAGTACGGTGTGAAAGTTTCCACAGTTGTGGAAAGACTGGAACGAATCCACACACACACACACCTTCTTACACTTTAACTAACTAACTAACTTTAAAATGACAAAACACTAGTGTGTGTGACCTTGCTGTTGTATATGGAGTGTTGCAGACTGGACAGATATAGCTCTGAAACCGAACCCTGCTGTAGTGCCTGTGGTTTCATACAGACAAGACAATGACACCAGCAAAAGTGTGTGTGTGTTGGCAGACAGCAGTGTGCTGTAAAACCTGGATACAAATCCAGAATAAATAAGGATTTGCTGCACTGCGGGCTATTGCCAGTTCCAAACAAACCAAAATGTGTTATTTTTTGTTCACATCATAATCTTTGGAGCGATTTACACAGCCAAAAAAGTAAAAAATTGTGTAAGAATTAAAGGTTTTGTCATTTGTGCCACAAAAAACAGAAGTACATTTATTCAGAAGCCATGAAAAGTTCAGCCAGTGCAAACATTATTATTATAATGAGACTAAACATCAGATTCAAGTTTCAGGCACGTGAACATGAAAGCAGCACGAAGTAGTGAGATAATAATAAACAATTAAAACAAACCCTGACATTAAATGTTGATTTTGTTTATCAAATGAACTTATACACTAGTACACTGCGTTCAAGTAGGAAAACAAGAAGTTGAAAAACCCAATTTTAAAAAATCAGGCAGTAGGAAAATCCAAATTTTTAATGGAAACTAATGAATCTGACAGCACCCCCTCAACCTGTTCTTGCTTGCTAAAACACTTCATCTGCTCAACAGTCCGTCTCACAGACAGTATATGATACAATGTATGGAAGAACGATCTTAAACTTATGGACTATTCACTGTGGCAACCTTGCTGGTAAACATCTGAGCCTCTTGTTAATTTTCTTTATATATCCAGTCATGACATCATTATTTGTGAAAAGGTACTATATAGGTGTTTTTGATCATTCCACATACGTTACAGTTTTTCTCCCTGTCCCAGCTTTTTTAGAATGTGTTGCAGGGGTCAAATGAGGGATTATGAGTGTATATTTGCAAAAATCTATCAAGTAAAAAAAAAAAGGCATTTTCTGCTGTTTTCAAATGCTGGTAAACGTCAGTTTTTCATTTTACTTACTTTTCCAACTTTGTTCGAACTGGCATGTAGACCGTGTTCCATCAGTGCCTAGTCATATGCACACGCTCAATGTGTACATGCAGAATCATGTCTCTGATGTCATGTTGGATAAAAGATCTGCAGATTTACAAAAATAATCGTTGGATATTACTGCATTGTCCTGAGTCATTTGGAGCACTTTGCAGTGTTGCAGGCCCGATTAGGTGGAAGATCAGTTTTTAAAGGGTACTCACAAATCACCACCGACAAGAATTATGCAACAACTGCTTCTTATTTTTACTCTTACTGCACTCTTTGAGATGAACTTTTGTGTAAAGAAAATCATTTAACTCGATGGAGAAAAAAGAAAACTGCAATTTGTTCAAACTTTTCAAAAGTGAAAAAGCTGCCTTAAATCTTGCTTGTGCACTCCAGCAGTCTAAAGTCAACTTTGTAAAAAAAAAAAAGAGAAACAAATCATTAAAAAGTCATGCTTGTGTTTTTGTATATATGCTTTTTTTTCTGTGACTTTGTTAGTGATGAATGATTCGACTCCTAAGTGAATTGGTTAAATCAAACGAATCAAATCAAAGTCTCCTTTCTAAGTGGAGATTCAAATGAATCGATTCACTTAAAGGGGTAGTTCGGATAAATCCAATAACTCAAAGGAATCATAGCTACAATCACTATGACTTGTTCAGTCCTTGGTACTTGCTTTATCTGCCCCATGTTCTTTCTACCCTTGTAAATCTTCCCCACTGTGAATTCTCTGTACTCTCAGAACATTTTATAGTATTATTTATTAACGACAAGTATTTGCATTTGCAAATAATTAAATAAAAGAGGAAACATGGCTCTTTAAACAGGGTATAGCCTGAAGAGAAGGCATCAAAGCCGATGATTATTCATTTCTTTTCTAAATTAAGAAAGGAATCTGCAGGCATAATAATAATAATGATATTTTGCCTTTTTATTATGAAATTGTTATAAAAACTTGTTGCCAAGATTGCTTTTAAACTGTATCTTTTTTGTCTTGTAACAGTATTTGTTTGAACTGAATAAATACAAAAAAAAACGTCTGTCTCGTTCTGAAGGGTTTTTTCTTTCTTGTTTCTTGATTTGATGACTTCTTGTATCAATGGCCACTTGCTATGCAGTCAGGTGTTTGAGCCACACCCTGTGCTAACAGGCTTATGCAATGAATTATATCAAACAAATGATTTGAACAGCAGACAGTCTGGTGTGGAGGAGATCCAATGGCCTCTGCCACTGACTGAACTTACAACTGCTGAATGCACAGTTCCCACAGATATTTGCAGATGAGTGAAGGCTTGTTATAGCTTCAAGGCGGAGGGATACTGTGTAACATTAATTGGAATTAGCTGAGCATTCTTTTAAAGTAAGCTTATAATAGTAGAGGGGTGCCACCCAAAAGTAAAAGAGCTTTTAAAGTATTGACTAAGCAATTATATCTTAAAGATGTGAATTTATACACTTCTGTTCACTGTGCAGTTTGAGAATATATATTGTAGGAACTGTAACATGATGCTTGTGAAGCCAGGTGGCTTAAACGTTGGATTAAAAGCAATGACGGAGCCCAAATTTACCCTACCAATGTCACAGTTATCCTTCAAAGTACATTGTTCAAGGTATATTGTTAATTATTTGTCCATTCGCCGTTCAGGTGGCGCAGCGGTACAAAAAACACGCTGGAACCAGAGCTGGGACCTCAAATACATTGTATCGAATCTCAGCTCTGCCTACCGGCTAAGGCTGAGCGGCCGCATGAACAACGATTGGTCTGTTGTTCAGATTTGGGCGGAACTAAGCCGAATGGGGTCTCTCACCCATGACTGGTGCAATTACGACCTCTGCAGAGATGAGAAAAGAGTGCTCTCAGGGTGTGTCCTCTGCGTACACAACGCTGAGCTGCACTGCACTCGTCAAAGTGCAGGTGATAAAATGCATACGGCATGCTGCCCACGTGTCGGAGGGGGCGTGGGTTAGCTTCGTTCTCCTCAGTCAGAGCAGGGATCGGCATTGGTGGAGAGGAAACATGACATATAAAAATCATTTGTCCATTCATTATTCACATTATTCATTATTCGTTTTGTTAGTTAGCAACCAGGATGCAGGGTGATACAGGTAAGGTAAAATCAACTATGCTGTTATGAGATATGAGATAAACACATCTGGTTGCGAGCACCCAACCATCGCAAAGCAATGCTGGCTTGGTGACATGACATCACATATATTGTATTTATTATGATGTCACCAAGGCTAAATGAAAACTTCAAAGCATAACTGTGACATGGCACTGAGCAACCATTTGTCCTTTGTGGTTCAAGTTCCTCACACAAAGCGCTTTTATCTGAATTAGAATCACATTTTACACTGGTTTATATGTTTTTGAACCCTGACCGGTCTGTAACACACATATAAAGAGATAAAATTCACCTTTTCCCCTCAAAAACACTGAGCGAAAAAGAGTTGCTTTTTTAAGCATCAAACTCAGGTTTATTAAGAGAAAACCTGGCAACCCGCCCGAACTGATACTACGGGTGGCGCCGTGGAACAAACGATCTTTGTGACGTGGACGGAAAGATATCAAGTTGCTTCCGCACATCTGTATTATTGAACGGTTATTAAAGCGGCTGGGTTCGGGATCAGTATTATCGGCTTCTGTTCGGAGATGGACGTGGATTTTCTGTTGCACTTTGCAAACTTTAGCACATTTATTGTGTGCGCGGTGCTGAAAATGCCGCAGATGCTGATGCTGGTGCGCGCGAAGGCAACCACAGGGTTGAGCTTGCACAGCCTGCTGCTGGAACTAACAGGGTGAGGGGTCGAAAACTTATTACCTACTGATTCAAATCATAAGTAATATTATAGTTACATTGTAAGGTAGACCGGCATCAGTGCATCTTAAATACACAATGCATACAGTGTCCGGAGAAAAAGTAACAGTAAAGGTGTTCAGCCCCTATGTTGTTATTATTCAAAAAGCTTTTTGCAGATTAAAAATATTATTGTATTACACCAGTGAATGTATTTATCTGCTTATTATTTATTCATGATTTATTTTAGTACTTAATATATTGCAAAAACATAATCATAAAATTTGTAGTTTATTTAATATGTTTTTACATACCAAAATGTCCTAAAACAAACCAGACTGACCTAACTGAGAATTTCATTCTGGGGTAGCACTGTCGCCTCACAGCAAGAAGGTCCTAGGGTCCTTTCTGTGTAGAGTTTGCATGTTCTAACCGTCTCTGTGTGAGTTTTCCTTCGGGAGCTCCGGTTTCCTCCCACTGTCCAAAGACATGCAAGTGACGTTAATTGGAGATACGAAACTGTCCATGACCTGATGAATCTCATGTAATGAGTAACTACAGTTTCTGTCATGAATGTAACCAAAGTGTGTAAAACAACGTTAAAATCCAAATAAATAAATAAACCTTATTTCGTACCTATTGTCTGGCTTTTATTGATACACCCATTAGAACTCAAGGAAGACAAGCATTAAAACCTCTGTAGACTAGAACCTAGGTGGTGGAATGAACTTTTCCTCTCTGTTCCTAGAGCTGAGTCTCATGCAGTTTTCAAATGACTTAAGACCTTTATCACCTCATCAGTACTTAACTGAAAACTAACAATTCACTTAATGTCCACTAATGTCTTCTAATAAAACACTACTGTTCTTCTCTCTATATTTTAAGAAGTATTCAAATGTTTAGTTATGGAATCACTTCTCTACGTTGCTCTGGATAGTAAAGATATGCTGTTAAAATCTTTGTAAATGTTTGGAATCTGATGTGCAGGCAGGCATGATTAGTTTGGTTGTGTAGTACCTACCATGTGTAGTGCTGAATCAGACATTGCTTTGAAATGTGCACAATGTGCAAAACCAGCCACCACAGAACTTCCTGTTTAAAGGTTTTGTGCTGCTACCTGATTTATGTAGAACCATTGATAGCATTGTTGTGCTGTCTCTCTGTCTCTGAAGGTTTATAGTGTTCGTCTCCTATCAGATGTACTACAATTATCCTCCTCCTACATACCTGGAGTATCCCATCCTCATCACACAAGGTTAGAACACACGCCTGCCTACAAAAACACCATCATTACAGAAATACTCATCAAAAACATGCACAATGGTCCTCTTGCCTTAAAAGTAAAGTTAGGCTACATTTACACTGGTCCAGATATTGATCAGATATTGGTTCTCTGATCAAATCCAGTTTTTTGGCTGTATCTGATGTAAATCTGACCAGATTGTGCCCCTAAGCTGTATGCACAGAACAGAATTCTTCCTGAGAATGATCTGACCCCGTATTTACACCATGCAGATGCAGATATTGAGTTTCTGTGGTATTTTGTGTCATTTTTTCCTCCAAAGTGACAATTGTGACTGAATACAAAGCCAACTGTGACAACTGGCAGTGGTGGGACTGGAACCAGTAACCATCTGATCACTACTGATCACCACTGTCCTGTAATATGTATTTTATATTTGCTGGCAATCTCTCTGTTTGTATAATAGTTGTTACTGTTTTTTTGTTTACAGATGTTATCCTGCTGCTTCTAATACTGCACTACAATGGAAAGATGAAGCAGAGCATCATCTATGCAGCAGTGTATCCTTACATATACACATTTCCTGAAATTAGGTTGCTTGGGTGGCACAGTGGTCCATTACGCTATTGGCTAGCCAGATGTCTACACAAACATAATTGGCTTTGAGTGGCTGGAAGAAGGCCGAAGCCCTGCTGTTTATTGGCTGCCTGTCCAAGGTATTCCTACCTTGCGTCCAGAGTTTCCCTGTGACCTACCGTGACCCTGAATCAGGATAAACTGTTTGATGAAAATGAAATTTTCTGAAATGGAATTGCTTAATTCCTTATTAGTGGGTAGTCCAGCAAGCTCTATACACATCTGAAAAACACTGAAGAACACTGCACTCAGTCAAGCAAACTTCACATTGCCATGCATTTTCTTTGTTTATGTGATCAGCAGCAAACTATATTGAAGTTTTGAGGAGCTGAGTTTGGAATAGAGCTTATTTAGATATTAATACCCCTGAATTTTTATCATCATCATTTTAACTTAAGTGTTTATAAACAATATGATTGATCTGATTTGAAAATGATTTATGTTGTCAGTGGTCCTGTGGAACCCCGAGACATGTTATGAGAGTAACTACAATAAACCAAAATCAATATTTAACACTTTAATAATGTAATATAATTGTGTTGACTCCTTAAGTGGAACTTTTTAGGTTTGTAGGTGGATGGAAACTTCTCACTGTGGAGAAATGGGTTCTTGATATGGCCATGGTAAGAACATTCAGACATTCATTTTTACTGACTGCCCCATCCTGATCAAAGTTGCAGCAGAAACACTCAGAACAAAGCAGAAGTAAACCTTGGATAAGGGGGTGAATAGTGATTCAATGGCTTTTTTTGTGGGTGATTCAATGAGCGAGTTATTCGGCAACAGAGTAACTCAGTGAATGATTCAGTGAGTAAGGGGATTCAGTAGACAGTAGATTTGGTCAGTCCTGCAATGGCTTACCCTGCTCAGGGTCCTAGCTTAAGCCTAGTGTGTCTGGTAAGGCTCCAGACCTACTATGACCCAGACCAGAAAGAAACAGTTGCTAAATATAAGTTAATGCATTTTGTTTGTAATGGTGTGGTGTAGTAGTGTGGTAAAGTCCTCTTTCTTGGTGGTCCAGAAAATCATGAATGGGCAGGCATGATATTTTGGGTGTTTTTAAGAGAAAAGTGAATCAGTAAACGATCTTCACACCATTGACGAGGCGGTTGAGGGAAACTTTTCTAATGCAGCTTTTTCTGTTGTACCCATCACAGAGTGTGTGTACATTGATCAGTGCAGGGAGTAAACTGTTACAGCTTCAGTGTTTGTGGAGATCGAAGGATTCTGCACAGGTCAGCACATTAACCTGGGCTTTAGCAGCTTACACATGTATGGGTGAGTATATTGGCCACCATTTATTTTGAGTTTTCACTGGTTATCCATTTTTTGTGTTTTTTAATAAATTGTACTTTTTAACTTCACACCAGATTGGAACTACTCTACCCGTTCTCAATTATCTGTTTTATTTGTTTTCGTGTCCCAGTCCAGTCACATCCAATTCCTGAATGCAATTCCTCTGCCACTTGCCCATGCTGGCTGAGGAAGGCCGCATGGGTCACCCGCCAGCAGAGGTTGCATTTCTGAACCAGCAATAATTAGGACCCACGTTGACCTCCCACACTCTAGCATGGCTAATTGTGGTGTTAGACACCCAGCCAACACTGAGATTTGAACTATAGACCTCAAGCTCTTTGCAGTGGTGGTCTATTAGTTCCCTCTTGCATAAGACAACCCATTCCTGGTTACACTTGCAACCTCTGCCACCCATGCTGGTTGAGGGCTGCAGGCTAGCATATGTGTTTCATCTTTTTTAACTGACAAGCAGTGAATTCCTACAAAGAGTTTAAAATTTTTTGGAAAAACATGCTATGATCTCTGTATTTCTCTACTGCTTGTCCTGCCACCTCAACCAGACAGTACGTGTTGCTATTCCTGGGTGCTCTTACTTGGAATTACTAGTTGTGACTACAAATCATGAAACCAGGCTGGAGGCACCCCATATACTGATCTGCCACACTGTGTTCTATATAAAATAAAATCAGTTTTTGGTTCTCAGATTTTTGGCTCTACTGAATGTGATTATTTAAATAGGCTTTACTAACTGGTGATTTATATGTGACTCTTATTCTTTTAATTTATTCAGCAAGGATCTTTACAACTATGGTGACAACTGGAGACACTCAAGGTGAGTTTAATATTTTCATATGTGTATAAATGCTCAGGTTTTTCCATTTACATATGTACAGAGATAGCGTGGCATCTTTGAAAGATAATGAAAGACAGGGTTTGGATAGAATTCCTGTTTACTTATGTAGTTATTTAATCAGCTGATCATGTGACAACACTGTACAAATCATGCAGACACAGATCATGAGCTTCAGTTATTGTTTGCATCAAACATCAAAATGGGCAGTAGAAATGTGATCTGAATTATTTTACTCGTGACATTGTTGCTAGTTCCAGATTGGCTGATTTAAGTATGTCTGTATTGAAAACTCAGAATGGTGTAGGGGAAAAACATCCAGTGGGAGGCAATTCTGTAGGTGGAACCACCAATTTTAATGCTGATTGGTTTCAAAAGTAGAAGGAAGGAATTCACAAAAACTAGACACTTGCCGATTGGAAAAAAAATCAGTAAAAGGAATTCAAAAAAATGTCCCCCCTCCCCTTTATGAATTTTTTAAATTTTAATATTGTATATTTTATTTTTATTTCAACTTCTTTTTTTAGTGCTGATCCGGTTCATAGCAATGACTGTTCTAAATGTGTGGGTGACAGCTACAGTGATCTACTACAAACCAAGCGCCAAGAAACGTGACTGAGACCTCACACCATGGGGCCAACATTACATTGTGTCATACAGAACCATTGGGTACTACACACTGCTTTTGGGTGCAGTTTAGTATGAGTAGTGTATGCTATGCATATCAAACATGTTTTGTGCTCCAACACACCAGATCAGTTCCTATACACTCTTCACAAGCTTAATTGGCTGTGTATTAATTAATTTGTTGTGTTACTCAAATGAAATCTGCATCATTGATTTCTGTAAAGGACCAACATTTGAAGAACAAGACAAAACTTGAAGCTGATTGGTCGACTACATACTCAAGTGTTATAGTAACTTTTACTATTCTATGTAACTCAGGGTTTCTCTTTAATATCTCTAATATTCTCTTTACGTTTTTAGGAATTCAATAGAAATAATATTAGTGGATCTCAGTAGACACATGATTGCTAGAAGGCTCACATTAACTAGGAATGGAAGCGCCTCACATAAACCACATGTCTAAATAATTTGTATAGTTAAGGTCAAATGTTTACATACATTCTTAAAGGACATGTATTCGATGACATGTTTTAATAATTTCTGAATTTTCTGTAACTGAATCTCTGGAACACACCTCAATTTCCTTAAAGTTTACTTTCTGGTGGTGCAGAAATTTCTGTAGTGTCATTTAAATTTGTGGCCTCCAAATTCCTCATTACTGATTATGATCAATTATGGTTGATGACTTTTCAGTACCCAAATAAGCTGGGCTAGTTTGTCCACACCTATAAGACCAAGCCACAAGCATTAGTATATCTGCACAAATTTTCTGTACAAATAATTATTTGGTAGTACAAAGTACAAGGAACCCTGGACTGTTCACCAAGAAAAAAAAACAGTGTTCCTTCATGTTGAGAGGAACTTGGTCCAGATGATGGGTAATATAGGTCCCACAAAAATATCTGGTGCCAAGTAAAATTCCTCCTATGATCCACTTTTTGAGATCTGTACAGAGCAATCCCCCAACCCTAGATGTTTTTGTTGTAATGCTTGTGATGCAGTCTTCTAAGTGCCATCAAATAAAATCACTAAGCATGAATAAGGAAGCCTTATTAGAGGTCATTGACTGTATAGAACCATTGACACCACCAAGTTTGTTTTGTGTATATTTTGCTGTGTGTATATTGTGTGACCCCAACATGCTGAAAGAACTGAACATTATAGTGAGAAAATTGTGAAAAGTTTGTTTTGGGGGAAATGTGTTCCATTTATTTAGTGCAAGAAAATAGAAATAGGAATCATAGTCATGACTGCCTTAAAATATGAGTCCCTTAAAAACGTATGTAAAATTTTGACTCTAGATGTGTTTACAGTTGATAAACAAGAATTTTTAATAACGGTTCACACACTTCTGAAGCATTCCAATACACAGTTGAACTTGTTTACACAGGAAATGGACTGATGAACTGTATTCTGAGGTATTATATATAAATTTAAGGTATTTATCTTATATTTTGTTGCTTTAACCCAAACAGAATCCACATTTGTCTATTTTTATACAGAAACAATTGAACCTTGCACAGTGTTTCTATTTAGTGTTTACATAAAAAAGACTTAAATCTTCTTTATATAGGGTTCAATATGAATTAATCCAGATTGATATTTTGTGTTTTTGAATTGACTATGTTTCATCAGTATTAAAATGCTGATAAAAAAAAAAATCCAAAAAGGAGTTGTGTTCATTTATTTTGTTATTCATACACATTAAAAATCAGTTCCTAAATAAACAGAGGTGATCACTATGACTATCCCTGACAAAGTTTACACAGTTTGCTGAGGAATAAAACTTCCTTCAGTAGGAAAGTAGAAAAGTAGCTACATTTGGAATCGATCCAATACCAAGTAAATAAAAAGTATCGGTATCGGCGATACTGGTCCTGTACTTATAAAAGCAGTTTGTTTACTTTCATGTAGGGGAGAGCAGTGTGTCATGATTTATGAGTAGGGCATTTATTACTATAATTAACCAAGTCTGAAGTTTGTGTTCAGAACTAATTATATAATAACAAAACATAATTTCATATTTCTTTTCTGAAAATATCCCCACACAGCTCCTCTCTCTCTCTCAGCCCCATTCTCTCTCTCTCTCTCTCTCTCTCTCTGCTACATGTGTTCGGTCTCTCAGTGCCCTTAGTCACGTGACGGTACGACAACAAAACACAGCAGATCAGGAGCAGTAAGGTGTGTTAGCTGCTAAGCTAATTGCAGTGATTTCTGTTTCTATAAGCTCTCTGTATTTATAACTCTTCATTATATTCATATTGTAATACATATATTTTTGTCAGGTTTCTTGTCTCTGGGTCCTTTGCTTTTTCACAACGTACCATCATGGCATAATTTCCACCGGATAAGTAAAGTATCTATCACTACCAAGTGGCTAACTCATAGTTGTTTGCTGGGTAAATAAATGTGTACATTTTAATAGTGACCGAATAGATGTGTCCTTGTTAATTTAAAATAAGAGATGTTATTCTGTTTTTATTTATAAACACAGTCAAGAGAAAAGAGCACGTATTCATTAAAACACAAACAGGGAATGAAAGCCTCACTACGCACGCGCAGACGGAACGAGACCCTCACTACGCATGCTCCGATTCACGAAACTGACCCACGTACTAGACCGGTTTCGTGAATTCGCGTAAGATGCGCGTACGTAACGTGTGTTTGTACTAATTTAAACTAATTTCTATAAAATTGCCCCTATTTCTGTATGTGCAAAGAAAAGTATTCAAATAACAATGTTCTATCAGAAATAAAAGAACAACAAAAAATATTAATTAGATCAAAGAGAAAGTTTCAGGAGGGAGATTGATTTATGCTTCTGTTAGCTTTAAAAATAGCATTAAGAACACAAAACAAAACCATGGCCTAACATTAAATGTGGTTTGCATTATTTGTTTTTCTGATGATAATTAGGCCTACATTTCATAATGCAGAGGCCTTTAAGTACACAAATGAACCATCGTCTCATCTAAAGAACTATTGTGCAAATCAGGACAATAATCAAGTACAGTCATGTAAAATTTCAAATATATACTTTATTTAATAATAATAATAATACATTTTATTTATATAGCGCTTTTCAAGATACTCAAAGACGCTTTACATAAGACAAATAATCAAAACAAATACGTACATACACCTATTTGTACTTGTAAATAGACACAGACAAAAACTAAATACTTTGTGCAAAACAACCAACATGAACGATACAAACATTTACCTACAAGCGCAACATGGTCGCTGTTCCACCCGCTCACAACCAGCTTAGCTTATCAATGCTGATAACAGATGATCATTTATCCAAACAACGATCCCCGGCATCCTAGCTGAGTTTGCCTCGGTATAGTTTCCTCTTATTTCACGTCTGTTTCTCCAGCTTTCACTGCTTCAGAAGAATAAAAAAGTAACGCACATGTCTCCGCTGCTACTGTCACTAAACCCTCACAAAAACAACACACACACAGTGGCGCATCGGTGACGTCACCACGCTAAATACATTCACTTTATGGTGCATTACCGCCACCATCTGGACTGGAGGATGGACCCAGTAGTTCGTGTAACTTTAGTGTATACACTTAAACTCTGTTCACTAACCCTGTATCCTTCAAAAAGAAAAAGACACTTAAAAACTATTTCATCTGACCCTTTTCGCAGGATGTCCTGTACATTAGTCTGTGTCTGTAGTGATGATACTTAGTACAGTGAAGAATTACATGTTCTACAGTCTCAGGATTATTGTAGTTTTCAGTTACCCTCCTCATGCTTCTTAATTAATACCAGTGTGTTATTTAGCCCTGTGTGACCTATGAACAACTAGTAATGAACTATTAAATCACTGAACCGACAAATCATTCATTTTAATGCGTATTATAATATTGCTTATTGACATTTAAATGAAATAATTAATTGCAATTCCATATATGAAAATAATAATTTGTACTCGTTATGACGGTTTTAATAATATGAAATTTCACCAAATGAAGCGTTTTCAGAATGTTTGTGGTGTTTCTGCGCCATCATGTGGATCTTAAACTGTTTCCATGTTGTGGTTTGAGCACTGAGGAATATCGGGGTGGTTTTATACGAACTGAACGTGTTTTTACTTCTTAAATTACGATGTATAAATCACGCATTAAACGCAATATGGCTGTTTTTTTTCTTTTGATAGAAACAGTTGAGAGTGCAGTGCTAAAATACTCGTACATTAATGATAAACGTGCATTTATTATCGCCTGAAGTTCCACTTTTCTGGCTTATCGTAAAATAAACAATGATAAACGTGCATTTACACAAATACACAACATTATTAAATAACTTATATTCATTTTTAGTTAGAAGTTTGTCATACAATCATATTCAATCATATAATAAAACAAAATTTTCACTGCAGTTCTGTGGCTCACAAGAAATAAAGTTTAAAAAAATATTACTGGACAAATTTTTTTTTTAAACTTTAAATTCTTTTTAAAGTTCTTTATTTCAGTTTTTTTTTTTCATTTACTGCTGTGTAAAATATCCCCACACAGCTCCCCTCTCTCACTGCTACATGTGTTCGGTGCCTCAGAGCCGCTTAGTCACGTGACGGTACAACAAAACACAGCAGATCAGGAGGAGTGAGGTGAGCATGTAAGATGTGAGTATGTATAAACATGGTTTCTATTTTCTGATTAAACGGGAGAAACGTGCTGAATGTACCGGAGAAAAAGTAAAACTGAATTATTTATACTATCGATATTTGGATCGATCCGCCCATCCCTGGTAATAAGGTTAGAACAGCCGTGTGAAGGTGTCAATACCAGCCTAGCCAACTAGCTCACAGCTGAGATACTGACTAAACCCCAAATACACACCATTATTATTATTATGAAAGATAAAGACTTCTACACCGTGTGCAGTACACCAACTATACGAAAGACATTACAGCTGTGAGTAGCTTAGTCGCTAGTGTTAGCTGCTAAGCTAATTGCAGTGATTTCTGTTTCTATAAGCTCTCTGTATTTATAACTCTATCACATTATTATTGTAATACATACATTTTTTGTAAGTAGCTGCTCTCAGTAGGGTTGTAGATAAATTCAGATGTTTAAAGCGGTCCGGTTTCTTGTTTCTGGTGCTTTACTTTCTCACAACGGTACCATCATGGTGTATCACCACAAGACGGTTTACTCATACCACGTAGTTGTGTTTGCTGGGTGAATAAATATGTACATTTTAAGTGACCGAATATGTGTCCTTGTTAATTTAAGATAAAACTGATACAAATCGGTTTACATTTATAAGCACAATGTTAAAAAAAAAGAGCACTTATTCGCCAAACCGCAAACACACGGAATAAGAGCCTCACTGCGCATGCGCAGATTGCGAAGGGTGCGCTAAGTGCGTAAGGTGCGTCCGTACTTTACGTACGTATAGTTTACACTATTATTTCCATAAAATTGCCCGTATTTCTGTATCTGCAAAGTGAAGTATTCAAAAGCTTACAATCTTCCAATGCCTACCAACCAGGGGCGGATCTAGAAAAATATTTATGGGGTGGCGAGAGGGGGGCAGGAATTTTTGAGGGGTGGCAACATATGGCAGACGTATTTATACTGAATTTAATCACAGTTATAACAGTTTGATGAGAAATAGTATGTACACACTACAAAAGGGCACGGGCTGCCATTTACAAACTCATACAGACAAACTTAATCTCATGCAATCAATGTCTTGCATTTAAGGTTTCATGTGAAACAGTTCATATTAGGAATAAGTGACCATACAATGTAATCTCATTAATAGGAGATAAAAGCATGGTAACACTACTGTAGGTGGGGCATTATCATTATCAAAGGAAAGGCATTAAGGTAAGACACAGGTGATGAGTGGCAGATGTATGAGAGGGAAAGCAAACAGTTTTTGACTGTGTCAGAGTGGCAGCGTTGCAAATTGGCCATAACTTTTCTTTTAATTTGTTGCTGCCAACTGGGGTGGCAGCAGGGGTGGCAAGGCTTTCTTTTAGGGTGCATTTGCCACCCTATGCCACCCCGGTAGATCCGCCCATGCTACCAACATACTGATGCCTGTTAGGATGTCTGTTAGGACAAGGTGACGGTACCACAACAAAACACAGCAGAGCAGGAGGGGAGGAGTAAGGTGTGCATGTGAGAGGAGCGGTGTGTGTTTGTACAGACATGATCTTTACTTTTTGATGAAATGGGAGAAACGTACCGAATGTTGCGGAGAAAAAGTAAAACAAAAGTATCTATCCGATTCCAATACCAACATTGGTATTGATAATATCAATGTTTGGATCGATCCGCCCACCCCTATTTTCAGAGGTGGAAAGTAACGAATTACATTTACTCGCGTTACTGTAATTGAGTAGTTTTTTTTGTGTACTTGTACTTTTTTAAGTAGATTTTACAACCTGTAATTTTACTTTTACTTAAGTATGTTTTGTATTAAGAATTGTAATTCGCTACATTTTAAATAACATCTGTTACTGAGTAAAAAAAAAAACAATAAAAAAACTCGACATTAAACCGGCCCCTTAGGCTGTTTGATCCGGCCCGCTGAGCATTTATGCATTTGTGTGCTTTAGAGTCGGGCTTGCGAACTGAATCACTGAGTTAACGAGTCAGAAACGACTCACTCCGTTTCATTATGATGTTGTGCATAAACAACTCCATGAATCGGTTCATTTGGTGAAGAGATTCAGATGTATAAAGCAATCAGAGCTTCAGAATTCACATTCTGGGTGGAATTTCAATCTCTTTCTTCATTGGTTGTTCTATAAATGACAGTTTAGTGAACGAAATCACCAATTTAAGCTTTTTACCGAGAAAGGATTTATATATTCTGGAAACATACAAGATGGTCTTATATAAAGTGGATTATATCCCTAATGGAACAACACATGGATATAGATCAGGTAAGCAGATAAGTGGTTATGATTTTCCGTTGCTGTGTGATTGATCTAGGTCGCGGTTCTGCTGTTTATGGTTGGCTTTCATTTTGCAACGATAGCAAAGCATTATGAAATATTGTGATTTTTTATGTTCATTTATTTTTGAGTATTTATTTAAGTAAAACGGACAGCATAAATGTGATTGTGAGATTCTGCTGGTTTGTTTTTGATTTTGATCATGTTCCTATGACGGTGTAAGACCCCTTATATTTTTATAGGTGCAACCCTAACCGCCTAACCCTTTTATTGAGGATAAACAGAAATAATGCTGTTTTGAATTGATAACAGCAGTTGCAGTCTGTTGGAAAATGACATCCCTCCTTCTGTTAATAAAGTAACTTAGTAACGTTTACTCTGAGTACATTTTAAATGAGTTACTTTTTACTTGAGTAGATTTTTAGACTAGTAATTTTACTCGTACTTAAGTAAAAAAAAAAAAATCAAAGTAATAGTACTTTTATTTGAGTACAATATTTTAGTACTCTTTCCACCTCTGCCTATTTTAGACTCTGCTGCCATTCTGAGGTGACCATCACTACAGTCGACTCCTCCGACGGGTCTGAGGGAATACAAAGAGTTTCCAGCCTTTTATGCACTTCCAAATGTATTCCCAAAGCATACATATTGTAACTGAATACTTTATTTGAAACCTATAATGTTTTAACTGTTTACAAGTAAACCCTGTCCGTATGAATGATCACTTCAGCATTCTTTTTCAGCAATCCACATTTTCTCTAAAACGCACCCTAACACAAAGCATTTCATTCAAACTGTTTCAAACTTCATTAAATGTCCTGAAAATGTTTTAGAAATAGACTTACCATTTTTAGTTCTCATGGAGGTGTTTGGATGCACTGTTGTAACTTTTTCATCCTTTCTCATGGCTAACAGCAGTGTTTTGAACGCTCCTGTACTGAGATTTCTTCTGCTACAATACAGTCGCACTTTCTATCCTACAAAATATCCCAATTCGTTTTTGTTCTACGACAAACCTTCAAACTCAGGTCGTATCTGCTGATTTTTACTCATGTGGACCTCATTTACGGCTGATTACTCGGCTGTGTCCCAAATTGCATCATGTGTGTCACTGGTAGTGCACTAATTAAGCCTACTATTTACTAGTGTTCAAGCTGTTAGCATTACCTTGAGCTCTCCCTTTATGAGCTTGATGTAATGCAACTTTGTTCCCAGGGTCTGGCCTTGTGACACTACATTTTCACTGTTAAATTGAGTCCTGATACTAAAAAAATAGTATAAAAAATAGGACACAGGTAGAGCATGTAAAACCAAATACAGATAGAGACCAGAGGCCAGGACTGAACCCACCCCATGTAACTATGTAGCGCCAAATCTACCAACTGAGCCACCCTTTTCAACTTGACAGCTTTTGGTAGAGTTGGTGCTGCATGGTTACATTGTTCCTGAGGACAAATTGGGTCCTTGAGTTGGGTCACCGTCTTAAGTTTTGTGGGGGGTTTTTTTGTGTCCACAAGCATTTCCTTTCACCTTTCAAAACACGCAGAAGGTGAACTAGCTGCTGTAACGTGGGTGTAAGTAAGATTAAAACTTTAGATAGCTGTATGTGTATGTGATGTGTGTCATCCCAAGTCCACAGATTTTGATGGTTTCTTCAACTGCTTCTTCGCTGTGACTGAATAATTGAAACCCAAACTTTTTTTGGTCTAAAATCAATATTAAATGTGAGTTCTTTTAGAGGTTTAATGTGAGTTTTTTTTTTAAATCTGCTGGGTCAAAAATTATAGACCGCAGCTTAGATGGTTATGTGGTGATATGCAAAGTTGTACAACTTAATTTATGTAAATCATTTAGTATGAATACAGTTGGTGACTTCTCTGTGTCCAAATAACCAGGGCTAGTTCACATGCACTCATTAAAACATTCATAAAAACATGTATTTTGCCAAGAGATGTAACCTAAAAAACCATCAAAGGAAGTCTGCCATATATCTGAAGCTTTTTTTTGTTTTGTTTTTTTTGGACAAAGAAGTGCGTTCCAATCATTTAGCCACAGAAGCAAACAGCTGCAGAAATCATTAGTGGTACTTTATTTGGAATTAGGAAAAATGTCATGTGATGAAAGACAGGAGGCATTTTATATTAAAACTTTACTTCCATTCCTACATTTACAGCTATATATGATCTTTTATTGTTTACAAAAATAAGCAAATGTAATACAGGTTCTTCAAACCACCAAGGCTACACACTGGTTTCGTCCTATTGTTTAAACCATACAGCATTTAAAAAACATGCAGATCTGGACGTAGCGCTTTAATATAAAAAGTGCCCGGGCCAGTATAAATAAACCATGTGACTTTATGATGGCGTGTCCATAGACAATGTGTATTATAGATAATCATGAGTTAACACTTAGGAGCACTGTAAAAATACAGTAAAATAACACTTTCACAGCAATGGCAGTCGCTCGCAAACACATTCACACATTCAGCTGAATTTATAGAAAAATACTCGACCACTTCAAACCATTAATATCAGGAGGTGAATAGATGCAGATATGTCATCGATTTCTCTGCAACAAAAATACTGGAACTCGCTCTAGGTGAAGATACTTTGTGTTCACACTTTTTAAATCCTACATTTATCACTTATAAGCAACTGGCCCTTAATAATCAAAAGTACTAATATTTTCCAGCCCAGAATCATGAAAATGTTTTTCTTCACATAGAAAATTGTCAGTAAACTCAAGATTTTAGTTCTATTCATCAAAACCTGCAATCATGATCATGAAGGGTTATGTGTAACAACCAATAAAATAAAGAGGGCAGGGTTCAGGATTTTACATTTAGCAGGTGTCCAAACAACCAATGCATTGCTGTCGTTAATAGTTAATCAAAGGTTTTACATAAAGCATAGTGACATTATATATCAGTGCCAGACGATTAAAAGTTATTTTCTATGTAAAAGTGTGTATTAATAGTTCTGTTCTGTATTGGTGTGTATTGGTCAGTGTGGACACCGTTCTACTGAAACACTATCTGTTGGGAGCTTTTAATGTAGTTAATTAATTAATAGAGCAACCTGCAGCCTCTTTACATTATTGGTTGTGACACAGAAACCCTTTCTTTCTTGAGAACATTTGGGGTATAAAAACTGTAATTAGATTGTGAGGTTTTAAATGTCACCCTGTTCTTGTTGTGATGCAAACATTAAGGCATGTGTGTGTAGTGGTTCTTTATTTCATAATGTAGTGTTCAGTACCAACACAGAATTGAAGACAATCATAGCCAGAAGCTTCAATACTACTTCCAGATTTGACTGGTGCATCTCAGCATCTGATGTTAGAAGCGTGTCCAGACAGTTTGCATGGTCAGGTAAAATAGTGTCAACATTCTGTGACGTTCAACACACGCAAAATTCATCCTAATGAACATTTTAAAACAAACCACTGTCTCTGTCTTTAATTTTCTAAAGTATAGGACCTGGTCACACCTGAAACTTGCTGGTTGTTCTTTTGCGAAGCAAGTGTGGTCAGCCTCAGGTTGGGGGTTTATTAGCTAAAAAAATAATAATAATCTGCTATTGTATTTATTGTAATATTTCCATTTAAAAATCCTGTTTGACAGAGCCATCATGCTACATTCAAATAGAGTCATATATTACTAAAGAATTACACAGAAACCTTTACTACTGTGAAATTTAGCCAAATTTTTTTTGTTAGCATTCAATGCTATGCGTAACAAAATGTGATTTGTCCTTCAGTGTTTCCATAAAGCTAACAAACACATCGGAGTAAAATTTTGATATTCTAGATCATTTTAGAAAGTCTATATAATTGACTTACCTTAATAATAGCTAGTTAAAGTATTGGCCTCAGTCGATAGCTAGCTTACACTAAGCATTCATATTTCCAGTCACCTACCATTATTCTTCTAGACTAGTTTGTTGTTAGCTGTTGATGCTAAGTGTATATGAGGTCTTTTTATTACTGTACCATCACATTAAAGGGATATGATATAGTTCATGAATTTTTTGTGTCATTCCCTGTTAGTACAGCTTTAAATTTTTACTTAATTTACCAACAGATCTGAGTAAAATGTTGATATTCCAGATAATTTTGTCTCATTTCCATGGTTACTACACCATTAGAAAGACCCTAAAGTTACTATGTATGAGTCGTCTAAACACGTCTGAAGAAAATGCTAATATTCATGAGCTTGGTGTCATTTACTACTCTGTTGGCTAGCTAAATCATTAGCCTAAACAGATAGCTTTCTGTTAAAAAAATGATGCAGATGGCAAAAACACAGAGAAACTTCGGTTTTCTTAGCAATTTATTGCTACATCTGAGGAAAACTTGATAGCCCTGATACATTTGTTTGGTCATGCTGCATATTTATTGTACAGACAGCTGACTTAGCTACTGAGGCTACTAGTTAGCTAATGGTGATAATTCCAACAACTAGACTGCTAGTCTTAGTCATTGGCTAACTTCTACTTTGAAGCCATAAGTTGTAGTAATTAAAGCATGAATTCTATTTGAATGTAGCAAGTTTGTCCCATTTGGAAGGCAATGTTTTTGTATGAAAATGTTAGCCAATTATCATAACCCAGTGTTGGCACAGACCTAGATGAAATCCAGAATAGAAAAGAACAGAAAAAGCAAAATGTATAAACATGTATTGATAATTTTCTTCACAATCTTGTAGTGTGTCTCTTTGGTGCTTTTGTCCAGGTAAGTGCTTTGCATTCTGTGTTGGAGAAGTGAAGTTCTGGGCGTGGAGGGTGAACATCCAACATTCAGAGGGAATCATCTTCTCTCCATTTTCTGTGGAATTTTAAAATGCTCTGGAAACCACAGCTGTTCAAAACCTATAATGTTCAAAACACGCCAGCATAACTGTTTTGCTAGTTTGGACTCTTTAGGAAATGTTAAGTCTTTAGTTGAGGTGAAAGGTGGAGAGCCCAACCTCAGCACGAAGTTACACCACATTCCCAAAGTAAGGTTAGCTAAAGAGAGGAGGAGGAGGAAAGAGACAGATCGTTAGTTTCACCACATTGTAACGTTACTCCATAACATCCAACAAATCCACACTTAGACATGTGCCGATATACAGTTATACAATAGAGTGACAAACTGATCATGTGCAATACTCATATAACAGACATTTCCAAATATGGGAACTTCCACAAGAGAGTTTGCAGCCTGGATAAACCAGTCATTGGCATAGGTGGTTCGAACAGCTGCCTAGGGTGAAATGCAGAAGAAAGTGTCATTCTGTCTGTCCATAAACATAAAATTGAGTAAATCTGAATAAAATAGGTAGGATAAGAACTAATCTGGCTTAAATTCAGTATAGCTGGTTAAATTGTTTAAAAATAGTCACCAATTTACATACACTTGTAAATAGACCTGAAACACAGGTGACACCGACCACGGTCAAGAAAGCTTGACCACTATGGGCTTAGAATAAGTAATAAAATGTCTCTGTTTTAAAAATGTGACCTCAAAGTTCAACTTCCTCAGATATTCTTGGATTAATCTGACCATATGGACAAAAATGTCTCTCATAATAAGGTGTCACTTTGGGGTTTCTTCTTAACCTTGGCAAAGAGACCACTGTTTCATGTGGTTATTAATGAATGCAGTCAAAATAGCTATTTTTATTTGGGTACAAGTCAACAAAGTTATAGGACTTTAGGAACTTTCTACACCACAAACTTTCTGTATTTATATTTTTGTGAATGCCAAAACATGTCATTTTAATTGTATTTTATTTATTGTGGTTTCTATAGCAGGTTAGCAGGTTAAAGTTTCTCCACAAGGGGGAGCCTCTGGCATTGTAGTAATTTCCAAGCTTTAAACATTTACACTGTGTCCTTGTTTATACATGGTAAAGCTGGACCAGGTTTAAAAGGGTGAGCAGTTGGGTAAATCTCGTACAGTGCGTCAAGTGGGCAAGTTAGCTGTTACCTACACCGCCATCTTATGTGCTGGAACGGTACGGCTATCAGAAGCAAAAATCACCAAAGGTTGGAACAATGTAAACATTTTTACTTCTCAATCACGGCTTCATACATTTTTTAGGATTTTTTTTTTTAAATACACACTTCTGATCAAAGGCGTGTTAATAATCACATGACAATTGTATATCGGCACATGTCTATACACACCACAACACCAGATCAGACCATGCATGCAATACTGACTGCACTCACGCAGAGCAAAGCACTTCAATTCATAAACTTTTATTGCTTGAGGTAACAATAATACTAAAATAAATCATGTTTCTGCTTCAATACATGTGCATATTCTAACAATATTCTCAAAATTGTCTTAAATTAATAATTTGATAAATAAAAAACTTAACAAGAAAAAACACAAATATTAAATAAAGTAAAAACAAAATCAGGTTAATCATTTGTTCAGAAGGCTGTCCCAGTCCTCTCATCTCATGTTGGTGAACCTGACCTGGTGGGGCTGGGGTGAGAAAATTCAAAGATCAAACATCATAAAGCAGGCTGATAGAAGGAAAGACAAACCAAACACCCGATGGTAAACATTCTCTCCTTCATTAGTATGAATCATGAGAACAAAATGGGTTTATGAGATGTTGTGAAATGTAGTGTTTTGTCAAATGAAATGTGAAAGAGAGGATGTTTTTATAAATAAACCAAGCATCTCATATTGAGCAGCAGCAGTCATCAATTATTCCCAACCCCAACTCTTAAAATCAGTCATCAAGCCAGGAGTTACCATGATTTCACCCTGCATGCTCCTCACACATTAAACACACTGACAAAATCATCATCGACCTCATCCAAAGCCCAATACCAGTCCTCATGGCCCACATCCAGAAGTCTGAAAGGGAGGAACAACGCTCGGGTTTAGCCCACACAGAGGGATCTCCACCTTCCAAGTTCTTACAGGCCGAGGTTTCTAAATCATACAGGAACACTTGCTGCCAGCAACATGCTGCTTGATGACCTGCATTTGGAAGCTAATTTGGTGAAAATGATTCTGTAATTTGCTCACAGGAGAAATACCGGAGTTTACGGCCCACATCTAGAGGGTTTACAACTCTAAACTAACGGAAATGGGAGATTTCCCTGGGTTCTGAAATAGAGAGAACCCTGGCCTGCCAACTGCTAATGATCTGCATTTGGAAGCTAATTTGGAGAATTGATTGAAACAAATAAAATTTCCTGCATGGGAGAAAAACTGTATTTATGGCCTTCATCAAAACCCCCAAATAAAAAGGAGTGTCCAGGTTTAACATACCTATTAACTGTACAGGGTATATTTACTGATAGCTTGGAATAAGTTTCCGCACTTTTATATTTTGGTTTGAAACAGTGAGGGCAGGAGGAGTAGTAATTGGTCGTGTCTGAGCGACTATAGTCCTGATTAACGCCATCTGATTTCCACCTTTTTGGAATTTCCACACTGGGGGAAATACCAGTCCTCACTGTAAACATCTGGATCCATTATGGGGAAAACTAGTGGCCAGTTTTGGCCTTTAGACAACATGCTGAACAGCCTGGGCTTTGGGATTTCAATTATTTAGTTAAGATTAACACTAAAATTAAATTAAAATTGTGCAAAATTGTTTTTCTTCCCTAGGAGGTTTCCATCAGCATTTTTATAGGCACCCAGCCAAGGATCTAGCTACAATCAGAAGTACTAAAGTAGATGAACTTGTAGACAGAATTTAAAGACTGTATGAGAATTAATATTAAAATTGATATGGGATTTGGAGAGTTGAAGGTAAGACTTTAGTAAAAGATCTAGCTAAGCCCCTGAGTGCATAGATGTATTTTGTCAAGTTGTAGGAGCTGAAATGACTTGTTAGTAAAGAAGACATGCTACGGAGAGTGGCGTCACCGTTATTATTCCCAGAAAAATGAACCGGAGCGAAAGCAATACTAGTAACATTTACTGATTGGAGCACCCTGTGTATAACCTCAGGGCTTAGCTCAAGCAATTCAGCTCTAGTTCATTTTGCACAGCATGTTTTAGCACTAAAAAAAAGGTTACATTCCTTTCCAGCTTATTTTTACCCAGTGGCCAACTCGGGGTTGAATTTGGCCGGGTTACATGCCATGAGAACCTCCTCTTTCCTGTCCATGTGTTCTTTGTGGCACTTGATCTGGCACCGTTGGCACTCCAGTGCCAAGGGAGGTTTGATCATGTTCCATAGGGGTTTAGCGCAGGCTTCACATGTGGTGGGGAAGTGGTAGAGAATGGGCAAAAACACATGACCTTTGTGGAAGATGAATTTCTCCCTGCCTGGAGGGGGCGCTGTGGGATCCGCTGAGTTTTGCACAATCCTGTATGTGTAATACAGAGTTTGCACTATATGACCAGTTGATAAACGTTAACAACTACAGAAAGCTTGAAGATAAACACACTAAAAACATAATGTTAATAATAAATGAGAACTAGCCAAGACGGATCAGCATTACAAAGAAGATTATAACTAGTGCTTATAAGCATTATAAAGACATGCTAAGTATTATCTCACACTAGCCAAACAATATTTTCTAAAATACAAGATACAGAAACAAATAGGAAATAATTTGTGGACATTATATGGCCAAAAGTATGTGGACACCTGACCGTGAGCTTCTTCGAAAGCTTTCCACACAGTTTGGAATGTCTCTGAGGCAACTTGTGCCTGTGTTCTGTCAAGTTTTGTAAAGTTCCAGTTCATCTCAAGATGTTCAGGGCTTTGTGCAGGCCACTGTTCCTTCAGACCAGACACATTAAGCCATGCTTTTATGGACCTCACCTTGTGCACAGAGGCACTGTCATTCTAGAACAGGAACAAGCCCTCCCCGAAGTGTTGCCACAAAGTTGGAAGCAGGTCATTTGTTTTATAACATTGATTACATACACCTGCTATATGTATGTGGTTTTGGACAGAGTGGCTTAGTGGTTAGGGTACTGGACCAGTGATCAGAAGGTCACTGGATCAAGCCCCACCACCATGTTCCGACTGCTGAGCCCTTGAGCAAGGCCCTGTACCCTCAGTTGCATGCATTGTATACAGTCATAATGGATAAAAGAATCAGTGAAATGACATGAATGCACATTTAAATAGAGGTGTGTTTGGAACATAATATATAAGATGGGTGTCCACATATTTGTGGTCATAGTTTATCAATTGTTAGCAAACTTTAACCAGTGATATTAAATAATTAATAGTATTAATAAGCGGGTCCCTCTGGGGTTCCTTTCTATTGATGGATGGGGTAGAGAGGAGTAACAGAGTTTAAAGCAAAAGATGGGCTACAGTCAGTAACTGTATACCCACAAGGTTCATCTAAGTTGGTGTAGCTCATAAAATGACCAAAAATGTACATTTAAGGCGGCTGTTCCTAATAAAATGCTCATGTATTTTGGCTCATGGTATGGAAGTTGGATAACTTGGCCCCAAAATAAATATATTTATGCTTTACAAAAACATGTTGTGTTTTTATTCAAGGGGGCAATTACTTTTTCACATCCTTGACTACAAGAACAACATGAGAAAATCAATGATGGAAAACACAAACCCATGACCATTCATTCACATTCATTAGAAAACTATTACAGATTGGCTGGCGTGAATCAGACTCACCTGGTTTTCCCGGTTTGTAACTGGCGGCTGGCTCTCCTCAGACTCTGACTGGCCTGGACTTTTGTGGGAACGCGAGGGGACGAACGGTGGCTCCACTCGGGGCCTGGGGGCTTTTTAGGGATCTTCTTAACAAGTCTGCTAACCCACTTCTGCTGTTCCTCCTGAGACGTGGCCAGCAGCAGCAGGTTCTTGGCCGTGGACACGTCGTAGTTCACTACAGAGACAAAGCACTCAAGGTCATGTCCAGATAAATATGGATACACGGCATGGCCAAAAATATGTGGAAACCTAAAAATTACATCAAATGTTAAAGTCTCAATACATTTTGGAACATGACTTCAAAAAGCATTTGTGAGGTCGGGCACTAAAATTGGGTGCAGTGCACTCGCAGTGGGCATTTCAATCAATCCTAAAGGTGTTGGATGGGGTTGAGGTCAGAACTTTTGTTAATTGAATGTCAACAGCTCCAGAGTTCAAGAGTGATCTGCTTTACACTCAGCTGTTTGGCATTGCGCATGGTGATCTTAGGCTTGTGTGCTACTACTTAATTTTAAAAACCTAACCCATGTGGCTCCTGATAAATAGTTCTTGTGCTGATGTTGCCTCCAGAAGTTGTTTGGTACTGAAAAACAAAAATTTCTTGAGGATTCCTAATCTGTGAGCTTGTGTGGCTTTTATGGCTGAGCTGTTGTTGCTCCTAGACATTTTTACTTTTACTTTTTACAACAGCTGAGTGGTAATCATTCTAATTGGCACAACCCATTTACTGCCAATGGTCATCTAAGCAGAATTCATGTACCTGTTAGCAGTGGGTGTAAGCAGAAACCAGACAGGCAGCAGACACATGTACCCAAATATATAGTGCTGACCTTTACACGGCGCAATGACCTCCTCTTTTTTGTCCATATGGTCTTTGTGGCACTTGATGTGGCAGCGGCGGCACTCAAGGGCCGGAGGAGGCTTGAACATGTTCCACAGAGGTTTGGTGCAGGCTTCACAAGTGGTGGGAAAGTGGTACAGCGTGGGAATGAACTCATGTCCCTTATGGCAGATGTAGCTGGACTTCTCACCAATAGGCAAAGGCTCTACTTCCTGTTCCTTTTTACTCTCACCCTCGTTCGCATAAAGGATCTGTAGAGACAAGAAGGCTTTAGGATACGTTACAGATCTCTGATGGAGCGCAGGAGGACCTGACGCAGCAAAAATCATAAAATCCTATTAGGAAAAAGTAATGAGTGGGATGTTTGGGTACCTGGAATATCCGGGGAATCTCTTTAGCGTCTGCACGGTACACATCCGTCTGCGTGACGGAGCGAACGTGGAAGAGTTTACTATAAACGGAACAAAATAGAAAGGTGAGATAAAGTCATTACACACCTATAGATTAGCACAGACATCCTAACAGTGATACCAAACAATCATTTTCTTATTATTTTACACTTTAGGACAGAACATAACACAATATCACCCCTAAGTGGTCAGCAAGTGTAAATACAAGTTCTATTAGTAAGGGGATGCAGCATCCTCATCTGCACCATTTAAAATTGTTTTAAATTGTTTTTCTGTACCCCTTTTATCTAAATGAATCACTCTCAATTCCCTATTAGAGTTCCTCGGCTGGTTGCACCACTCTAACGCTGGTCAAAAAGGGCCACAGACTGACACCTGCCCCCTGGTGGCTTCTTGCATACACAAGAGTTTCTCTACTACTTGAATAGGTGCCTCGACCACTGTTGCAGCAGCAATAAAAACAAAACCCTATCCAACCCTCCATTCTTTTTTTGTGTCTGTTAAGCACCCAGCCAGGCCAATAGTACCACTGAGACTCAAGCTTGGGGGCTCGAACAATGCCACATAAAATATCTCAAGGTCTAGATTTTAACAAGAAACAGTTACAGTAACAATTGTTCATGTAATCAAGCTACCATGTGATGAAGATGATACTCACTCTATGTCTAACACCATGTACGGGTTGGAGTGTTCTTTATCCTGCTCACTGTTGTAGAACAGGATCTTCTTACTGCTCACCACCACATACTACAAAAACACAAATACACACACCATCACACATCATCCATCCATTCTTACAATGTGTACTGTACACCTAAAGGTACAGGCCATGAAAACGTTAATAATTTTGTAGTCAATATTTTTTTCCTTATTCCAGCTGCTCTTGTATTTAGGTGTCGCCACAGTGGATCATTCTGGTCCGCGTACTATTCCTGACTCAACCCTCCTTATTTTATCCGGGCCTGGGACCAACACTGACAAGTGCACCTCCCAGTGGCTAGACCTCCCAATGGCTAGACCCAAAGACATAGTCAATCAAGTCTCGCTGAATAGTGGTTTTGCCAGGGAGTTGTTGGCACAGTTTAGTTGTCATAGCATGGCTGTATACAAACCGTTTGTTACTACAGTTTTGCTCTCAGTGACAGCTCAACTTCTTTCATGCCTCATATACTTCTATTCTAGCGATTATGAACCTAAGTTTTATGCACAGAGACTACACAAATTTTGGCCACCACTTGCCTACCTAGATGATATTTAGTTGAGAAACATATTTTCCACAACATTTTACACCTAGCACATACTTCTCGAAGTTCTACTCGCAGGACATACTACTTCATTGTTTTTTTTCATAGTGCCTTATGGAGTTTAAATATCACAGACCTAAGGCTGAAGGACAGCGCCCAGGCAAGAAGGACAATTTGTAGGTGGACGTTTCAAAGTTCTTAGATTGGATTGTAGTACCAAATCAACTCTGTACTCTCTACACTTAACACAAATAAATCTTACATTTACTAACTTTGGTACTGACTTGGCATCCTAGACAGTAGATATCAATAGAGTGTGAGAGTAACATGATTTACCTTTCTCTCCCAGCCAAAACGTTTGGTGTTGTTCCTCACAGGAAGTGACAGCCAGCCCTCTAATCTGGTTTCTGTGAACAAAAATGTTGGCATGTTTCAGAGCTGACGAAGTGATGTCAACACAGACATGAACATCACGTTACTTTATCATACACACAGTTCACCTCCCAAGGTGAAAGGAAAGGTGAAAAGTTTGCAGATGGATTAAGGTGAAGAGGTGGGCAGTCATTCAGGAAAACAAGGAGAAACAGAAAAAGGAGGGAAGTGAAGAATGAAAAGTGATCTGTGGAAAGACAGAAAAACAAACTATAAAAAAATGGTAGAACTTAAAAGAAGGTAGTCCTGTTGGAATTTTAGTTCTGCTATCAGTCAACCATGCTCCTACACAGACACAGGATTGGCCATGTGTCTGTAGGTAGGGGCAATGGCTGAAACAGGTTCCTTGTTGCTAGGGCAATTGCAATCACAGAAAAGAAAAGATGCTATCTCAACAGAACAACAATCTGAAGGAAGTCCAGATATTAATTTGACCAGGAATTAACAAAACTTTGCTTTCTGTTTCGTTGCATTATGGACTCTCGCTGGACTAAGGAAACCTACTAACAAAATCAGGCATTTAAACAGGTGAGGAGACCGTAAGTGAGGTCTTGCAAAAGTGGCCAGACTTAGGGAGTTTAATCGCACCCCATTTACCCAGCCAGCTGTGAGACTACTTCCCTTACATAGCTCAAAACAAGAATACACATCTAGCTCCACAAACTAAAAAGCTAAAGAAATTGGACATGCTGAATTGAACTGAACTGAATAAACTACTGAAAGGACAAAGAGTTGGAATGCTGTAGTAGATTAACGGTAAATGAAACCTGGTAGCGATTCGTCGGTTTCGAAGTCGGGGCCGCTGCTCATGCTGGCTGAATCAAGGGAGTGAACGTTGAGGGAGTTGAGGAGGCCACGGAGCTGCTCAATATCACTGTCTTTACTGTCCAAAGCCATCTGCAGCTCTACTCTCATCACCGACTCATCCGCTAGTTGCTGTGGAGAAACAATAACCATCCGTAGTCTTACTATAATCATTTACATGTCATTAAACTTTAAAAAATATATAACATAAATAATAATGAGGCAGGTCATGGAACCTATCTACATCTTAACCTTTGTTAGAGAATCAGTGATCAGTCTTATAGCAATTTAGCATGCAAGTTAGCTAAAAGTAGCAAACCCTGCATTTTCACCATCTTAGTCTCGAGTTACTTTAGTTTCATATAGTTACATTGAACAGTAGCCAAAGGTTTGAAAAGCATTAAACTGTCATTTAATGTATACTACATAGTCAAAAGTACATGGACAATTGAACATGAGCTTGTTGGACATCCAATCTCATAACCATGGGCATTAAAAGTAAGTCACACCCACCTTTTTTTACTGTCTCTATAACAGCATCTACTCATCCTCACATTTTGGACTGTCTTTTGTTCAGTCAATAGAGCATTTGTTAGGTTCAAGCATTGATGTTAAGTAAGCAGACCTGGCTCCAAACTGACATTCCAATGCATACTAATGGTAGTGAATAAGGCTTAAGGTCAGGGTCACTTTAGCTCCTTCACAACTGTATTTAATTATATTAAATAACAGGAGTTAACCCCCGTTATCAATGGATGTGGCTAAAACACCTAAACTGAATTTAAGTAGTGTCCAGATACTTTCAACCATACAGTCTGGACAATGAAAGCTAGCCAGCATGAATTATTGAAACATAATTTGTATATATTACTTTCTGCAAGCTTTACTGTGAGTTTTCAGTCGTACCGCCTGCATTTCGTTGATTTCTCGTTGGTATTTGATGATGGTGCTGTTGAGCTTCTCCCGTTCTGATCGTAGCTCCAGCTGCAACTTCCTGTTCTCCTTCTCCTTCCTCTTTACATCAGTGTCATTTCCACGACGACTGCCGTTGCGGCTCAGATCCTTCCTGTTCATGATCTCAGCCAGCTTGTTCACAGCCTGATTTAGAAGGAAACAACAAAGAGGGCAGTTAAAAAAGCAGTTTACAGACAAAGAAGCTTCCATTAGCTGATGATTGCTGGTAAGGTATGGTATAACAGTATGTTCGACGTGAACATTGTTTACCTGAGTTTTGAGGGTTCGCTCTGACTGGAGTTGCTTTTCATAAGCCAGTTTCATCTGTGAGATGGACTGTTCCTCATCCTTCAGCTTCCTAAAGTCTAAAAACATTAAACTTTGTTTCAATACAATCAAACAATTGAATATACAACTCCCTGATTATGATGCACAGAATTTATTAGGATCAATCATTTATAAGAATATTGTTTTAGAATTGCTAGGAGTGAGTCACCAACATGTACGAACTGTTAATGCTCACCTTTCTATTAACAGAGTTAATTTAAAGAACGAGACATACTGGACGTAACTAACAGCAGAAACAATGGCTTAATGCATGCAGATGAGAATCTTGACTATTTAGTCGGTACAAATATGTAGATAATATAGTCTAGCCCCAGACGGGGTACCATTACTATAGGGTACAATGTCTGCTTTTTATACAAGGGCATCATTTCATTGGTTTACAGATTTTAAAAGTTAACCAATACTAGAAATATTCCTAATCAATTATATACCTACTGCTGCCTGTGGCAATAATACCTGCAGGTAATGTAACAACATTAATGGTGCCCCGTGTGAGGGACACTAATTTGCACCTACAATGACATGATTTGTTTCACTGTAGTTTTAAATATGAAATATTAGAAGATGAAAACAGTGTAAGAAACCACTTGTCATTAACTTATTTTAAAACAAAATATATACAAATCATAATAAAAAGCCTTTTACCATCCAGTGCCTCCTTCAGCTTGTTGTTGAGCTCCTCCTTCTCGTTAGCCAGGTTTGCTACATCACTGGTTAGTGTGCGGTTAGCTTCCTCCAACTGCACACACACACACACACACACACACACACACACACACACACACAAATGTTCAAAACACCTAGAATAACCATGCACAAAATTCTGAAAACTTGAAGCTCACGTATTAACACCATGGCTCCAAACTGCTAAACTCAATTTTGTCTGTTCTCACTCACCACTCTAAATCACAGTTTTTGCAAATCTCTGTAATCACTTCAAAAGTGGTAATGAAATGTACAAACCCCATTTTCAAAAATATAGAGGCTTAAATTGGTATTTTGCAATTGGTATATGCTGCTATGAAGTTCCTGGGAAAAGAACCCCATGTCTATTTCAGCAGGAGAATGCCAGGCCTCATTTAACTCTAGTTAAAACAAATTGGTTAATAGACATAGAGTGCATGTGCTTGACTGGCCTGCCTGCACCCCATATCTGTCTCCTAATAAAAAATACATGGTGCATGATGAAAGACAGACAGCGGCAGCCACAGATTGTTATGCAGAAGGGCACAAATTCCAAACACAATCACTATCTTCAATTTCCACACAATTAAAAGAAAAGGTGGTGTGACCGAGTGGTAAACATGCCTCTGTCCCAACTTTTTTGAGGGTGTGACGGGCATCGGTTTTTAAATTGTTTATATTTAACAAACAGAATTAAGTGAAGGTTCAAGTTTCTCAACTTTTTGGGAAATGGGGATTGTACTTTTACCACAAAGTCCATTAGGGCTTAACTAGGGCTTCTTAACTTCCATTGAGCTTCCACACTAGGCTGCGTTACTGACCAAGCTGATGGTGGTGTCCTTATCTGAGAGTTCCTGTCTGTGTCTGGCCATCATCTCTTTAATCTCCAGCTCCTTCATGATCTTCTCCTTTTCCAGATCAGAGTACTGCTCCTCCGCTATCGAACGTGCTAGCTGCTCTGAATCTGCTTTCGTCAAGGTGATCTCCAACTGAGCGGCCAGAGAATCCCTGTAGTGCACACACATACACACACTTAAGAATGCTTTATGTTCAAGGTCAAAACCTTTTTTAGAAATAAAATTTCTGGCCGAAGAGAGCCACAGACTAGCACTTGCCTCCTCTGACACATGTGCAGTCAACCAGCGAAGGTTTCCACACAAAGCCGCAGTCAATACAAAGAGTAGTGCTATGCCCTGTGTGAAGCCCTTACCACTCGGTTCAGAGCCTAGACCAGTACTTGGGATCAGATACTACAGCGGCAACAGGCCCCATATGTCCATCCCTCCCGCAGACATTGCCAGTTATGTCTGTAAGATGCCCAGTCAAGTCGGTCGCACCGCTGAGATTCAAACTAAAGAGCTAGAATAGCGGACCTGTGCCACCGAAACACTTAAGTATCTTCGGGGATTGTGATCTAGCAGATTGATTTAAGGTGGCAATAACAACACCTACAAATATGTTTGGAGACTGCAGGTGTTATAAACATTTTGGTTTGTAGAAAAAAAACACAGTGCTTCGTTCTTTTGTGCTTATTCAATTAGTTTAATCAGAAAATTTGTAATACTGACGCTCCCCTAAAAATCATGTCTCCCCACCTTTCAACACACACTGTACTCACCTCTCCTCCTGTAGCTCCTGCAGGTTCTGCTGCATGTCTTTATAAAGCTTGTTCCTCTCCTCACACTCCTCCTTTAACTCCCTCACCTGAGTCTTATAAAGTGTCTACACACACAGGCACACACACACATTTTGTAATACACATCATAGTTAAAATATGAAACAGCATTCACAACCACACTGGTTCTGACCTTTTCCGCTTACCACAACCTGCAAGCTGTCTGAGACAACAATTGGTTTTGCTAATGTCTTATGTATAGTCATCTTATTAAAGCAAACTGCATTGCAGGTGTTTTAGCATGCTAGCCGTTCTAAGCCAATGTACAGGGGTTGGACAAAATAACTGAAACACCTGGTTTTAGACCACAATAATTTATTAGTATGGTGTAGGGCCTCCTTTTTCGGCCAATACAGCGTCAATTCGTCTTGGAAATGACATATACAAGTCCTGCACAGTGGTCAGAGGGATTTTAAGCCATTCTTTTTGCAGGATAGTGGCCAGGTCACTACGTGATGCTGGTGGAGGAAAACGTTTCCTGACTCGCTTCTCCAAAACACCCCAAAGTGGCTCAATAATATTTAGATCTGGTGACTGTGCAGGCCATGGGAGATGTTCAACTTCACTTTCATGTTCATCAAACCAATCTTTCACCAGTCTTGCTGTGTGTATTGGTGCATTGTCATCCTGATACACGGCACCGCCATTGGATGCACATGGTCCTCCAGAATGGTTCGGTAGTCCTTGGCAGTGACGTGCCCATCTAGCACAAGTATTGGGCCAAGGGAATGCCATGATATGGCAGCCCAAACCATCACTGATCCACCCCCATGCTTCACTCTGGGCATGCAACAGTCTGGGTGGTACGCTTCTTTGGGGCTTCTCCACACCGTAACTCTCCCGGATGTGGGGAAAACAGTAAAGGTGGACTCATCAGAGAACAATACATGTTTCACATTGTCCACAGCCCAAGATTTGCGCTCCTTGCACCATTGAAACCGACGTTTGGCATCGGCACGAGTGACCAAAGGTTTGGCTATAGCAGCCCGGCCGTGTATATTGACCCTGTGGAGCTCCCGACGGACAGTTCTGGTGGAAACAGGAGAGTTGAGGTGCACATTTAATTCTGCCGTGATTTGGGTAGCCGTGGTTTTATGTTTTTTGGATACAATCCGGGTTAGCACCCGAACATCCCTTTCAGACAGCTTCCTCTTGCGTCCACAGTTAATCCTGTTGGATGTGGTTTGTCCTTCTTGGTGGTATGCTGACATTACCCTGGATACCGTGGCTCTTGATACATCACAAAGACTTGCTGTCTTGGTCACAGATGCGCCAGCAAGACGTGCACCAACAATTTGTCCTCTTTTGAACTCTGGTATGTCACCCATAATGTTGTGTGCATTGCAATATTTTGAGCAAAACTGTGCTCTTACCCTGCTAATTGAACCTTCACACTCTGCTCTTACTGGTGCAATGTGCAATTAATGAAGGTTGGCCACCAGACTGGTCCAATTTAGCCATGAAACCTCCCACACTAAAATGACAGGTGTTTCAGTTATTTTGTCCAACCCCTGTAGTTCTTGCCACACGCTCCATCTTTATTTGACACTTTTCATTTTCTTATATCTCATGTGTTGAATGCAGCAGATCTGATCAGCTTAAAGATCTGA
This sequence comes from Trichomycterus rosablanca, assembly GCF_030014385.1. Classification (NCBI taxonomy): domain Eukaryota; kingdom Metazoa; phylum Chordata; class Actinopteri; order Siluriformes; family Trichomycteridae; genus Trichomycterus; species Trichomycterus rosablanca. The sequence continues at coordinate 11,678,670 of NC_085992.1, forward strand.
GTGACTTTAATAAGACCAAATCATTATGGCCAGAAGACTGAGTTAAAGTATCTCCACGCTTATACTTCTTAGCCTCGCAGATGAACTAAATGCTAGAAAAAACAACATGATGCTGCTAAAGAATGTGAATGTAAACAGTCTTACTGAGAAATACTGCTCAGCCTCCAGCTGGTCCTGCAGCTCCTTCATCTGACCATCTGAGTCCTGTCGTTCCCTGTTACACACACGCACACTTAAATTAGTATCCAGCTACTCGATAAATCATCACATTAATAATGATAATAAGGAAAAGGCCCAACACAACTACAGGTCCCATAATGCATGTCTTAATCACAAGCATGCTAGGCTTGGTGGATTCTGAGTAGGAAATTCCTATACTGCTAATTTTGTGAGATGGAAAGCAACTGGAGTATCCAGAGTAAACACACAGACACGGTATCTGAAATATGAGGTTCAAACCCAGCTCTCCAGGACCCTAAATCTGCACTGCACCCACCCTCCCTACATCAGCAGTGTATGTCCTTAAACAGAAATTGCTGCTAGTGGTTAAACTAATGACCAGCCCCAGGTGCATTGTGGGAGGACGTACTTGCGTAGCTCCATGTTCTGTTTCTCCAGGGTGCGCTTGATATCCAACAGATGATTGATTTCCTGTTTGAGCTGTTTCTCCGATGTTTTTAAAGTGCTGAGCTGCTGGTTCTGAACCTTCAGGTCGTTCTGGGTCAGAGAGCGCTTCTGCATCTCCTGCTCGATCTTCAGAGACAGGTTCTTCACCTGAAACACAACGCATGGCATGTGAAATTTTAAATGCAGGGGTCTTGATATGATACACACTGCGAATGAATGAGCAGACCATGAAAGTCACAGCAGTTTAAACACATAATGTGCATACATTTTAATTAATGGTTTCGCCAATATAAATAGGCCTAGTTCGATTGCACCTATTAAAAAGTAAAGAAAAGGAATTAAAAAGAAGACTCAAACCTACACCTTATACTGGAATGGTCAGATTTATTCAAGAACCACCAAAACAGATCTGCTGATTTTTAAAAGCACAAGTATAACTACCCACAGTCAAGAGAGTGTTACAAGACAATCAGTTTTCTTTTGTATTCGAAGCCAGAGGGTGTATGTTTTTTAAAAGAGCAGACTCATGGCAACGTAAAGCTAGTTTGACAGTGTGGACCAGCAGATGACTAGTTCCTAGATTACATTTAAACTTCTTCTCAGTATTAGTTGGCAGTTTGACAGTGTTTCTCCTCAATCCTGGCAAGAGACTACTGTTCCATGTACTTGTTAATAGATGCAGTTAATCTAGCCTTATTTACATCAGCAAACTGAAGTCATTACCTGCATAAAATCATGATCATGACAAGGAATTACATCATTTAATTTTCCGAGACTGGCGTACCTCTTCAGTCAGGTGATCCTTGTGTCGTCGCAGTTCCTCAAGTTTCTGCAGAGCTTGTTTGTAGTCACAGTCCAGCATGGAGTTGTGTTTCTCCAGCTCCAGCAACCGGTTCTCCACCTGCATCTTCATACTGTGTTCCGACTGCAGCTTCTGCTCCAGGTCTAAAGACACACACACACACAACACTGCTGTTATACTCAAACACAGCACTAGCCCAGTCAGCAATACCCCAAAATCATCCAACTATTCTTTGAGGACAGTCTGAAAAGAGCTGCTTGTGGTGGTGCCTGAGCTAGTGAAGCAATTTCCCCCACAATAAAAGATGATACTTGACTAGAACCTCATGAATCAGGATTGTAACCTAGTTAGCAACTAATTAATAAACATTTTACTACATTTATAGAGGTAATGAGGAGCAGAATGGTCACTAATTATATGTAAAGTACAAAGAGCAACAACGATTTCAATTTAGACTACAGCTTTGCCTTGATCTTGTCTCTACATTTGCAGATTTGAACTAAACAGGATTTCATAGTGGAGTAAATATATGTAGATATATAGATAAATTAGGAGGGTTGTGTCAGGAAGGTCATCTGGAGTCAAAACTTCAAATCAAATGCCAAATCAAGTATGTGAAAGAATTATCCCCTGTAGCAATGCCAAATGGGAGCAGCCCAAATACCTACAATTTGTTGTTGGACCTGCAAGGCTGTGTGCTGGCTTTGGAGATGCCAGCTCTTTGTCTTGCTACCATGAAAAATCAGTAATGTGTTGTTCTCCTGCAGCAATCATTGTATCTCATGCAACATTTAGCATCAGATTTGCTTTAATAATAGGGTGTTATGACATTTTCCGCATTCACGGGGTCTTGCCCCCCAGTCGCTGTATTAATGCCAGAAACGAGTCTGTTTTTCGGTGCACAGTTATGAGAAATCAAATCCACATTCGCATTATTTGGCAGATTCAGCCTCCAGCATTAACAGGTGAGGTCTGTAACTGTCCAACATCAGCAATCATTTTTCTACTGTCAAATTTAACCATTCATTCTGGTTCTGAAAATAAAGCAGATGCCCTAACACCACCTCATGGAACCCAGGGGTCCCTGGGCCCCACCCTGAGATCCACAAACTTAAGAGTTTATTATTAGGAGTATGTGAAGCCCTCATACCCTTCACTGCTTCACTCTTGGCTCCCTCGATGGATTCGCTGATCTTGTTTTTATCAGCGAGGCGAGTTTTTGTAGCTTTATGAGAAGCTTCCTCCTGTTCCAAACTCTGCTGCAGCACCTTCAGCTTATATGTCATGTCAATCTCATGGTTGCTCTTCTCCTATTGGATCAAACACAGGGGGAGGGACTTTAGAAAGCAGGGGACAGGACAAAAAGACTGAGAGGAAGAGTTTGTGTGTGTGTGTCTTACCTTCTCCAAGTCGGTGAGTTTGTCCTGTAGTTTTCTCTTTTCGGCTTCAGCTTTGGACAGAGCAAGTCTGCCCTGCTTCACCTCGTCCTCCAGACCAGAGAGACGCGCTGGGGAAAATGTTGTAACATTTTTAATTAATGACAAATACTAAATAAAAAGTGTGACTAAAAATGGACTTAATGTTGTGTTAATTATTAATTATTTAATTAACTGATAAAATAATATTTACTTTTTTCTATATACATTTTTCTTTTTTCTTTCAGCTTCTTCCATATTTAGGTGTCACCACAGTTTGCATATTAGACATGGCTTTTTTTTTTTTTACACCAGATACCCTTCCTAACTTAACCCTCCTTATATTATCGTTCGGGACCTGCACTGAGAGCACACTGACAAGTGCACCTCCCACCTCTGTCTGGGCTCTTCAGTCACACCCCACCTGGCTAGCATTATTTACTGTTGTGCCACCCAAGCAACCTTAGTTTATTTAATATTGCTTTATTATTGGACCATATCCATATCTCTGCAGGCATTGCTCCAGTTCCATGTTTCTGCATATTTTATTAACGAATCACTCTTTAGTTGCATTTTTCCTAAGCAGTAAAATACACTAGCCCACTACCGGTCAGATTCGAGCCTCCACTGGGAGTGGGGTGGGAAAAAGTTTGGCCGAACTGCATAGACATTATGAGGTGCAGTTGTCAGTGCACTCTTAGTGCTGGTCCCAGGCCTGGATAATACTTATTAGAAAGGTTGCATCAGGGCGGGCATCTGGCATGAAAACTGTACCAGATCAGGTATGCAGACCATAATGATCCGCTGTGACAACACATAAAAATATGAAAGCAGCCGAAAGTAAAAAGTCATGTAAAAATCAGTGCACAAAAAAGTGTTGGAAGTTGGATGGAAGTAATTTTCACACACAGACACACACTAAAGAAGAGTGATTATTAAATCTCACCCTGCAGGTCATTGATGGTTTCAGACCGATGGGCGTGCTCTCGTTTCTCGGTATCGAGTGCTGCTTGCAGGTTGATGTTTTCTTTCTCCAGCGTGAGTTTACTGTTCTCCAGTACACAGCATTTATCCTGCAGCTCCCGTACATGAGCTTCTAACTGCTGCAGCTGTTTACTGCTGTCCGTCTGGGACTTCCTCAACCTGTTCGCTGCTTCTGATTCAGCTCGGAGCAGAGTGTTCGCTTCATCTAGCTGTGCAACACCACAAACAATGCCATTAATTACAATACGGTAAATATAATGGATAGTGTTCGCTTCATCCAGCTGTGCAACACCACAAACAATGCCATTAATTACAATACGGTACATATAATCGATTCGGCTTGGAGCTGAGTGTTCGCTTCATCCAGCTGTGCAACTCCACAAATGACATTAATTACAATACTGTAAATATAATGGGCTCAGCTTGGAGTGGAGCGTTTGCTTTTTCCAGCTGTGCAACATCATAAACAATGCCATGAATTACAATACTGTAAATATAATGGACTAAACTCAGAGCAGAGCGTTTGCTTTATCCAGCTGTGCAACACCACAAAGAACGACATTAACTACAATTACTGTAAATATAATCGATTCGGCTTGGATCAAAGTGTTCGCTTTATCCAGATGTGCAACACCATAAACAATGACATTAATTACAATACTGTAAATATAATGGATTCAGCTCAGAGTAGAGTGTTCGCTTTATCCAGCTGTGCAACACCACAAACAATGCCATTATTTACAATACTGTAAATACAATGGACTCAGCTTGGAGTGAAGCATTTACTTCATCCAGCTGTGCAACACCACAAACAAGGCCATTAATTACAATTACTGTAAATATAATAGATTCAGCTCTGAGCAGAACATTTGCTTTAACCAGCTGTGCAACACCACAAACAATGACATTAATTACAATTACTGTAAATATAATTGATTCAGCTTGGAGAGTTCGCTTTATCCAGCTGTGCAACACCACAAACAATGCCATGAATTACAATATGGTAAATATAACCGATTTGGCTTGGAGCTGAGCGTTCGCTTCATCCAGCTGTGCAACTCCACAAACAATTACAAGAATTATAATACAGTAAATATAATTCATTCAGCTTGAAGTGGAGCATTCGCTTCATCCAGCTGTGCAACACTACAAACAATGCCATGAGTTACAATACTGTAAATATAATGGATTCAGCTCGGAGTAGAGTTTGCTTCATCCAGCTGTGCAACACCACAGATAACGCCATGCATTACAGTATTGTAAATACAACTGGAGCGTTCACTTTATCCAACTGTGCATCAAAACCACAAATAAACAACACACAACACTACAAGAACAAATCTTATACAGGATCACCTGTGTGTGTGTATGTGTGTGTGTGTGTGTGTGTGTGTGTACCTGTCTCTGAAGGTGGATGTTCTTCTCATTGGAAATGTGTGAGTTCTGGTTTCTCTTTTTCATCTCCTCCAGCTGATCCCTCAAACTGTTCACTAACAGTAAACAATACATAATAAAGTGCACGTCAGTCCAAACAATTGGCTACAGAATTATTGGCACCCTTGGATTTTTGGCATCACTTAAAACTATACATGCTTGAGTGGTGCTGAGTTGAATCTCCGCATTCCTGTCCGCATTACAGGAGAAGCCTCAGGTCTGTCATGTTGACAAATGCAGGGATGCCAGTAATTCTGGAGCTGAACCCGTGTGTGTTTGTACCTTCATTTTCGAGGCAGCGTTTTCGATCTGCTTCGTTCTCGGCTTTCCGGTGACTTTCCACACTCTTGTGCTGCAGCAGAGCTTTCTCTCGTTCCAACTGTCTGAGGGATGATTCCAGAGCTTTCCTACTGTTCATCTACACACACACACACCCACACATTTATGAGTTAATCTACAGAGTTTAAAAAAAGTACAAAAGTATCTCGTTATTATGTTGAGGTGCTACTGCAGTGAACAAACCTCTTCCTCCAGCTCTTTGGTGATCTTGTCGAGTCGGGCACTGCTGGTTCTGTACTTGTGTTCTATATCATCTTTAGCCTGCATTTCATTATTCAGCTGTTCCTCCAGACAGTGTAACTTCTTCTGAAGCTGCACGCACATGAACGCACACACATACATAAACCCACATACATAAACCCACATGCACCTGTGAGTCCAAACCACTTAAAAAAACATAGGAATGGAAACCATAGGTACAGAGTCAAAGCAGCATTTCTCCAGAATTGATTATGAGCTTGTGAACTCACCTCAGCACTGTCCTACAAGACAGAGACAGAAAGGACAAGTGAGCATAGCTGCCTGCGAACAAAACAGTCTGTGCACATTTGGTTACTTTAAATTAACATAATAAAAATGCTAACAAGAGTTCGCCTTGACAATAAACATCAAAGCAATCATTAGCAGATTGACTGTTAGCCAGCTTCACAGATAGTCAGCTTAAGTAGGTAAAGTCTACTGACCATAGATTCTGAGGGGTGGAACTTCATGCAGCAGTATTTACACGATATGGCCGAAAGTATGTGGATATCTGACTATCAGCTTGTTGGACATGGCATTCCAAAACCATATGAAGTAATGTGGAGATCCCCCTTGCTTTGCAGCTATAACAGCCTTCACTATTTTGGAAAAGCTTATTAACAATAATTTGAACTGTGTCTGTGGTAATTAGGGGCTATTAAGTCTAAAATCATTTGTGAGTTGAGGAATTTATGTTGGACTAAAAGGTCTGGCCTTTAATCAAAGTTTCAATTCATCCCAAAGCTTTCAAGTGGGGTTGATGCAATGGTCATGCAACAGGAAACGGCCTTTCCTAAAGAGTGGCCACAAAGTAAATCACTTTATACACCTGTCAGCAATGTGTGGCCAAATGATCTGAACTTAATAAATAAGAGGTGTTCACATACTTTTGGCCACATAATTTATGGTTTACAGAGTAAACGTGAAGGAAAAATGCTACTGTAACTAGTGTGTGTTACCTCGCCCTTGGTGGATGTGGTACTCTGTGCAGAACTATTGGAAGCAATCAGCAACCTAAAGGTAAACAAACATGAATTAGTGCTGTTTACAAACACTCACACACAGGGGAACTGAGTATATCTGAATTGGGACAAAAAGAAAAAATAAAGAAATGAGAGTAGAAATAAACTCACTGGTCCTCTTTGAAATAAGTGAAGCCAACGAAGGGTAGCTGGTTTCCAACGAAAGCTTTAGGCAGTGGAAACGTCTCCACATCACCCTTATCGTCCTCGATTTCATCAAAATTACTTGTATCAATGTCACTGCTCAGCTCTGGTACAACGGGAGCCACAGCTGTACACAGATGAAAAAAAGCCTGCTTAATGCACTGAAAAGAATAAATACTTATACATGACCCAGAGTGAGACACATGGCTGCAGGCAGCATTGTTCCACATCATTTTGGCTGTATAGTGTACGTGTCTTTTACAAGTGTAAACAAATAAATACTGACGTATACACAATCCAAAAAGACATAACGTTTGACTCACTGTCTCGGATGGTATCAAAGGTCCACTGGTCATTTTTGAAAAAGGGGTGTTTTTTTATTTCCTCTACGCCATTCCGCCCTAAACGTACCTCCCTGAAATGAAATGAAAAAAAAAAACAGTACTCATGTGAAAACATGCAGGTGGAGCAACTATAACTACAATGATGAAAACAATCCCATGATGCCATTTACCTGTCAGTAAGAAATGCACAGATGATACTTTTGGCCTCTTTGGAGATCTCAACATCATCAGGGAAGTTGAGTGAATTCTTGTGGTCCATGATCTTACTGTAGGTACCAACCAGAGAGTCAGCATAGAACGGGGTGTCACCTGGTCAACATACACAATCATTAAAAAATTACAGACAGAGAAGTTTCTTATGAATAAACACAGATTTGGAATTATTGACACCCTTGGTGTGAATACTTTGTAAGAGATTGTTTCAAATAAACTCTAAAAACATGTTTCTACTTTGTCATTATCAGTGAATTTATGAAGACAACACAAACTCAAGGGGTCGGAATACTTTCTGAATCCACTATATATATGGCATCATGGACCCCATAAAGTACCAGGAGATGTTTACTAAAACCTGGACTGCCTTTGCTAAAAATTTAAAACCAACTGTTTGATCTTCCATGATGAAAATCATCCAAAACATACAAACATGGCAGTCCCAATCTCCTGACCCAAACCCTACTGAAAAACTGTGGTTTAAAATACCTGAAAGTCCCTATCAGGTGCCTTGTTTTGTTTTTTTATCTTATCTAACATTATTGAAGAAGACTCAATTATGTTATTTTGGCAAAAGATGGCAAAATTTCCTGAAATATTAAATTTTTTCCTTAATATTTGCACAGACATTTTTACACAGCTGTTGCACTACTGACCTACGAGCATCTCGAAGATAAACACTCCCACAGACCACCAGTCACACTCGCGCCCGTAGTACCCGTCCCCGCCCTGTGATTTCAGCACCTCGGGAGAGATGTAATCAGGAGTACCAACCGCCGTGTCACAGTGCACCATGCCCGTCTGGAAATAAAGTAAACATTACACTTAAATGTCAGTGGAACTAATCACAAAAAAAGAAGCAGCTAGCATTTCTAAGGAAAAGAAATATGACAGTATGGCCTATAATGCTACAGAAACTAAAAGGGTATAAAATGAAGTAAGGCAGCAAAACTTTCTGTCTAATCTAAGCTAGCCCTGGATGATTGTTATGCCATATTCATAACTGTGATTGATTTGTGTTACTATTATTAGCCGCTAACACTAGCTATCTATTGCTATTTTGCCACTGCGCAGCACTTTAGAATAAATCAGTGATCCAAATCGTAGGGGTTGTTCCCATTGCCAATTGACCCGGACTGTACCAGAGCACCTGTGCTAAATTTGGTTACCCTTCTTGATCAAAAACCTAGCATATAAGAGCTGACTGTAAAGGTCGAGAGAGAAACGGTGCAATCAATCAAAATCTCCACTGGACTGAAACAATTCAAGCGCCATGTTTAACCCACTTTATCTCAATTACATTACAACAGTGTCCAGAAAAAAACTTAGGTTTATTAGCAAGTTAAGTATGATATGAAGAGTTCTGGATTTGGATGTGTACTAAATTAAGTACCCTGTAATGGAAAAGGGGCACAGCTAACAGAAGCTAACCGGACAGAATTTATTACAGCAGAATTACATAAAATCTGCTACCCTGCTATCATACGCTAACCTAAAAGGCATTCTGAAATGATTATTGTTGCTAATAAATGTAGCTAAATGCTAAACATGAATTAAGCATCCTCCCTGCTTAAAGTAATAAGATGTAGAAGCTTGTTTACTAGTGTTAGATTGTTGGTGTTACTGGTGTTAGATGTAAACATGTGCAAAAAAACAACAAATTGCATAATTTAACATAATTGCTTCCCAGTAAAACCACCACTACCCAGTTCCCACTGACACACTTTTTCCCAAAGGAGTGGAAGCTGTTATAGCTAGCTGCAAAGTAGCAACCACTGCATATAAATTCTTAGGAGTTTGGAACGAGATTTCCAACAAGCTCATAGTTAGGAGTCCATATACTTTTGGGCATCGTATTTTGGCTTCAGTTGTACCGTATCGCCAACCGTTATAACCTGCTCATTTCTTCAACACACCGACATAGTGCTACATTCAAAGCGATTTCAGGAGTGAGTTCTGCATCTGCCCACTAGGTGATGATGTGGGATTGTACAAGGTCCTCAAACCAAACCGTCACAAAATCACATTGGTATCATAGTGGCAGCGTTTCAACTACATAAAAGAAGATTTAAAAGATGAAGTAAAGTTCAGAGCGATTGTGTCTGGAAAAAAAGAACATAGAGTGTCCATACTTTAAAAAGAACCTATGTGCAACCTATAACGAATATGCATCATCCTCTGCCTTCCTCTTATTGGTGGATCTTTGATGAGCCTGGCAGCAGGGCCTGCAATGCAACATTTTGGACACTGCCAAAAATTTTTGGTCGAAATCAGCCCTCCAAGACCACATAAACTTACTCAAAATTGATAGAAATCTTTTCTAATTAATAATCATTTTGTCTGCATCGGTGAATCAGGCCAGACAAAGCAAATCACAGCAGACTCTGAGTCACCACTTACCGAGTCCATCTTCATGCAGGTGCCGAAGTCGGCGAGTTTGAGGTGGCCATTGCGGTCGAGCAGCATGTTGTCAGGTTTGACATCACGGTGGATGAAGCCCATAGAGTGGATGGCGTCTAAAGCCATGACCACTTCGGACGTGTAGAATTTGGCCCATTTTTCAGGAACGTCGTACGTACTGGTGAGGTTCACCAGGTCTCCACCTGGCATGTACTCCATTACCATGTAGAGGAAGCGGTCGTCCTGAAACGCACAGCACAGCTAGAGAAAAAGTAAAGAGAAAGAGGAAGAAATTATCATACAGAGTTTATAGTAACATCCTACATTAACCTGAGTAACTTTTTAACATACTTTAGGAACTAGTTTTAATTGTGGAGGCTTTGTGGTTGAGGGTTTAGGCTTCATCACCCTCAAGCTGCCACTTCAGCACAAGAACTGTATACTAAATGGCCAAAAGTATTTGGACCCCTGAACATGACCTTGCTGAACATCCCATTCCAACAAGTTCATGGTCTGGTGTCCACAAACTTTTGGCTCTGTAGTTAATAATTTATTCACAATATATAATTTTTGTGTCCTGTACCTGTACGACCCAGGGACTGTGGGCGAAGGCCATGATGTCTCTCTCCTCCCAGAAGAAAGCTGAGTCTGAGCGCTTAATCATCTCAAACTTGCTCAATAACTTCATCGCGTACACCTTCTGAGATGCCCTGTGTCTCACCTGTATTCACACACACCCACACCATCAGTTTAAAGGTACAAATGAAAAGTCCTGCAGAACTATCGTTGAGCCGCAGCCTCCGATTAACCACTTCAGTCAAGGGGGTGCCCTGGTAGTGCATCAGTCCAATACACCAGCCCACCAGCTCTGAACCTGGGGTTTGGATAGCAGTGGTGTCAGCGACCAGGTAAGGTGCTCCACAGACAAATTTAGCCGTGTCTAAACAATGAAAGTTCATACTGGGAGTCAGATTCTTGCAGTTGCAACAGCGAGTCCTACTGTCTGGTTTGAGGTGCCAGCACATACGACAGAGGAATACAGAGAGCATATTGTGGTCCTCTGTCCCTGTCAAAGCTCTCTGTAAAAATGTCTGGTAAAAAGGAGTAAACGTCGAAATAACCACCATTCCCACCACTTGACTCATGTTAATACTTTTAAATGAGGTGGCATTATTGCTGTTGAACTGTTTTATCAACACATCAGCTTTCTAAACAATGTACCATTGAATTTCCTATTAGTATGACTTTTTTTATTCTCCATAAATAATTATTACTCAAAATAATCGCACGCACGCACGCACGCACGCACGCACGCACGCACGCACGCACGCACGCACGCACACACACACACACACACACACACACACACACACACACACACACACACAGAGAGCTCTCACCAGTTGCACTTCTCCAAACGCTCCTCTGCCAATCACCTTCACTTTGTCAAAATCTTCTGGCTTCATCTGCAAATCCCTGACTTCACCCATTACTGTCTCATCTACACACACACACACACACTTATGTTAGTTATTTTTCATCAGAAACTGCATGAACATTGTTTTACAACAGGAAATGTAATAGAACCCATTTTTAAATGTTCACACTGCGAAAAAATCATTTCAAGATTTTCTCAGTTTGATCGTACAGCATGAATGTTCAGTGTCACCCACACACTGCTTCAATGTCTTGCTGAATTTAGCAGAGTTTAGCACATATCTTCTCCTGGGAAACAGAGTGGCATTTACTTGTTATGTAGTAGATTGTATAATTTTTTTAACCGTACAATTTTTTAGTGTCACCCTCCTGAAAAACACCACCATAACAGTATTAGTGATGCTTGCTGGTGAGAACAAAGTTTACAGATATCAAAATAACAACTCTGCTTCTGTTTACATTGTAGCTTGATGTGTTTTGTTGGTGCTGAATTGGTTTTTCAGCCAATGTCCTCATGATACCCAGATGAAACCCAGATGGACAGTGAGAGAAGAATTAAAGAACTGGTACTGTAATTACTATGATATGAATAAGAAAAAAGCTCAACAGATCAGCGCCACGATTCAGAAAGAAATCTATCAAATTATACAGGCAGATGCTTTGCAGTCCGAGTGTTGAGTCATTCTTCCACCGAGCTAACTAAACAACACTCTGCTAACCCTCCAGTCACTATAGCAACGAGGAAATGAGGATACAGAACGGATGGATGGAGAATTTATTCAAACTGAACTGAGAATAGGTCAGCACAGCGCAGCTAAAGTGGGTGCCGGACAGCAACTTTGCTCCTGTGAATCTGAGATCATTCCTCTCAGTCAGTCTGTGAGAAGTCTGCCCTTTTGTTCCAATGTCTGAGTGGATTTTGGATTGTTGGAAGTTGGATTGGCTGCTCCAAATTACCCCTACTTGTGCATTCCGATTATTCCTGACACTAAATTTCACAACATCCTTTTTATGATTTTAATGAAACATCATCTTACTGACCCTAAAATGACCATAAATCATAATGTGTCAATATTAAGAAAAATCATAAGCAATACAGACTTAACAATTCTGCACAAAGACCTAAAGATAAGAAAACTACAAACTTGAAACTCAATGTAAAAAGCTTCCAAATTAGTTTCTTGTCGTTAGTAAGACAGGCTTGTGGCACCAATTAAAAAAAATGAACGAATTAATTCAAACTTGTTTTTCAGACACTTTTATCCTAAAGCACCTCATAAATGAGACTGTGTTCAATCCAAGCAACTGGGGGCTGTTAAGGGTCGTGCTAATGGACCCAACAGAGGCAGCCTGGCAGTGGTGCACCTTAAACCTTTAACCTTCCTATCCAGAGTCAATCTTCAATGCTGGTCCACCACTGTCCATACTCTTAACAGCTGTATTCTGAACAACAACTGACCCTATGTAATAACAACAATTGCTTTTATTATTGCAGCATTTTTCATTTCAGTTCAGAGTGCAATCAACCCCTACTGCAAATTAGGTTTATTAGTAAATGTATGTTCAGCTGTTTGAAATAAACCAAACAAGAACAATTTAATTAATAAGTGTTTTTTTCAAAATGCACCACAAACAAAATAAAACAAAACTGGAACTTGGGTCTATAGATTAGCAGAATGTCTGGAGGAAAAATAATTTTGTGGCACTGGAAACCTGCAGCATGTGGAGAGCAAGATGGATTTAATCAAGTATAAGGAAATCCTAAGAGGAAACATGCCGTGTGTGAGGAAGCTGAAGCTTGGGCATCATTGGACCTTTCAACAAGACAATGAACCCAAGCATACCACAAAATCCACGAAGACTTGGTTTCAGAAGAATTTAAGTGAACTGGAGGGCACTGTCCATGAGAAATGGACTAAGTTTCCTCATGAATGCTGTCAGAAGTGGGAACCTGGCTATGCATCACGTTTGCAGCAGGTGATAAGAGAAGAATGGTCTTTACTAGGTACTAAAGACTTATGAAGGGGTTGAATAATTCAGAGACTGCAGTAGTCATTAAAAGTGGTATTTTATGTTGAATTTGGAGAAACCATTTGTTATATCAGTTGTGTTAAGTTATTTAAATTGTTCTTGTTTGATTGGTTGATTGCAAACAGCTGAATTTTGTAAATCTTGCTAATAAAATTAAATTGCAATGGGGTTGAATCATTTTGATTGCTATTATATAAACAGGGATTACATTTAATAAACCGGACGAGCTGTGACGAATCCTAGTCATTAAAAGAAGTCTTGCAGGGGCTGAACAAAGTAATTCAGATGGGCTATACGGCTTTAGGATATCAGCAAGATATGCATAAGACAAAACATTTAAAATGATTAAAAGTAGCAGCAGGACTTCAATAATGATTGTAAAAAATATATATTCAGCTTTTGATATTATATTTTTAATATAAGAAGGCACTTTACAAATGTACAATACATCTCTCACAGCTGGAGGCTATTTTGAATGTTTCGGAAGTTTAAGATAACAGAACATGTTGGTGCTGATGCCCATTCTGCTCTTTGACAATAACATTGATCATGTGACACAAACACATTCCACATCACAAGAGTTCTTGACTACAAATGTGCACGGATCGCCACCTAGTGACTAAAATAGAAATGTTCATAGTTTATCTTCTAGATTTGAGGAAGCCTGTCTACCAAATATTTGGTTTGGATCACTGTAACTACCAGTATATAGAGACACAGATCATTATCAGACATGCTGCATTTTAATACTCACATCTGTTCAGGAAGGTTTCGATGTTCTTGTTCTTGCGTAATGCAGGGAAGTTCAGATCTAAAACCAGTGCATTCATAGAGTCCTAGAAGAGAAAAAAAATGAGTCAACAAAAAAACTGAGGATCAAAACAGCTATTTAGAGAAAACAAATGTCAAGGTTCGCATAATTGTTACAAGCCTGAATTGCTACAAACCCATTATACAGTAGTCTAAAAGTAGAGAGGGTTAAGGGCCTTGCTCAAGGGTCCACGAGTGGCTGCACTTGGATTTGAACACTCAAAGCTCTGTTAAACAGCTCAGAGCTCTGAGCACTGATACACCACTGCACCGTCAAAGCTAAAAAACTAGATAGTTAAAACCTACTGATTTATTAAATAAACAGATATTATAATGTTTTACTATAATAAATAGATATTAATATATATATACACACATTTATATACATATACAGGGCGGCACGGTGGCTCAATGGGTAGCAGCTGGATTTGATTCTTAGGTGGAATGGTCCAGGTCCTTTCTGTGTGGAGTTTGCATGTTCTCCCTGTGTCCTTGTAGGTTTCCTCCTGGTGCTCCGGTTTCCTCCCACACTCCAAAGTTTTGCAGTCAAGTTAATTGGAGCTACTAAAGTCCTCCTAGGTATGAGTGGGTGTGTAAATGTGTTAGTGAGGGGCAGCACGGTGGCTCAGTGTGTAGAACTGTTGCCCCAAAGCAAGAAGCTCCCAGGTTTGGTTCCCAAGTGGAGGGGACTGGGTTCTCTCTGTATGGAGTTTGCATGTTCTCCCAGTGTCCTTTTAGGTTTCCTCCGGGTGCTCTGGTTTCCTCCCACAGTCCAAAGTTATGCAGTCAGGTCAATTAGAGCTACTGAAGTCCCCCTAGGTATAAGTGTGTGTGTGTGTGTGTGTGTGTGAGAATGTGTGTGTGTGTATGAATGAATGTGTGTCTGAGATATTTAAAGTCCTGGCACTGAATTATATTATGAAAGGACAGCTAAGCAGGAAATGATGTCACAGAACTTCATTACACATTTTGGAGTCTCGAGTGGAATGTGTTATTTCCTCTGTGTGTGTGTGTGTGTCTAAAATAGTTTGTGAAACATGCAGTGTTGGGACAGAGGGTTCAATCAGTCAAACCATGACTAATCATCATCACACACACTTACACAAATGGATCCATTTGTTGTTAGAGCTACATACACACAATTGCTGTGTTATTAGAAACACCTTAATGTTCATGTAACTGAATCTGTCAGTCACGTAGCAGCAGGACAATGTATAAATCATACAGACACGCATCAAGTGTTTCAGCTCATGAATACATGATCAGAGTGACTCTGACTGTGACGTGGTTGTTGGTACCAGACAGGCTGTTTGCAGTCTTAAAAAAAGATGATTTATTGTATTTCAGACGAAAATTTAAAGTTCACATCTCAACGTCTGAAAAAAAAAAAAACAGAATCACTTGAACCCTGTAGAGATGCTGTGACCTGGTGAGACCTGAAAGTAGCAGCTTATGTCTGACAAGCAGGAACAGGTCTAATAAATAAGAGTGATGTGAAAGATGTCACAAGTGTTTAGATGCAGTACTTATTATTAATGGTGGTACAGGCTGTTATTAAGAGGCACTTTTTACATTGCTGATATATGTTTTGGATAACTTTGCTCAATAAATACATAAAATAGTTAAAACAAAAAATCTGCTGTTGTCATCCTAATAATTAAGAAAACAAAGTGATCCAGATGGGCTATATTGCTTTAGGAGATCGACAAGATGTGCATAAAACAAATATTTAGGTTCTTTAAATATATATATTTTTAAATGATAGCTTTTGATATTACGAGGGATCTTCAAAAAGTTTCCACACTTTTATATTTTGGTTGGAAGCTGTGAGGGTGGGAGGAACAGTAACTGGTCGTGTCTGAGACAGAGAGACAGCTTATAGCTTATAATTTTCATGTGATGATTATGTGAAAGCAGAGGTGCATTAGTGGCTACATGCTCAACCAAAAGCATTTTTTGCTGATGGCATTAAAAAGTTGGTACAATGCGGCGCCCAAATGGCGCAGCGGGATATTCCGCTAGCGCACCAGTGCCGATGTTCTGAACTCCTCGGTTCAAAACTCGTCAGTGCCATTGGTCGGCTGGGCGCCATCTAGCGGGCATAATTGGCAGAGCCTGCAGCAGACACGGTTCTGCTAGGGTGGGATGACCGGACTATGTGGGTGGGGTCTTCAAACGCTGTGTAAGGACCCTGATTGGCAGATAAGAGAGGCGTCTGTGCAGAGTGCATAGGTGAAAAAGGGTTCCGCTAAGGGCTGCATGCGGGTCAGAGGAGGAGTGAGCAGCAATATACCCACCTCGACTGCAATCAGGGATCCCCCAGCAGCGGATTTTTTTTTATTATTCCTAATAAATAGAGTAAAAAAAAAAAACTTTTTAAAGAACCCTCTTATATTTTTAATATTTGAAGGCACCTTACAAATGTCCCAAAGCTGGCAGCCACTGAGGCTGGTATGATGATGTAGGTTCATACAGTCTGGAGTGTAGTTTGGATGTTTCAAAGGTTTAAGATAACAAAACATGTTTGTGCTGTTGCCCATTCTGCTCTCTGAGAACAACATTGATCGTTGTGAGACAGACACATTCCACACTGCTGATACAGGTTTTGGATAACTTTGTTCTATAAATACATGAAATAATGGAAATTTTAAAAAGTGCTGTTTTTCAAATTCCCAAAGTGTATTTTAACTTGTTTAATGAACTAAAAAGTTCATTGTAACAATAACTGAGGCCGTCAGAAAGGGGCTAATACGTTTTCCCTCTTATGAAAGTTCAGGCTGTAAAATGTGCAATAAGAAAAAAATATCTGAGTCCATTATCAACACTCCACTGTTCCAGCTGTGGTATGAAAATCCAGCTATAAAAGGCACGAGCAAACACTTTGTTACATTCCATGTTTAAATATAGCAGCTGGAACCGTTACAGGGAGAAACACAGAAACCAACACAGGAACCACAATGTTCAGCCAACATCACTGTAACACACAGCTTGACCATCACACTCACAATGTCATCATCATTCATCATTGTGATCTACATGCAGTCGTCATGAGAATGCAAATTCCACACAGTAAGGACCCGGACCGCCCCACCTGGGGATCAAACCCAGGACCTTCTTGCTGTGAGGCGACAGTGCTACCCACTTAGCCACCGTGCCGCCCTTTTTAAACTTTTTTTTTTTGCTTTTTATACAAACTGGGGGACAAATTTTGCCAAATTCTTGTAGCCAATAACCAGTTGTCATTAGTCGACCCCTAACCAACAAGCCTAAAGTAACAAAGCAAAATATTCACATATTTTTTAAAGAATTTTTTAGGATTTTTAAAGAAAAGTGCCACATTTTACATCAGTCATTAAATAACACTCATAAATCAAATGATAAAATAAATAGAAGCTACAATACACAGCACAGCCTACCTTAACGATTGAATGTAAACCTAAAACATCCAGCGACGGTGGAAAGCTGTCTCAAATACAAAAATCCTCGTCTGTGTTTTGACACCCCCCTCTGCGTCCACAGAATTGGATGGGAGTTTTCCAAACTTAAGTACCCATAGTCGTGTTTTTAGCTGCTTTACACTTTGACATCTTGGACATTTTGACTCAGCGACTGCTAACTGAATAGCCGTAGGATTGTTAGGACCACCTAATAGTGCAAATGAACCAGTAAATGTGAGACGCTTGAACGCTACACGAATGAAAAATGTTAAATGGCTAAACACAAACCTTCAAGTTTAAATTTCACAGCAAATTGCATATTACACTGGAAAAGGCTCACTTCATGGTCTGTGACGCGGTTAAATTAGGTAGGGCCTTGCTAATAATAAAACAACTTAATAAAGTGAACGTGGTAGAGTAGAAGAACTTCTGCATAAATACAAACAGCATGAGCAGAACCCAGCAATCCAGTACAGGACGGGACTAAATAAACAGGCTAATCCAGGGTATTCCCAGACTTTTTGAGACTCAGGTGACTGTTGTGAAGGTCATGAACAGCAAGGAAGCCTCTGTGTCAGCTTCACTTGAAAACATCATCTTAAGCTTTTTCTTAAAATTGTACTCGTGCGTCTAGAAAAAAATATTTACATTTTGACAGTTTTGTTTTCCTTTAACTGAAATAATGTGGATTTACTTTAGGTTCATCAGCATTTTGCAATAAATCTGGTTAGTATAGAATGAAGAATGCCTTTCAGAATTCATTTATTTGTCATATAAGCATATACACAAGTACAGTACAATAAAGTACTTTATCTGTGTATCCCAGCTGGAGTCAGAGCACAGTGTCAGTCATTGTACAGCGCCACTGGAGCAGACAGGGTTAGAGCCTTGCTCAAGAGCCCAACAGTGATTGATAGTCCAAACTCTACCCACTAGCCTATCACTGTCCCAGGAAGAGCGAGATTACCAACCACACTGGACTTGTTGTCAGGGTTTGTTAAGGAGCAATGTTACTGTGCATCAGATTATCAGATACCTGTACCGGACAGACCGGTACAATGAGTGTTAAAACCACTCTTAAGCTCTTGGGTTTGAATCCCCAGCGGTCCTATGCCAAGCCAAGCATCCAAACTTACTAGACTGCATATTTCTAACATAAAATCAGACATCACGGTCAATAAACCTCGAGCCAGTCCAAAGCCTTGATTAATCGCACAAGGTGTGTTTGAGACAACATGTGTGTTCTTCTGAGATTGCAGTACTTATTAAAAGTGGTATTTTGTGTTAAATTTGGAGAAACCACTTGTTATGTTAGTCGTTTTGAGCTATTTAATTTGTTCTTGCATGGTTGGTTCACTGCAAACAGCTGAAAGTCTGTAAATGTTGCTAATAAAATAAACATACACCACACATCCTAATAAAAAACAACATTACTGGTTAGCAACTAGACTCACAGCAAGCAGCCAGCAATTCTAATCCAACAGTGCAAATCCAACCAACATTACTAGCATCTCCTCAGTGCACCTCCTTTGTGATTTGTTGGTGGATGCTGGAGTTGAAAATCCCTCAGCAGGTGCTTTAATTAGCAGCGAGAGTTCTTCACCACCGACGGTGGCATGACAACATTCCAAACCTCAATCCCAAAAGAGCCTTTCTGCTCAGACTGAGGACAGATCTGATTCAAATGAAACATTCAAAATAAAAACACACCCCCAGCCACACTTGTAGCATACATGTTTATTACAATACTCCTGGAATAATCCTAAGGCAGAGCTCAGCGGTAAAAAAAGGTTGCAGATATTACTGCTTCATTTGCATGTATGTAAACTTTTGACCTCGAGTTTTCCTCTCTGGATAGAGTTTGGCATATTCTCCTATTCATCCAGCTTTCTGTCAGGCTCAGATGGGAGTAATCGAGTGGGTGAGTGAATAAACGTCTTGGCACCCTGGCTAATGTAATGTATTACCATCTTTTGCTCAGGACATGTTCAGGATTCACAGAGACCCTGATCATGATAGGGTGCATACTGAAGGGTGAGAAGACCAAACGACAGACAGCTGGGTGAGAACTGAACAGAACGCTGGTGAATGTTCCTCACCTCCACATGCCTGCATCAGTGTAGAAACCACAGTCCTGCATGAGTCACTCGCAGTCGCGCCACACCGACACACACACACACACACACACACACACACACACACACACACACACACACACACACACACACACACACACACACAAGCGCTACATCGTCCAACGCTCAGGCAGAGGTGTAATTATCACACGCATCCAAATCCACCATCATTATCTCAAACACATTCGGAGGCACTCTCGTACACTCGCGCAAACATTCGCCAACACACAACTGCTCTCAAATTCTCCTTCACACATTTACTTACACGCGAGCACATTCGCTTTTACATTCACACACACAATTATTTGCTAACACACAACTGCTCTCAAATTCTCCTTCACACACATTTACTCTCACACGCAAGCACATTCGCTTTCACATTCACACCGTACATTCGCTAACACACAATTGCTCTCAAATTCTCCTTCACACATTTACTCTCACATACCGTACATTCGCTTTTACATTCACACATCCTATATTCGCTAACACACAACTGCTCTCAAATTCTCCTTCACACACATTTACTCTCACACGCAAGCACATTCGCTTTCACATTCACACACCGTACATCCGCTAACACACAATTGCTCTCAAATTCTCCTTCACACATTTACTCTCACATACCGTACATTCGCTTTCACATTCACACACCGTACATCCGCTAACACACAATTGCTCTCAAATTCTAATTCACACACATTTACTCTCACACGCAAGCACATTCGCTTTCACATTCACACCGTACATTCGCTAACACACAATTGCTCTCAAATTCTCCTTCACACATTTACTCTCACACACCATACATTCGCTTTTACATTCACACATCCTATATTCGCTAACACACAACTGCTCTCAAATTCTCCTTCACACACATTTACTCTCACACGCAAGCACATTCGCTTTCACATTCACACACCGTACATCCGCTAACACACAATTGCTCTCAAATTCTCCTTCACACATTTACTCTCACATACCGTACATTCGCTTTCACATTCACACACCGTACATCCGCTAACACACAATTGCTCTCAAATTCTCCTTCACACACATTTACTCTCACACGCAAGCACATTCGCTTTCACATTCACACCGTACATTCGCTAACACACAATTGCTCTCAAATTCTCCTTCACACATTTACTCTCACACACCATACATTCGCTTTTACATTCACACACCGTACATTCACCAACACACAATTGCTCTCAAATTCTCCTTCACACATTTACACTCACACGCTAACACATTCGCGCACACAAACTTTCACCAACACACACTTGCTCTTGCATTCTCCTACTCACACGTGAGCACATTCGCTCACACAAATATTCAAACACACAATTGTTCTCACATTCTCCTATATGCACTAGAGATGGGACGATCGATCGACTTTCAATCGATATCGGCCGATTTTCAATCAAAATATGCTATCGACGATCGGACGATATTTCCCAAATGTAGCCGATCCGATCACTTGATATATAAAGATCACGTTAAGTTAACAGCTCAGTGAATTGATCCAGACTTTGCGCTACAAAACACGAACCATCACATCACCATTCATCAACCATCATACAGAAACCATCATGAAAGCTCTTCACGACCTAAAATAACAGAATTAACGTTGTGCATCATACATACGATGCAATTTTGCTGACTGAAATATTTACTTTAAAAAGATAATTCAACCCGGTCACATCTGAGCCGATTCTATCAGCACATTATTCAAACTCGTGTTCAGTTTGGTAACTCGTAAGTGGTTCTTGCTTTTGATGTAAATGAGAACAGAAACGTTACAGAGCCAATCAGAGGCAAAAGTTTATTCATTACCAAATTCGTTAGTTCAGGATCATCTGCTAAACTTTTAGGGTAATCAGAACTTTTAGCTCCACAGACGGAACGAGTCTGACTCGGTGACCGCTCTGTGGTAATAGCGGTTTAATTAAGCTTTTTAATTAAGCTTTTTAATGTAAGAAAGTCACACAAAATGTTCTGTAGTAGCTGGTGTTTATTTAAAACCACAGCATTTATTAATAACAGTAAAAACGGAGAGAGAAACTTACGCGTCACATTCGACTCCTGAATCAGAATCATTTAAAGCGACACTGTGAACAAAGCGTTTTTTTAAAGAAACACACACACGCTGTTGCTTTCGGTTTATCTTTTAAGTTTTTTTCAGACTAAACTGGATAACATTAAACCTGTGTGTGTGTGTGTGTGTGTGTGTGGTCAGTTAGACTAATAAGATATGTCTCCTGTGGGTGAAAAAAATAATTGTTTGGATACTTTATTATTTACTGCTGATTTTGCGCTAAAAAAAATCGACTATCGGCCGATTGCCCTGAAAGGAGATCGGAGATCGCAATCGATGCCAAAAAACCCGATCGGTCCATCTCTAATATGCACCTTTGCTCTTCCACACGCATGCCTATTCACTCACATTTGCACACATTTTCTCTCTTGTTCACACACATTTACACACATTCACTCTCTCATACAAGCACATTCGCTCTCAATCACACACTTGCTCACGCACGTTAGCTCCCACATTAAAACATTCACTCTCACATGCACACATTAGATTTTTTGTTCACACACTTGCTCATGCACATTCGCTCTCACACACTTATACATGCACATGCATAAACAGTTTAAATCTAGCACATTCGCTCCTACATTCGCACATTCATTCTCACACACAAGCAGGTTTAAATCTAGTGCATTCGCTCTCATACCCACAAGTTTAAATCTAGCACATTTACTCTCAAATTCACTCTCTCAAACACACATAAGCACAGTTTCAATCTTGCAAATGTGCTCTCACATTTACACATTCACTCTCATAGTCACATAAGCAGTATAAATCTAGGACATTCGTTCTCACTTTCCTGCTCTCTCTCACACACACACACACAGGTACAGTTGAAATCTAGCACATTCACTCTCAAATTCGCACATTCAGTCATACATACATACACCGATCAGCCATAACATTAAAACCACCTCCTTGTTTCTAAACTCACTGTCCATTTTATCAGCTCCACTTACCATATAGAAGCACTTTATAGTTCTACAATTACTGACTGTAGTCCATATGTTTCTCTGCATGCTTTGTTAGCCCCCTTTTATGCTGTTCTTCAATGGTCAGGACCACCACAGAGTAGGTATTATTTGGGTGGTGGATTATTCTCAGCACTGCAGTAACACTGACATGGTGGTGGTGTGTTAGTGTGTGTTGTGCTGGTATGAGTGGATCAGACACAGCAATACTGATGGAGTTTTTAAACACCTCACCGTCACTGCTGGACTGAGAATAGTCCACCAACCAAAAATAACCAACCAACAGCGCCCCATAGGCAGCATCCTGTGACCACTGATGAAGGTCTAGAGCAGGGGTGTCAAACTCAAGGCCCGCGGGCCAGATCCGGCCCGCCGCGTCATTTGATCCGGCCCGTGAGAGCTTAAACGACTGTATGATTGTTGTGATGGTTCGAGTCGTTACAGAGACGCACTTATAATTTAATGCGCTCCTGCGCCTTTAAGAGACAACGTGACATCGTAGTCATGGCAACTAACTTTACCCTTCGCTAAGAAGCCATGTGACTTTTACGGCAAAAGAACGCGGGGTAGTGTAGTCAGTAATGTAAACAATAATAAATAAATACAAATAATTATATTGCAATATAATACCCAAGCATCGTCTGTAAGTAGTGGCGTTTATATTCTCAGTTGTTAGTAAATGTTTAGTGAGTATATCACAGCGTTTTAGTTACCGTAATTAAATACTGTTGTTACCGTTACTATAGCAATTAGTAACTTTACACAAAATTTTAACTCGTTATTTTACGTTTGGTTAAATCTCATATTGTACCAGATGTAACACTTGACTACAGCTGTGTGCTTTTACTGTATTAAGTTCTTTATTGTTTTTATTGTTTGTATTTTTACTTCATTTTGATGCACACAGCTGAGGAGCAAATAAACCGACTGTATTCTGAAGGGAGCTGTCTGTCTGTCTGTCTGTCTAGCTGAGAAAGGGGGATAAACTATTAGTGAGGGCAGAATGATTGTCTTAAAAATACACTGTAAAATCCTAAATAAACTGCATCTTATAAAACGCATGCTGATTTTGTGACCTGCAAAGTGACACATCCCGCCAGTAGATGATGTTACACATATTTACACATGATCCTAAAATGTACAAGAAGATAATTAAGAAAATTAAGCATAAGGAGGAAATTTAATGAAAGTGAAAACAAGTTTGTGCTTCAGGAAGAAAAACCGGTGCGTCTCTTGTGTTATGAGGCTGCGTCTGTGGTAAAGTAGAACAATATAAATGCAGAATTCAGCCTCCAAGAAAAACAGCAATGTGACTGCAATCACAGCAGGATACGTTACAATCGGCCCTTTGAGGGCCACCATAATGCTGATGTGGCCCTCGGTGAAAATGAGTTTGACACCCCTGGTCTAGAGGGTCTAGAGACCAACTCAAACAGCAGTAATAGATGAGCGATCGTCTCTGACTTTACATCTACAAGGTGGACCAACTAGGTAGGAGTGTCTAATAGAGTGGACACGGTATTTCAAAACTCCAGCAGCGCTGCTGTGTCTGATCCACTCATACCAGCATAACACACACTAACACACCACCACCATGTCAGTGTCACTGCAGTGCTATCATCCACCACCTAAATAATACCTGCTCTGTGGTGGTGCTGTGGGGGTCCTGACCATTGAAGAACAGGGTGAAAGCAGGCTAAAAAAAGTATGTAGAGAAACAGATGGACTACAGTCAGTAATTGTAGAACTACAAAGTGCTTCTATATGGTAAGTGGAGCTGATAAAGTGGACAGTAAGTGTAGAAACAAGGAGGTGGTTTTAATGTTATGACTGATCAGTGTATAAGCACACTTTAAATCTAGCACATTTGATCTCACATTTGCACACTCATACTCACATAAGCAAGTTAAAATTTAGCACATTCGCTCTCACATTCTCTCTTTCACACACAAGCAGTTTAAATCTAGCAAATTTGCTCTCACATTTGCACATTCGCTCTCACACACAAGCAGTTTTACTCTAGCACACACTCACATTCACACATTTACTCTCTCTCACACTAGCACACACATGAGCACAGTTTAGATCTAGAACATTCGCGCTCTCTCTCTCTCTCTCTCTCTCTCTCTCTCACACACACACACACACACTCGCTCTCACACACAGTTGCTTAAACACACCAGTTAAACACTTGCTTTCTGTAGCACCCTTTATATAAATTATAAATGGGCCTGAGGGACATTTGCATTAGCCTCGACGGCTTACAAACACTCTTACAATTAAACTTCAGCAGAATCAATAAATATCTAATAAATAATTCACTCTAACAGACGGGATGGGAAGAGCTAATGGTTAGCCAGAATGCTAGGCTCGCTAAAGTGCAGGCAGCTATTGAATAAAGCACTTGTAGAGGTTTCTGGTTAATGCCGAGTCGAAGCAGCCAACATGAATCAGAAAGTCAGGTCTAGATCGCAGGAGGGGTCCGGGGTCGTGCCTGTATAAGCGGATCTGGTCCTCAAGGAGAGTCCTTGATTATTTTGGGCATAAATACCACCAAGACACACTGGACGCAAAGCAAAAACACACCATGGACTTTGGCATGTTCTGCTACAGAAAACAAGTAGCCAAGTCATCACGCACTTACTAATAAAATAGAATGCCTTTATGAATGCCTTTTTGTCATATATACATATACAGGTGTACAGTACAATTAAATTCGCTGCATGGCAGGGCTGGGATTCGAACCTTTCAGTTGATAGCCCAAAGCTCTAACCACTAGGCTACCACTGTACTCCTTCACTCACACCCAGGGACTATTTAATGCAGCTGATGCACCTACTAGCATGTTTCTGGCAGTGGAAGTAATGTGGGTACCACACAGCTCCAATCTTTGCTTTTGGTTTCTGACTGTAGGGACTTTGGCATGTTCTTCTCACATCAGTCAGGGGTTTTTTTTATCAGGTATGACATACCAAAAGTATGCATTAGGTGTATTCGCTGCTTTACACAGTCTCTTAACGAGTGGGTGAGGGTGTATTCCTGTCTTGCGCAGATGTGTTTCCGGGTGGCACCGGACCCACTGCAATCCTGACCACGACAAGGTGGCTTTTAAAGGTGTGTGAATGAATTATTGTGGCGAAAAGTTAATGTAAAGAGTGAAGTGAACAAGTGAGCAGTTGGAGAACAGGAAAAAGTTTGAGAGGTTTTGGGTGGGGTGGAGGACAAGGGGGGGAGAGAGGAGAAACGCTGTGTGTGTGTGTGTGTGTGTGTAAAAATGGACAAGGCCACTATCACAGCACCTTATAAGGCAGTATTTCTCCTCCTCATTGCTCTCTCACTCACTCTCTCTCTCTCTCTCACACACACACACACACACACACTCACACTCACTCACTCACAGTGTTTAAGGGGGATGGAAAGAAAAAAAAAGACACCGTGATTAAGAAAGAGTAAGAACGTATAAACAATGAGAGAGAAAAGGAGAAGAGTAAAGGAGACGGAAATGAGAGAGAAGTCAAAAAGAGAAAAATGAAAGAAAAAAAATATCAGGACAGAAACGACAGGATTAAACAAATAAAAAAAAGGAAAAAAAGAAATCTAAAAATAAAGAGGAAATTAAAACCAGAACATTAGGAATGCAAACCTGAAGCCAGTCCTTAATATCAGAACACGCTGCCCATTTTTCCTGCTTTTACTTAGCTTTTATTTTATTTATATTTAAAACGAGCCAAAGGATCTTTTCAACCCACAATGTTCTGCTGCAACTCTTATGCACAGTGAAGGATCCAGAACCTTTCAAACAACATCTGGATGAAATCACCTGGGTTCCAGAATCTCTTTTTCTAAACAAATCATGACTAGTATAAGAGGATTCCGAGAAGAAACACAACTTTTCTGGAAGCTAACGTTGCTCCTAGTCACAAGAAATACAGAAACGGTAGGAGATAGCATGATGCGTGAAAAAAACTAGGAGAAACCAGTGGGGATGAGGATCAGTGAGAATGGAGAAAGTATTTATTACATGATTTAAGCGCTCTCTGTATATCTATAAATGGAATGTCGCTCGTCCGAGAGTTCTCAGAACTACACCGGCGGTGGCCAAGATAACAACCGGGACAAGCTGCAACGTTTAGAACCAAAAGTAACACTATCATTGAATGCATTTAGTTATATTTAATATGAGCAGTGACATTGAATATCATCAGAAATGTTCAGGGTGGCACCCAGGTTAATCCGTGGGATAATCTGCTAGCACACCAATCTCGGCTCTGTTACCGGTCGGCTGGGCACCTTCTACCAGGCACAACTGGCTAATGCCTGCAGCAGACAAAACTGGCCTCCAGTCTGCTGGGTGGGAAAAGACCGGAATAAAAAAGGGTGGGGCTGTGGAAGGACCTTGGTTGCCCAGGACGCCTGTACAGAAAGTGGAGGAAAGCAGAGATCGAGGCGTGGCTTTCCGTACGCAATGCGGAGAATAAGAAGGGATTGTTGGACTGCGCACACATCTCGGAGGGAGTGTGTGTCAGGTGAATATAATGCTAAATTGGGAGGAAAAAGAGGAAAATGCATACGAAAAAAATATTCAGGGTCGTCTTGGGTCCGGATCCCATGGAAACATTGGGCGCATGGCAAGAACACACCCCGGAAAGGGCGCCAGTCCATCACAACGCTTTGGCCACCAAGGCATAACCTATTATGTAGGTGTAGACAATAGTACAGCTGAAATTCAAACCCAGTGGTGGGCTAGCGCCACCTGAGCACATTTTATAAACCTTGATTCTATATTGAATTAATAATCAAGCTGAAATGACGAATAATATTTAAAGTATAATATTTAAGTTTTTAAGTGCTGCATTTTGCAGCTATTGTCATGTTATATTATCATGAACCCCTTGATATGACGTATCCAGTTTCATGTTCATTGGGACTTGAGTCAAATCTTTGCTTTTGGTCGCTGACTAAGGAGTTTGGCATGTTCTCCTCATGTCAATCAGGGTTTCAATCAGGACATGAAATAGGTGGGTTGGCTGCTTTCCATTGTCTCTAGGTCTGAGTGAGTGAGGGTGTTTTACTGCCTTGCGCCAAGTGCCTCTGGGTGGCGAACCACTTGGTATGATGTACCTATGTAAACAGTAACTACAGCCTTGGATGTGCAACGTGTCTGCTGGATTCAAAGTGGAGCTGCTGATCTTGCTGTCTAATGTCACCATTCATCAGTAATTAAACAGTGTCCTGCAACTCCAGAATCAAACACTAATCCATTAGTCTGAGACTTTAATGATACTTAGTTATTCCTGCTGATCCTGCACTCGGAATTAGCTTCAAAAACACACACAGACACAGACACAGACACACACACAGAGAGGTATGAAGGAACCCCAGTGGCCTCCAGAATCCTAATCTTAACTGCATTAACCCCTATGGGATGAATTGGAGCATCAATTGCAAGCCTGTCCATCTTGCCCAACATTAGTGCCTAATGCGCACGATTCTCCCCAAACACAGTCCAGGGTAGGGATGCAACGATTAGTCGACATAATCGATAACGTCGACTATAAAAATTTGTCGACGTGGAATTTCATTGTCGACGCGTCGTTATTATTGCAACGCACTAAAGGAACTGCAGGGGGCGCAGCATCGCCTCCATGGCGCAGCGGGGAGTTTATGAAGACAGAGCGACAAAGATAGAGAGGCCGAAACTTTCTAAAGTATTTCAGGAGCATTTCAGCCAAGATAACCCAAAGAAACGAGCTGAACGCAGACACTACAAAGCAGAGTTGTGGTTTCAAGCCAGCACTACGGTGAAACGCGAGCACCCTGCAGCCGTGATGACCAGTGTTATTCCGGACATTTAAGTTTTTACACCGCTTTGTGCTTTAACCAACGTAGTTAATGTTTGTTAATGCTAGAGTACCTGTCGGAAAACTTCCTAAGAGATCGCTCTTTTTCAGGTTTGTTAGCTAGCTAACTCATTAAGTGCAATAGTTAATCAGTAATTTATATGAGTAACGTTATATAACTTAACATTATAGCCTAACGTTACCCTGTCTCGTCTTCCATATTTTTTGCTCTCGTTAATGAGAGCATTCATTCTAAATAACAAGCCTCCTCCACTTAATGATAGCTAGTTAGCTCAGCAGATAATTCAGTTAAGATATTTAACCTGTTATGGTTTAGTTGGCATAGCCAGTACACTATTTGTAATAAACTATGATACATAGCCTTCAGTTTGTGATAATTAATACAGCTTTCTCTTTTGCTCTTTCTATTAATAGCACTAAGCAATGGAGTGTGGATGAGCAGAGAAGGGAAGGGGTTCATGCACCCCTCAAATGGCTGAGGTCTTCACAGACAGCATTCACATGTTTCTCAATGACATGTTATATATGTTTTTAACTTCCAGAGTGATAACTTCTGAAACATAACAGATTCTAATGCTGTCCAAAGCTTTCTTACTTCATTGAATTTTTTTATTGTGATTGTGTATTAATGTTTCAAATGTATTTAATTAAACTATCATGTTTCATGGGTCATTATTTTAATTTGATATTGGAACTTAAATAACATAACAGAGTTTTGTTATGTCAAGGCAGAGATGGAGGGTATGACATAAATAATCGTTGACTAGTCGACTAATCGGAAAAATAATCGTCAGATTAGTCGACTACTAACCTAGTCCAGGGTGCGACTTCTTATAAATGGTCATAGTTTTAAAATTAAGTCCAACAAGCTCATGACCAGGTGTCCATATACAGTGTATCACAAAAGTGAGTACACCCCTCACATTTCTGCAAATATTTCATTATATCTTTTCATGGGACAACACTATAGAAATAAAACTTGGATATAACTTAGAGTAGTCAGTGTACAACTTGTATAGCAGTGTAGATTTACTGTCTTCTGAAAATAACTCAACACACAGCCATTAATGTCTAAATGGCTGGCAACATAAGTGAGTACACCCCACAGTGAACATGTCCAAATTGTGCCCAAAGTGTCAATATTTTGTGTGACCACCATTATTATCCAGCACTGCCTTAACCCTCCTGGGCATGGAATTCACCAGAGCTGTACAGGTTGCTACTGGAATCCTCTTCCACTCCTCCATGATGACATCACGGAGCTGGTGGATGTTAGACACCTTGAACTCCTCCACCTTCCACTTGAGGATGCCCCACAGGTGCTCAATTGGGTTTAGTCCATCACCTTTACCTTCAGCTTCCTCAGCAAGGCAGTTGTCATCTTGGAGGTTGTGTTTGGGGTCGTTATCCTGTTGGAAAACTGCCATGAGGCCCAGTTTTCGAAGGGAGGGGATCATGCTCTGTTTCAGAATGTCACAGTACATGTTGGAATTCATGTTTCCCTCAATGAACTGCAGCTCCCCAGTGCCAGCAACACTCATGCAGCCCAAGACCATGATGCTACCACCACCATGCTTGACTGTAGGCAAGATACAGTTGTCTTGGTACTTCTCACCAGGGCGCCGCTACACATGCTGGACACCATCTGAGCCAAACAAGTTTATCTTGGTCTCGTCAGACCACAGGGCATTCCAGTAATCCATGTTCTTGGACTGCTTGTCTTCAGCAAACTGTTTGCAGGCTTTCTTGTGCGTCAGCTTCCTTCTGGGATGACGACCATGCAGACCGAGTTGATGCAGTGTGCGGCGTATGGTCTGAGCACTGACAGGCTGACCTCCCACGTCTTCAACCTCTGCAGCAATGCTGGCAGCACTCATGTGTCTATTTTTTAAAGCCAACCTCTGGATATGACGCCGAACACGTGGACTCAACTTCTTTGGTCGACCCTGGCGAAGCCTGTTCCGAGTGGAACCTGTCCTGGAAAACCGCTGTATGACCTTGGCCACCATGCTGTAGCTCAGTTTCAGGGTGTTAGCAATCTTCTTATAGCCCAGGCCATCTTTGTGGAGAGCAACAATTCTATTTCTCACATCCTCAGAGAGTTCTTTGCCATGAGGTGCCATGTTGAATATCCAGTGGCCAGTATGAGAGAATTGTACCCAAAACACCAAATTTAACAGCCCTGCTCCCCATTTACACCTGGGACCTTGACACATGACACCAGGGAGGGACAACGACACATTTGGGCACAATTTGGACATGTTCACTGTGGGGTGTACTCACTTATGCTGCCAGCTATTTAGACATTAATGGCTGTGTGTTGAGTTATTTTCAGAAGACAGTAAATCTACACTGCTATACAAGTTGTACACTGACTACTCTAAGTTATATCCAAGTTTCATGTCTATAGTGTTGTCCCATGAAAAGATATAATGAAATATTTGCAGAAATGTGAGGGGTGTACTCACTTTTGTGATACACTGTACATTTGACCATAATACATTTTGTAGACAATTTATCCAAAGCGACTTACAATTGTGACCATATACAATCCTAGCGTTTGAGGGTTAAGGGTCTTGCTTAAGAGTCCAACGTTGGCAACCGCCAGATGTGGGGCTTGTATCAGCAACGTTCCGATTATTGGTCTAGTACCTTAACTATAAAGACATCACTTTCCATAAAAACCCATTCTGCCTCCCGCAGGTACAGCCAATTGTGTAGTAGCAGGTTGACAGCACTGCCTAGGACTCAAGCGCTCCAGATGTGTGGTGGTGGTGGGCTGGTGCATTAAACCAACATTTACATTTTCCGCATTTAGCAGACGGTTCTATCCAAAGCGACTTACAGTACTGTGACAGTATACGGTCTAAGCAATTGAAGGTTGAGGGCCTTGCTCAAGAAACCAACAGTGGCAACCTGGCAGTGGTGAGGCTTGAATCAGTGACCTTTTGATTACTAGTCCAGTACCAATAGGCTACTACTGCCCTACAATACGGTACCACTACCCTATTGTGCCAGAAGCAGCTCTCTGAAACTACTGGTGAAATACTGTCCTTTCTGAATGACTATAAAATCTCGTATCTGCTGCTCAGCACTTTCCCTCTAAGATTAACAAGTCATGTTGAGTACAGCCTTCACGGTTCAGTGAAAAGGCTGATTCAGCGATCACATTCATGAGTTAATAGAGCTGGGGCTACAAAACAAGACTTTACTGGGAAATAAAGGCAGAGAGGCAATGAAGGTGATTCAGATGGGAATGATGATGTAAATTCTGTTATTAATTCTCTTCATGTATCATTAATAATTCTGATCAATAATCAGGCTAAATTAATAATCAGACAAAAATTATCTGCATTTATTAGAGGTGCCTGATCTAATTCCTATAGTTTTATTGTTATGGTGTGTTTAACAATAGACATTATTGCGAAGCAGCTATGGAGCGATACAGGTCAGAACAGAAAGCGTCCACTCATTACTAGAGGAAGACTAGAGACTTACTGTCCACCTACAAGCAGCACTAACATGATAAACAGTGGTAGCCTAGTGGGTAAAGCTTTGAGCTATCAATTAAGAGGTTGAGAGTTTGAATCCCAGCTCTGTCCAGGGGCGCCGAACAATGGCTGACCCTGCGCTCTGACCCCAGCTTCCAAACAAGCTGGAATATATGAAGAAAGAATTTCATTGTACTGTACACGTGTATATGTATATATGAAAAATAAAGACATTCTATAAATAGGATTTTAAAATCCCACCAACACTGCTGAACCTGCAACACTCATACCATTTCTACTCTTACTACCATTTAGCACCTGAATTATATCTGGTCAGTGGGTACAAAAGTGTACCGAGCAACAGATGACCTACAGTCTGTAACTGTACACCCACAACGTTCTTTTTTAAGGCAGGTGTACCTAATAAAATGCTTAGTGAGCATATTTATACATTAGCATAGTAGATGTTAGGTGTAGTGGTAGCCTAGTGGTTAAAGTGCTGAACTAGTAATTAGGGATGCACCGATCCGATATTAAGATCGGATATCGGTCCCGATATTACCAAAATGAGATGGATCGGATATCGGATAATTAAACCGATCCATTGGGTCGATATACGTTCACTTTAATTCGTTTGCGACGCGTGCTAAGCCCATACAGGACGCGCTGCTGACGTATGACGTAGAGCACAAACCATAACAGCAACATGGAGCGAGCCAAAGAGTCAGCTGCATGGAGGTATTTCACTTGCTTGCTATGCCAACAAGTTCGATGGCAACATGTTTATTACTCAGGTTTAGCTGCTATATTTTATTTTGAATTACTGTTTGCACTAAATATTTACAGATAAGTTTATTTGAAAAAGTTATTTAAGCTACTACTGTTTTTCTCATCGTCAGCAGCTAAACCTAAGGAGCTGCCTCGCTGTCTTACTGTCTACATAAGCGGCTGCCTCAGTAGAGAGGATTCTAATAAGTCATCAACTCATAAATCAGGTTATTCGAACTCGTTACATAGCGATTCCATCGGGTTTAGCATTTAGCATCTTGCCATTAAAACCAATGAACTGAGGTAGCACAGCGCTAACGCTAACGTCAATATAACATTTCCCTTCATGTACCGATAACCGTTACATTTCCTGACGAGCTCGAACTTGCAAATAAAAACACTTGGTACAAGTTTATACAAGTTAAAAATCAGTGATATTTTATTTACGTTTGATAATAACTCCATTCGTTTCTCTGCCCCGTCAAGCCATGTTTATTTTTCAGTAAGAAAAGCGCACCCGACCCGCAATGAATGCTGGGATTGCTTTGGTCAACAAGGCAGCGTCGGATGCTCACCCGTTGAGTGAAAATAACACTGAAATATTAAGATGCCTGTTTATTATTTTATTGACAAATAATAGCAGTTCAGTACATTTATATCTGTGTTAATTATATTTTGTTTTGCAAACTTAGTAATGTTTAAGTCGATCCTGATGCCTTTCCCACATAATAAAGTATACGGTTTATTAATTCAACAATGGTATCGGATGGGTATCGGGTATCGGCCGATATGCAAAGTATATGTATCGGATCGGTATCGGAACTGAAAAAGTTGGATCGGTGCATCCCTACTAGTAATTGGAAGCTTCTGGTTCAAACCCCACCACTGCCAGGTCACCACTTTTGGGCTCCTGAGCAAGGCCCTTAACCGCTTACATTGTACACTGTCACAAACCCCACAAACACTGCTGAACCTGTTATACTCATACCAGATCAAATCTTACTACCACCCAGCACTTAAATTATATCAGGTCAGTGGTGGTAACAATGTACAGAGCAACAGACTGACTAAAGTCTGTAATTGTATACCCACAAAGTTCTTTTTTAAGGCAGGCATACCTAATGAAATGCTCAGTGAGCAAACATAAACATTATAGATGTTAGGTGTAGTGGTAGCCTAGTGGTTAAAATGCTGGACTAATAACTGGAAGGCTGCTGGTTCAAACCCCACCACTGCCAGGTTGCCACAGTTGGCCCTCTGAGCAAGGCCCTTAACAGCTTACACTGTATACTGTCACAAATCCCACCAACACTGCTGAACCTGCTATACTCATACCAGATCAACTCTTGAACAGTGGAGGCTGTTATAGCTGCAAAAGATAAAAACCATACAATGTCCATATCTTTAGAATGGTATTTCCATCAAGCTCTATCAGGTGTCCACATACTTTTGGCCATATGGTGTTTTTAAAATGTAATTTTTACATTATAAAATAAAGGCTGGAGTTTTTTGGTTGCTTAGTACCATGACAACATGAAGCTGCATTATTACTTCTATATTATTATTATACGTCTGTGGAAATGTCACAGCGGATCTCCCCTACCTACACGATGGAGCACCGATGGAGGAATTTGAGCGCTCACAGTCCTTTACTTTAAAAAGCCAAAAGCACTCAGCGCTCAGAGTGAGAAACAGAACTGGAGATAAGCAGCCATCAACATTCCAGCATGCAGCAGATTATCCTCTCAGTCAGTCCCGTTCTGAGACTGAGGGCAGCAACACCACGAGTGCTAGAGCGGTCCAGTCTGATCAAATATTCTGCCGTGAACACACACTCTGAAACACAGCTACCTCTAAACTGCACCCTCTCTCATCATGTCCGGGTTCAGGAACATGGTTTGGTTTGCTTGTTCATCCATGTGTTATGGTCAACCAACTTTCCTGATAAACAACAGTCCTTACAGGAACTGACCTTTGCCCTGGCCTTTAGGGTACCCAGGTCGCCTCCTGTGACAATCTCATTTACATCTCAAATATTCCGCTCTGATATTCCGCTGCCACACTAGCGTTGGGATTCTGAACTCCCCTTGTTCGAATCTCAGCTCTGCTACCAGTCAGCTGGGCGGCCCTTAGAAGGCACATTTGGCAGTGTTTTCAGCAGACAAAACTGGCCACTAGACTGCTTGGTGGGAAAACACCAGACTAATAAGAGGATGGTGTCTTCTACACCGTGTAAGGAGCTGTGTTGGTAGCCCAAGGCGCCAGAATGAAAGTGGAGGAACACGGAGCTCATGGTGTGACTCTTCATGCAAGAGACTGGCCTCATGCACGAATCCACCTAAGAATGGGTGAATAGGAAGGGGTCAGTGGACTGCACACATGTTGGAGGGAGCATGTGTCTGGCAAATCTACCCTCCTTGGATGCAACTGAGGTCTCCGGCAGCAGAAAACAGGCTATGCTAAACTGGGAGAAAAGGCATAAATAAAATAGAAAATAAATACGTTGAACCAGGTATCCAGACATCTCAGGTGGGATGTTGACATTTCAACACCATCCTGATTTTAAAGACCAAAGTAAAAGCCTAACTTGGAAAACACTACAGTGGTAGGGTTGGGCGGTATTGCCGATTTTCATACCGTCTTCAGGAAATACAGCGGTATACGGTATTACCCCGCGCGGGGGGGGGGGTAATACCGTATGCATAAGTATAAATGCATGTGTATCAATTACACTTTAACACAAACATTAACACAACATTTTGGCATTGTAATCTCTCTCTGCCCACACAAAACAGAATAATAGCAGGCTGAACACTTCAATATATTTCAAAAGTTAACTGCTTAGTTTATAGTTACAGATATTTCTTAAAAGTGTATGAACGTGTACGATTAGTTATACCTGTAATCCAGAATTAAGTTCTATACCGTAACAAAAAATATGAATGTAAATGGTCATGTTGCGATGACGGTGATGTAAAGTAATGTTAAAATAATTCAAAGTCCAAACATTTGAGTGGTTTAACGAGAACACTACTTTAAATTTCACACAAGCGCCGTGCAAAACACGAGCACGGAAACGGTACAAATCCGATCTATTCCCTACACACTCGCTCCCTACGCCCTATAGTGCACTTAACATTCTTAAAGGGCCAGACAATACATTTTATAATTCACATTACACGACAGGTGAGACATTCTTTTTTCTTAATATAGCGCTTTTATTTAGGAAAAAATAGTTCTTACATAGGCAGGAAAATCTATGGCAGACAAGAGTCAGAACAGCGGATTGGGCGTAACGTTATTATTACTGTTTGCTCCTTTTTCTCAACACTTGTGCTCGATTTACACTGAAGATATATTTAGTAAATAAGTACATGTCCGCGCATGCACGTGCTTGTGATAATTTCTGCTTGAACTGATAAAAAATGTTGATTTTGAAAAATTAAAAGACGAGCCGTTTTTCAGTTTCTGCTTGTTAGCTCACAGCTAACGCTAGCCAGTGTGGCTTTTCACTCGTCTCTCTGTGTTATCACCTTACACCAGTGAGCACCCCACAGCCAATCAGTGAGCTCCAACCGCCTACCACTCCCACCCCTCCCTTACTTTGGATGTGCGCATGTCCTAAAGTCTCAGTTTTCAAGGTAGACCTGAAGCAGAAATTTTTTAAATACTGCGGTATACCATAATACCGTCATACCGCCCAACCCTATACAGTGTACACGTTACATTGTCTGCATCTCATTTAAACTCTTTTTCTCTCGCTTTGGATATATCCAGTTCCCAAATGCACACAAAACTTCCTATGAGCATCCCCAACATAAGCCTCCTTCCACATGAGTAAGCCAGCCGGTCACTTCTTTCTACCTGCCAGCGGTGGATTTGTGTATAGACACATACATGTTCCTCCGTCGCTCACGCTGGAGCATCGATCAAACACTAGGAGTCACTGTTACACATTCATAGAGGTGACTTTTCATAGAGACTTTCCTACTGCAGACTTGGTGGTGGCTCTATGATTTGAATCCGGTTCCTAAAGGAAGAAGTGAAGCCTGGCCTGGATCACAACTCTGCCGACTGGCAGGGCAGCAAAGTGGCATTAAAGGTAGAGAAGGTGTAACACAGCTACAGAAACCAGTTAAACATGTACATGCCAGTAGGTGGATAAGCAAATGGTGTGATTCCGTGTGATAAACCATTGTTCTGTTCAGAACAAATGCATACAGTGTTTAGGACAGGATCCAGACATTCAGAATAAAGTGGTTCATCAACATCAAAGTCCATAAATGAATGAGTAAATATTTGAATGAATTGGCACGTCTATACTAAAGTGCCCAGCGTCTCACACACACCTCACGAGAGTGAATGAATGAAGCAGTAAATGAAGTGATTAGCCTAACAGCTTGTTAACAAGCACATTAATCCGGATAACCCACAATAATCAGCTCCAGTTAGACTTACTACTCTAATGAGATTATAACGAGTGTGTGTGTGTGTGTGTGTGTACGGTGCTCAGCAACTTAGCTGAGTAGCATGGCCTCCTAATTTATACACTTGATGGTGACTTCTTCATGCTCATATAAATAGGGCCAGTTTGAAAACCCAAACTGCACCCTTTTGCTGAAGGGAAAGTCATTGAGAATTAGAGGTTGCTGAAACACAGGCGACACTGTCCACAGTCAAACAAACTGCTTTAAGGCTGCCCCTCAAAA
The DNA here is from genome assembly GCF_030014385.1 of Trichomycterus rosablanca. NCBI lineage: Eukaryota > Metazoa > Chordata > Actinopteri > Siluriformes > Trichomycteridae > Trichomycterus > Trichomycterus rosablanca. The sequence goes on from NC_085992.1 coordinate 11,716,382, forward strand.
AAAAAAAAAAAAAGCCCCAATGAAGTTTGTCCAAAGTTCATCTTATGGAGAAAAGATCAGACACTTATTTCCTTCTTCAAATCAAGGCGGACTTGTTTTGTTTGGTGATTGGGTTAGACCCAAGAATCAGACCATCTGGACAAATGGCCTTTCAGCATCAGATGACAGTTTAGATTTTCTTAATGATCATGGCAAGTGACCACCATTGCTAAGTGTATTTTATGTACTTAAACAGGTGTAGTCAAACTAGCCATATTTATAAGAGCACAGAAAAGCAAACTAAATAAAACAAATCCCCCACAAAACAGTATGGAGCCAATGAAAAACCACAGAGCCACCAGGAAACATTACAGAGCTGGAAAACATAAAGTTTGGACTCTAGATCATCATTTTCTTATTAGGGTTGTGGTGAGTCCGTCACCACCTGTAAGCATCAGATACAATTCACTAATCAATCACAGGTCTGCTGAGCATCATATTTACTAATGTTGCTAGAAAGCTTCGAGATACTGGCTGCATTTTTACAGCGTGATTGGTTTATTAAAATATATAAGGAACTGCTGTTAGTCTCTGATTCTCAATTAAATCTACATTCTAACTGCTCAACACATGATGCTAACATTTAGCTACTGTTCTGTAAAACTGTTGTTAGAAGTGTGTTGATTAATGGTTAAGAGAAATTTTAATTCCGACTGAATGGTCGGTTTGAGGAACAAACAAAATCACACATCCATAAATTCTGTCGTGACACGTTCACACAACGTGAACACACACACACACACACACACACACAAGTATCACTATCTCCTTCTCTAAGATAAAGCAGAACAGGACAAAGGCTATAAATGGCTGAGAGAGATATTCACTCCCACACAGAGCTTCTGGACTCCACTCTCTGTATCCACCATCTTTCTTCTGCACGTAGAATCAAACTCACATCCTTCGTCCTGCTGAACCTAAACGCTCACAATCAACATGCCAATTGCTCTATTTGACAACGTAATCCACAAAACCCCCATAAGGCCTAATATAAATCTCTTTGTAACATCAATAATATTACTAATAATCACAATATATCCTAATGTCTATCCAACACAACTGTAGTGTAGGTGGGATTAGCACAGACAATAAGTTTATCACATTATCCTGCACTGAGAAAACAACAGAGTCTGTCTGCTCAATTCGAGTTGCGTGAAGTGTGTCGTATATTACATTATACTGTACTCAACACAGTGACAGCACAGTCACTGCTCAGCTTTTTGTGGCAAAAGATTAATCGCAATGTATGGGTCTAAACTAAAATGTCATTTGTATCGTTTTCCCCTTATTGTCTCAATTTGGATAATCACTATTCATTCATATCATCTGAGATCCTGTCCAGTTGTACAACATACAGTCTAGCATGTATGGAAGACATCACTACGCTTTACGTATTCCTCACTACTCATGTCAGTGCTCCGTCCAAGAATTTAGAAGTCGTCAGTGACGCAGTAAGTCATTAAACCTCCTCCAGCCTTCCCTCCGTTGATACACTGCTACCCTGTTTCCCTGAAAATAAGACAGTGTCTTATATTAATTTTTGCTCCCAAAGATGCGCTAGGTCTTATTTTCAGGGGATTTCAGGTCTTATTTTTCCATGAAGAAGAATTCACATTTATTGTTGAACAAAAAACATGAACATTTATTACATACTGTATATACAGTGCATCACAAAAGTGAGTACACCCCTCACATTTCTGCAGATATTTAAGTATATCTTTTCATGGGACAACACTGACAAAATGACACTTTGACACAATGAAAAGTAGTCTGTGTGCAGCTTATATAACAGTGTAAATTTATTCTTCCCTCAAAATAACTCAATATACAGCCATTAATGTCTAAACCACCGGCAACAAAAGTGAGTACACCCCTAAGAGACTACACCCCTAAATGTCCAAATTGAGCACTGCTTGTCATTTTCCCTCCAAAATGTCATGTGATTTATTAGTGTTACTAGGTCTCAGGTGTGCATAGGGAGCAGGTGTGTTCAATTTAGTAGTACAGCTCTCACACTCTCTCATACTGGTCACTGAAAGTTCCAACATGGCACCTCATGGCAAAGAACTCTCTGAGGATCTTAAAAGACGAATTGTTGCGCTACATGAAGATGGCCAAGGCTACAAGAAGATTGCCAACACCCTGAAACTGAGCTGCAGCACAGTGGCCAAGATCATCCAGCGTTTTAAAAGAGCAGCGTCCACTCAGAACAGACCTCGCGTTGGTCGTCCAAAGAAGCTGAGTGCACGTGCTCAGCGTCACATCCAACTGCTGTCTTTGAAAGATAGGCGCAGGAGTGCTGTCAGCATTGCTGCAGAGATTGAAAAGGTGGGGGGTCAGCCTGTCAGTGCTCAGACCATACGCCGCACACTACATCAAATTGGTCTGCATGGCTGTCACCCCAGAAGGAAGCCTCTTCTGAAGTCTCTACACAAGAAAGCCCGCAAACAGTTTGGATTACTGGAACCATGTCCTATGGTCTGATGAGACCAAGATTAATTTGTTTGGTTCAGATGGTCTCAAGCATGTGTGGCGGCAATCAGGTGAGGAGTACAAAGATAAGTGTGTCATGCCTACAGTCAAGCATGGTGGTGGGAATGCCATGGTCTGGGGCTGCATGAGTGCAGCAGGTGTTGGGGAGTTACATTTCATTGAGGGACACATGAACTCCAATATGTACTGTGAAATACTGAAGCAGAGCATGATCCCCTCCCTCCAGAAACTGGGTCGCAGGGCAGTGTTCCAGCATGATAATGACCCCAAACACACCTCTAAGACGACCACTGCTTTATTGAAGAGGCTGAGGGTAAAGGTGATGGACTGGCCAAGCATGTCTCCAGACCTAAACCCAATAGAACATCTTTGGGGCATCCTCAAGCGGAAGGTGGAGGAGCGCAAAGTCTCGAATATCCGCCAGCTCCGTGATGTCGTCATGGAGGAGTGGAAAAGCATTCCAGTGGCAACCTGTGAAGCTCTGGTAAACTCCATGCCCAGGAGAGTTAAGGCAGTTCTGGGAAATAATGGTGGCCACACAAAATATTGACACTTCAGGAACTTTCACTTAGGGGTGTACTCGCTTTTGTTGCCGGTGGTTTAGACATTAATGGCTGTATATTGAGTTATTTTGAGGGAAGAATAAATTTACACTATTATATAAGCTGCACACAGACTACTTTTCATTGTGTCAAAGTGTCATTTTGTCAGTGTTGTCCCATGAAAAGATATACTTAAATATCTGCAGAAATGTGAGGGGTGTACTCACTTTTGTGATACACTGTATATACTGTATATATATATATATATATATATATATATACTGAGCCACTTGTACAGCAGGGACGGTATTGCAGCTTCCGGCCACCGGGGGGAGCTCACCACAGCACACTCGTACAGCACAGCAGGGATAGCGTACGGTCCAAACAAAAACTTTGCTAGAGCTGCGTCCGGATTCGCATACTTCCATACTCAATAGTACGCGAAATGAGGACGCGAGAGCGGTTAGTATGTCCGAATACATAGTATAAATAAAGAGGTACGCGAGAAGTACCCGGATGACGTACTTATTGGGCAGCCATGTTTGAGTATGCAAGCGATGCACACTTGCGGTCCGCTAATGTATCCCATAATGCAACTGGAGCTGCGTAGGCGATCGAAGCAGAGTCCTCTGTGTGTAAGTGAGATAAATAAAATAAAAAATTTTAATAAGACGAATAAATAACAAAAAGACGATAAATATCAAAAATTTTGGCGAGTGGGGTTTGTAATGAGTCTGTAACTATGGTGATATACGTCATCACGTCCTTACGTCGTCACTCGACGTTAGTAAGATGGCGGATGTAGTACGTAGCGGTGTTGTGTGCATACTGCACACTTCTGTACTGAAAGTATGTACTTTTTTACCGGCCGAGTAGTGCATACTTCCTCCAATCTAGTACGTACTCTGTAAGTATGCGATTCCGGACGCAGCTTAGGTCTTACTTTCGGGGGAGGCCTTATATTTAGCAATTCAGCAAAACCTCTATTAGGTCTTATTTTCAGGGGATGTCTTATTTTCGGGGAAACACGGTAATTGTGTCTTTTAAGCGCTGCATACTCGACCCCTAGACCATCAGGACCGCTGCACCACTAGAGTTAAGCTATGTTTTTTAGCAGATTCATGCTGATAAACATACATTTACATTTTACAATACATGCAGTAGATGGACTGGCTGCTCTAAAGTACCCCAGGTGTGCATGACTGGATACATTTGTGAGTTTGTATTGACCTGTAATGGATTGGAACCTTGTTCAAAGTGTTCCTGGGTGGCATCGGAACCACCATGACATTGATCAGGATGAACCAGAATTTTTGATGCTGCATTTTTGTCCACACCACATGTTTATTTTAAATTGTCCTTTTGTAAAAAAGATTTCAACAGCAACATTCTTTGCCAGTAGGTAGATTGATCTCTTGGCCGTCTGCTCGACACTGTGTTATTACTGGGCCACTTGGCTTGACGGTCTGATTTTGACACTTAGCAGCCAGGCCGCATGAGAGGGAACCTGATGCGTGTGGTATAAACACACAGCATGAATTCACCTCCATTCAAATGCCTCATGTAATGGGTTTGTTTTTATTAAGTTTTCTTAATGAGACATTCAGTTACACAATCTGTAACAGCAGTCAAGTCCTGCTGTTAGCATCTAGCTTTTCAATCAAACAATCTTGCTTAAAAATTTTGTTTTTTGATCTGGCATTTTCCATGAGCCAAAGCATTATGACAGCACCTCAAAATGTGCATGGCAATCTCAATTTGGGACCACTGGTGCATGTGAGGGTAAGGGATGTATTGAACGTTGAGCTGATGGTAGTTCTTAGTAGTTCATATGTTAAATGCTGTAGATCTGATCAGCATAAACACCTGAGAGACTTAAATAAAGACCAAAGCATCATGGCCAGACGACTGGGTTAAAGTATCTTCCAAACAGCAACTGGTGTTCACAGGCAATCATGGTGAGTACCCACCAACGTTAGGTATCAGACTAGGTGTCTTGTACTGACCAGTAGAAGAGCTACTGTGGTTCAAATTGCAGATCATTTTAATCCTGGCGACAAAGTGTATCAAAACCTTCTGTGCATGGGGCTGCACAGTCATGGGCTTGTCAAAATGTCCACACTAACTCAAGCAGGCATCGAAACAGAAATGAATACTGTTGCACCATATGAGGAGTCAACTCATAACACCGAAGTTAAAGGACCTGCAACTCCTTCAAGTCTTGTGAAGTCCATGTCTTGGCGGGTCATGCTGTTCTAACAGCATATTAGGCTCATCAGTGTGTATCAAATCTAATAGTAAGTACATTCAGTTATTTTTCTTGATCTTTGAATCACAGCATGAAGGTTTACCTACAGAAAGATAACAAACAGATGGCTGTGTGTACAACTACACAACTCTTCACAACAGGCTGCAGGAAACATGCATTGCGAAAGTTTGCCCCGTCTCAGGCCAACAATATGACTATATTTGGTGTGAGCTGTGGATGAAGTCTGAACAGATTCTCCACTATGGCCAGCACATACTGAATACACGCTGGACTGTTTTAGCTCAGATTCTCAATATACACTCACATTTATAATACAGTTACATTTACATTTCAGCATTTAGCAGACGCCTTCATCCAAAGCAACTTACAATTGAGACTTTATACAATGTAAGCAATTGAGGGTTAAGGGCCTTGCTTAAGGGCCCAACAGTGGCAAGCTGGTAGATGTAAGGCTTGAACCAGGAACATTCTGATTACTAGTCCTGTACCTTAACCACTGAGCTACCCCTGCAATACAGAAGGGGACACAACAAAAATCCCATTACAGGCCTTTTTTACCTTTGAGTTTGGTGCAGTGCATGTTTAATGTTTGTATTAATCAATTACTGTAATATTTGCATAGATTAACTAGCAACTAACTTTTGAAAAACTTGAAGCAACCAGCAATGTGATCGCTGCACAGTACAATGAGCCAATGATATCTATGCTGCTTTCTGGGTACATGCAAAGCATGGATTGGCTGCTCCAAGTTACCCTTAGGTATGGGTGAGTGTTTCCTTAAGATGAACTGGCATCCTGTCAGGGTGTATTCCTGCCTTGTGCCCAGTGTTCAGGTAGTGCCTAACCCACCCTCACCATGACTAAAGTGAAGAGAATGTGATTGAAGCAAGTGCATCACACCTGAACAAACAACACCTAACAAAACACAGGTCCAGGCTGACTTGTTTACCTTCATCCTGCCAGTCATGTTACAGACATGCCTTCACTGTAAATCTGTCTGATCATCCAAATAAGGTAAACATGGCACCGAGAAACTCTCATGCCACCCACAGATTGCCCCTTCCAGCATCCTGAACTTGTAAGATCAGCAGAAGGTTCTCTTAATGTTTGAGTTCCATTACGTTACATTGGTTCCTGCAGCGTAACACTTTAGGTTAGCTCAAGATTTTCTGAACAGCATGGTTCCCTGAAGCTTTTTTGGTTTTTACAGCGTAGATGTGATCAATTTTCTTGCAGACTTGATTCCAGAACATGAAGTTTATAATCATCACAGAAATGTTATTGCATTTGGAAATGGAATGTTGGATGAGGAACATTCTGGGAATGTTGAGGAACAAACCATTAATCTGTCATGTTCAAACCTGTCAAACACATTGCTGAACATTTTGTCAGTAGGGGTGAGTGTCATTTATTCATGTTCACACAATGTTCTGCTGTCAGATTCTTAACACAGTTAAATCATCAACCATTCATCTTCGGTAACTGCATTAACACACCCTGACCCATGTACCTACTCACTTACAACTGGAGGCAATTTCAAGTGCCAGTCAAGCAAACCTACTGTCATGTTTTTGGAAGGTGGATAAAAATAGTACACAAAGAAATCCCACATAGAGAGGTGATGAACATGTCTAACACATCTCAGGCAGTGAACTAAGGCAGGAATCAATCACAGGTTTCCAGAACTCTGGAGCCATGCAACATGCACAGTGCCTGCTGTGCCACTCATGATTTAGTCAGTTCCATGATGATAAAACAATGGATGTGCAACATTTCAAAACAAAGCATTATTAGGTCACATGTTGGAACCTGGACGTTTTAATTTGTCTCATGATGAATGTGTGCGCTAAATATTTTCCATTGATAAAAACCCTCTCTTTCCGAACTCAAAAGCACAACAATGTACTAAACATCTTGTTTACGTCAACTGGCATGCATGGAGGGCGAATGCACTGAAACTGGTTTGTCAATGGCTCTTTGGATGTGATGGGACCATTTCAAAGGGGTTTATTTTGGAAACTTTTACTTTATTAGGTTTTAAAAAACACCTTCCATCAGAACCTGAGTGTTCATGGCCAGTGAGGCTTTAGGTTTTAATACCAACCAAGCTGCTACATCTGATTACACTTGTTTAATTGGTTGGTCTTGGTCTTCAAATGATGGATCAGGCAAAGTTCTTAGTTTGTGTGGAAGACCGGATTCATCAGTCTCTGGAGTGCCTACTCCAAGATGCAGTTATGGTTCTTCCCAAAACATGTTCTGTTGAAGGATTCTGCATATAGATAAGGTCAAAAGTTTACATACACTTGTAAGGGGCATGTATGGCAGTCCTAAGATTTTAAAACATTTTCAATAGTTTCCTTTTCTCTGACTAAATGATTGGAACACACTTTAGCTGCGTCCGGAATCGCATACTTACAGAGTATGCACTAGACTGGAGGAAGTATGCACTACTCAGCCGGTAAAAAAGTACATACTTTCAGTACAGAAGTGTGCAGTATGCACACAACACCGCTACGTACTACATGAACCATCTTGACAACATCAAGTGATGACGTAAGGACGTGATGACGTAATATCACCATAGTTACAGACTCATTACAAACCCCACTCGCCAAAATTTTGGATATTTATCGTCTTTTTGTTATTTATTCGTCTTTAAAATGTTTTATTTTATTTATCTTACTTACACTTGTGAACAGAGGACTCCGTTTTCCACTATCTTTCTTGTTTCTTATTCCGCTTTGAACGACTACGCAGCTCCAGTTGCATTATGGGATACATTAGCGGACCGCAAGTGTACATCGCTTGCATACTCAAACATAACTGCCCAAAAAGTAGGTCATCCGGGTACTTCTCGCGTACCTCTTTATTTATTCCGGACGCAGCTTTTGTGTGCACGTGTTGTTTTTGTTTTTTCTCTGCTGGTTCTATAATATACAAACCCAATTCCAAAACTTTTGGGCCCGTAGTTAAATGTAAATAAAAACAGAAAGCACTGAATCTTAAACTGTCTTTTACATGTCTTCAGTTAAAAAATGCAACGTGTTACTTTACTGGTTTTACAGACTTTTGTTAAATATAAATACATAATTCCTAATTTGACGGCTGCAAAATGAGCATTTTTATATCAATATCCTGAAATGCTGCCCACTTCAAGGCACAAGTTAATTTGTAATGGACTGACGCAAAGTACAAACATGTGCTATGGCCTGAATAGTCCGCCTTTCATACTATTTGTAGAAATAATAAATGTTGTGTTCTGTCAGACAAAGAGGAAAAGGACCATTCCATTAGTTACCACTGCAAAGTGTAAAAGCCAGTGGGGTGTGTAAGTCCTGATGGCATGGGTAACGTAAAGTTAAGACCAATAATGCTGAGGGTACATACACATTTTGTGGCAACATATGCTGCTGTCTAGACTTTGTCTTTTTTTAGTAACAGCTATAAGACAATGCAAAGCCACAATATTTGTCCCAACTTGTTTTAGAATGTGTTGCAGCCATCAAATTTAAAATGAGCATACACAGACTGAAAAAATATGATTAAAAATAATAATAATATATGATTAACACTAACATTTTTCCTAGAGTCCTAGCTTTTTTGGAAATTGGGCTGTACATACAATAAACTAAATGATTACTTCTGTGGTGTAGACAGTCATATAACTTTGTGGCTTCCTTATTACTTATTAGTGTTTATGATTGACTACAGCTAGCAGCTTGTCTGTGACCATGTAAATAGGGTCAGTTTAACAGCACCCATTACACTGAGGCACAAGAATGCCTAATGGGAAAGTCTTGGGAGCTCTGTATAGATCCCAGAAAGCAGAGTCAAGAACGTGTCAACACTGGTGTTGGAGCAGCTGATTCAAGCTCACTGTGGGCTTTTGAAATGGCCTTAGCTCATTTGAGTTTGGTTGAACACTACCAATACTGCTTGGTAGATTGGCTCCAGAAGACTGTTGGTGGATTACACAAACAGCTAAAAGTCAAAGTTTTTGTATAAATTGATATCTTTCACTAGTGTATGCAAATTTTTAACATCAACCGTACACCATGATGATTCTTGAGTTGTCTGTGAACGTGTCTGAGATGTTTTAGCAGCATTCCTTTACACAGTTTGATCAGTTTCGTGAAAATGCAACGTCAGACGCGCAACACTGTAAGGAACACCTGGGCATTGTACGGCCCGCGGGCCACATCCGGCCCTTTGGCTGTCTCCAACCGGCCGGCATGAGGTCAGTGGCAATTAAAAATCAGAACTGAAACATCTGAAGCTATGCTAACTAAACTGCAAAAGTAAGAAGGATTTTTTATAGTTTTACACATCCATGACGGTAGCAGTACAAACCAGCCTTGTGATCTCCAGAAAGAATATCCAACAATAACAAAGGACTGAAACAAAGCAAATGAGGTAATTGGACTCCAAACACAATAGCAATAGGACTTGGTGTTAAGTTAATTTAAAAACCTGCACATTTTGTTCACAACTGTTTTCGAGAAAGTTGATTAAATAGTTAAAGTTTATGTTTTTACTCTGCCTGTGTCTCATTTTACTGATTGTAGCATCTACTCTTAACAGTAACAGCTTAACAGAACTGTACAATTAACTGCTTTTTATAGGCGGTACGCTGGCTAAGTGAGTAGCACTGTAGCCTCACAGCAAGAAGGTCCTGTGTTCGATCCCCAGGTGGGGCGGTCCGGGTCCTTTCTGTGTGGAGTTTGCATGTTCTCCCCGTGTCTGCCAGGGGCTCTGGTTTATTCCCACAGTCCAAAGACATGCAAGTGAGCTAAATTGTCCATGACTGTGTACGATATAACCTTGTGAACTGATGAACATTGTGTAATGAGTAACTAACGTTCCTGTCATGAATGTAACCAAAGTGTAAAACGCAGTGATAGCTCAGTGGTTAAGGTACCGGACTAGTAAACAGAAGGTTGCCGGTTCAAGCCCCGCCACCACCAAGTTGCCACTGTTGGGTCCCTGAGCAAGTCCCTCACCCCTCAATAGCTCATTGTGTAAGTCGCTTTGGATAAAAGCGTCTGCTAAATGCTGAAAATGTAAATGTAAAGTGTAAAACATGACGTTAAAATCCTAATAAACAAAACAAACAAACATACGGTGGCTCAGTGGGTAGCACTGTCGCCTCACAGCAAAAAGGTCCTGGGTTCGATCCCCAGGTGGGGCGGTCCGAGTCCTTTCTGTGTGGCGTTTGCATGTTCTCCTCGTGTCTGCGTGGGTTTCCACCAGGAGCTCCGGTTTCCTCCCACAGTCCAAAGACATGGAAGTGAGGTGAATTGGAGATACAAAATTTGAGCTTGTGAACTAATGAGTAACTACCATTTCTGTCATGAATGTAACCAAGGTGTGTAAAACATTACATTAAAATCCTAATAAATAAATAAATAAATAAATAAATAAATAAATACTGCTTTTTATAAAGAGATACAATTAACATTGAGCAGAATTAAGTTCACTCTATTGGTCCTGCCCTCCACAACAGTCCCACTTTCTTATGTGGCCCCTTGGAAAATGTATTTGCCCACCTCTGCTGTAAGGAAACAAAACACACCATTATGACGTCACAAATCTGAATCCTTTGTAGTCCTGAATACTTTCCATCATTAAAAAGCCGCTCTTTGCAAAATTCAAACCCACATGCATGGAAGGCACTTCTACAGGGTGGATGTGCTGAAACCGGGCATGTGTGCATGTGTGTGCATGTGTGTGCAGGGCTCAGCTCGGTGTGCATGAAACATTCATGAAACTCACCAGCAAACTTTCCAGGTTGATAGCAGAGCGCGGGTCTCTGATCATGGCCTCCAGTTTCTTTAACCGCTTCTCCATCCTGCTTTCCGCTCCCAGCGACATGGTTAGAACATATCCTACAGCAGATCTGATAATGTTATTAGATCCTTCAGCCGGGATCCGTCTGTCCTGCTTCAAGTCTGCATTAAAAAAAAACAACTTAGCTGCTCTTTGGCCTAGAGACAAGGATCTTTTTTCCTCTGTATCTCTGTATCTCTTCCCCCCCAAACAACAAGTCCTGAATAAATCTGATCAATCCAAACCGGAGCTCCTCAAACTTCTTTGAACTTTGGACGTGAAAACTCGGACAATCCAACTCCAGGCGCCATGGTTCCTCTAATGATAATCTTTTGAATGTTTTATTTTAGGAAGGAGGGGGGTGTTAGAAGGCACTAGGGCGTTTTCAAGCCCTCCCTCCCCTCTCCTCTGGTTCTTCTCCCTCTCTTCTTGCTTATTTCCTCTGGATCGCTTTCACTTCAAATATCTTCTCTGTGCGTGTATGTTAGAAAAAAGCCGCGCAGCGTTCAACTGCGCCTCCGCCGCACCGACTGCACTCCTCGCCCGCTGTAAACTTCTCCACCGGACCGGTCCGCTGGTTAGAAATATCTCCAGAGATCCAGGAGTGATGATTAATAGTTGATTGATTAAGTCTGGATGTTTGTGAAGTTCTCAGCTCGCCTTTTGTCCGCTCGCTTCTTCGCAGTGACTCAAATGCAGCGTTCAAAACCCCATACAGGAATTACCGTAAATACCGGCTATGCGCTCATGAACGATGCAGCGCCGTAAATACCAGACTTTGTTGGTTTGTGCAAGTAGTGCATTGTAAAATTCAGCATCATGGTCGGGGTTGCTATGGGTCCGGTACCACTCAGAAAATACTGGAAGACTGAAATACACCCCTACAGAGCAATACACCGTCACTTTTACTCACTTTTAGAAACTATTTGAAGCTGCTAGTCCACCTACTAGATGTTTTGGGAGATAAGAGGACACATAAAGACACAGAAGGATTGAACCCAGGGCTTCAGGACCTGTGTCGCTGTGTGGCACCTATTGTACCATGAGTTATATGCTAAGATGATGTTTTGTCTATTTATCTATAAATATAATATTATAGCATTTGTATTAATTATATATTTGTTATGGTTGTTTTATTATTACTTAAACGAGTTATATTACTATTATTGTTACTGTTTTTATTGTTGTTTATTATTTATATTTAATATACAGTATTATTGTTGTTATTATTATTTTATTATTTTTAATTATTATGATTATTATCAGTCAAAAAAACACTAAAATGTTTATTATCTTACAGATACAGATACAAAGTATCTTTCCTTGCAAGCACAAGACCTGCATGTAATCACTAGTGCAAATCACTGGTGCAAAGCTGTTTGTAGGAAGTTTGGCATGTTCTTTCCTTGTGCATCTACTCCAATTTTCTTCCATCTCCTGAAATCATGCAGAATTTGTCCCTAAGTGTGAGTGAAGTTAACAGGTGAGTGTGGGATATCTTTTACTCACTTTTTAGAAACAATTTAAAGCTGCTAGTCCACCTACTAGATGTTTTGGGAGATAAGAGGACACACACGAAGACACAGAAGGATTGAACCCAGGGCTTCAGGACCTACGTCGCTGTGTGGTATTGTGCCATGAGTTATGTGAGTTATGTGAAGACAATGTTTTGTGAATAAAGGAATTAAAACTAGATCCTTTTGGCAGCAATGAACAGAATTGTATTGCAGGAAGAAAGTGCACACCAACACTAAAACCAGTACTAATTCATGAAACAATAAACAAAAAAAGGATTTTTTCTTACAGAGGATTGTCAGGGTAGTGTCTGTCATCTGAAGCTAAGTAGAAAACACAAGCAAAACAACAGCAATATGTTTGTATTTTATATCTTCTTTGTCTGTGTTCAAACTATAACCCACTTTAAAATGCTCACTTGTTAATGGCTGTTTATTCAAGAAACATATTGCTACCAAAGAATTTCCACCAGTTATTACATACAAGGGTTTGCATACTTACATTTACATTTTCAGCATTTAGCAGACGCCTTTATCCAAAGCGACTTACATTACAATTACAGTATACAGTCTGGGCAATTAAGGGTTAAGGGCCTTGCTCAAGGGCCCAACAGCAGCAACCTGGCAGTGGTGGGGCTTAAACCAGCAACCCTCTAATCACTGGTCCAGTACCTTAACCACTAGGCTACAGCTGACCCTACTTTTCCCCAAACTGAAGTGAATCGATGTTCTTAGTTAAAACAGAACGTTTCTTTTATCAGAATAAAGATTAGCCCACGTTGTATAAGCAATTAATACAAAAATTCAGAAAAAAAAACTCTAGCTCTACGGCGACTCAGGTCAGGATGGAGATGTTACTGAAGATCGATGAACTAATAAGAATTCACACATCTGTGTTTGTTCGTTTTAAATTTCAAACAATACAAGCTATATGGTAAAATGAAAAACTTCCAGCTCAGGTATTTAGGCTGCTCTTGAACGCTGCATGATTCCGCTTCCTCCGGTATTCCAGCAGTTCCCTCGTGCTGTTTTCCTCTGACGTCACCAAGCACGACGCCAGCTCTCTCTACCCATGAGCCTCTGCTCATATATATATAAATATACTGTATATTACATATAATGTAAATAAAAATACAACAAAAATAATTATTAAAATTATTGCTTTATATGCCGCGTTTATTAATTTTATTTATTATTATTATATTATATAATATTATTTTATTATATTATTAATTATATTTTTATTTTTTATATTGTTTTTGTCTTATTATTATTTAGATAATGATGATAATTATGCTAATGATGATGATGATTATTATTATTATTATTATTATATTTCAGAACCACCTGTATATTATTTATATATTACTATTATTGGTTTTGTTTTTTATTGTTGTTTATTATTACTTATATTTATTATTATTTTTAATTATTATGATTATTATCAGTCACGAAAACACTAAAATGTTTAATATCCTACAGACACAGAGACTGAGTAAAGACATCACCCTCTGGTGAACAGAGAATATTTCCTTCCAAGCACAAGACTTGCATGTAATCATTGGGTAAAGTGGGTGCTGCAAAGCTGTTTGTAAAGAGTTTGGCATGTTCTTTCCTTGTGCATCTACTCCAGTTTTCTTCCACCTCTTAAAATTATGCAGGAGGTCAATCAGGTTGTTGAATTTGTCCCTATGTGTGAGTGACTAAGTTAATAGGTGAATTTGGGATGTCCTGCGATAGATTCCGTGGATTAACATAAAGGCTCTGTATCCTGCGTGACCCTGATCGAGATTCATTCAGTCATTCATTACCTTTAATTCCGATACAGTAAATTATAGCAAAGTGAAACATAAGTGTAGACATGTCTTTCCTTATCAATGCATAAAACCTCATATACTATATGGTCAAAAGTGTGGACACCTAGTTTTAGGCTTGTTGGACATTTTATTTCAAAACCATGGGTCCCCCCCCCCCCCCCCTTTTCTGTTACATCTATCCCACTCTTGTGGGAGCCTTTTCACAACATTTAGGAGTGTTCCTGTGGGAGTGCCTTTTCAGTCAAATGAGCATTTGTGTGGTCAGGCATTGATGTTGGATAAGGAGGCCTGACCCATGTTTCAATTCATCCCAAAGTCTTTATGGACTCTTGTTTACATGCTTTCTTCACATATACCACAAAGATGAAAGGATATCACTTATTTCACATAGTTGATTTTATACAAGCTATAATTAGATGGGGTGTCTATATACTTTGATCATATACTGTATCGTTACAGCCCTAATAAAAGTGTGAAAGAATTCCACAAGGCTGTTAATCAGACCTTCTTCTAATTCTTTATTGATATTTGGCAAAAAAAATAAATGAATCTTCTGATGTTCAGGATTTGATTGATCTGTAGGACTGATGATGCTCTCTAGCACCACGAGTCAGTCAAATATGACTCAGACATAAAAAATCATTAAAATGCTACAGAAGGCATGAAATATAAATATTTGCCAGACAATCCACTGCCAGCACAGCTTGATTTGATCACCCATCCCGTACCCACTTCTACTGAAGGTCTCAATGCAAACTCCCACACACACACCCACACAAGAACATGCAGAGGAACCACAAACAAAAGCCTGTTAACCATGTCTGCATAAATAAAGAGGGTGGGAGGGGGGGGTGAAAGAATTCCTTTTCTCTTCATGCCAACATATTTGCATTGTATTCAGCATTATGTTGGTGTAGTGGAGCATCAGGTTATGTAAGTGCCAGACAATGGCAATATCCTGAGATTGCAGATTCAATCTTTAATTCTGACCATGGTCTATAAAGAGTTTGGCATGTTCTCTTTATGCCAGCTTGGATTTTTCTTCAAGTACTCAGGTATCCCCCTACCTTCTAAACATGCTAGTAGAAAATTAGCTAGTCTAAGTTCTCCCCTAAGTGAATGTGTACACATGTTGCCCTGTGATGGACTGGTGCCCTGTCTATGTCGTATTCCCAGATTGTGGCCAATTTTTCCTCCTAGAGAGGCTATGGGCCGACTGCAACCCTGATCAGGATAATTGGTTACAAATTAACATGCTTCCTTTCAGTATTTTCTGTCTGCACTCTTCACGTAAGACTTTTTAGGAACCTTCTCAAGAACCTTTTCAGGAACCTTTCAGGAACTTTTTCTGAGCCCAGAGATCTTTGTAAAACTTTCAGAAGCTCAAGGACCTTATTTAAAACTTAAGGCCCAGCAGGCGCAGAGGGATAAACTTAAAGAGTTTGAATCTCAAATATGCTACCGGCCCGCTGGGAACCTTTTAATAGGCACAACTGGCAGTGCCTGTACCAGACAAAACTGGCCTCTAAAGTCGGGTGGAAAAAGACCGGACTGGAAAGGGGACGAGGTCTTTGATGCTGTGTAAAGTCCCTGGTTGGTAGCCCAAGTTGACTGTACAGAGGTAGGGGAAAGGGGGGCAAATATAACCTCCTCAGGTGCGATCAGGGTCTCCAGCAGCAAAAACAAAATTGGGAGAAAATGCATAAATAAAAATCTAAAAGAAATGTAATAATATGTATGCACTCAATGATTTTTAATAACTGCTTCATCCTGGTCAGGGTGATAAACCATCACAGGTCTTTACACACTGACACATTTATTCACATACCACCTCACTTACATCTAGGAGCAACTTAGAGCAGCTAATCTACCTTCTGGAAGTCAAGAGTATACATATGAGACCAAGGGAGAGAATTTACCAGACCCCTCACAGACATTGACCAAAGGAGAGGTTTTAAGTCCTTACAATAAATGATGTTAAACTTTTAATATCAAATTAGATTTAGAAACTCAGGAACTCTGTAGAAATCTTTCAGAACTTCTGGATTCATTTCTTCTTCAACAGAACCTCTGAGACCAGACTTGCTAACTTCTCAATGTTCAAACTGAAGCATATCAAGAGGAAGTGATTAAAAAACTGATTCTGTTTATTCACTTATTCATGTAAATCTATATAATGATTTCTAGCTCTAATTTGGTTAACAGTGAGTCCAGATCGAAGCCTGATGTCAGCAAGGCTGCATTTCTGGACTTGGTTTGGTCTTTCGGTGAGTAGCTGTTAGCATTAGCAGTTTGTCCATTCGCATCATCTCTCTGCCCAGTTCGGTACACACGCGGCTGCCGATGGTCTGGTTGCTGGTGTTTGGGAGGGTATCGGAGTACAGAGAGACGTAGCTGGGGAGGGGCGTCTCTGTCCTCGGGTGACCCTGAAATGACAATAACAATTCCAACATTGGTAATAGTGCTGAATTCAAACCGTTTCTATGTGGTATGCACAAATACATTTTTTATTTCATATTAAAATAGTTCCCTCAGCACCCAGGTGGCGCAGCGGGATATTCCACTAGCATACCAGCACCGAGTTTCTGAACTCCTCGGTTCGAAACTCGGTGCTGCCACCGGTCAGCTGGGCGCCATATAGCAGGCAGAATTGGCAGTGCCTGCAGCAGATACTAATTGGCCACCGTATCTGCAGGGTGGGGACCAGACTATGTGTGGGTTGGTGGGTTGGTCTTCATACGCTGTGTAAGGACCCTGATTGGCGGAAGAGACGCCTGTGCAGAATGCAGGGGCGAGAAGAAGGGGGCTGTACACGTGTCGGAAGAGGAGTGTACAGCGACGTGCTCTCCTCAGATGCAATCTGGTATCTCTCACCAGCGGAAGACAAAATTGAGTGTGCTAAATCGGGAGGAAAATGGGAGAAAATGCATTAAAAAATAAATAAATAAACAAACTATGATGTGTAAATCAAAACAGTGGTGCTAAATACAAAACTGCAGGCATTGTAACACGAGTCAAAGATTTGTGAACTGGCCAATTAGTTTCACAGAACAAAGTGTGTAGGATTAGATCAGCAATTTCTTACTAGCTGGTCAAAGTTTTTCAGAAAACTCCAGTTCTTCTCCCTGAAAAAAGAAGATCAATAAAAAAATTTAATTAATAGTGAAATAATTGTGGAAAATCACACAAAAACCGTAATGTAAATTAAGATCTTCTAGGGTTGACAACAAATTTGGAATTTGGGATTTTGAATAGCCAGACCAGCGCTTGTTTATTTCAGCACTGGAGAACATGGTCCAGTTCAAGAGTTGCTTTGAAATTCGATTATTGTATCATGTTGTTTTTAATTCTCACGTATTAGAATGTGTGCAGTCAGAGCAATAAAATGTTTGCTCAATGTCTGTACACCTGAGGACCCACAATGGTACAAACAGCATCTGGGCAAAATCATTCAATCCAGTGATTGATATTATTGGTCATATTTTATGGAATTAATGTTTCATGTATCAAGGTGACAACCACACATACTGATTCCAGTCAGTGCCTTACATGTTCTCGCTATTCACCAGATCTTAATGTCATCAAAACTTTAAAAAGTTTTGGAGTGCAGACTGTGAAGTAGATCTCCACCTATTCCAAGAATGTTCAAAGCAGTTTTGGGGGTACATGTATTTCATGGCAGTTGTGTATCCAGTGGTAACAGGTGCATAAAGCAATTAAATAAAATAAATGACATGCTTCCAACATTGTGGATGCAAGTTTAGGGAAGGCCCTATCCTGTTTCGGCATGACTATGCTCTTGTGCACAAAGAAAGGTCTATAAAAGTCATCGATGACTGGATGACTACTGCCTGGTAGAACTCTAGTGGCCTGCACAGAGACCTGACCTCAACTCCAGTGAACAGCTTAGGGGTGAATTGGAATGTCGATTGCGAGTCAGGCCTTCATGCCAACATCAGTGCTTGGCTACACAATCTATTGACTACATAGGTGCACAATCACAACTATAAAATCTTGTGAAGAGATTTTAGAGAACAGTACATTTCAATTTGCGGTATAGCCTTTATCCAAAGCAATGTATAATTCTAGCCAAATACAATGCAAGCTTATAACTTATACATTTTAGTTATTTATATAACTTTTAGTTCAATTAATGCTGTGTTTGTATGATTTGTGTAAATCCTATTTATTTAAAGTATCCTCCAGGCCACCCAAGAAGGATGGGCCCTGCTGAGTCTGGTTCCTCTCACGGTTTCTTCCTGTAAATTTCAGGGAGTTTTTCCTTGCCACTGTCGTCCTCGGCTTGCTCAACAGGGGTTTTTTGTATCTGTTGTAAAAAGCGCTATATAAATAAAGTTGACTTGACTTGAATGCAAGCAGTTAAGGGTAAGGACCTTGCTCAAGGGCCCAACTTTGACACCTTGGTGGAAGTGGGGCTTGAACCAGCACCCCTCTAATTACTTTTTCAGTACCTTAACCGCTAAGCCACCACTGTTCTAAGAGTAGATGTTGTTAAACCTACAAAGGGGGTTAATTTCATATTAATAGCCAAAGTTCTGGAATAGGAAATTTAACAAGCTCATGGTCAGACAATTTTGGCTATATAAAAGCATGTTCTTTAAAAGTGTATTCAAGTTTTAAAAGATTTGCCTATAAAAATTAGGTGATGCAGATTTCTGGTATTTTGCTAAACAGTTCCACTAATTTAACAGCACTGTTAGCCCGGACTTTATATTTAATCAAACATTTTTAGTACAACCTACATAAATTATTTAAGTTTTTTTGCTCTACTAAAAAATGCAGAGTACAATGTACTCATTTGAGTACACATTTAAATGTGCTAAAAGATTTAAGTTTACTAAACAAAAAAAA
The DNA here is from genome assembly GCF_030014385.1 of Trichomycterus rosablanca. Taxonomy (NCBI): domain Eukaryota; kingdom Metazoa; phylum Chordata; class Actinopteri; order Siluriformes; family Trichomycteridae; genus Trichomycterus; species Trichomycterus rosablanca. The sequence continues at coordinate 11,735,757 of NC_085992.1, forward strand.
AAAACATTTCTATCAGATTAACTTAAAAAGTAAAGTTAAGGTAATTAAACAGAAAAACTACATTTACGTGTAAGTCCGCCTTTTTTCAGCTTTCTGTTGGTGAATCAGGCAAAAATGATTTTCTTGTGTTCGGGTAGCCATTTGTTTTAACTTTTGTAACCTGTTGTTGCAAATTACTTTTTACTTTTCATTTAAGGCTTTTTGCAAAAGTAAACTTGTTTTTTGTGAAGTGGAACCTTTGTTAAACTAAGTGGACAAACATTTTCTTCCTCATTATGCTATTTTTGAGTAGCATGTACACCAGTCTGATGGGACTTTTTCATCTTCCGTCCAATGTTGGTAAGTGTTGTACTTTACTTAACAATTTTGTTTAAAATAAATGATCTTAATGTTGACACTAAATAAATAATCAAACAGCGCTGCTTTATTTGCCGTGTTTAGGCTACATGCTAGCATGCTAGCCTTCATACGAAGCAAAGAGTGTGCTGGCCTGCTTTATTTTAATCTTTAAATGAATGGTATTAATGTTGATGTTAATAATTCTGTTTCTTGTTTCTTTGTTTTGTTTTAGAGAGCTGCAGCCAAACGTTAAGAAATCAGCTTGCTGTGTGAAACTGAGTACATGTTCATGGTTACTGTGAAGAGCTGTTTGTGTTTCATCAAATCTTTATATACAGTTTGTACAGTGTTTAAGATGTTTTCTTGACATATTGTATTTTAAGTAAATACTTCTGAAGTGAAATAAAGAAAAATAATTTTATTATTATGTCTGTTTTTCTATAAACATTTCTAATTGATATTTAACGTAATTAACATGAAAACTAAGAAGAAATCAATATTTTTGTCCATTGAGCTCAATATAATAAGTAGAATTATTGGGAAAAGCAGTTGGTATAACCAAAAAAATTAAGTTTAATCAACTTGCCTTTTAGGTGTAATAACTTAAAGTTTTAAGTTATGCTAACTCAAGTTTTCATTATACATTACTTAACTTTTTTAAGGCAACCGGTTTCCTCAAATTTTTTAAGTAGATTGAACTTATCCGGGCTTATGAGGACAAGTTGAGAGAACTTACCTGGACGCATGCATACTGCAGCTTTAATGTTTGGAGTAAATGCGTTATAGTGCGTGAGTGAATTGTTGGTGTTTGTGTACAGTTACTACGGATTAAAGCTACATAACAGACATCAAGAACGCACCTATGGACCTCGCGAGCTAAGCAACCGTGTAACGCACACCATGCACTCCGGGCTCACCGGGATCAGGTAACGGAGAAACACCGTGTCACTTAAAGTGCTGATACACTACACGCGCTATTCAACCAGAAGAGCTACAAACTGTCCTCATTGTGCATTACGCATTACCATTCCTTCAGCCCGGTCCTCTCGGCGAGCACCAGCTCCCTCCACACGCGGTCCTGCTTCACCGGGTCTCTTGTGTCGGGGTCCCGCAGCAGCGGCGGCTCGCTCTGGGGTCGCGTCCCGCTCTGAGAGGTTCTCACCACGGACACTGATGACTGCGAGGTCAGGGCGACGTTCGGCCGCCCCGGTAACCGGTAACCCGCAGAAGTGGCGCGTCTGTTGCCCATCTTCCGCTCCATGGGTAAAACTACGCAAACTTAAACTTTGTTAACACTAATGTGTCCATAAAGTCCTTGTCATTCTTATGATCACAAGCTCCTGGTGTAGTTCATGAACCAGTTCATCATCCTGATCTTCATCTGCGCGCTGCAGTCGTCATGCCAGCGCAGTTACTACGTGCGCGCTCCTGTTCCGCTCTCGTGTTTACCGGATCAGTTTCCCAGGAGACCGCGCAGAGATGCAGCACTTCTATTCACTCAAAAAGCGCTTTGTTCATTCACAAGAAAGTGCAACATCCACACAGAACAATGCGCAGTTTTAGGGAACATTTAGGGGCGGGGGTGAGGGTGGGAAAGTTTTGCAGACACAGTTACTAGCCATCAGTTGAACACTGGTAGGGACCAGTGGTGGCTCCTGCCAAATCTCTTAGGGGCAATTGTTGAGATGATGGCCAAGGTGACCCGTTCAATGGGTAAATTAAAGCTTACATAATTAACATCTTAAGTCATCTGTCAGTTTGCCCTCACAAATAACATTGAACGTGGAGAGAGACCAGCTTTACCATTAATCACAAAATTAAGTAAAGCCTTCACACTAACAATTTAATTCAGTCTTTATCAGATAGCATTTTATGTTTTTATATCCAGAATAAAGATTGGCATCGAGGCTGATGTGCAATGAATAAAGAAGTACAATTAAACAATTGGGGAGATACAATAAGTGCAATCACAATTCACAATTTAAAAATTACATTACTTACTTGTAATTTACTTGTAACTTATGTGATTTTCCCCCCTTTGTAGATGCTTGATGTTTAAATTTGGTCTGGGTGGCCCTAATTCTTTAGTTGCTAATTTATCCTGATTACTACGATGACTGAGGTAATGGTAGTCATGGTGACGAGATCGTGACACCAGGTTACGTGTCATGTGACGCAAGCACGTAAGTGTGAGCCCTCCCGGAACCCATTTAGATTGTATTGCAGTGCCTGCAGTTTGAAAAAAAGAGCCTTAACATGAGAGTCTATGAGAGCAATCCGAGCAATTCAGTTAGACTGAAATCGCCCCAAAAGGGGCGGTACTGTATGGAACACAACTCAACGCTGATTGGACTACGATATTCCAAGGTAAGACAGACTGTCCAGAACAGTCACAGCTGTGATAGAAAAATGTATTCTCTTTCGCCCTTTGGTGGTGCGTCGCCCGATCGCCCTAAGGAACGAACCGCCCCTGGTAGGGACCAACTTTGCCGGGCTTCCTGCCACTCTAAACTTTAACACTTAAATGAACTTACTGTTTATTTATTTATTCATTATTATTTTGCATTTGACAATATTGGCTAATAGTGTGTTGTAATGGCAGAGATAAGGGATAATAAAGTACAATCATAATCATATAAACAGTGGACAGTGGTAGCCTAATGGGAGGGGTTTTGAGTTATCAACTGAAAGGTTGAGAGTTCGAATCCTAGCTCCGCCTTGCAGCCACTGTTGGGTTCTTGAGGAAGGCCCTTAACCCTCTCTGTTCCAGTGGCGCCAATGGCTGACCCTCTAACCACAGCTTTCAAACAAGCTGGGATATGCGAAGAAAAAATTTCGTTGTACTGTACTGTACATCTGTATATGTATATATGACAAATAAAGCCATTCTATTCTATTCTGTTCTATTCTATTTTAAACAGAAATCTCTACTTTGTTATATAAAGCCAAGTACACCTATGGCACCAAGGTTTAGAAATTGTTTTTATTGACGTACAAGTGCACTCTCTCCTCCTCTCATCTGGTCCTATTTTCAAATCTCTTCAATATTTGCTCATTTTCTCATTCACCTCCATGTCACCAGCTTTCACTGCCCTGTCCTCCTACCCTTTGTCTCTTTACCCTGATTGCACCAGAGTTTCTGATGGTATTTAGGAATGGAGTTTTGACCACATGTGATCTATCATATTGAGAAACACTTATCTCTTGTACTACTGTATACTTCCATCTTTAGTAGACTAGTACTCATTTTTTTACTGTTCTTAACTTACTTTTTTCTGACCTCTGTCCAAAAAATGGTAGTGGTAAATGTTATTGCCAACCATCCTGTTGCTCATAATGCCTCCTTCTGAATGAAAGCTGACTGAGGTAAAAAAATAAAACTACTTAATTAATCAAACAAGACAAATACAATAATGTGTGAATCATACAGTGACAGTTAGGGGGTCAACTTATATTTATATATATTTTGAGCATATCTGAATAGATTACAGTTTTGCTATAATCCAAGAACCACCGTAAAATGTGTGCCATGAATTAGAATCTGATGAAACACAGGTGATACAGTCCACAGTCAGGCACGATTTATGTGGGCATGGGCATAAACACTACAGTGCAAGTAAGAAGCTGGTAAGAAGTTTGTTGCTGATCATATAGCCATATAGTTTTCTTTCACTATTCATGCACTTTGTAAAGGGTGCAGCCAAACCAGCCCTATTTATACGGTTAGGCTTGCAGTGGGTCTGGGACCACCCAGGAACACTGCAACAATTCATCTTATGTTATCACACACTTACCTACTAAGGAGAACATACAACATTTCTCACAGCCAGTGACCAAAATCAAGGCCTGTGTTGTGTGAGTGAGTGGATAAGTAAGTGTGTGATACCCTGTATTGGTACTCTTTCTGGACTCTTCCCACCTTATCCTTAGTGTTTCCAGGTAGCTCCGGAACAACTTTGATCCTGATTGTGATGAAGTGGTTACTAAAATTGAAAACAGAAAATCCTTTGTTCCCAGAGCCATTAGGCTCTTTAACTTTATACAGGGGGGGCGGGGAGGAACTGAGGACTGAATGTATAACAGAATTGTGGCATATGTACATGTACAATTAATCTATGTATGTGGGTGAGCACGTGTGTGTTCACATTTGTGGGCAACTCGTGTGTGTGCATTTGCACAGACAGGCACATCTGCACCTTTTGTACATTACATTAATCGGCACATTTTCTTATATGTTCTTACATTTTCCTATATCTGCACTGTGGCTCACTTTATAATTCCACTTAACAATTCACTTTAAATTTACTTTATTCACTTTATAACTCATTTTATAATTTACTTTACTTTATAATTTATATTTTAGAGCTGTTGTAATTTATAATCTATACCAGCCTTGTAGTGTTAACCGAAATTACATTTCCATCTGCATCCTCAGGTCCTGTTTGGTGTTGTGTGTTGTCTGAGTGTTGTTGTGGTTATACATGTGGTTATACTTGTTTGTACAATGTGAATCTCTGTAGTGTGTACTATTACTTTTGACTTTTTGATTCATGTAACTTGCTATCTATCTATCTATCTATCTATCTATCTATCTATCTATCTATCTATCTATCTATCTATCTATCTATCTATCTATCCATCCATCCATCCATCCATCCATCCATCCATCCATCCATCCATCCATCCATCCATCCATCCATCCATCCATCCATCCATCCATCGATCCATCCATCCATCCATCCATCCATCTACAGTAGCGGTGCTATGTTCACCTTTGTCTTGGTTTCATCCACAAGGTGGCAGTATAGCCTGAAGAGTAATTTGTGAGCAAGCATCGTCTTAGATGTTTCCGTTCCGACCAGAGAGACTGAGAAGTACTCACACTTGAAAAATAACACTAACTGGCGTCCATTCGTTTATTCATTCATTTATATTTATTAAGCCTAACAAACAGCGTGATATTGATTTGGGTCATGGTGACTCTGGTCACAAGGCAAGAGTCAGTGCACAAGGCAAGTGCACAATAGCCTACCTGTTATTAGACACTGCACCTAACCAGGCAGGTGGCACCACTGAGTTAAAGAGTTTGATATTTGGTGTGCTTGGGTGGCACAATGGTCTAACATGCTAGCTTTTCACTACAGATTGTTCCAGCTCTCAAGTTTGAATCTTAGCAGTGATACCGATTTGGCCAGGCATCCTACAGACAACTGGTTGGATGGGATTTCTCTGCATCGATGCTGTGATTTGAGATCTTTAGGACTAGGTGTGAGGACACGTGGTGAGGAATTCACATTAGCGCAGCGTGACTCTTCATATGAGATACGTTGGTGGGAGTTCATGCATGCATGTCTGTGTCTCTCTGAGGACAGAATGGGGGTAATGCAAGCAGCAGAGGAGTTATGCCTAATGTAATGCCTATGGTTTTAAAATAAGGTATTTATTAAGCTTAAGGTTTAGTGTCCACATACTTTTGGCTGTATTATGTACATAAAATGTTAATATAATGTGTGAAGTGTGTAAGCTTTTCATGGTCTGCTGTGAAATGCTCAATCACCAACATTTATTTTTTAGGAGTTATTTTGAGCACTAGATCACCTCACTTCAGTCTCAACACTCAAACACAATCATCCTCTCTGAGTCCTTCTTCATTCTGCAGTATTTTTTCAACCTGCTCTCAAAAAGCTTTTCAAATCTAAGAGTCACCTCTGAACCCTTACTAACAGTCTTAATCACACCTTCCTTCCACAACCCCAGCCTTTCAACTCCAGCATAAACAACCCCTGCTTCAACAATACCACCTTACACAACTCCTGCTTCAACAATACCACCTTACACAACCCCAGCTTCAACAATACCAGCTTACACAACCCCTGCTTCAACAATACCACCTTACACAACCCCTGCTTCAACAATACCACCTTAAACAACTCCTGTTTCAACAATACCAGCTTACACAACTCCTGCTTCAACAATACCAGCTTACACAACCCCAGCTTCAACAATACCAGCTTACACAACCCCTGCTTCAACAATACCACCTTACACAACTCCTGTTTCAACAATACCAGCTTACACAACTCCTGCTTCAACAATACCAGCTTACACAACCCCAGCTTCAACAATACCAGCTTACACAACCCCTGCTTCAACAATACCACCTTACACAACTCCTGCTTCAACAATACCAGCTTACACAACTCCTGCTTCAACAATACCAGCTTACACAACCCCTGCTTCAACAATACCACCTTACACAATTCCTGCTTCAACAATACCACCTTACACAACACCAGCTTCAACAATACCAGCTTACACAACCCCTGCTTCAACAATACCACCTTACACAACTCCTGCTTCAACAATACCAGCTTACACAACTCCTGCTTCAACAATACCACCTTACACAACCCCAGCCTTTCAACTCCACCTTACACAACCCCTGCTTCAACAATACCAGCTTACACAACCCCTGCTTCAACAATACCACCTTACACAACCCCAGCCTTTCAACTCCACCTTACACAACCCCTGCTTCAACAATACCAGCTTACACAACCCCAGCCTTTCAACTCCACCCTACACAACCCCAGCCTTTCAACCCCTGCTTTGACAAACCAAGCGTACACAACCCCAGCTTCAACAAATCCAGTTTACACAACCCCAGCTTCAACAAACACAGCTTCAACAAACCCAGCTTATACAACCCCAGCTTCAACAAACCCAGCTTCAACAAACCCAGCTTCAACAAACCCAGCTTTCACAACCCCAGCTTCAACAATACCACCTTACACAACCCCAGCTTCAACAATACCACCTTACACAACCCCTGCTTCAACAATACCACCTTACACAACCCCTGCTTCAACAATACCACCTTACACAACCCCTGCTTCAACAATACCACCTTACACAACCCCTGCTTCAACAATACCACCTTACACAACCCTAGCCTTTCAACCTCTGCTTTGACAAACCAAACGTACACAACCCCAGCTTCAACAAATCCAGTTTACACAACCCCAGCTTCAACAAACACAGCTTCAACAAACCCAGTTTTTACAATCCCAACTTAAGCAACCCCAGCTTACACAACCCCAGTTTCAACAAACCCAGCTTACACAAACCAAGCTTACACAACCCCAGCTTCAACAACCCAAGCTTCAACAAACTCAGTTTTTACAATCCCAGCTTCAGCAACCCCAGCCTTCATAAACCCAACCTTACACAACTCCAGCTTACACAACCCCAGGGGCGGCACGGTGGCTAAGTGGGTAGCACTGTCGCTTCACAGCAAGAAGGTCCTGGGTTTGATCCCCAGGTTGGGTGGTCCGGGTCCTTTCTGTGTGGAGTTTGCATGTTCTCCCCATGTCTGCGTGGGTTTACTCCGGGTGCTCCGGTTTCCTCCCACAGTCCAAAAACATGCAAGTGAGGTGAATTAAAGACACTAAATTGGCCAAGACTGTGTTCGATATACCTTGAGAAGTGATGAACCTTGTGTAATGAGTAACTACCATTCCTGTCATGAATGTAACCAAAGTGTAAAACATGACGTTAAAATCCTAATAAATAATAAACAACACAACCCCAGCTTCAGCAACTACAGCTTACACAACCCCTGCTTTAACAATACCAGCTTACACAACAACTTCAACAAACCTAGCTTTTATAAACCCAGCTTCAACTACTCCAGCTTCCACAACCATAGCTTTCACAAACCCAGCTTCAACTACCCCAGCTTCCACAACCATAGCTTTCACAATCCCAGCTTGAGCAACCCCAGCTTTCATAAACCCAACTTCGACAAATCCAGCTTTTATAACCACAGCTTTAACAAACCCAGCTTCAGCAACCCCAGCTTTTATAAACCCCCTTTAGTGGACCCTTGTAAACCTAAGAAAATAAAAAATGATTTACCAAGTGAAAAGGGTCAAAACTGAGCCAAAGTGCAGCCAAAATCTAATAAATTCCTACCACAAATACACATCTCTCACTGAAAGTATAGATAGACTGAATCACCCAGAGCAGCTTGTTTAGGTCCACAAAATACATGCTGATTGGATTGGCATATTTCATGACCCATATCTGTGCAAGAACAAAAGAGCTGGTACTTTGGTCCATAGTCTAGCCATGCTTCTGACTTAAATTCACTTGAAAATGTATGCAGGAGTTTGGGATGCTAGTCCATCAGAAGGACCTTTGTAATATCAAGGAACCAAAGATAAATAGGTTAAAAGATTAACGGATTAAAACTGAACCACAATGCTGCAAAAAACAAATAGTATCATTATATTTATTAGTTGTATTACAGGCCTAGTCAATTAAGGAAAGGTCTCTCAATTTTCTTCAACTTTTTGAAAATGTCCACTCTGTTGACCTGCAGTGACAAAGCCTGACCTCATTTCCATTATCAGAGAGTAATGTGTGTAGCATCTCCCTCGTCAAGCGTGTTTTCTCCCAGCGGTGCTGTGAAACGACCTGTTCCTGAGATCTTACGCAATCACTATTTTTTCCAGCAGGATGGAGGGATGATAACTGTAATTACCTCGTCCTGAAGCACACAAGACAAACAAGTGCCCACTACCCACAAAGCACTGAATTACCAAACCCAAAAACAGAACGAATTTCTCTGTAAATCTCAAACTCTCATTCCTGTTCATTCTCTTTCAATTCAGTTCAATTTGTATCAGCTTTACTGCTGAGAAAAAAAATTAAGCTGCATTCATTGCCTAACATTGAAACCATGATGAGATACGTGACATAATGCTGTTAGTCTGTCTGATGTTAGTCCAGACCTGAACAATATTGGTATTAATATATTTTTGCTTTATCCAAATCAGGGTCATGGTCCGGTTCCACCAGGAAACACTGGGTGCAAGGAAGGAATACCCTGGACAGGGTGCCAATCTATCGCAGGGTTTAGCAAGAATACCCAGAACAGGGTGCCTATCCATCACAGGTTTTCAGCCATCAGACATAGCCAATCATGTCTGTGTAGATGCCTGGTTTCTATCCAAGCTTGTAGTGGGCTAGCGCAATAGACCACTGCGCCCTCTGAGCACCTAACAGTATCATATCTCAAGAATTCACATTTTCAGTTTTATGAGCCAAAAGCAACACATGGATTTTAATGTGCATTAAATTTATATTATGACTTCACTATATTTCTAAACACCTTGGTGTTCATGAGTTTTGTACTTTTTGTAGGAGCACTACATGCAGGTGAATGGGAAGGTAACAGTATAAAACCTGCAGTTTGTCCACTTTGTCACAGCTGTGAAGCATGGTGGAGGGAATATCATGTTTTGGGACTGCATTAATGCTCTAGGTTCTATTCTGGCTTATGATATCAGACTGCCTAATGTCTGGACCTTTATACTGTTATACCTCTGCTCACCATCCAACCAACTTTTTAGGACCACCCATACTCTTGCATAAGTATATAATTATCCAGCAGCAATGCAGACACTGGTCAATAGCTCCAGTTATTAAAAAATCATCTAGAATATTTGTCCAGATGTAAAAAAAAAAATAAATAAATAAATAAAAAAACACCAAAGACAAACAGGTGCACCATAAATTAGAAGCTTCTGGAAAATGTCATGCTATCCACAGTTCCAAATATTTGAAACATGTAAAAAGTCTAAAGTATATGCATAATTTAGCTTAAAACCGTAGATCTATCCTTATTCAAATAGATTAGAACCTAATACTGTATGGCCAAAAATAATTGGCCACTTGCAAAGTATCTAGGTAAAAAAGTACTATCAGGACTTTGTACAACACTGTGTATTATTGTGTGTACTTAAAGCTACCAAGTATCACGTCAACGCTCAAGCTGGGACTTTGCCATGTGGTCTCCCATGGCTACAGCTAATCAGCTCTTTAATTACAGAGACCTCTGTTTGCTTTTGGCTCCTCCAGACTGTTACAGAGCTAAGAACAGCAATTAAGCACCCAACTGAGAAAAAAGAGAGAGAGCACGAAAGACATAGCAACAGTGTGAACATAAATGACTGGAAACAGGAGTCGAGACTGAACTATATTGTTTTGTTTCCATAAGACGGGGACGGCATCGTGTCTGGTTCCTTATTTAACCGAGATCGTGAGTGTTTTTTTATTTTTCTCCATCAACTCTACAAGTGTCTTCAGGCGACAGGGAGCTTGAACATACGACTTGGTAACTAAGCAACAACATACAGGGACCGCACTAAAATTAGGGAAACCGTGACGTCAAAGCGAAAAGAGAGAAGAATAAAAAAAAAAAACTAAATCAGAGAAATGAAAAGCAAGCGGAAGAAAACAGGACTGACCACAGAGCTGTTATATTCATTTAATGAAAGTATTTTTTTCCTTTTATTGTCCATGAAAACACAAACAAGAAGCAATTAAAGAAATCTGGGCAACATGGTGCATGGACTAGTTAAAGACACATTTATCTTAAATCATTTGATTGAATGAATCAAGTCTAAATAAAATGTAAGGTTGCAGAGTGTGTGCCACATATCAACCCGAGTTCTGTAAACCTGGGTTTAGTCATCACCTCTGGTAAATATTAACCAGTATGTCATAGTCTCAGACAAAATGGGACCCCCACCCACCATAAACCCTCAAAACCAATAGATGCTCCAAGGCCCCTCCTCAGTGTACAATCTGCTACATCTGGTTGGCTTTGAATCAACCACAAATAAAGCGGATCGTGATTAAATAGAAATTAAATCTTCACAGATTTGCTGCCGGGGTATTACAGCTGTCTATTACATAAGCCCACCAGGGTTCGAGTATCAATGGTGCCATAGGTCTGCTGGGGGCCTGACAGAGTATTGCCTCCTGTTGTGACCTGTCTGATCAGGGTGTGTGGAAAAAAGTGGGCAAAATGGTTGTTCATGCTACATTCTGCAAATTAAAGGCTGGCGTGACCATGAAGCCACTGGCTCACATTTCTTCATGTTTTTCTCAGTTAATGGATGGATGGATGGATGGATGGATGGATAGATGGATAGATGGATAGATGGATAGATGGATAGATGGATAGATGGATAGATGGATAGATAGATAGATAGATAGATAGATAGATAGATAGATAGTAACTTCATAATAACACACTACAACAACATGGACTGTGGGTACATATGGAGATGCAATTTGAGCATTACCTGCAGTGTCCTAATCCACACTAATATTATGTATATTAGAATAGTATATTAGAATAATAGAATATATGGTTATAGTTGAGGGTTTCTCAGCAATGTGAAAAAAACACATCAATGCAAGTGTGCTTGTGTGCGTGTGTGTGTGTGTGTGTGTGTGTGTGTGAAATTGAATGTCCTTTACTTAGTCAGGTGTTGCCCGAGGGACTGAGTGCTTTCACAGTGATGCTCTTAAACCTCCTGTTACTCTCTTGAGTAAATCATTTGTGGTATGAGGACCACAGCAGATCTATTCATCCATCCATCTATCTATCCAGCCATTCATTCATCTCAATCTTTTTACAGCACATGCATTAACCATGGAAAAGAATGAGTAATGAATAATGGGCATAAGACAAGAGATTGATGGGAAGATAAAATAGTGATTCTGAAAATCAGTCTGTTTATTTATTAGTTCTGTCAGGGAGGCACAGTGGCTCGGCAGGTAGCACTGTCGCCTCACAGCAAGAAGGTACTGGATTTGATTCGCAGATGGAGTGTCTGTGTGGGTTTCCTCCAGGTGCTCCAGTTTTCTCCCACAGTCCAAAAGACATGCAGTCAGGTTAACTGGAGCTTCTAAATCTCCCCCTAGGTATGTGTATGTGTGAAGGTGTGCATGTGTGTTTGCCCTGTGATGGACTGGCGACCTTAAATGCAAACGTATCACAGAACTCACAATGCAAAAAAGCTCATTTCCCAGCATGCACGAGTTTTCCCATGCTGTTTATCTGGAGAAAGATTAGATAGAGATGATTGACTGCTTTAATAAGGTCTTACCTGGTCATGAGCAATTAACCAAGGTCATTAGGTCAGTAACTACCAGGGTACAACTACCTCTTTTCAGACAACAGGAATCAGATTTAGCTCTGAGAGCCACCATATCTTTTCAGTTTGTTCTCTCATACATTTATTTATTTTAAGTCTTGCAAAGCCTGTGAATTGTGGTCCAAAATAAATCATATTATTTGATGAAAGAGCAACCATTTTAGTTATTCACTGCAATTTAAATGTAAATTATTTTTATTTTGAGTCATATTCAATTCCCCAGTTTACTGACAACATGCAAGACACTACACTACAAAAAATAGGCCGCATGTTCACATATGCACATTTGGACTGTGTGTTTATTTACACAGTGAGCTCCACTGGAATGATTTAGATCATATTAATTTTTCCTCTAGTTAAATTTTTAAAAATCATTGTGTTACAGATTTTAATGGGATTTGAGATCTTTCTATTAGCCACCATGTACTGTATACAACAAACTTGAACAAAATTCACATAACTTTTGTGAGAAAATATATTTGTTTAAAAATCAGCATTTACATGTTCCAATTCTAACCAGAAACAGGAACATGTGTGAAAGCTTCCTCACCTCTGTGTACAGAATATCCTTTAACTGCTGCAAGAAAACCTAAAATATGAACACTCTCTTTATCCTCTGCTGCACAGCATTCTGTTGAAGCAGACAAATGTCCTGAGACAAAGCGAATCTGATCCATTTTTTATATCACAGCTATGCTCCCACGTCTCTGTGCCTGTAGGCTGCCGTTCCCTTTTCAGCCTGTTAGGAATTTAGCACACAGAAGTACCAGACCCAGCAGCTGAACACACAGAGAAAGGCTGAGGAGTCATTTAGGAATCAGACGTGCTTAAGGTCCAGTAGTTTTAGTGGAAGTTACGGTAGTTTAGAACTCATTAGAATTGTTTTTTTTATAAAACTATTATTATTATTTGTTAATTGTTGCTATTGTTTTTGTTGTTGTTGTTGGGCACACACAGTGGCAATGCAGTAAATTATGCTAGCCCACTACCTCTGAGATCCAGGGTTCGAATCTCCAGCGGTGCTATCGGCTGGTCAGGTGTCTACATACAGACATAATTAGCTACGTCTGTGGGATGGGGGATGAGGCCCTGAGATGCGATGGATTGGCATCCTTTCTGGGGTGTGTTAATGCACTGCATTTCATGATTCCAAAAAAACCAGACCCACTGCCTCCATGACCAGGATAAAGCAGTAGTAATACGTAAAAACAACATAAAATTATTATTTTCTTTTAAATGAAGATGTTCATTCAGTTCTCATCTCTGTGGTGTTTTTTTTCCATGTCCACTTGAATGTCCCTTGGTTACATGCAGAAGGTGCATTGGCTGTTCTAAATTGCCTTGTAGGTGTAAGCGACTAAACTGGAAAGTTTTTGATGGCCTGTGGTACATTAGTGCCCTGTCCAGAGTGTGTTACCCCCACATGCCCAGTGTTTGCTTCAAATTATCCTCTAGACCAGTGGTTTTCAACCAGGGGTGGGCCAAGCGGGGGGTCCTGTTGCATTTCATTGAGAAGAGTAAAAAAAGGGTCACATGTGATGGGACAGAAAATTAATAGGCTTTTGGCATATAGGAGATTTCTTGTGATGTCATATGGGTCTATTTTAAACTACTTATAGCCTATGCTGGGTCTTTGAGAATAGACACGTATATGATTTGCCCACATGATTTTCAGTTGTTCTGCAGAGATTCAGATTCAGTTGTTGATGCAAAGTGAGAAAGCTACCACCACAAGTTTACCAGAAGTAACCCACTATACCAACCAAAATCAGGAAATACCAAGATACCTCCATTATGGATTTATTACATTGTCATTTATTTATTATTTTGTCATCCTCACTGAAAGTGTAAAAATAATATTATAATGCCAGTCAAGAAGGTCCAAGAATTCTTTTTGAACACAGGAGGTCTAAGAGAATAAAACATTGAGAACTGCTGCTGTAGGGTCCTGTTGAGTCTGGTGTCTCTCAAGATTTTTTCCCTGTAGTTTTAAGGGAGTTGTTCTTTATCACTGTTGCCCTCAACTTGCTCAACAGGATTTTTTTGGTTGTGAAATCTGTAAAGTTGGTTTGAGACAATGTTGTAAAAAAAAGAAATATACAAATAAATTTGACTTGACTTTCTTGGCTGTTGATCCTAACCAGGATAAAGCCATTACTGATAATGACAATGATGATGATGGTGGTGGTGATAATGATGATGATGATGCCAGTGCCATTTACATTAACATCAACCATTCAACAGGTTGTTCATGTGAACTCTTGTTGAATTTCAAGATATCAGAATTTGATGTTTGGGTCAGGCTTTCCAAACCACTGAAACTGAAACTTCAATCTAACCGACATGATCACGCTTGAGCAGATACTAGTTTGAGAGCCCATGCTGCTCTTTCATAAGTATTAATATCTACCCGCTGTGGGAGGTGAGATGGGGGTGAATGGAGGGATTAATGAAATGGTAGTGCTGCTGTGAATAATTCAAACACTCTTCATTTGGTAGACGTTTGCTCAGAAAAGTCTGAGGTGAGAAAAAGCTTCACTGAACTCTGAGAGAGTTTCTTTTTTTTCTTTTTTCTTTTTTTTATTTAATGCATTTTCTCCCCATTTCCCTCCCGATTTAGGGCACTCAATTTTTGTCTTCTGCTGCTGAGAGATACCAGATTGCATCCAAGGAGAGCACGTCGCTGTACATGCCTCCTCCGACACTGCCCTCCTTTTCTCGCCCTGCATTCTGCACAGGTGTGTCTTCTGCCAATCAGGGTCCTTACACAGCGTATAAAGACTAACCCACCCACACATAGTCTGGTCCTCACCCTGCAGATACGGTGGCCAATTAGTATCTGCTGCAGGCACTGCCAATTATGCCTGCCAGATGGTGCCCAACCGACCGGTGGCAACACAGAGTTTTGAACTGAGGAGTTCAGAAAGTCGGTGCTGGTGTGCTAGCGGAATATCCCGCTGTGCCACCTGGGCCCAAAAACTTTATTTGAATAATTAACAGACACACAGATTATTTAATGCTGCCGGATGAAAATTCCATTGTTCCTCTAGCCAATCATCACTGAGAGTAAATGATGGAGGGATGGATAGGTGAGTGATCTTGGTGTAGAAGATGCTGTGCCTCTGGTCCATATTTGTTAAGTTAAAGCTCAAATTAAGCCCAAACAAAGCAAAAGAATCTATGTAAAACTCCCTTAGCTTAGCTGCATCAAAGTCATAGCAAACCTGATATTTAATGTTGGTTTTATGATCTGAAAAGCTGAAAAAATCCCTCTCAGCATAGGTTAATAGCTTGGGTTTTTGTCAAAACCTTGGCAAAGAGACCACTGTTCCATGTAGTATTTTGTACTTACAAACAGCTTTTTATACAGATGATCTTGGGACCTAAAATTGCTTAGAAATGGTTCCAAGCAAGTTCCCTGACCTTCTGGGATCCCACAACTACACATTCAATTAATCAAGAGAAATTCAGAGCAACCAATGCACCTTTCGTATGTTTTTGAGAGGTGGGAGGAAACAAGAGTACGTACTCAGAGGAAACCCACAGCAATATGGAGCAAACATGCCATACTCACAGAAAGCTTGCTGGAAGCAGGGATCAAACCCTGGTCCCTCTGGTGCTATGCAGCACCCACACAGTGCAAACTTATAATAAAACATTGAGCGATGAGAATTTAGTTCTGAAATTTGGTTTAAGTGTTTATATCAAGCTGCATTATGGACGGAACTTTTACTACATTTGATCCCATCTAATCTTTTAGTTTCCACTCAACGTAAGCACATTTTTATCTGCTCAGATTTTTTATTACTTGGTAATTCAAAGACTTTGGTGCTCGTATTTCTCTCTAATTCCGATCCGTCTCTGTCTGTGCAATTAGAGAGAGGAGTGGACGAACTCTATCTGACGTTATTTCATTTCTCGCTGACTCAGGAGAAGGATGGATTAGAATAAAGACTCAATTAGTATTTTTATAGCCTTTTGAGTACAATTTTAAACATTTTACTGGAATCTGTGTCTAAACAGGCTGCAGATAAAAAAAAACTCAGAAGATCTTTATAATCAGGAAGCTGAGGAGGAGCAAAGAAAAAAAGATGAAACACTACAACAGTATCAAAACTTTAAAATAAACTATTTTTTAAAACAATTATTCACCTTACAAAACACAGATGAGCCAAATCATTAATACCACCCCCAAAATGTACATAGATAGATAGATAGATAGATAGATAGATAGATAGATAGATAGATAGATAGATAGATAGATAGATAGATAGATAGATAGATAGATTCATTAATCCTGAAGGAAATTAAGGAAAATTAAACTCCATATCCATAGGATGCACAAACAACACACTAAATACACACTAAAACATGTAAAACAGACAGAAAAGAAAAGGAAAATACAGTATTAAAGTACAGCGATACGGAGCTACCGAGTAGGCTGCCATTTGCTGCAGCACCAGAAGTATTGTACAGGTATGTGGCAGGGCTGATTCTGTACCACTTGTAAATGTGAGGTTGAGGGATCTATTAAATGTTGGGTTGATGGTAGTTCACGTCTTGAATGCAGCAGATATGATTAGCAGCAAAAAATTTTCTGATCATGTAGACAAAATTTAATCTGCCTACATGAGAGGTTTGTGGTCAGATGAAAGAAAGATCGAGTTGTTTGGCTGCAATGACTGCAAATATGTTTGGAGAACAACAGGTGAGGCATTAAAACGCACCAACATCGAACCTTCTGTCAAACATGACATTTTGCTGTCTGGTGCATTGCAAAAAGTGGACAGATTAATTAGTCAGGCTAAAATTAAGCTTTTGAACAGGTTCAGACCTGACCTTTTGAAGGCGTCTGTCCTGGTTGAAGTCTGTCTACCAAGTCTGCTGAGTAAAGCTGTCAAAGATGCACCAAGAGCTGTGCAGGAAGCTTTGATGGTTACCAGAAGCTTTTGATCAAGGTAAAAATACATAAAGGGACATAAAGGGAAATTTTAGATGTAGTGTATGTATGCGTTTTACCAGCAGATGGTTTCATGGTTTCAAAAAACTACATTTATGAAAGCCAGAGTTAGAACAGCAAAAGATCTTAGTGTTCAGCTCATCTACTCCAATATCATTTGCTGTTATGAGTTTGAGAGAAAGAGTCCTGCAAAACCTGAGTGCTCATGAGAAGAAACCCATCACACACAGACAATCACAGTAAGCTTCCAGTTTATTACAGGGAGGAAGGAGTTTATATAGATAGAGATAACAGGTGTAAGAGAGAATGTGAGCCTACAGTATGTCCAAGCTTAGTGAAATTTTAATGAAAGTGGGGACCAAAGAGAATTATTTACAAGCAGAAATAAGTTAATGGTTAGGGGTGTTGGGGTTGTTTTAACATTCAGAGGGAAACATAACCTTTTGAAACAGGTTGTGTGGTTAACTATTAATGAAATGAGCACCTTTGTTGTAAGACAGAGGTCAGAGGAGAGGGACAAGTTACCAAAAGTTTATGGACACCTTGATATTTTACCTAACAGCCAGTCGGTCAGGTGTTAAAATCCCAAAACTGCCATTAAAGTCTATGTAAACTTTCAACACCAGCTGTACACGCTTGCTTATTAGTGGGCATAGCTGAAATGACTGAATTATCATAAGTATAACTGGTTTCTTTATGACTGTGGCCGCGCTGTATTTATGAAGATGCGCCTACAAAGTAGCGTTTTTGTTTCCGCCCCCTCTGTAGCATCTATACGTGCTGTACAAGCCAAACCAGTACCGCACACCAGCACTCTCTACAGAGGCCATGTTTTATTGATTACACATCCTTACTTTAAAGAGCATCGAGCTGTCAGAACACCCACCCCCGTTCCCTCCTGCAGAGAAAAAAGAAATACGGGGAAATATACTTTCTTATCTGTGCACCCTCTAAAAAAACTCTCCATCTCTGCAACAGCTTGGCGGGAGGCTGCAAATGCCAGCAGGCCGGGCGATGAAGAGTTGAGGGGAGAAATGGAAGAAAAGAATGAGAGGATCAATGGAGTGAGTAACTGCTGCAAGAAATGGAGGAGGGAGAGGATTTGGAAAGGTCAAAACCATAAAAGTTCGAGCTCACCTGCTGACCAGTCTGAAAAAAAGACTTACAAAATGTGTGCACTCGGAAATACACAAAAATTCCCTTTAGTCTGATCACCTACGGTGATGTGGGTGTTTAAGTTTACTTCCATAGCTTTTCACAAGAGCTAAAAGGCAATGTTGTGAACATTCATACACCTCCACTTGGTGTATGAATGTTGGTTTATTTTTAGGGAAAACTGCTACATATTAAAATTTGTTTAAAAAGAATTAAAGCAGGGTGTGCTTACTTTTTCCCATCATTACAACTGCTTTATATCTAAAGTTAATACAAATCAAGGACAACCTAAATAACCACATCGTTTAATAAATGTTTTGCTTAAATTTAAACCAGTGGGTCCGACTTCCCTGGAATCACTGAGCGCAATGCAAACACACCCCGAACAGACCACCAATCCATTGTGGTACCTCATCCAACCCCAAACCTGACATAGCCAATCATGTCTGTATGAAGATGTTTGACTGCTGGATATTCAAACCCTGGATTCCAAAGGTAGCAAGATAGTTAAGTTTACCACCCGAGTGCCAACCACTACAATTTAAATATGTCGTAATATACACAAGGAGATTGCATTCCCGTGTCTGCTTAGGTTTCCTCCAGGAACTCCGGTTTCCTCCAACAGTCCAAAGACATGCAAGTGAGGTGAATTGGAGATACAAAATTGTCCATGACTGTGTTTGACATTAAACTTGTAAACTGATTAATCTTGTGTAACAAGTAACTACCGTTTCTGTCATGAATGTAACCAAAGTGTGTAAAACACTACATTAAAATTCTAATAAACAAACAAACAAGCAAACAATAATATACACAACATCGCAACTATCAAGTAGCCTGTTATAATCACACAGCCACTGCTAACCCAAGCAGGAATACATCTGGGTCACAGGGCATCACACACCCCTCAAGGGCAGCCTGTTACTAAAGCCTGCACCAGATTGTCTAAATGCATGCAAGTTCTGCTCTAGTTGCATAAAATAGAGCTCTGCCTTGCACAGCCAGCAGGGATCCAGTAGGGATCATCTGTTCTGTTCGGCAGAGAGAGTTGGAGGTAAATAAATATTTTTGCAGGGAATGCATAGGTATTATTGTTTATATTTTGCTGTAGCCATGCTTGTTGACCACCGGGCTTCCCCTCACTCTGTGGGTGTGTTCGAAAACCTAGTGAGCTCTCTACATAGACAGCATTTTATGTCATCCTACACACGCTCTCAAGAAGTAGGCTGTTCGAAATCCTAGATGCATTAAAATGCTCCCTAATAAGGCACCTTAAATCTGAATGGTATTTTGACAGAATAATGAGGGAGCATTCGATGCTGCCTTAGTGGTGAAGGCAATTCCAGCATTCAGTGCAGCGCAACTTTTCTCACAAAAAAAAAATATGGTGGGCAGTGCGGAGCAACGTACAGAGTTATTTTCAAATGTAAATAAATTATTATTGATTTTTAATTTGTATAAACGTGCACAAGTGTGATTTATTTGCAAATTCTGGCTTGTCAGCTAATTTAACAGTTTTAGGTACACAGACGGAGCTGTTAGTTGACATGCTAGCGCGTCGTGCCACCTCAGCCCATTGGTTTGAAAGGCATGAGGCTAACTGTGTTAGCTTAGTAAGCGAAAACTGAATCACTGTCTAAGTAGTGTGTTTGAATAACCTGACTTAAAAGTCAATGACTTATTAGAATCCTCTCTACTTAGGCAGCTGCCTATATAGGCAGTAAGATAGCAAGGCAGCTCACTAGGTTTTAGAACACACCCTGTATAATGCATTTTCTTTAGTTGTAGCTCAATACTGCACTTACTGCCAGTCATAACCTGGTTGCAACACCACCCTACAGGATTTGGAGCCGCCAACAAGTCCAGATATTTAGCATGCTAGATATTTTTCAGGAGTCTGTGAGCCATTGGCACGCCTTTTGAATTGTGTCTTTGAACACTTCACACACAGCGATTTTGAACCCCGAACGAAGGTCAATTTGCCTCCGAGCTAAAAATCTGCCAGAGAGCGGAAAATCAGGGCTAAAATTGTGTAGCGTAAACTTAGCCTTAGTCTATTCTTGATCTGAACCCCACTGAGATGCGTGCATGGACCTTAAATGGGCAGCTGATGCTCAAAATGCCTTAAATATTACCAGATAAAGCACCTCTGAAAGAAAAGTGGGCCACAATTTCTCCCCACTGATGTGACCGCTGTCCGGTTGCTGCTAAAGTCATTGGCCCAATCATTGAGTTCAAACCGACAATCACTTCTTCACACAGGGCTGGTCAGTGCACATTTTTCTTTCAATAAGGTAAAATCCACATCTGGTGTTTCTTCATCTTTTAATTAGATTAGCTTTGAGGATCTGAACTTCATATATGTGACATATGCAGAGCCACACTGTGTGAAGAGATGAAGTGTACACAAGGAGGTGGTTTTAATGTTAGTCCTGATCTGCACCCCAGCTCGTCTTTCATGACTCCAGCATCTTCTCCTCCATCAGCGGGAAATGTATTAATGCAGACGACAGCGCCGAGTCACTTTAATAATAAATGTGAAGAGAAGGTGAAGAACACAAACAAAATGGAATGTTTTTCCCTACATCACATTTAGAGTGCCTGGCTTCTCTTTTTTTGCTCTACCAGCCTCCTGCCTTCAGGACTGATGCAATTCATGCAATTTTACTCCACAGATGTGTAATTGGCCAGGGTTGCAGTTAGGATTCCAGTTCTTAAGTTTAGTGCTCGGATTACAGGTGGAAATTAAATGCAGCGTGTAATGTTAGTATGATGCAAGGTGACATTTTTAAATACAGCCGATTGAAAAGGTGCCACACAGCAACATGGGTCCTAAGGACCTGGGTTCAATCTGTGCCTCTGGTCACTGTTTGTAAGGATTTTTGTATGTTCTGCTCATGTCAAGGTGACTTCTTCTAGATGGATTGCCACTTTGTTCTGCCTTGCATCTAGTGTGTTTGGGTGATGCTGTACTTACTTACCACGATAAAGCAGTAAGCAGTAAGTAACAATTGAACAAATGAATAAGAATATCACCTTGTTGTTGTACTGAACCAAGCACTGTGGTAAAACAAGTAGTTCTGGTGTTACACAACTTTAGGGACCCAGGTTCAATCCACACTTACTGGAAGAAGAATTCTCTCCATATGTCCATCTTGGCTAACTTCATTCATTAGTTGTTAATTAATTTATTCATTCATTTTTTTACTATCCACTGGTCTGGTGCCACCCAATAACAAAGTGAACAAAGGCAGGACTACACAATAGACAGAGTGCCAATCCAAGGCAACACTCCAAGGCATTGGTGCACTTTGTAGAACACTTTGTAGTTCTACAATTACTGACTGTCCATCTGTTTCTCTACATACTTTTTAGCCTGCTTTTATGCTGTTCTTTAATGGTCAGGACCCCCACAGGACCACTACAGGGTCATTCTCAGCACTGCAGTGACACTGACATGGTGGGGGTGTGTTAGTGTGTGTTGTGCTAGTATGAGTGGATCAGACACAGCAGCGCTGCTGGAGTTTTTAAACACCTCACTGTCACTGCTGGACTGAGACTAGTACACCAACCAAAAATATCCAGCCAACAGTGCCCCGTGGGCAGCATCCTGTGACCACTGATGAAGATCTAGAAGATGACCAACTCAAACAGCAGCAATAGATGAGCGATTGTCTCTGACTTTACATATACAAGGTGGACCAACTAGGTAGGAGTGTCTAATAGAGTGGACAGTGAGTGGACACGGTATTTAAAAACTCCAGCAGCGCTGCTGTGTCTGATCCACTCATACCAGCACAACACACACTAACACACCACCACCATGTCAGTGTCACTGCAGTGTTGACATTGATTCACCACCTAAATAATACCTGCTCTGTGGTGGTCCTGTGGGGGTCCTGACCATTGAAGAACAGGGTGAAAGCAGGCTAACAAAGTATGTAGAGAAATAGATGGACTACAGTCAGCAATTGTAGAACTAAAAAATTGCTCCTATATGGTAAGTGGAGCTGATATAAAGTAAAATGGACAGTAAGTGTAGAAACAAGGAGGTGGTCATAATGTTATTCCTCATCAGTGTATTTAAACCAGCCAATCTACTTATTGCATGTTTTTGAGAGGTGGGAAAAACCCACATGCCCACATTGACAAATGCCAAGCTTCATACAGGCAGTGACCAGAGGTGAGAAACGAGCCCAGATCTCTGGAATGCATGTTGCTGTGTGGCACCCTGAGCACACCCTGCAAAAGACTGGTGTCCAGTTCATGCTTAGTGAGTTACTGAGATACTCATTACTGAGTTACAAACTGCCACTGGAACCAACATAGGCAAAGGAGCTGCTCATCCATATGTTACCATGTCAAGTTTCCATAGCTGAGAATCTGCACAGTACCAAGTGTTGGCTGCAGTGGTGTAAAGCACAACACCAGTGGACTATGGAGCAGTGTTGATGCACTCCATAAAATGATGGACCAATCAGAGTGTGGTAGAAAAGCCTACCCGGCTGAAAGTATCTTCCCGATACAAACAGTGTCTTTCTAAAGCACGGCGAGTGTCCAACTCATGACATTTTTTCCTGTTTGTACTCAGTAATGGTTCTGTGGGTAATTAAAATATAAGCTCTTAAAAATAGATGGAACACAAACACAGATGGAAGATAATGGACCAAATAAAACACATCAGCATGGGGGAAGCAGAAACACATAAAATAAGAAGCAAAAAGATTAAAATAAAAATAAATAAATGAATAAATAAATAATAAACTCTCTTTAATCTTTCTCAGTGTGCTGCTCACACATGCTGGCACAAAAATGGTATCATGAATTTAATACAGTATAAGAAAAGCAAGAATCAGTGCAAAACAAAAAAGGCTTTTAAAAGAACGTTGTATACACAAGAAAATCCCCTCAGCATACCTGAACCATTTTTGGACAACATAGAACCACTTTTTCCTCATTTCCACCCAATCTGATTTACAATTCCCCTGCCGTATGCACCACCCCTGCGCTGGCTGAGAAGAGTCGCAGTCTATCACCTGCCCCTGCTGACACTCGTGCCTCTTTATTACACCTGTCAGCGGCGGATTTTCTCAGGGAGCCATATCATGTATCATGTATCATGTACAGAAAGCCACACTACACCCCTGCGAATCATACACCAGTTGTGCAGGTGACTCATATTTCCAATAAAGGAGCAATAAAACCCAGTCAGCCTTTCTCAGCATACGTGGTTGTGCCTGTTGGAAGCTCGACCATGTCTACAGCATTGGTGAGCTATTATTGGTTGGACTGCTGCTCCTCCTGATCATTAGAACCCTGATTAAAAGGCTTTTAAAAGAAGCATATGCAACAGGTTATTTATAGAAATGTGTGTTTCTTCTATTTCTTGAGTGTATCAAATAGAAAGTAGAATATTTCCTATTCATGGTCATGGTGGGTACGATTTACTGGTCAAAAGGTGGAAAACATGTTGGACAGGTCACCATACCATCAAAGGGCACACACATTCACAGTCAGGGCAATTTCAGTATCTCTAATTAAACAAACTGTATGCCATGGACTGTGGGCGGGGCGGCACAGTGGCTCAGTGGGTAGCACTGTCGCCTCACGGCATGAAGGTCCTGGGTTCGATACCGAGGTGGGTCCTTTCTGTTTGGAGTTTGCATATTCTTCCTGCTGTATGTTTCCTCCAGGAGCTCCGGTTTCCTCCCACAGTGGAAGACATAAAAGTGAGGTGAATTGGAAATACAAAATTGTCCATGACTGTGTTTGACATTAAACTTGTGAACTAATGAATCTTGTGTAATGTGTAACTACCGTTTCTGTCATGAATATAACCAAAGTGTGTAAAACATGACATTAAAATCCTAATAAATAATAAATAAATAAATAAATGGACTGTGGGAAGAAACCAGAGCACCTGCAGGAAACCCATGCATACTGGGGTAAAGCATACAAACTCCACACAGAAAGGACCCAGACTGCCCTTAGAATCAAACCCAGGACCTTCTTGCTGTGAGGAGACAGTGCTACCCACCAAGCCGCCATGCCAGCCAAAATGTAGAATAGAACATATTTATTTGTCATATATACATATCACATATTCTAGCTTGTTTGAAAACTGGGTTGAGCGCGCAGGGTCAGCAATTGTATGGCCCAACAGTGGCCGCCAGGCAGAGCCTGGATTTGAACCCACAACCCTTCCGACTTCTAGCTCAAAGGTCGACCCACTATGTTAAATGTGCATTATGATTGGCAAAATATATTAGTGCTTTCTGCAGATGTTGTTTTTACTTCTATTACCTTTGAATATGTAATTTTTTGGGGGAAGGGGGGCCAATACTTTTGCATACAACCATATACTATATCTGACTATATTCTCTAAAATAATTAAAGCTGTATAAAACACTGTGGCACAACTGGCAGAGTGATCACTGTTTTTAATATGTTTGGCATGTTCACCCTGTGTCAGTGTGTGTTTTGTCTTTTAAAAACATGCAGAAGGTGGATTTGCTGCTCTAAATTTCCTCTAGTAATGTATAAATGAGTAAGTGAGTAAATGGGTAAGTGTAACGGATTTCAGCCCTTTTCAGGGTGTATTTCAGTGTTGTTTGTGTAGTCTGGCCTCTAGTTTATGACTTTCATGTGTGTGTGTGCAACTCTAGTATGTCCCTGCACTGTCGTATCCCACAATGCCGAGTGTCAGGCAGAGCCAGAGATGCAGAAGCAGTGCAACACTGACTAAAATAACAACACATCATAAAATCAATACATCACACACACACACACACACACAGTGTCTCTGGATTACACTTAGCATAAGGTGACATGTTTTCACCCCACCTTGAAAGACACCACTGTTCCATGCAATTTTGAGGTGCAGTCAAACAAGCCCTATGTAAATGGGCACAGAGGTGTCATCAGCTTTAGGTGCTCAATCAATAATGAGTATTACTAAAGCCATGCTGCAAAATTAAATTATCATCATAATGGAATTTCTATTTTGCTTTCTATTTCTCTTTCTGCATTGTGCTTAATATATGCCAATGTGTATGTGGACACCTGATCATAGGCTTGTTGTGCATTCATTTGACATTTACGGCATATAAAAGACGCTTTTATTCAAAGCGATTTACAGTTGTGACTGTATACAATCTAAGCAACTGAGGTAGCCTAGTGGGTAGAGCTTTGGGCTATCAATGGGAAGATTGGCGGTTCAAATCCAGGCTCTGCTATGCAGCCACTGTTGGGTCCTTGAGCAAGGCCCTTAAACCTGTCTGCTCCAGGGGTGCCGTACGATGGCTGACCTCCGCTCTGACCCCAGCTTCCAAACAAAGCTGGGATATAAGAAGAAAGAATTTCATTGTACTGTACATTTCATAGTATATCTATATATTACAAATAAAGCATATCTATCTATCCTAAGGGCCTTGCTCAAAAGCCCAACAGTTGCAACCTTGCAGTGGTGGGGCTTGAACCCACAACCTTTTGATTACTAGTCCAGTACTTTAACCACTAGGCTATAACTGCCCTACAACATTTTATTCCAGAATTATAATACTGAGCTGAAAAATCCCGCCTACCCTCACTTGTGGCTTTGACAATTTGTCCAAAAGATTTTCTAGTGTGTCTGTAAGAATCATAAAAATCTATCATAAGAGATCAGGATCCACCTGGGCACCTTATATTTACATTTTTACTTTGCTGTGAAGCTGCCTGGTGATTCCAGCTTTAAAAAACAATAATAAAAAGCCAATTTGCTTTAGGCAGCACTGCGGGATTCATAAAGAGAAACGATGTCTGGTATTTATTCAGTGTTGCTGATGTTGCTGAGGATCTTTTAAGCCGGTCGCTGGACGACCCTCGCTGCAGGAGATGCGGCGAGGTGTTTAATAGCAGTGTTCTGTAGCTTCTGTGTTTCTGTGTTCCTGCTGTGCAGTGTGTATTAGCACTCTCCAACCCCTGCAACCTCCACCCCCCTCCACTGCCCCTCTCGTACACCTCACATTGTAAAATAAGAGAAAAATTTCAACACATGAAGGAAGTGAATGTATAAGCCGTTCCACAGACAAACCGCAGCATTTTATTGGTTCTGCTCAGCTGCCTCTCAGCGTTTCTCCTCAGTAGATTCCCAGCTGCCACACTAAGGGCTGTTAACTTTATTAGCTCAAATTAAATTTCCTTAGATGAACCCTTGACACACCTGATTGATCGAGTCAATATGAGTGTAGAGTTCAGGAGCAGAACCAAGAGAGCGTAACGATCTGATGAATCAGATTATAATCCAATAGCTTCTTCCCCAACCAGTTAAAAACTCTAAACGAAAGCAATCAAATATTTTATATTTCTAAAAATAATATTATTATCCTATTTGACTTGTGTGTTAAGTCATCAAAATCGTAAAACCGGTCAAAGGTGTAGACCCACCACTCATAGATCATTTTTTAAATTTTAGTATTTTCTGCCTTTTAGAAGAACAATGACATTATCAAATACTATTTAAAATATGATATAGGCCCAATTGTTAGTTCCTGTAGCAGTCAAAACTGGCCACTAGTCTGCTGGGTGGGAAAAGACCAAACAAAAAGGGTGGGGTCTTCAACACTGTGTAAGAACCCTGGTTGGAAGCCCAAGGCGTCTGTAAAGAAGTGGAGGAATGTGGAGATTAGTGTGTGACTCTCCGTGCGCGAGACTCATATTAAAATCCACCAAAGTATGGACAATATAAGAAGGGGTCGGTGGACTATGTATGCATCAGGTGAATATACCCTCCTTGGACACGATCAGGGTCCCCAGCAGCGGAAGACTAATTGGCTACGCTAAATTGAAAAAAAGGGGGAAAATACATAAATAAAATAGAAAAAATATGCAGTGACCAAACCCAAATCAACAAATTTAAATCTGGATCTCTAGGACTCCAAACTTATGAACTTCTCTCCATATTTATTCAGTGATCACCAGCATTGCTTTTCCAACACTTATGATGGAGTTCCAAGTCCAGCGTTTCCAAACTTTCAACTGGCAGTGTCAAACAATTGGAACATCATCCAAAAAACCTTCCATAAGTGAAGGATGAGGGACTGCTCAGGTGGCGCAGCGTGATAAGTCGCTAGCACACCAGCGCTGAGATTCTGAACTCCCAGATTCGAGTCGGCTGGGCGCTGGGCGCCCTCTAGCAGGCATAATTGGCCTACAGTCTGCTAGGGTGGTACATTTTACAGAGAAATGGGGCTATGAAGGGACCATGGTTGCTCAGGGCGCCTGCACAGAGGTGGATGAGCGCAGAGGTCAGGGCGTGGCTCTTTGTGTGCGAAGCCGGACTCACATGCAAATCCACCGATGTGTGGGTGTATAAGAAGATATCAGTAGACTGCGCACACATCAGAGGGAGTGTGTGTCAGTCAAGTCACCCCGTTCTTGGCACCACTAGGGGTCCCCAGCAGCAGATTGACTACTCTAAACTGTTCTCATTGCCGTGGCAACAGCAAGTCCTGGTCTCATGTAGAGGCATTGGCGCGAGTAACGGACAAACGCATAGCATAGTGTGAATTTCCATATGCAATACGGCTCTCTGAGAGAATCCATCGCTGGCTGGTGTAAAGTAGCATTCAGCGACTTCACACTCTGCGTGTTGGAGAGTGTGTGCTAGTCTGCAGCCCTCCTTGGTCAGTGTGGGCGCAGTGCAAGAAGCAGATTGTGATAGAAAATTAAAAATGACTCAGTTGGAAGTAAATGCAAAAAGAAAAAAATGTTGCCAAATAAAAACCAAAGAAAGTGACAAATTTCCTGCAACACAAACCGTACGCACATCCTTAAAATCAAAGGTGAGAAACATCCAATTAAATTCTGTGACAGTAGGATGCTAGGTGAAGCATCTGGTACCCTTCTGTTGGCATGTTCATGCCCTGCTTCATTAAACAGGCTAATTGAAGGAACAAGAGGTTGGTGGTCGAATGTGCGGTGAAGCTGTTTCAATTTACTCTCCATTTCTGGTGACCTTTTGTCTTGCTGTTGAAACTACCAGTTCACAACTGACTGTGTAATGGTGGGTTTACAGACTGGGGCAACATTTAATGGAAAGGCTGGGAAGATTACGAAGGCCATAAGTGGACTGCGAGTCTAACTGGAACTCTCTTTCACCCAAGTCTTCTTTATGAGGTGTGGGGGCCATATAGTGCTCTATCCCAGCTTCTCCTAGGGAATCCACATACATGCCCAGGATAGCTGTGACATATATTGCCTTCAGAAGACAAAGTGGCCCCTATATAAAATGTCCAAACCACTTTAACTGGCTTCTTTGGATTTCATAGGAGCACTGGCTCTACTCTGGGGTTTCCTGTGCCCATCCAAACACAAAGCACAACACCAACCACCTGGATTTTAATTATAATAATCATCATTAATTTTCACTAGCTGCTTCATCCTGGTCAGGGTCACAATTCATTCAGCATCACATGTAAACAGTAAGCTCAAGACAGGAATACAGCCTGGACAGGGACACAGTTCAGTACAGTGCACCATACCAATTTACTCACTCACACCCGTGTAGCCAATTCAACTACTGCATATTTTGAGGGGTGAGAGAAAACCATAGTACTACTCACATTGCATCATTTTATTAACATCGACAATGTTTTGTTGGGCAACTTAATCATGCAGCTTGTAGTGTTGGTGCCCCACAGCTCCAGCATACTGGGGACCTAGTTTTGAGCTTTGTTTTCTGTCTGTGGGTCGGTGACATGGCCTCTGATTTTACTGTAATAAATAATTTAATAATAAAAACATTTATTAAGGTGTGTTTTTCCCTCCAAAACACCTGTGTCACTAATGCAAACGGAATGTCTATATAACTGGTTTACTTTGAGATGGAATATGTGTTTTATTTGTTTTTATTGTAAGGTAAACATGCAAAAAATGAATATAAGTGAGTACAAAATTAATATAAATGGATTTAAAATTAATATAAATGAGTTTTTAATGAATATAAAGTAGTCTAAAATATAAACATTTATAAAATAAATTAGTAAAACTTGGAACTATTTATAAATGCTTTTGGCATTACTTCATATTTACTTTACCACTATATGGTTTTAAAATGCACAAGACTCCTACAGTAATAATCACAGTAAATTAAGTGTTGTAATAAAAATGTTGTCCTGTGGTGTGACATCACTTCAAATGAGATTTAATGGCTTTTATGAAGGTATAGTTAACCCAATCCTCATGTTTTTTTAAACACTGCATAATTTACCTATAAAAAGAAAACAGAATTTATCCTAATGTGATCATTGTAAGTAATAAATAAAAGGCTACAAGTAAAAATGGAATTGGAAAAACAGCTATGATAAATACACATATATGAAATATTATTATAGTTTGCATAAAGTGACCCTTAAACTTTGAATACAGCTGATCTATGTTTAAAATTATTATTAAATATTCATTTTATTTTAGTGTAATGTGATATCGCACCGCAGGACAATTTATGTTCCTCTCGGTGAGAAGAGCATGTAAAAATGGAGAAAAAGAAAATATACCTGGTAAACACTAGTAGTTAAGGACAATTTAGAATTTGAACATTAAATTAGTAGTTTGTTAAAAAATATTTTGTTTCACCTTCATTTGTCAATCTTTGGTATGTTCTCCCCATGTCTGTCTGTTTCCTCCAACCTCTAAAAAATGAGCTGAGTGAATGGGTGAGTGCACGGTGCCCGGCGATGAACTGGTGCACTGTCCAGCGCAATCTGCCTGGTGTTTCTGAGATCGGCTTGGTGGTGGTGATGACAGCACAGTGACTCATTTCCTAACCTCAGTAGCCCCCAACAGTGGTGCAGAATTACGGTGCTTTGCAAAAGTGTGCTTCACATAAGTAACTCCCTGTATACTTTTTGCCTCTCTTAATCATTTTCATGGCTTTCATGAGTGAACATCCTACCGCTCTTGCTCAGCTTCGAATGTGCGGTGTGTGAGTAATTAGCCGAGGCTGAGACTGGCAGTGCCACTCTAATTATTTTGCAGTGAACGCTAACGAGCAGCTCGATGGTGGGCGTCTCGCCTTCTGCTCACAATCCATACCACCATCTCTGTATATTCCTACTACTACTCTTTCTCTCTGCTGAAGCAGTCATTATATTGAAAAGAAAGAGAGAAAACAAGACAGAAAGAAAGAATAAAGAAAGACAGAAAAATCAAACAAAGAAAGAACGAACAAATGAAAAGGAAAGAAAAATAAAGAAAAAAAAGAAAAAAGAAAGAAAGAAAGAAAGAAAGAAAGAAAGAAAAAGAAAAAAGAAAGAAAGAAAGAAAGAAAGAAAGAAAGAAAGAAAGAAAGAAAGAAAGAGAAAATAAAAAGAAAGAAAGAAAGAAAGAAAGAAAGAAAGAAAGAAAGAAAGAAAGAAAGAAAGAAAGAAAGAAAGAAAGAAAGAAAAAATAAAAAGAAAGAAAGAAAGAAAGAAAGAAAGAAAGAAAGAAAGAAAGAAAGAAGAAAAAAGAAAGAAAGAAAGAAAGAAAAAGAAAGAGAAAATAAAAAGAAAGAAAGAAAGAAAGAAAGAAAGATAGAAAGAAAGAAAGAAAGAAAAAGAAAATAAAAAGAAAGAAAGAAAGAAAGAAAGAAAGAAAGAAAGAAAGAAAGAAAGAAAGAAAGAAAGAAAGAAAGAAAAAGAAAGAAAGAAAGAAAGAAAAAGAAAGAGAAAATAAAAAGAAAGAAAGAAAGAAAGAAAGAAAGAAAGAAAGAAAGAAAGAAAGAAAGAAAGAAAAAGAAAATAAAAAGAAAGAAAGAAAGAAAGAAAGAAAGAAAGAAAGAAAGAAAGAAAGAAAGAAAGAAAGAAAGAAAGAAAGAAAGTAGGATTTTAATGTCATGTTTTACACACTTTGGTTACATTCATGACAGAAACGGTAGTTACTTGTTACACAAGATTCATCAGTTTATATTAATGTCAAACACAGTCATGGACAATTTTGTATTTCCAGTTCACCTCACTTGCACGTCTTTGGACTGTGGGAGGAAACCGGAGCTCCTGGAGGAAACCCATGCAGACACGGGGAAAACATGCAAACTCCACACAGAAAGGACCCAGACCGCTCTACCTGGAAATCGAACATAGGACCTTCTTGCTGTGAGGCGACAGTGATACTCACCAAGCCACTGTGCTGTCCCAAGAAAGAAAGAAATTTAAAAAGAAAGACAGGTTTTGGTGTTAAAGCTCAGTTCCCTTTTTTGCTTCTCTAACATTCTCCTTACTGTACATGGAAGCTCTTTATGGCAGGTTTATTACTGCTTGAGTTTTGTATGCGGGGTTCAGAATTTTTTACAGAAATCCTCATTTAAAAAGGTTGACAGACTTTTGTCTTCATTTATGTTTTCTTTGTACCATGTTAATAAATACTTATGGAAAGGCTTTTGTGTAACGAATATTTATACCTTAGTAAAAATCATGGATGACCTTATAGGAGCTTGTAAAAATTTTTGCAACAAAATTGAACCGTTTGATTTATATTTTGCTTTTTTTTCCAAAACTGTATTTTCTTAGAATAAATCTTATTATAATTAAAGACTTTTCATTTTCCATGCCCTTTCTTTTTCTGAGCTTGACCAGGAATGCCAATAATAACATAGCTGACAGTACATAAAGAGTTAAAGAAGTAGTACCGCTCTAAAAAAAAAAAACTGCTTTTCCTCTCTCTGGCGAAACAGATCCAAGCTAAACAAGGGGAAAAAAATATTATAACTTTTTTTAATTCATTAAAGAAAAAAAACACCATTATTGATCCTCCGCCCCGCTTCACAGTTAAGATGAGCTTTTGTTGCTGAAGTACAGTGCAATACAGTGTACGGTGTTGACAGGATGCACAGAGAGCACAATCTGGGTGGCGCAGTGGTCTGTTATACTAAGATCTGGGTTAGAATCTTAGCAGTGCTATCGGCCGGCTGAGTGTCTACACAGTCATGACTGGCTATGTCTGAACAGGGGGTGGCTGAAGACCCAGTGGATTGGTGCCCTGTCCAGGGTATTCCTACCTTGCAACCAGTGTTTCCAAGTATACCTGGACCTGCCAAGACCCTGACTAGGATAAAGTGATGAACATGAAATGAAATTATGTACTAAATGTAAATTACATTCAAGCTTTCTAAATTAATTTTCTTGTTATTTTAATACCTTTTCTGTAACACTTCATTTAAAAATTGCTCCCACTGTGTATTTTGATTTTGATTGTCATTTAAGGTCGAAGGCATGAGTGTAACAGGTTCACCACAAAAATTCAGCAAGCATGTTGTGAACATTAAAGCGAAAACACTCTTTTATAAACAGCCATGATGAGTCACCAAACAATTAACTGTTCATAATTCAAACTCAGCAACTCATCTGATAAGAGTAATGACAGATAATGCAGCCTGCATGAGGACACAGAGAATAAAATCATTACCGTTATGCATGCTAATGCAATGTTTAAACAGAACCACGTGTCAGTCAATGGCACCGCTTTCTTTATACAGCCCTCTTTGGCAACATGACAGCACAAGTCCTCCTCTATAATGCCTTCTGACAATCTAGAGCAAAGAAAAACTGAAAGCAACTTTTTAAACAATGTAATGCCTGTACAAAAGCTTGATTCTGATCTTAGTGAACCATTTTTAGATGTTGATTCAGACCAGAGTATGTTTTGGGCTTTTGAAGTAGGCTTTGGACAGGGTCTAATTTTCAGGCTTGATATCTGAGAATTGAGAAATTTTGACATGGCAAAGACAAACAGTGCACAAAAAGTTAGGTGGCACATCCAAGACATCATGTTTTGCTCAATCTGGCAACCATATGTTGGCATTATAGAGTGCATGACCTTTAATTTGGTTAAGTTCTCTGCAGAACTGTATTGAATTAATATTAATCTTTTTAAAAGTGCCTCTCTGACATTCCTTACAGGTATATTGTCCATATCCATGGGACCCCAAGTATGATGTTGTTTATGGCCACGAAATGGTCAGAATTGATTGTTTTTTTCTATCTTTATTTTTCTGGTTCATATAATGCCTCATGTTGCTATGTGCACATTCTGTACCCAGGAGAAAAACATAACCAAGTAACGTGTGAATTTAAAAAAAGCACTTGGACCAGAAGAGCAGCTGCATTCGTCACTATGCTGTTCACACATCGCTGAATACACATCATACACTAATGATATACTGTCATGCTCAAAGCTCTGAATGCACACATACATACACTCTTTCTCTAGCTCTCTGCCTTTCTGTCCATCACTTGAACACCTGCACTCACATTTTGACGGTTCGTTTATCTGGTATGTATAAATGGGTGCAGACCGGGATGAATAGGAATGCGCAGAACCTCCAGTCCAGCACACACACACACACACACACACACACACACACACACACTTACTTAAATGCAGATTTATTTTCCATAGCAGGAACAAAACACACGCATCAACGAAGCATTCAGAATACAAAAATGAAGGCGCTCAGTGGTGCAGCAGTCTAAAACTGCCAAAACTTAACATCCCAAGGTCAAGTTTCTGCACTGCTACTGACCTCGCCAATGCAACAGCGACTTCTACTGTCCACTGGAGATACAGGCACAAGCGATGGAGGAAAACAATAAAAGCGGCTTGGCCGATGGACGTGTTTAGCGGAAATAAGAGGCCAACAATTGTAAGGAATAGAATATAGTAAAAAAAATTATTGTAGAGAGGACCTGGTTTATGTTCCTAACACCAATTTACTCATCTTTACACTTTAACCTAGAATTATCCTTTGGACCTTACAGCAGTTGGGCACTCACTTTACCAGCTATATGACTTTTTCTGCCCTGCAGTGGACCGATACAAAACGCACCAGTCCAGTCATTTTAAGGGGATCAAGACTGACTCAGGTTAGACCTGCATGACCTTCATGGTTGTAGATGGTTATAAATCAAGTAATTTGACTGACAAAGTGAGTGTGCAAATCCTTCAACCATGAAGTTGCACCCCATTCACTGGTCTAGCATGGTTAATTCAATTATTAATGACTTTTACGTTAATGCTGCAGACAAGCTGGTTAGGACCACACAACCCTTGGGATCTGATACCATGTAAGAAAGAAAAGAGATCCGTATCACTCTACACTACTGACACTATGAACCTCAACAGCTGACCACTTGAAGCAAAACAGATCAGTTTTAAAGCATATTGATATGATTTTTAGAACTAACTGGAGGAATGGAACCTCCAAACCATCTCCCATCAGTTCGTGTTTTAATGATGGTGGTGGATGTTCATGAAATTGTTTACTATTTTTTAAAAAACAAAAAATGTCTATATCTGTACGTAATTTTTTGAGGGATCATATTGATAAGCTGACATGTCAGATAACTTTGTATTGATTTGCATTGACTCTTTCCATGCAGGCGACAAGTGGGGCAAAACCATGACATCAAAATTCTTCCCCTTATGCTCCATCCTCAGTTGCAACACTCACTACAGATCTACAAACGGCTTCTCTGAGATACATTCCCACAACAAATGCCCCCTAAAGGATTCTGTGCAATGTTCAATCTGGAAGAAGTTGTGGACTTGTAAGAAGTGGAAACATTTTGTGGATCGGTAAATCGTTCAAGTCATTTAAGTCGAGAGCCTGTCTGTAAATGGTGCACAAGGGTTAAACTGATTGATTTTATTTTACTGGCGATAGCTGATTCTATGAACAGTGGATCTTGAGAAGAGTCAAGTTTGCATTTGGTTTGAAGTGTTTGGTTTCTGGGTTCTATCCAGCATGGACAATCACAGGCTGAGCAGCAAGCTGATTTAATTAAAGCCAACAACAACAACAAAAATCATTCTGCTGATTACATGTGTTGAATGTTTGTGGCAAATGAGAAATGTTTATTTTATTTTATCTGTTGGTTATGAACAAGAATGGAGCAGTATAAACAGGAATTATTTATTCTGAGGATAAGATTGCTCGGCTAGCATACCTGCATACAGAAAACCATTCTACACATGCGCACACACACACAAATGACTAAATTCTTGAATTTACCTGGGTTGTATCAAGTAATAATAATGAATACTTTCTGCTGAAAGTAAACTAAGAAAAACAAGAGATAAAGGAGGTAAAAGTCCTTCTCATCAGCAGCTACACTACTTTGCCAAAAGTATGTCTACACCCATCTTAATTGCAGATTTTTATTTTTGTCAAATATTAAATTTATTGTTTTACAACATGCAAAACATTGCTAATGGTTGATGGTACACTAAATTAATGACTTTATTAGCAACTCTTGAGCAACGTAAACAATTTTTGCTATTGATATTTTTGTGTATAATATTTAGCACGCTTCATCAGTCAAAGAGTTTAAAGGTACACTAGTCTTGCTACTGTTTTTTATTATGTGGAATACATTTTTTAGGATATGCTCCTCTTCTTGATTATCCTGCGTTCACTTGCTAGGATCTCAATATGTGAGTCAGATCTCGACTCCCTCAACACTCCGCATTTTTCCTCTCTGGGCTTGAGCGTACCTCTCAGCTCCATGAGCTCCAGCTCGTGTCTGGCTGCCGTCTCGAGCACTCTCTGCTTGTTGTAGTAGACAACAAAGTTGTTGATAATGGGGTGGACGGGTAAGGCGATAGCTACGACACCACAAAGAAAGCTAAGTGCTGCATTGCACCTTCCTAGCACTGTCTTTGGATAGACATCGCCGTAGCCTACGGTTGTCATTGTGATTATAGCCCACCAAAAGGAGTGTGGAATGCTGCGGAAGAGAGTTTCTGGGTGGCTGTGCTCTGTGGTATAGCCGAGCGCAGAGAACACGAAGATTCCTACACCCATATAGGTTAGGAGGAGACCCAGCTCAGCAAAACTTCGCCTCAAGGCGTAGGTGAGTGTCTGAAGCCCGGATGAATGGCGGGCTAGCTTTAGGACGCGAGCCACACGCATAACACGGAGTGCCTGAACGGCCCGTTGGACGTCGGTAAGGTCTAAGGCAGCTGTGGCCCCGAGATGTGTCAGGGTTAGGACCAAGTAGAAAGGCGCGATTGCTGATAAGTCCACCATGTTTAGGAATGCCAGGACAAAGCGTGTTTTATCTGGAGCAGCTGCAAACCGAAGTGCATATTCTACAGTAAACCAGCAGATGCAGGCCGTCTCGATGGCGTCGAGCGTCGGATGCTCGGCCACGTTCCCTTCCGCGTCTTGAACCTGCAGCTCCGGGAGGGTCACCAGACACATAACGAGCGAAGACGCAAGAACAAACAAAAAGGACGCTACAGCAATGCCACGTGCAACCCACGAGGACTCAGGTTTCTCCATGAGCCGCCAGAGGAACTTCCGGAAACGTTCGGAACGATTCGCTAAAGGTCCCAAGTCCAAGTCATCCAGGATGGCCTTGACCTTAACTGCAATTTCTGCAAGCTCCTCTTCTTTCTCCTGCAGGAGGCTCTTGCAGCAGTCATCCAAGCAGCTTGAGTCGATCCTCCAGAACTCCATTTCCTTCATGAAACACATGGGACAAATCCCCTTCTTCATATGAACCTCTCCAAAATAATACACTTCCACGATGCACCTGAAAGAATCCGGGTCCCGGTCAAAGTAGAACTCACCCTTTGTAGGTTCATAATCATCACACAGAGAGAAGATGGCATCAAAACCGGGTGTAGTGCAGCGTGCCAGCTCGGCCAGGCGGCTCTCCGGGTAGCGCGCGAGCATATCACTGCACAGCGCGAGCCTCACGCCACCCACGTTCACGCAGATCTGCTTGTCCGCGCGGACGCGGTAACCGGGCTTCGGTAACGTCCACATCTCCGACTTTAAAACCCCGCACAACGACTCGCTTTTCAAAAAAATCCAACTGTTGGACGCATCTGATTGCTGTTTAATAGTAAATGCACCTCAAGGGTGAGCGTGTTACCGGGCTGGATCGCATCCTGATGAGGAAGAAATGCCTTCACTCTCCTCTCAGAGCGCAACTTGGCACCGGAGAGCGCACCGACTGGAGCGAGAGAACGCGCGTGTGGATATAAGTGTGTGTGTGTGTGTGTGTGTGCGCGCGCGCGCTCGAGACCACCCTCCTAACTCCTAAACTACAAATCTGATTCTGACCAAAGTGGAAATAAGTGAGATTTATTCCTGCCTTGTACTCAGTGTTTAAATATGTAAAATGTAATTAATGATAATAACTGAACAGCCAAGTCTGAGTGAGGGAGTGAATTAATGTTGTTTTTATTACTGCTTACATTTAGTTCATGTCACTGTTAATTTTCAATTCTTACAATTCTTAAATTGTTATTACCACTTGCACTGTATATCTGTAACTTTTTATATATTGTCTATTGCTGTTATTATTGTTGTTTTTGTACTTATTTTTATTGTACTTTATTTTTTATTTCTTTATTTTATTTTATGCTTATTTTTTGGCTTAGCTTTGGCAATACGAATGTCCATATTTTGTCATGCCAATAAAGCTTGAGCATGTGAGTGAGTAAGTGAGTGAGTGAGTGAGTGAGTGAGTGAGTGAGTGAGTGAGTGAGTGGAGTAATGAGAGTGAGTGAGTGAGTGAGTGAGTGGAATAATGAGAGTGAGTGAGTGAGTGGATAAATATGCGAGTGAGTGAGTGGATAAATATGCGAGTGAGTGAGTGAGTGAGTGGATAAATATGTGAGTGAGTGAGTGAGAGAGAGTGAGTGAGTGAGTGGATGGATGAATATGCAAGTAAGTGGATGAATATGTGAGAGTGAGTGGATGAATATATAAGTGGATGAATATGTGAGTGAATGAATGTGAGTGAGTGAGTTGATAAATATGTGAGTGAATGAATATGTGAGTGAGTGAGTTGATAAATATGTGAGTGAATGAATATGTGAGTGAGTGAGTGGATGAATATATAAGTGGATGAATATGTGTGTGAGTGAGTGAATGGATGGATGAGTGAATGAGTTGATGAATATGTGAGTGAATGAATGTGAGTGAGTGAGTGGATGAATATATAAGTGGATGAATATGTGTGTGAGTGAGTGAATGGATGGATGAGTGAATGAGTTGATGAATATGTGAGTGAATGAATGTGAGTGAGTGAGTTGATAAATATGTGAGTGAATGAATATGTGAGTGAGTGAGTGGATGAATATATAAGTGGATGAATATGTGAGTGAGTGAGTGGATGAATATGTGAGTGAGTGAGTAGATACATATATAAGTGGATGAATATGTGAGTGAGTGAGTGAGTTGATGAATATGTAAGTGAGTGAATGAATGTGAGTGAGTGAGTGAGTGAGTGAGTGAGTGAGTGAGTTGATGAATATGTAAGTGGATGAATACTGTATGTGACTGAGTGAGTGGATATGAGTGAGTGTGTTAACTGATGTTTCGTGATCAGGCTAACAGTGAAACCTCTAAGCAAAAATAAAAGTTAATTAAGTTACTAAATCAGTGGTTACGGTACTGGACTAGAGATCAGAAGGTTTCTGGTTCTGGCCCCACCACTGCCAGGCTGCCACTGGTTGGTCACCTGAGTGGGTTTCCTCCCATAAGTCCAAAGACATGCAGTCAGGTTAACTGGAGTGTGAGTGGGTGTGTGCGCCCTTTGGTGGACCCCTGTTCAGGGGGTTTCTTGCTTTTAGCTTGGTGAGTGGGATCCACTGCAACCTTGGCCAGGATAGAGCATTGGTAAAACAGAAAATTGAATTAATTTGATTAAAACCGGCTAAAGCTAACAAGGATAAATATAAGCAGAGTTAGAAGGTGCATAAATCCAATCTTAGTGCATTGATGTGTGTGTGTGTGTGTGTGTGTGTGTGTGTGTGTGAGTGAGAGAGAGAGAGAGAGAGAGAGAGAGAGAGAGAGAGAGAGAGAGAGAGAGAGAGAGAGAGAGAGAGAGAGCGCGAGCACTGTTAATGATCAGGTTTTGCGAAGACTTTTTGAGACTATCAAACTCCGGCAAGTCTGTAATTCAGAATGAGTGTGTGTCTCCCTCTAGAGGCAAAACTATGCAATTACTAAAATAGCAGAGGGCTTGATTACAATCAGCGCCCATTAAAAAAGTGAATTAAACCAGTACCAGTTGTGTCTCTTCAAAGCCAGAATGGGAACCCAAACGATCCCCTTATTATAAAAGTAAATTTATCCAGATGATTAGATGTAATCTAAGAATGACCAAAAGCCCAGGTCTACTATGAATTAGAAGCTGGCAGGACGTGAGTGATGTAAAGCTTGCTTGACTGTGGACAGTGAAATTTGTAATTCATGCAAAACTTTCTTGGATTACATATCATCCAGACAATTTTCTTTTAAAATAGGCAAAAAGACTTCTGTTTCATATTGCCGAACTAGTCCTGTTTACATGGACACAAAGACATTACCACTGTATACAAAAATAATCACTACCGAGGAATTACAGGAACAATTTTTACACCAGAAAATTATTAGATACTGAGCTTTATATATATTTGTGAACCCTTACAGTTTTTTTCTAAATCCACAATGTTTTTAGAAAAAACACAAACTTTTGGTTTTTATAGTGTTCCAGACACACAAAGATAGATAGAAAGATAAGATAGATATAAGTGAATAAAGTTAATTTAAAGTGAATTGTTAAGTGGAATTATAAAGTGAGCCACAGTGCAGATATAGGAAAATGTAAGAACATATAAGATTAATGCAATGTACAAAAGGTGCAGATGTGCCTGTCTGTGCAAGTGCACACACACGAGTGCACAAATGTGAACACACACGTGCTCACCCACATACATAGATTAATTGTACATGTACATGTGCCACAATTCTGTTACATTCAGTCCTCAGTTCCTCCCCGCCCCCCCTGCATAGAGTTAAAGAGCCTAATGGCTCTGGGAACAAAGGATTTTCTGAGTCTGTCTGTAGAGCAGCTCTGTGACAGTAGTCTGTTGCTGAACACACTTCTCTGTCTCAGAAGAGTTGTGTGCAATGGATGGTTTAGCATGAATGGGTGAACATGAATGAATGGTTGCAGAAACGATTAAAATACATTTACAACATTTAAAAACACTTAAATCCAAAGTAACCTATAACTGTGACCAAATATAGAGTAGGCAAATGAGGATTAAGGCTCTTGATTAGGAGTCCAACAGTGGCAAACTGGCAGATGTGGGGCTGGAACCAGGAACCTGAGCTACCAATATACCCCCACGACTATATGTAAACTTTTGACCTCAAATTTTTGACCCATGGGAAAACATAATTTTAAGACATGAATTGACATGAATGAAAATTCTTGTACCTCTTCCACCAGAGGGCACCAGATGCACCTCCTGTATGTTTCCACACTACATGAGTCAACATGAGTCAACACGAGTCAACATGAGTCATCATTGCACTGATTCATTTCCACTAACCTCCATCCTGGGCAGAGTTGCGGTAAAACCTGAGCAATCTTCAAACACCTGCAGGGAGGGAGTTCCCGAGGGAATCCCATGCGGTCAAGGGCAAAACATAAAAAAAGTCTTCACAAATCACACATGTGTAAAAGCTGGGTCAACGCTGTAATAGGAAGGAGAATTAGGAGACAAATAAGAGAGTTAATTAGTGAGTGGGTAGACCTGTTAACCCTATCACTCCTTACCCAACCCACCCCCATCAAAGTTACAGCTTTGATAAAGCACAATCTGGCAACCCTGGATGGTCTCTGAATAAAGCCGGTCACCCCACTGTCAGCAACATTGCATCATCCAGACTCCATGAAGAATTTTCTTTCTTTCTTTCTTTCTTTCTTTCTTTCTTTCTTTCTTTCTTTCTATTATTATTTTATCTTCACTGGCTTTCTGTTTTACTCCACTTTAAGTAGTAGGTGTTTTTTATTCTGTATATTCTTAATATTTAATTTTATGTTCCCCTTTCTTAAAAAAACCTTAAAAATACAATATTACAATACATTATTTCCTTCATCTTATGAATTTCTATGTAAATAGACCTTTTATTTTAAGGTTTCCTAAAGAACATTCTATTTTATAGTTCTTTATTAACTTACTGTCGATGGAGTATGCCATGTTGAATCCTGAGAGTTGAGTTCTCGCAGTTCTCACAGTGTATGATACTCAGCAAGGCCATAATCACAATATACATGGGGATGAGGAGCACATCCCCCTCAATAGTTAGATATGCCCAGATATTAAATTAAAAATACACGTTTTCCACTCACTAACTTTGTTTAATATTAGGATCCATCAGTGATACATAGACAGTCTTGATACACAGTGCACAAAAAAAAGTCACCACTGTAATCAATCATAATCACTAACAAAGAATTACAGGGACACCTTTTACACCAATACATTAACACCTCTTTTATTAATATATATATATATATATATATATATATATATATATATATATATATTGTTTGACCCCACACATTTTTCTAAATCTACAATGATTTAAAAAAAAACACAAACTTTTGGTTTTGATAGTGTTTAGTCTTTAAAAATGGTGGGACCCCCCATGTTCAGTTCATGGCTTTATACAGAGACGGTCTTGATACACATACATCATTAGTTTACTTTCCTCTTTTTTCCCCACATTGTTTTAATGGGAAACTTCTAATACGTTAGAAGTTCATTAAGTGCATGAACCAGTACCAGTTGTGTCCCTTCAAAGCCAGAATTGGAACCAAAACATTTACCTTATGATAAAAGGAAATTTATCTAGATGAGGTGATGTAATCTAAGAACCACTAAAAACCCAGGTCTGCTGTGAATAAGAAGCTGACAGGACACTAGTGACACTGTCCACAGTTAAAATGATGTGAAAATTGCTTGACTGTGGACAGTGAGACTTGTGCTCTAGCTGCCTCTAATGGCAAACTGTTTGTTGTTCTTGGATACATCTGATCATCCAGACAATCATGTGGGATCTTGTGTTTGACACAGCACATTTTTTTAAATCCACAAAGACTTTTGAAGAAACACAAACTTTTGGTTTTAATAGTGTTTAGTGTGGATGGTGTTTAATGGTGGGACCCCCCATGTTCAATTCATGTCTTGATACACAAACATCATTAATTTAGTTTTCTCTTTTTGTCCCTCATTGTTTTAATGGCTTTCAAAGCTATGACATTAAACAATCAGTTCTAATATTTAAAATAATAATAATAATGATAACAATATTATTATTATCATTATTATTATTATTATTATCATTATTGTTATCATTATTACTATTATTATCATTAATGACAGTAATAATAATAATAATAATGATGATAATAATAATAATAGTAACAATAATAATAAAAAAAAAAATAATAGTAATCAAACGCGACTGTTCTTATTTAGACACATTAGAGCAGGGGTAAACATTTAGGTCTGGCTTGTCCCAGTGTAACCTCAGAGCTGCTGGTGGTGCAGCGGAAATTTCCAACTCTGCTCTGCGGTTCTGTCGCTTAAACACGCCCCTTACCGAAACAAACCCACGCGTCCTCGCTCCTGATTGGTCGGTCAGAAGGCGCGTCTCTCAGCCTCCTCCAGCATCTATAAAAGGCGCAGTGTGCTCAGCGATTAATTATTTAACTCTGAGTATTAATTACGCGTGTTGGCTTGAATATCATTGCTTCTTCCTTCTTCCTTTTCTTTCTTTAGTTTTTTGTTGTTTTTGTTTGGCCGGTTGGACTGAATTTGCACCACAAAGCGGGTTTGAGCGCCACTCAGGACCTCATGAATTTGAATTAGTCGTTGATGAATCATTTAGATAGAAAGGCGGGTTTCTGTTTCTGGCTTTTAGTTTTTGCATCCGATCGAGGTGAAGAGCGGCGGCGCACGGAAGCAGAGCCACGCACCCGCAATATCCACGCCATTCTGGTGTGATCTTGTTTCTTTTAATTATTTATTTTATTTCACCGAATCATTTATTTGCTCTGAAAGCTGGCATGGCAGTGAGGGGGTCCATGTCGCGTTTGTTCCGGTCGGTTCACAGGTCATGCTGTCCACAGAGCCGCGCGCTGTCTGTGGCCATCGTGGGCGCACCATTCTCCAAAGGACAGGTTAGTGCACGTGCTATAATAATACATATCTGATGATAGATGTTAAGTGGGATTGAACTGTATGAAGCTAATTCTGATTTGGTGTGGGATGTGATGTCTGGTTTGGTTTTGTACCTTCCAGAAAAGGAGAGGAGTGGAGCACGGACCCAAAGCTATCAGAGATGCTGGTTTGGTGGAAAGACTGGCCAATCTGGGTGAGTAAATCTGTTATACATATTGGAAATACTCAGCACAGTGCATTGTTTTGGAAGGACTTAGCCCAAAATACTACCCTGTATCCAGAGGTGGAAAGAGTACTAAAATATTGTACTCAAGTAAAAGTACTATTACTTTAATGATTTTTTACTTAAGTACGAGTCTTCTTCTTCTTCTTCTTTCGGCTTTTTTTTCCCTTTTTCAGGGGTCGCCACAGCGAGTCATCCTCATGATCGCTCATTGATTTGGCACAATTTTTACGCCGGATGCCCTTCCTGACACAACCCTCCCTAATTTATCCGGGCTTGGGACCGGCACTACAATGCACTAGTGCAGTGGTTCTCAAACTGTGGTACGCGTACCACTGGTGGTACGTGAAGCAGCACGAGGTGGTACGCCAGATAATCTCGGAAAAGTAATTACATGCACCGAAAAAAATAATTAATAATAATAAATAAAAAAATAACATGTGTAAATTACTAATAAAATTCTTATAATTCTGTTTTAATAAAATCAGTTGAATTAAAACAAATCGTATTCAAACTAATGTGTTATTTAAAACATTCGGGGCTACGCAGACACCGTACTTCATTACGTCTATACTTCACGTTCGCGGTTTCCATCTGGAAATTTCCGAAACGTTATCAGTAAAGTTATCAGTACAGTTATCAGTAAAGTTATCAGTAGATCTCTCGCTTTTATCAGATCAGATCTGCGTTTGAAGCTCACTGATCTCGTTCCTGGCTGCTCCGCTAAACAGACGCATCCCACTCACTCACATGCCGATTCTATTGAACGGATCTTTGAAATGAACGAAAGGAGCCGAATCTTTTATTTCTGCACAATTCTTATCGGCTGTAATCCACCCATTCAGCTTCCATCAGTAAAGGGGAATTAATCGTAAATCGTAATAAAGGCTGTGTATTGTCGATATTCAAATCCGAAACACTTTCAGTATTGCGGAGAGCGAGACACACACACACACACACACAGAGAGAGAGAGAGAGAGAGAGAGAGAGAGAGAGCTGGTAGTATAATTACAAATAATTGAGAAATAAACTATAAACTTGTTTAATTCTGTTAAATCTGATTATTTCAATGTGCTTATGTTTTAAAGCAGAAACAAACACAGTCACATCTCTGTACAAGAGAGGATTTTTCTGAAACTTAATGAAATGCAACCACAGTCTGCCTCTTCCCTG
This sequence comes from Trichomycterus rosablanca, assembly GCF_030014385.1. Taxonomy (NCBI): domain Eukaryota; kingdom Metazoa; phylum Chordata; class Actinopteri; order Siluriformes; family Trichomycteridae; genus Trichomycterus; species Trichomycterus rosablanca. The sequence continues at coordinate 11,780,617 of NC_085992.1, forward strand.
TAGTGTTTTTGCCTTTTGAAATTAATCTTTCTTATTTAAGTGATGTTTGAATTAGCCCTACATTTAATGCAAATTTGATGTTAATATCGAGGGTGTCTTACCTAGTTTACCTAGTAGCGTGAAGAGTCACTTTTTGAACGGCTCTAATTAGGTGTGTGTGTATATATATACACACACACCTAATTAATGTGAGCCTTATGTGGTTCTGTGATGAGAAACATAGGTGGTACCTGGAAGTTTCGGTTTGATAATGGGTGGTACTCGGTCTAAAAAGTTTGAGAACCACTGCACTAGTGCATCTAGCAGCTAGGTATCTATAGGACAATTCAGTGTTTCCAATTAACCTGGTGGCATGTTTTTGGACTGTGGGAGGAAACCGGAGTACCCGGAGGAAACCCATGCGGACACGGGGAGAACATGCAAACTCCGCACAGAAAGGACCCGGACCGCCCCACCTGGGGATTGAACCCAGGACCTTCTTGTTGTGAGGCGACAGTGCTACCCACTAAGCCTCCGTGCCGCCCCTTTTTACTTAAGTACGAGTAAAATTACTAATCTAAAAATCTACTCAAGTAAAAAGTAACTCATTTAAAATGTACTCAGAGTAAACGTTACTTAGTTACTTTTTTAACAGAAGGAGGGATGTCATTTTCCAACAGAAGTTGATAGATGAATGATACAGCAGACTACACACAGCTCACCAGCCATGCAGCATATTAGCAGTTCATGTGTGGATTTAGCCGTTCTACACACCTAACAGACTGCAACTGCTGTTATCAAGTCAAAACAGCATTATTTCTGTTTATCCTCAATAAAAGGGTTAGGCGGTTAGGGTTGCACCTATAAAAAATATAAGGGGTCTTACACCGTCATAGGAACATGATCAAAAACAAACCAGCAGAATCTCACAATCACATTTATGCTGTCCGTTTCACTTAAATAAATACTCCAAAAAAAAATGAACATAAAAAATCACAATATTTCATAATGCTTTGCTATCGTTGCAAAATGAAAGCCAACCATAAACAGCAGAACCGCGACCTAGATCAATCACACAGCAACGGAAAATCATAACCACTTATCTGCTTACCTGATCTATATCCATGTGTTGTTCCATTAGGGATATAATCCACTTTATATAAGACCATCTTGTATGTTTCCAGAATATATAAATCCATACCCAAGTGTTTTATCCACCTAACTAATGAAAACTAGATTTATTCTCTCGGCTTTCCGGGTAAAAAGCTTAAATTGGTGATTCGTTCACTAAACTGTCATTTATAGAACAACCAATGAAGAAAGAGATTGAAATTCCGCCCAGAATGTGAATTCTGAAGCTCTGATTGCTTTATACATCTGAATCTCTTCACCAAATGAACCGATTCATGGAGTTGTTTATGCACAACATCATAATGAAACGGAGTGAGTCGTTTCTGACTCGTTAACTCAGTGATTCAGTTCGCAAGCCCGACTCTAAAGCACACAAATGCATAAATGCTCAGCGGGCCGGATCAAACAGCCTAAGGGGCCGGTTTAATGTCGAGTTTTTTATTGTTTTCTTTTTTTTTTTTTTTTATTGTTTTCTTTTTTTTTTACTCAGTAACAGATGTTATTTAAAATGTAGCGAATTACAATTCTTGATACAAAACATACTTAAGTAAAAGTAAAATTACAGGTTGTAAAATCTACTTTAAAAAGTACAAGTACACAAAAAAAACTACTCAATTACAGTAACGCGAGTAAATGTAATTCGTTAGTTTCCACCTCTGCCTGTATCACAAACGTAGTTTACATCATCCAACCAGAAGGTCATATCAAATCAGTCATGTTTTACAATATGCAGAAGGGGTGGCTAAGTGGGTAGCACAGTCGCCTCACAGCAAGAAGGTCCTGGGTTCGATCTGTGTGGAGTTTGCATGTTCTCACCGTGCCTGCGTGGGTTTACTCCGGGTGCTCCGGTTTCCTCCCACAGTCCAAAGACATGCAAGTGAGGTGAATTGGAGATACTAAATTGTCCATGACTGTGTTTGACATAACCTTGTGAGCTGATGAACCTTGTGTAATGAGTAACTACCGTTCCGGTCATGAATGTAACCAAAGTGTAAAACATGACGTTAAAATCCTAATAAACCTTCAACATGCGTAATCCAGTCTGTCATTTATTTTAGATAACTTATTACAGTCATGTAATGAGCAACACTCAGAAAGCATTTACTAAACTGTACCTGTGCCTGTCACTAAATGGCACCATCAAGGGCACAGCTTTGCTCCAGAATGAATTTGGCAAGATTCCAGCCTTTTTAGGTTCCAAAACAGGATTTTAGAGAGTTTGATCAAGCTCTTGTCCAGCCATACAAACTGCAAATGGCTTCACTAACCAGTTTCTGGAAATACAACCTGTTCAGGGTGCCAATCCTTGACAGAGCCACCCACACTTACACATTTATTTACTCACTCACACTTGGGGACAATTTTAAAGAACAGTCAATCCATCGTCAGCATGTCGGCAGTGGTAGTGTTACTGGACTAGTGATTAGAAGGTCATTGGTTCAAGCCCCATCACCAGCAAGTTAACACTTAAGCAGGGCCCTAGATCCTAGAATGCTTACACTGTACTCAGTCACAGTTGTAAGCTGCTTTGAATGAAAGTGCCTTGAATGGGATAAATGCATTCCTTTGTGAGGTTGGAGGAAGCACACAAGGGGAACATGAAAAACATCTCACAGATAGTGACTGGGATCAGAACACAATATCAAGTCCCCCAGGACTCCCCAAGAGTGATAGAAATTATTGATATTGATAGAAATTAATAAATCTTTGGCACACAATAAATTTGTAATAAGTTAATTTTAAGGTACAAGGCTGTTTTAGGTGCTTAAGTTTCTTATTATGTAGAGCCAGCTCTGTTTTTTGTTTAGCATTTATAGGAAAGTAAATGATTCAAAGTTTATGGCAAGTGTGCAGATCTTCAATCCTTAGGTCCGTCTGTCTGCATAATATCACAAGCTACTTAAATTCTGACACACCTGATAAACAAATTAATTGATTTATAATGAGCCCATCGGACTGAGTGTAGCTGAACCTCAAAACTGGAGACGCTTACCATCGTTTCAAATTGTCCACTTTTAACTATTGAGTTCAGGTTCACTGAGTTTAGATACACCTATTGATAGAAGCTGCATAAATGATACAGAATACAATCAAATAAAACATATCTTGCCATTTTTGTGGCTACCATTCTTTTTTAGCATAACCGTGCCCCTGTGCGCACAGTGAGGTCTAAGGACACTGACGAGTGGGGTGTAGAGGAACAACACAGACCTTGACCTTATAAATGAAATCTCTAGGACTGATTAAATTCGAGACCCTATACAGCCATGTCTTCAGTTCCTGTTTACTGTACTTTCTGCTCTAGAATAGCTGTAGTTAGTTACATCATGGGATTGCTTGTGTAAGACTGGAATTTGAAACTGGCCCCACAGGTTGGTGCATGTATAAAAGCGTCAGTCTCGTCTCATCTCTTGTAAGGTTTACAAATAAAGTGGTTTGATCCAGTTCAGTCTGCTTTGGTTTGGATTTTTTACAGGAAAAAGCAGGTGCTGAGCAAAACACAGGGCGAGTGTTAGTGACGGAATTTGCAGGTCATTGCCCCCTTAAATCATCGTTCATTTGATCTTCGTTTTGTACCTTCACTATTTCCTTTGTATTTATATTGAAATTAGAAACACATGACTTTAAAATACCTAATCATTTAGAGCCACCTTTGTAGTCCAAAATAGTATACAAGCTCTTAACCAGCATGGGTTCACTTATTTTTCTCACAATTTAACCCAAGATCTTCTGGGTCCAGAGCCTACCTGGGAACACAAAGCAGAAAATACATCTTGGACAGGAAGCCAAATATTGCAGGACATCAAACATTCACTCACTCACTTACTTAAATTCACTCCCTGGAATGTTTTAGGAAGGCAGGAGGAAACTATAGTACCAGTACCACTTTTACTAACTGTTTTATCCTGGTCAAAACCTAAGTGGGTCCTGTGTCAGACAGAAACACCGGCACAACAGCTGGAAAACTCTCTTAACAGAGCACCAGTCCATGTGCATCACACACTCGTGCATTTGCTTACCTACCTATACCATGGGCTATTTTAACACAGTTGTTCACCATTACACTCTCCCACACATGCATGCACGCACATGCACACACCCTATGCAAAAGTTTATGCACGCCTGGTCGAATTCTGTGTTATTTTGTGAAAATAAGGTATTCTTTACACTTTTGATGCACGGCTACTGTTTATTTGCTTCACGTGACATTAAGAAAAATGGGAAAAGGAAAATAAAGTTAAATATATATATTGCTGCTTTTGGTCAGCATGTTAAATTGAACATATATTGCTATTTACTTAAAATCCAGGGGTGTCTAAACTTTTGCATAATTTCAAAGCATTCAAAAGATGAACTGGCTGCTTCTAAGCTTGAGTAACAGAGCACAAATGTAATAAATTAACATTTGTTATTTCAACAGGGGTGTCCAAATATTTGCATAAGACTATTTACGTAGCTACTGCAAAGTTACTACACCGCTAATGTGTGTAAAAAAAGGTGGGGCAATCAATTGACCATATCCTTGGTAAATTAGCAAAGCACCGATGTGTTTCATATGTTAAAGAGCAGCATTTACCCCCCTGTAGGGATCTGAACACTCCTGCTAGTTTTTCCATCTATATGCAAGAGCTTCACTTGTCACCTGCTAATGTTCTAGTCTATTCCTGTCTGGATGTGGATAGACATTGTGGACATCGTTAGGTCGGAAACACAAAACCAGCACCCCAACACCCGAGGCATCCATCCCCTTAACCGCTTCGTTGTTTACTTCATTCCTGTTTAACGTTAGTGGAGCTGGCTTTCATTAGCCTTGTTTACTCAAAATCGGTCATGTGCTTTTATGCTTCTGACAGTAGACAGGAGTTAGCATGGGTACTTCGACTGGCAGCCCCATAGAAGAGATCGATTAAAATGACCTACAGTTTGATCCACAGTACACAGAAGGGATCGATTAAAATGATCTACAGTTTGATCCACAGTAGCTCTACTGTTGGTCTGTATAAGACGACATGGCTTTCATGCTCCCTGGCATTGATAAGTCTTGGGCAACCAACAACCTGTCGTCAGTTTGTAGCTTGACCCTCATCAGACCATGGCTGGTTGTGGTTGCCCCTTGCTGTTTGGGAGATACTTCAACCCTTCTGTGTGGTTATAACAATTTGTTCCTTATCAAAGTCACTCAGGTCTTTATGTTGATCAGATCTGGCACATTCCTGCGAGTTGCTGTTGCTCCAAGCGGATTGTAAAAATGAATGAATGAATTTCAGAGTTCCGTGTTCTGTCTGACGTTTGTCCACTTACAATCTGAAAGCTTTAAGAAATTTCATGAATTAGGAAACTCAATTAAGTCCCTTGTACTCATATTGAACAAAAAAGACGTCATCCAGGACTGAGCAGTTATGACCGGTTTCCTTCCTTTATACTCAGAGGCATGACGGATACCAGACGTGGTTTGCGTAATGACCTGTTGTGTTTCAGAGTGGGCATGCAATATCAGCCATCACACCCACACTTTTACTGCTTGTACTAAAATTTAACATGCATGTTTTTGTGCCCTGGGGTTTGAACATGAAGTTCAGAGTAAAGGTGTAAACGAATAGCTTCTGCACCCGAAATAAGCCACCTAGCTAAAGAAGATTTATGTTCAGTCAGTTCAGTCACTCAGTTCAAAGAATTCTGCCTTTTTCTACTTTTACTCAGTAATGACAAAAAGGGAAAAATCCAATGAAGACCCTGATATGTCAACCATTTTTAAGTATTCACAATCTTGTTTTGTACTTGGTTAAACCACTTTTGGCAGCCAATTGTTCTGAATGAAACAATTTTGTGTTACATTTTTCCAGCTAACTAAGTGGCTTACAGCAATTTTAAGGGTTTACTACTAATGCTGGATGGGGTTAAGATCAGGGCTACTGAAGGACATCAGTTTTCATTATTTTAAACCACTCCACTGTACCTTTGGCTATTTTTAGTAGGTTTTAACCAAGATCTGTGGTTCTCTTCATTGTTCCACTTACTATGACCACGTTTATAGTCTCGATTGCTGATTCTACACCCACCATATTTTACAGGTGGAATGGTGTTACCTGGGTGATGTCTTTTTTAGGACGACACCTATATACTGCTTATATGACTGTTTTATCAGACCAAAAAACACCTGATGGTTTGTTGGAAAGTCTTCCAGGTGACATTGCAGATTCTTTAGGTTTAGTGTATTGGATGGTTTCCTAGCAAGTCTCCTATAAAGGCTGATTTGGTGTAACACCTGGAATTGGTTGTTTGTTGTACGTGTTCCAGTAGCCAGTCTAAACAAATATCTGTCTTGTTCGTTGAGGTCAACTGGGGTGGCCTGTCCTAGACAGTGTGTCTGCATTTTACAATTTCTTTATAAGAGACTAAACTGAGATCTTAAGTTTGTTTGGTGCCTGTGAGACGGTGTATATTTATTCAGATCTGATATTCTCTATGATTAGATCTTTGACTTGATTGAATGCTTTTTGACTTTGTTTTGGTTTGCTTTATGGCCAGTCTAAACAATTCAAAATACACAGTTTATTCCCATGAGCTGTGTTGACTAGAAACTAGAAATATTGTGGTGAATCTGGATTAGCAGTACCAGGATAAAAAAATGCAATCTCGATAGTTCCCAGGTTCATCTGTGGAATGTGCAAGTCACTGTAGACAGTGTGGTCAGCAGGAGTCTAGTCAGCTGGTAAAGGGATAAACATTGCGTCAAGCCTGGAATCTGATAGTCTGACCATTTTAAACCTGAGCTTCTTTTTCCATGGTTGAATGAGACATGTTTGTCTAAATCAAGTTGAAATAATCTGGTGAAGCTTTTCTCTTATGAAATGCCACCCAAGACTGACATGTTACAACATAAAACAGTTAAGAAATTATTCTTGTCTTATTAAAGTCTGTATGAGATTCTGTAACAGTGTTTCTTATGTAGGATGATGATTATTAAATATTTAAAATACGAATTTGAATCTCAGCAGTGTCGCCAAGCTGGCGGGGCATCGAGCAAACACAGTTGGTCAAGTTTAAGAGTGGGAAGGTCAGACAGGGTTTCTCCTATCTCAAATGTCAGCTATGTAGTATGTGAAGATTGCCGTGACTCTCAGTGTGCAATAAAAGCTTGCTGTAAAGCCTCACAACTATCCGGTGAAAAAAAGTGCCTGAATGCTACTGTGCATCAAGGAGTTTTACAGATCCTTTACAGACCATAAAACATTTTGCATTACTTAGGGGTCTGAGGTTTTTTGCTCTCTATACCAAGTTGTGCGTAATTACACATTGGCTTTAGATGCAAAATGTTTTTGAATGGCAGCTCTGTCATAAATTCCAACATTGTAAAGCATGTAATATTAATTTTGGTTCAAGACTGGGTCATGTAATTGCCTACTTCTGTGGATTTATTATCTATCCTGTAAAATAGTATCTATTCCTAAAAGCGAGTTTTTGCTTGTGACCACTCTTCCTTATTGCTGTTTGTCCATGTTGGTCAATATTGTTTGTTAAAACTGCTGATAAAATGATTTGTTGTGACCAAACCAAGTGCAAATCATGTAGAAGCAAGTTTCATTAAGTTCCTTTCATCACAATAGATGCATAGTTGTTTTTTTCTTATAAATGAGCCAATGCTGTTGGCACTGGGGAATTACCTCATTTGTCCTACCAAAACATTTTCCCAACAGAGCCTGCAGAAAATAACCAAATCTGAAACCAGCCAACACCCTTCAATCCATATTTTCCATCTGAGGGTGTGACCAGTGTTTGCTCCCTGCTTATTTTATAAGCTTACACAGGACTCTGATGTTCCAATCTATTCCTGTCTGGATGCCACAGGAACGTGGGGGGCATTAAAAGTCTAAACAGACAAGTAAGATGAAACCAGCAGCCATACCCCCTGTCAACTTGAAAGGTTTCATCGAACACACCACCTAACACACCCTTTTATCTGTCCACACCCCTCACTTCAACACACCCACCAAACCAAATCCATCACCCTGCTGTTTACCTCATTTCTGTTCTCATTCATGTTCCACCCAATAGTCAAGCTGGCCAACCTGCTTCCAGACTAACTCCCTAATAGATATTAGCAAGCCAAATTCTTGTTTAGAGGATTATGGGTAATGAGATGAGTGGAAAGTGCACAGTCAGGTGGCCCCTGAAAACAAGCTCAGATAACAGGCTTTTGAATGCCAACCAGAGAGGAACGTGCTTGGTCAGAGGTGGCGTGCGGGAAGAGGTATTTGTTTTCAAAAATAGCTCAAAGACTCGGCGGTGAGAAGCTGCTGCTGAAAATAACACCTCACTCGAATGAGTGAATCACTTAACAAATATTCATTTGGCAAAAAATGGCTTTTTGGGTGACAGATTTCTATAGCTTGTTAACTTCATTAGCCGTGTAGCTCCAATGCTGAAGTGAAGAAGCTAGCTGACTGGAAATGTTTGATGGAAGTTAAAATTGTGTAACTTTCATCTTTGGCCAAACTATTTCTTTAAAAATGATTATTTAAATCTGTACAAAGTATCGATTCTGGTTTTTATTTTTAACACCATGTCTGCTGTGCAGCAAATAATAATGCACTGCATAAACAATTAGCATGTTTTTAGCTTTCGGTTGAAGCTGCTCAGTTTTATACAAAAGTAATTAATCTAGTACTGGAATACGTTTGACAAAAATGATTCTACACTTGTCTCGGGGGCAAAACATATTCATATAGTTCAGCGAGTTCAAGCAAAGCCCAGACTTCCCTGGGCTTGAAATTCTTTTCACATGTTCACTTTATTTTAATACTGAATACTTTTATATAATCTTCCTGTTGTTAATCAGCTAAACTTATTTAAAATTAATTATTCAGTTAGTATATTTCCATTAATTAATCACAGACTGGCAGCTGAATTGAATTTTTACATTGAATTTTAAATTTTTAAATTGAGGCTTTACATAGCACAGTGCCTTGTTTAACCTGTAAATATTAACCTGTTTTTTTAATTGTTTATCTTTAATCCAGCAGGTTCTCATGTAATCATTACTTGTGCCTTTTTGTTTTTAGAAAATGCCGTCCATGATTTCGGAGACCTGAATTTCCAGCAACTAGAGGAGGACAAACATTTCATGCATGTCCCCTTTCCCCGTACTGTGGGACGAGCCAATCAGATCCTGTCAGATGCTGTGAGCAGAGCCGTGGGGGCGGGACATACGACAGTCATGCTTGGAGGAGATCACAGGTACCATTTAGTAGACACTTTTATCCAAAGCGACTTACAGTATACAGTCTAAGCAATTCAGTGTTAAGAGCCTTGCTCAAGGGCCCAACAGTGACAACCTGGCAGTGGTGGGGTTTGAACCAGCAACCATTTGCTTACTAGTCCAGTAAGTGTTGGGCTGCAACTGCCACACTTTTACATTTGATCAGATTACATACTGGGATTGAAATGGCCTCTGCAACGGTTCTCTTTCTGTGACTGAATGATTGAAACACATACTAGTTCGTCCAGTAAAAAAATCACAAAGTTGAATTTCTTCTAAAAGTATGACACAATCTTCAGGGTCAAACATACACATACCAAATTCCATAATGTCATTTAACCAGTGGTCTGTAAGTACAAAGTACATGGAACACTGGTCTCATCTCCAAGGTTGGGAAGGAAACTCTGATTGTTATATTATAGGGCATGAAAATTTGTCTTGATGGTCAAACATAATCGAAGAACCACCAAAACATGTCTTCTATAAGCAGATGCTCAGGTTGGCCAAGGTTAACACCTAACACACCCCATTCTCTGTCCAGCTCCCCCACCAGCCCAAATTTATCACTTTGCTGTTTACCTCGTTCCTTCTTTCATTCCTGTTTCACCTGATGGCCAAGTTGGTCAACTTACTTCCAGACAAATTCCTCCATGGATATTAGAGAGCCTAGGTTCTGAGGCAGAGGATTGTGGGTAATGGGGTGAGTGGAAAGAGCACAGTCAATCAACCCCTTAAAAAACAAGCTCGAATAACAGGAACGTGTGCTTGGTCAGAGTTGATGACCAGGGCAAAGTAGTTTTTAAAATAGACCAAGGACTTCAAGACATAAGACAAACTGTTGCTAAAAATATCTGGAAATGACCATGACATAAATAAAAGAAACAGTTTTGGCAAAAATCATTCAGTCACAGAACAAGTTGCAGAAATTATAAAAAGGTCTTGGGGCGTTCGGACAATGGTCTAATGTGGCAACACACTACTGCTGAGAGACCTGAGTTTAAATCTCAGGGGCTCCTGTAGTCGGGGGCTCTACAGGTTCCTATTGTATGGTCGAAGTGCTGGCACAAGCAGTAGAGGATTGCAGAAAGCAAAGCGTGGTTCTTTGTATGTGTTTTGTAGGAATCCACTCCTGGCTAGTAAAAAAGAAAGTCAGTGACTATCTGAAAGTAGGCGTTGCTTTCCAGCAGAATTTCCATAGCCAGCATGGTTGGGGTACATGCTGTAAAAGATGGGGTAGAGGGGCACCCAGGTGAAGCAGTGGGATATTCAGCTACCACACCCCAGTTCGAATCTTGGCTCTGCTACCGGTCGGCTGGGCGCCATTTAGCGGGCACATTTGGCAGGGTTTTTAAATGCTGTGCAAGGACCCTGGTTAACAGACCGAAGCACCTGTTTAGAAGTCGATGAGCCTCATGTGCAAGCCACCAAAGCACAGGCATAAAAGAAGGGGTCCGCAAGGACTGCACACGCATCAGAGGGGACCCCAATCAGGATCCCCAGTAGCGGAAGACAAACGGACTATGCTAAGATCAGGGAAAAAAAGGAAGAAAATGCATAAATAAATAGGAGAAAAAAGATGAGGTGGAGGTGCAATACATATATACAATGCATGTAAATTTTATTCACTCTTTGGGCTGGGAAGGTGTAAGGTTTTCTCTATGTTGCCCAGCGAATACTCTTTCAACTGAGTGCTTAAATGTTTGGTGCCTCTGGCAACTTCCTTTTTTGCCCTTATTTAGTCACAGCTATGACAGTTGGCATTATGGCACAATTACTTAACCGCATGAAGTCTAGACCTGAGCGACAGTCTTTATTCTTGTGTTTTCTTTGTAAACATGTTATATAAAACAGGTATTAAAGTAAGATGAATGTCCCCGTCTTACCCTGTGCAGCTTGGCGATTGGTTCGGTAGGTGGCCATGCCCATCAGCGCCCAGATCTTTGTCTCATCTGGGTCGACGCCCATGCAGACATCAATACTCCAATGACCTCACCGTCCGGGAATTTACACGGCCAGCCAGTCGCATTCATGCTTAAAGAGCTGCAGGATAAGGTGAGTCAAGTCAACCCAAGGTTATACTTACAGTACAATATTCACCTACTGTACGTTGGCTTAGTTGGCACCGTGAAAAAAACATGCCCACGCAGTTTAATCAGACATCTGAGATTACTCTTCACGTAACAGTCCTGGAAATTTTCCAAATGTTTGGTTTGCACAAAAACAAGCCGTTAAGACTTGGAGATGAGAGTCTAAGAACAGTCGACTGAGTTGTTTGTTAACTTTTTGGTTAAAGGTTGCAAATGTTTTAGCACATAAAGGTGACTTGATATTTTTTTGAAAAGTTTATCTTCACAAGTGCTTCAAATATAAAAGGTTTAAGATATTGTGTATATTTTGTTGCAGGCACATCAAAAGTTAACATACACTTGTAGGGCAACTGTAGTAGAGATACTCATGATAGCGGGATTTTAATGATTTCTGAAACAGTTCTATTTTTGTTAATAATATCAAATATCTTTATTAAACATGCTGAGCAGTCAGAATTGTTCAAAAACTGGTCAGTTCAAATCTGAGCTCTGCTTTAGGGTGCCTACAAACAGTTATGATTGGCTTATCATGCTGGGTGGGAGAACAGCAGAGATTCCTCATCACTACTGCAATTATGACCTCTGCTGGCTGGTCGATGATGCTGCACAGAGACGAGGAATAATGGAGAGCAGTGTGGGATTTTCCGTAACGTGTCACTGATCTCTGTATGAACACATTTGAAAAGAAGCAGTTGGCAACTGCACATGTGTGGGTACGACCCTCTTTCATCAGGATAGGGGTCTGGGTAAATATCCAGGGTATTTGGGTATGACTAGATTGGGAGAAAAATGGAAAAATGAATAAATAGAGTAATAAAAAGAGAATAGTTCCAAAATTCTAATTATTTCTTCAAGTATTCAGATGGAGATTTTTACATCACACACTGTACATTTCTGTATTGTAACGCTATGAAGTACAAACCATGTTCAAACCCGTCACACCGTATTATGTAACACAAACACATTCACAGTGTCCTTGACTACAAGTGTCTGTAAACAAAACAAAACTACTGTCTATCATTATTGCTTAAGTTTCATCTTCTGATGTCTTTGCTTGAAGATGCCAGAGGTTCCCGGTTTCTCCTGGATGAAACCATGTCTCACTGCTAGAGATCTGGTCTACATCGGCCTGAGAGACGTTGACCCCGGCGAGCAGTGAGTATTCCTAGTGAAATTAGTGGATTTTTTTTTTTGGAAATCCACTCATTTTTAATTCAATTAAGGAAAACACATTTATATAAGATTGTAATCTGTTACATTTGCAATTATTAGAAAGCAACTGCACTGACAAATGGTGGATGATGTGCAAAGGAAAAAAATCAGTTGACTAATACCGATACTGGTCTGACAATAACGATTCCATTGTAATTAATCAGACTCTTCAAACAAGAAATGCAAACTGTTGGTAGAACAATGACGACATGCGTCAGTGTCTCCACAACATACACACACCCATAAAATATTTTTCAAAGAGCTTGTTGGACATCCCATTTCACAAACAAAAGACGTTAAAATAGTGACCTCTCTGTGATCTTTTCAGCTGTAACAAAAACCTATATTGAGAGGAATTCTTTCAAGACTTTAAAGTATGTCTGAAGGAATCTGTGCCCATTCAGTCAAAAATCATTTGTATAGCTGGGCATTGATTTTGGTCAAGAAAACCTTAAATGATGTTCCAGTTTTCTCCAAATCTGTTCAGTAGGGCTGAGGTCAGGGCTCTGTGCAGGCCACTGAAGTTTCTTTAAATAAAGCTTTTCTTCATGTCCTAATGGAGCTTGCTTCGTGCACAGGGGCACAGTCATGCTAAAACAGGAAAAGGGCCTTCCCTAATCTGTTCCTGCAAAATTAGAGGCATATAATTTTCTTTATATAATTGATCCATTACACCTGTTAGCAAATGCATGAATGTAATAATTAGAAAGGGTGTCCCAATACTTTTGTCCATATAAAGTAGAATATCTTAAATTATACTGAAGTATAACTTCTGACCAGGGTCCACAAATAATTTTGGAAGCTGTCATCACCCCTTATAATCGTAACAATAGTTTAGAAACATTTTAACCTTTGATATAAAACGTACATCATTTCATGCCAACATCTGACGCCCTGCCTGTACTGACTGGTTTACAGTTATTAACAGTAATTTGGCACATTCAGACGCTCCAGCAGACATACCCAAAACCTACATTATTTAATTAAATTAGATTAGACGAAGTAAAATGAAAAACCTGTTCCTTCATGACAGGGACAGTTGTATAATCACTGTAACAACTCTTTTTATAGCAGGCTTTAACTGATCTGACTTTCTCTCAGTGTTATATTGAAGACCCTGGGTATTCAGTCCTTCTCAATGCGTGACATTGACAGAATGGGCATGCAGAGAGTGATGGAGGTTACACTGGATCATCTACTGGCAAGGTAGGCATATCTTGTTTAATGCAAATCACTACACATGCACACACAGAGGTTAATTCCAGTCATGTAAAGCTAAAATACTTGTTTCTAATTTCTTAACAGGAAACAGCGTCCCATCCACCTGAGCTTCGACATTGATGCGTTTGATCCAGCACTTGCTCCCGCTACAGGAACTCCGGTTAACGGAGGACTGACCTATCGAGAGGGCATCTACATCACAGAAGAGATCCACAACACAGGTACCATACATACGTGTACAAGCATATACGCTCTTCAAAAAGTTTCTGCACTTGTATATTTTGGTTAAAAATGGTAAGGGTGGTCAATCAAATGCATTTTTGCTGATGGCATTAAAATAGTACGACGCTGGGAAAAATGCCTCAGAAGGTGACTGTGTAGAAAATGTAATTTGTAATTAAAATCTTTAATAAATAGAGTTTGAAAAAGTGCGGAAACTTTTTGAAGGACCCTCATATCTATCTATTTCTGTATGATGTTAATATCACAACCAACTGGTATATTTTAAGCCACACAGTTTGCTAAACTGATCATGGATTTTCTCTGAAGGTTTGCTGTCTGCAATGGACCTGGTGGAGGTAAATCCGACATTGGGCGCAAATGCTGAGGCGGTGGAGGCTACAGCCGGTCTCGCTGTGGACGTGATTGCTTCGTCTCTGGGTCAGACACGTGGGGATAACACTGTGCTGCAGGACACCGAACAGCTCGGCCTGTAGAACCACGAGGACTGAGAAGCATGGACATAAAATACCAACCGCCTGGCATTCCAAAGTTTAGCACAGTACAAAAACTTTTGCACATGAAATGAACTATGGTGCACAGGAGTGAACGTGTGAACATTTAGTTTGAGTGAGTGATTGTAGAGAGGGAGTGCGCAACCCTCAGAAATCAAACACACACAAGCGTAGCATAAAGCTAAAGACTACCTACTCAGACTGATAGCGGTATTGATCGATGTTGCTAATAGTTAGCACGGTTGAATTTAATGCAGCTTTGCTTAAAAAAAAGGACAGTTTTAATTTTATGCAACAGTTTGAGTCCTCACCTATGAAAAGACCTGCTTTTAATTATTTGATTGTAAAGTTTTGAGAAATTGTATATTTTTTTGCATTTCTTTCATGTGAGCCAACATTACTGTTTCAAAGATGTTGGTGGCATGATGAATAACTTTTATTAGTTGAATATTCATGTTTTTATTAGTGTATTTTCTTGTCATGACAAAATAAATCAACATTTGATCTTTAAATTCTTTTAAACATTGTCCTATTTAGTATTTCATTTAGACATTTACAAACAGCACATATCAACATCACCTGATTTCTGGTATCATACTGATTAGTTTCTAAATATTGAGACTTTAACTTTGAAGAAAAGTATTTGCCTTGCCTGTAAAGTCAATTACTGAATGTGGACGTGAGTGAGATTCAGTAAAAGCAAGTAGCAGTAATGCTACCTTCTTGGTCAGTCTATTTACTGTTTGTGTGAGGTAAAAAACTATTCATTTGAAGAGGCAAACACAACACACACTGTTTTTTGCTGTGTTTGGAACACAAAACCTGCATTAACTAGTTTAATACAGCGATATATTGTCACAGAATTTAACAGCAGACACCAGCTTCAGACCAGCGGCTAGCTAATAGAGCTAACAAAGCTGTTTTTTAGGCAGGTCTAGCTAACATTTCATTTAAATTCTAAATTGCTTTGATTAATTCTCAAATTTAAATTTAGCTAGCTGACATAACATAGCTAGCATAACCTGACAGGCAGTGTAGGTAGCATGCTAGTTGGTGATTAGCTAGCATCTGTTGGCAACATTGCTGCCCTGTTTTATTGTTATTAACCTGACAGACTTTACTAATTTTGACAGGTAATGCATGTAAATGTCTGGTTAGCATTTGTTCATTTAACTATCCAACTCAATTGTGTCACTCAGCCATTTCTTCATCAACTTTTAAACAACATTATTTGTACATCCAGGACAAGTTTTTGGAGGAAAACATCCGGAAACCTACAGCACATTTGTCCTGTATGGTCAGATGTAGTCAAAAAAACACAATTTTTTTATGAACACAGACAGTAAACAAGTGCACATAGCCTGCTCACCTGTAGCAAATTCAGCATTTTAGCAACCTTTAAAACGACCTGCACTTTTCCACAGTCTATTGTCAGAACATGTGTTGGTTTAATGGGGGCAAATTGAGGGTGTGTGCAGTGTGGCGGTTGGCAGCCAATAGGCTGTGTTGTTTGAGGGGCAGGATACCTGACCTTCCGGCACACATTCAGACAGCACATGGCAGATTGCCTCCCCGGGCGACTTCGTCATGTTGCCATATTCCAGGAAACACTATAGAATTCGTACAGTATGTACAATACTGTGCAAAGGTCATAGGGTACTAGGGCTGGGTATCGCCACTAATTTCCTGGATCGATTAGATTCCGATTCACAAGGTCCCGATTCGATTCGATCTTCGATTCGATTTCGATTCAACACATTTAGGCATATTTGAGTTACATTAACAGGTTTTGTTTAAATATGTACAGATGTACAGAGAACGAATGTGATAATTGTACAAAGAACACTCATTATTAAAAATATTTGTTTTTACATAAATAAGTAATCCACAACAAAAAACAGTAACATAAATTTTTTTTATTATTATTATTTTATATGTCTGACACGCTACAACAGTGTATGTGTAATGTAAACATACACCTGGCTGTTGCACAGCTTATGCCAAGTTCACACTACACAACTTTCTGATTTGCCGGGTCACTGTACAGTTCACACTGCACGACTGATGGGTGATGAGGGGGTTTCACATCTACACCATCTATCACCAGGAGGAATCTCAGATGAGTCTGTCTGGTCTCCCAAACTACGTTTTGTCACAAAAACACATGTGAGAAGTGACGAGGGGTTTAATGAAACCACGTCCTAAAATACACTCCAACAAGTAGCAAACTCTGAAGTAATCATTTGGTATTTTATACCTAGGCTTCTTTGAGCACTTCCTAGAGTTCTTTATTTGATTTAGACTGTCTTTCATTTCTTTCTCTGTCAAGGTGTTTCCATACTGCCTCAATAATATTTAGGTCTGGACTGTGGATGCTGGTACATGACTGTCAAGTGTTTTATTAGCTGTTTTTCTCTCCAAATTTGTCCTGGTGATTGTCATCATGCTGAAAAATAAAATTATTCCCTTTTTAGAAGGAAATGCATGGTGAATGAATTAATGAAATTCATTAAAATTAATTAAAACCTGTCTATACTTTTCAGCAGTCATGATCCAATTAGTTTGGACAGTATCGCCAACACCACTGGCAGTAATGCAGCTCTAAACCAGGACAGATTCTCAACCATGTTTCGCTTGAGGCCTCTAGCACTTTTTCTTCCATCTCTCTTCAACTTTTCTCTTATATTGTCGACAACTGGACCCAAAAATATTGGATTCATCACTCCATAATACTCTTTTCCACTGATCTTCATTCGAATCTTTGTGAGCTTTAGCATACCATAGTCTTTTCACTCAGTTCCCCTTCTGTAAAAGTGTTTTTTTGGCAGCTACCCTTCCAAAAAGACAATACCTGATCAAACTTCTTTGGACTGTAGAAGGGTCAACTTGGCATCTTGATGAAGCTGCAAACATTTAGTTACAATTAAGACAACATGAAATTCAAACAAGAGAGATAAAAAATTAAGAACATGAAAAACTAAAAGAAAATATAGTAAAATATATCCTACAATTTAGGGAATATAAAATTAAAACAAGAGATAAGCAATTAAAAACATGAAAACTAAAAGAAAATATATATACCCTACAATTTAGAGAATAAGAAATGAAAACAAGACTAAAAGAAATATAGTAAAATGAGGGTAATAGCAACAATTTTGAACTCAATCATAGGCACAAGAAAAAAGAAAAGTTTTTAACCTGGATTTAAACATTTCTACATTTGAGGAACATCTAATATCTCCTGGCAGTCTGTTCCAGTTACATGCAGCCCAACAGCTAAATGCTACTTCACCATGTTTAGTTTGGACTCTGGGCTCAACTAGCTGACCTGAGTCCATGGATCTAAGAGATCTACTGGGTTTATATTCTCTAAACATTTCTGAGATGTATTCTGGGCCGAACCCATTCAGTGATTTATAGACCAGTAGCAGCACTTTAAATTCTATTCTGTAACTAACCGGAAGCCAGTGTAGAGATTTTAGAACTGGAGTGATGTGCTCAGTTCTCTTCGTCTTAGTTAAAACTCTAGCAGCAGCGTTCTGAATGAGCTGTAACCGTTTAATGGTATTTTTGGGAAGTCCAGTTAAGAGACCATTACAATAGTCCACCCTACTGGAGATAAAAGCATGGATCAGCTTCTCTAGGTCTTGTTGGCACACTAGACCCTTGATTTAGGATATATTTCTAAGATAGTAGAATGCTGTTTTGGTGATGGTTTTAATATGGCTGGTGAATGTGAGATCTGAGTCTATTAGAACGCCAAGATTTCGGACTTGGTCTTTGGTTTTTCGAGCCTGGGAACTGAGGTGTTCACTGACACTAGACCTCTTCTCTTTGCTGCCAAACACAACAATCTCTGTTTTGTCCTTATTTAACTGTAGAAAATTCTGGCTCATCCAGTTATTGATGTTCTCCAGACACTGACACAGTGAATCTATTGGGCTGTAATCATCTGGTGAGAGAGCCAGATATATCTGTGTGTCATCTGCATAACTATGGTAATCAATGTTGTTAGCCTGTAGCATTTGGCCTAATGGCAGCATATAAAGATTGAACAGAAGAGGTCCAAGAACTGATCCCTGGGGGATTCCACAGCTGCCAATAGTGACAAAGTAACTCCGGTCTTCTAAATAAGACCTGAACCAATTAAGGACTGTTCCGGAAAGTCCAACCCAGTTTTTCAACCTATCCAGCAATATTCTATAATCTACAGTGTCAAAGGCAGCACTAAGATCCAGTAAAACCAGAACTGATATTTTACCTGAGTAAGTATTCAGCCGTAGATCATTTAACACTTTTATGAGAGCTGTTTCAGTGCTGTGGTGAGGTCGAAAGCCTGACTGAAATTTGTCAAAATAACCACTGGAATTCAAAAAACTGCTGACTTGACTGTAAACAACGTCCTCAATGATCTTAGCTATGAAAGGAAGATTTGAGACCGGCCTGTAGTTGTTTAACACAGACGCATCCAGAGTTCTCTTTTTTAGGAGTGGCTTAATGGCAGCTGTTTTCAGTGACTTTGGGAAAACGCCTGATACTAGTGAGCCATTAACTATTTGTTGCACATCAGTTTTTACAGAGTTAAAAATAGTTTTAAAAAATTCAGATGGCAGTATGTCGAGACAACATGTCGATGATTTAAGATGCTGAACTGTTTTCTCCAGAATGCTTTGGTCTATTGTATTAAATTGTGACATAATAGTTATGTTATTTCTAGGTGTCTGTAGGGGCAGCATGGTTTCATTGTTTGACTGAGTGGCGTTGATGGTCAGTGATTTTTTCACAGAAGAAATGAGCAAACTCATTACATTTCTCTGTGGACAGAAGTTCTGGCGTGATCTGTTTTGGAGGATTTGTAAGCTTGTCGACCACGTTGATGTTCCTGTTAATGATCTTAGAGAAGTGCAGCTGTCTAGCCCTGCATAACTCCGAGTTAAAACTACAAAGGCTTTGCTTATAGAGATCATAGTGGATTTGAAGTTTAGTTTTCCTCCACTTACGTTCAGCTGTCCTGCATTCTCTTTTCAGAGCTATTACCATCATTGTGTTTTGCCATGGTGCTTTCTGTTTGCTCAACGTTTTCATGACTTTTACCGGGGAAACCACATTCATGAGTCAATATTTTCACATTAAAGTTATCCAAGAGTTCATCAACTGACTCTGCAATTAAAGTTGGTGACATAGCTATGGCCTCCATAAACTGAGAACTAGTGAAAAAGCTGTACTCAGTGGAGATAACTGACAGTAGTTCAGCAAATTCATCTATAAAATGTGCAGAGTATCTTGGAGGTTTATAAATGGTTAAAAATAAAATTTTGGGAGTACCCTTCAAAATAAAACAGGTATTCAAAAGACATAAAATTGCCAAGTACAGTCTCTTTGCACTGGAATACATCTTTAAATAAGGCAGCTACTCCTCCACCTTTCCTACCACTTCGACACATTCATAGAACTGAAGTTTGCTGGTGCTGTTTCGTTAAGAACAATAGCACTGCTGCCTTCTGCTAACCATGTTTCAGTTAGAAACAGAAAATCTAAACTGTAGGATAGAATTATGTCATTCACTAAAAATGATTTGTTGGCTAGGTGATCTAATATTAAGCAGAGCTAGCTTTAAAGGAACCACAGGAGCCCCTGGGGCAGCCCGAGGTTGTCGTGGTACAGGTAAGAGGTTAGACTGGTTGACTTGATATGCTGAATGCGTTCTATTCTTTCTATTTCTAATCAACACAGGAATAGAAAACATTTCAGGCATACTGGGTCCAAGCTTACTCTCCAAACTGTTGTCAGTACCATATCTGCTATAGCAAGGACCCTGAACACATCACATAGTGTTATCATTGTTTTGTTTTCTATCAGTAGCACTCGCTGCACATTCTGAACTCTGTACAGCCAGAGGAGATGAAGTACAAGGCTGCTGCTGACGGTGTTGAAGTGGCCTCAGAGAACGGGGAGGGGGCTGTGGACAGGGGGGAAGGGGTGCCCTGCGCTTTTTGGGTGAAACCTGTGGACTGGCTGAGATGGAGTGCGAGAATTTAGTCCCAACACACACCAGTTTCTCCATTTTCTCTGTGAAATCCATGTGGAGGTGATGTTGTTGAGAGAGAGAAGTTGGAGGATGACTGTGATGTCTCTGCTGTTGACTGCTGTGTCACTGCCTGATGATGAAGTTCGTAATAGCTTTCGTCAAGAGTCAGAAACTCAGCCTGAGCCGTGTTCTCCAGTGATGGAGATTTTATGTTTGATGGTCCTTCATGGTTGAAAGCAGGTGAGGGAGGTTGAGGATGCACGTATTGTGTCGAGTCAGTCCAAGTAGCAGATGGGTGGTGAAGAGCAAAATGGAGGTTGTCCTTTAGTGCCTTCACTCCAGTCTTGCTTAGGTGGGTGCCATCTGGGTAAAAAAAATTCTCTGCGCCCTCAGAATAAATTAAAATTGTCAATATAATTCATACCTTTCAGACTGCAGGTTCTACTTAGCCTCGTGTTGAGGTTGAGTAGCCGTGAAAACATATTAGATCCTTGGGCTCACTGATGAACTTCTGAGCAGTCAGCTTCTCAAGTGTATTAAACAGTTCAGTGAAGTTGTTCTTTAAGATTTCTGACTCCTCTCTGCGAATGTCATTTATGCCCATGTGCAGAATAATTCGGTCGATCGCTCCATGCTGGGAGAGAATGTTGGGAAGTTCCTCATTTAATTCCGAGACAGTCACGTTCGGGAGACATCATGTTAGCATTGATCTGCTGCCTATATTCTTGATGGCAGAGTCACCGACGATCAGAGTTTTCGGAGCGGTCTCTGTCAGGCGAGGGCCTCTGCTTAATCAGCCTCGTGTTTTTGCTAGCCCGCTTTGAGTCCCCTTTCATAGTCAGCTCCGCTGGTTTTGTTTCGTTACCATTACCACTGGGGATAACCTCGATCAGATTTCTGAGCGGTTCAAAATGATTCAGCAAAGGGATCGGTTTTGGTTGCAACCCTGCTATTTTCCCACGGGGTGCAATTGTGCTAGCTTTTGGAATAGTTTTAGCTTTCCGAGCCCATGATGAACAGTCTGGCGTGGAACACATTAAGACAGCCACCTAATGCTTTTGTGCTTTTGGCTTTGCTCCAAGTTTGTGCCACCAACTTATTCTCTCACATGGCTCGTTTCTGTTCCCGTTTTGACTGAATTCTGTCAAGCTTCGGGAAGTCTGTTAAGCTCTCTAGCCTTAGTTTAGCTGGTTGTTCTGTGTTAAATTTTGACTCACCCTCGAGTGATCTGGAATCATTTTTCTGTCCGTTCCAGGTAGAGTTGTGAGCATTTTTGTCTCCAGCACAGCGATTTTCCGTAGGAGTCTGTAGCAGTTCGAGCAGCACGAAGAACCCGCTGTAGTGATAGGAGCCATGGTAGTCCTGATAACTGTGCCCGAGTTCAGTCTGACAGCTAGTGGAAAACTCTGTTAATCAAGTGTCTAGTTTAATGTAGTTCTGTAACTCTGTGCCTTTCCAGCCGATCTATCGTCAGTGTCTGCTGATTGAGCTCTATATTTTAGAAATAAGAGATAGAAAATAACTAAAAAAACTAAAAGCAAGCGGAGAGCAGACAGAAAGTGTGCAGCCAGAGCGAGCGTCAGCCAGAGCGAGCCTAGATGTCCCAAAACGTTGCCCAGCACTCACACTGCGTCCACTGTCCTGCCTAAAAAAAAAAGATTCATCAGCCCACATCCTTCCATTGCTCACGATCCAGTTCTGATGTTCACATGGCTGTTGTAAATGCTTTCGGCAGTGAGAGTGCATGGCGTGGACTCTGACAGCCCCATACTCTGACACCTTTCTATCATCAACAGATGCTCTTCAGTGGGATCGGATCAGATGTATCAATAAGTCTTGGCGCACCTGACCCTGTCGCCGATTCATTGCTTGTCCTTCCTTTAGGTAGGTACTAACCACTCACTGCATGCTGGAAACACCCCACCAGCCTGGCATTTTGAAGATGCTCTGATCCAGCTGTCTAGCTATCGCAATTTGATAGATATAAATATTAGTCACCTGACCAATCACACAGCTTTCCAAGAACATTTTAATACTATTTACAATAACATAAGAGGCAAATACAAAGAGTTACTGATAAATATTTCAGTATTATACAGTTCAAGAAGATGGGTTTTATTGCAGTGTTAGTTATTAGTTCAGTCGGGTTCAAAAGGTCTCAGCATCACAGCCAGATTAGTGTTGGCACGTCCTCCTCCTCACTGATGCTGATTCTCCTGACCAGAGCCAGAGTGGTGAAAAATCAGTGATAACATTGACACCGATTTGGACCTTGAGAGGCAGAGAAGAAGAGCCCACCAAACATCAATTAATCAACTTGAGTGGAGGAGTTACAGAAGTCAAAGTCTGAAGTCTCAGTCATACAGAAATGCGACTGCAAAGTTCAGCAGTCGAAATAACATTATATTAATGGCTGATCTTTGATCTACAAATTCACATCTGTACCACTGTATTTATGTCTAGAGGGACGGTCCTTCCATCTTACTGTAGAACAGTTTAAGTTTTTTTATTTAAAGTTTTTTAATTTAAAAAGCAGCATGGTTCACTGTCAGTGGTGAAAGAGCAGGACATCATGGTAGAGCAAATTCATCAACCACAAAACTAAACTGTGTTAAAAATGATTGCTTTTGGGTGCATACAGGTGGCACAGTGACCTAATTCACTAGCCCACCACCGCTAAGCTCTCCAGCCCTCATAATTTCTAGGTGGTGCTACAGACCTGGCCAGTGTATCCAAACAGATACAAACGGCTGTGCCTGAAAAAGCGAGGTCGAATGGGCTTCAATGACACTGCGACACAATTGCGACCTGTGCTGTCTCTTTGTACATGATATGACTCTTTGTCTTTGATAGCTCACCTTGGCCAGCGTGGGGGTGGTACAGGTAGCAAGAGAATTACAAAATATGAAATTGGAAATTAGTAGACTGGGAGAAAAATGGGGGAAAATACACAAAAAGGACACCAGAATTGATTTGAAGCCCCTTAACAATGTATAAACAAACACTGATTTCACCACAAATGTTGTTTCAGGGCGTGTCCATGTTCCTGGTGGAATTTTGTTTATCTTTAAAACACTCTTCATCATAAATATAAGCACAAATGTTTAAGAACGAAAGATTGGAACATTTGGAAGATTTTGCCTCCCCAAAACCAGCACAAAACTTCTAGGTCATGCCTCATGAAATATATTATCAGCAAGCTTTCACTTGGACCGTGGTCACCTTTTCAAACACACACACACAATGCAAATTTTAAGTCTGATCCACTTGCATAGACTGCATCTTCAGATGCTCGGCAATCAAGACGGGGAAAACTCGTATCACGCGTTCAGCCCCACGTTGTAAGCTCAGTGCCAGAAGAACTTGAGGTAGACCACAGCTCCCAGTATGACCAGCTCCATAATGATGATCACCGCCAGCAGCATCTTGTTGGTCATCACCCTGTCAGAAGAAAGAGGATGGACAGTTTGTGAAGGTGTAGTTTTACTGAACTGTTTCTTGAATGTGTTGTGCTACTAGACAGAAGGTTGTTTGTTTAATCCCAGTCTGCTGGATTATTTAAAGAAAACACGAGTAGATGCTGCTCACCTGCGAGACATGGAGCGCAAGATCTTCCTGCTGCGACTCAGATTCTCTCCCGTGTTTACAAGCTAAGATGAGAAAAAGGACGTCGAAAAGAGAGGTTAATCACCACTATGATGGATTTATTTATTTAATTACTGGTAACACAAGATTTAACAGTTCAAATGTTTAACGTCAAACACGGTCATGAACAATTTTGTATCTCCAATTCACCTCACTTGCATGTGTTTGGACTGTGGGAGGAAACTCATGCAGACACGGGGAGAACATGCAAACTCCACACAGAAAGAACCTCGACCGCTCCACCTGGGAATCAAATCCAGGACCTTCTTGCTGTGAGGTGACAGTGCTACCCACCGAGCCATTGCGCTGCACCAGTTTTTATCATTTTATTTCATTTCCTGGTCAGGATTGCAGTGAGTCCAGCTTCCCCGGAATCACTGGGCATAATGCAGCAACACACCCCGAACAGATTGACAATACATTATGCTTGGCCAACTCCTCTACCCCAAAAAATAGCCAATAATTGTATGCATACAGATGTGCAGCTGGCTAATAGCACAGCTGGGGATTGTTGTGGGCTAGTGGATTTTCCAGATGTGAACTGAAATTCATGTAGTAATGTTGATTAAACAGGCAAATGTAATTCCAGGTGAGAACTTGGGAGTGTGCAGCATTCTATTACACTAGCCCACCAGCACTGAGACCTGGGTTTGAATCTCAGAGGTGATATTGGCCAGCCGGGTATCTTCACAGACATGACCGGCTGTCTGGCAGGGGGTGACCCAGCCAGGCTGAAGTGGTTGATGAAAATGAAATGAAACTTTCATAAACCTTTCTCACAGGGTCAGAAGTCTTCTAACATCAACATTAACCTTTATCAAATCAATAATATTTTAATACACACATTAGTCCATCCATATGCACTCATACAAACAATATTCTAATAAATTTATATAATTTTTATTATAGGCTGATAAAGGGCTTTTTCCACACATCTATTCAGCAGTAAACGTTTGAATAAAGCTCTCACTCGGTCTCTGGTGCGGTCCAGTTGTTCTCTCTGTTGGCCGAGATTGTCTATGATGTCAGTTCCAATATGTTCGCTCTCGATGGCGATGCGGTGGCTGCGTTCGATGCTCTGGCTGGCACTATTCAGAGATTCCGTGCCCTGGATAAGTAATGCCCTCTGTGCCTGTAACTGAGACTGAACATACACACACATACCATGAAGACCAACTTGTAAGAAAGACAGCAACATTAAAAAACCTGTGGAAGAGTCTTTTTGTACCTGCTGGGTCGATAAGCATGAATGTACACAGACTCACTTAAAGGCACGGCATTTCCCTTTTTTCCTCCAATTTAGGCATTTCCAATTCCCTGTTATAATTCTTTTGCTGCTAGCACTGTCCCACACAAAACGAAAAGGCCTACAGGCTAGCACCCGCCCCCTCAGACACGTGAAGAAACCCTATCCGATCTTTCTTTTCTCATAGACTTGTGCAAATTGTGTCTGCTGAGTGTCTGCCCAGGCTGGATGCTGCACCACCGAGCTGCACTACCTTTTAGCCAATCCAGTCATTTCCATGTGCCCAGTCACACTTCTTTTCACCCGCCAGTGTTTGGTTCTCGCACAGAGCTGAATCTTGTATGGAGAGCCACGCTAAGCTTCATATGACTACCCCACACTCACACATGCCCGGAAGTCACAAGTCCAACCTACTGTACTCTCCTTTAAACACATCAGTTGTGTTTGTGTGAATGCCCGGCCAGGCGTTCTTCTGAGTTCCAACACTCCGCAGCGATGTACTAGCATGTGCTAGACCGCTGCCTCACAAAATTCAGTCATGTCAGTGAAATTTGAAATACATTTTATGAACTTTCCTTTCCTTTTGGAACCTGTTTGCAAAAATTAGGATGTTGTGATACAGTGACACCGCTGCGCTTTTTAATATGGCTATCACGGCTGGGAAGCACTAACACTGATCTAGAAGGTAGATGGAGAGAATCATTTTAGACTGCGCCTTTATGTGATGTAATGTGTGAAACCCACCCCTCTCATAGTTATGTGGGGAAGGAAAGCCATCAAAAGTGAATCTAGACTTCTCAAACAACCCTGGTGTCAGACTCAAAACAAAAGGAATAAACAAACAACTACAAAGGTCGTTGCTTATGATCATATGTAGCGGAGAAACAACAGTTTTAAGCAATTAGAGATTTAGTATCTGCAGTACTGTTACCAAGCATTAGGGAAGCTTCTAAGCTTCTATGTTATACATATATGCACTCACACTTTGCTCGTTTTGAGCGGCATAAACGTGCCCACCATCTCCCGGCCGAGCAGAAAAGCCACCAGTGTCTAGGCTTTGTAGTTGGCGCTGCAGCTTTCCCAGGTCCCTGTGGTAAAGTCGAACTTTGGAGGACATGGAACTCCTGAAGGAGGAAGGAGCACTGAGCAGTTCCTGCTCCATGCCTTGCAACTGGGACAGACACAGAGAACACACTAGGATGAAAAGACATTCAAAAGAAGACCCAACACAATCTGACCAAGGTCTCTGGGTTCTATTGTGCACATTCTACCAGTGAATCACAAACTCTAAGATCAGGCTCAAAAGCCCTCAGCAGGTGGGTGATGATGCTCTGCTGCACCCTAGTGGTTTAAGAATAAAGTTAGGGTGAGTGAGGTTAGGTTGTGAACATTCGTACCATCACAGAATGATTTTGTGCTTTACATACAATCAGAACCCAAAACTCATAGTTTTAAATTTAATAACACTGCTGCAATTCGTATGTGCTGTTTTTAAGTAGGCAAGAGGTTGTGGAAACAAGTATAAGAGAAGAAATTCCATGTCTGATGTCAGTCACCTGAATCAAAGATTTAATTTGCAAACTGTGGTCTATATACGGGTTACTTTCTTATCAGTGTTATTATATGCCTAAGGAATCCAGGTCAAAACAAATGTGACATGTTTTGTGCACGTAAACATTACTTACTACTTCCTGTGCCTCCCCATGACGTTCATCAAACACTCGTACCAGCTTCTTCTTCTCCTCTGAGCAGAAAGAAATGTGAAGTTTTCTTACTGTTACTGAAATATTGATCTTCGCACATGTGTCACAATAACTAACATGAAAAATGAAGTGGGAGTCAAAAGTTTACATACACATGTAAGGGACATGCATACCATGATAGTTGTACGATTTCAAGACTGTCATACAATTTTAATACCAGCTTTAACAATAATTAATCAATACTAATTATTACTTATCAGATTGGTTTCCTCCCATCCTTTTAAAACATGCAGCGACTTAATGCACACCAAAGAGGGTGAAAGAATAGATGGGTCAGTGGCACATAAGAGAGTAGGTTGGTGGATGGATGTGAGAGTGTGGTGGGAGAGTGAATGAGTGAGAGAATGAATGGGTGGATATTTATTTATTGGGATTTTAATGCCATGTTTTACACACTTTGTTTACATTCATGACAGAACAGATAATTACTGGTTACACAAGATTCATCAGTTCACAAGTTTAATGTCAAACACAGTCATGGACAATTTTGCATCTCCAATTCACTTCACTTGCACGTCTTTGGACTATGAGAGGAAACCGAAGCTCCCAAAGGAAACCCACGCAAACACGGGGAGAACATGCGAACTCCACACAGAAAGGATCTGGACCTCTCCACCTGGGATTTAAACCCAGGACCTTCTTGCTGTTAGGCAACAACGCTACCCACTGAGCCACCGTGGAATGGGTGGATAAATGATTAAGCAAGTGACTGGACCAGTAGGTGAGAGGATGTGAAAATTGAGTAACTAAATGGGTGAGTGGATAATCAAGTAAGCAAATGGGGGAGTGGGTGGATGGATGGATGGCTGTAAAAGTGGGTAACTAAATGGGTAACTAAATGGGTGAGTGGATAATTTAGTAAGCAAATGGGGGAGTGGGTGGCTGGATGGATGGCTGGAGGAGTGGGTAACTAAATGGGTGAGTGGATAATTAAGTAAGCAAATGGGGGAGTGGGTGGATGGATGGATGGCTGTAAAAGTGGGTAACTAAATGGGTGAGTGGATAATTAAGTAAGCAAATGGGGGAGTGGGGGAGTGGGTGGATGGATGGCTGGCTGGAGGAGTGGGTAACTAAATGGGTGAGTGGGTGGATGGATGGATGGCTGGAGGAGTGGGTAACTAAATGGGGGAGTGGGTGGATGGATGGATGGCTGGAGGAGTGGGTAACTAAATGGGTGAGTGGATAATTAAGTAAGCAAATGGGGGAGTGGGTGGATGGATGGATGGCTGTAAAAGTGGGTAACTAAATGGGTGAGTGGATAATTAAGTAAGCAAATGGGGGAGTGGGTGGATGGATGGCTGGCTGGAGGAGTGGGTAACTAAATGGGTGAGTGGATAATTAAGTAAGCAAATGGGGGAGTGGGTGGATGGATGGATGCTGTAAAAGTGGGTAACTAAAATGGGTGAGTGGATAATTAAGTAAGCAAATGGGGGAGTGGGGGAGTGGGTGGATGGATGGCTGGCTGGAGGAGTGGGTAACTAAATGGGTGAGTGGATAATTAAGTAAGCAAATGGGGGAGTGGGTGGATGGATGGATGGCTGTAAAAGTGGGTAACAATGGGTGAGTGGATAATTAAGTAAGCAAATGGGGGAGTGGGTGGATGGATGGCTGGCTGGAGGAGTGGGTAACTAAATGGGTGAGTGAGTATATAATTAAGTAAGCAAATGGGGGAGTGGGTGGGTGAATGGATGGCTGGAAGAGTGGGTGAGTGGATAATCAAGTAAGCAAATGGGCGAGTGGGTGAGTAGGTGGATGGATGGCTGGCTGGCTGGGAAAGTGAGTGGCTGAGTGAGGAAGAGAGAGATTTTATTCAATTTGCTGATCGAAATTGAACTGATCTGGGCTTAAAGTAAAATTAAGACCCTACCGCAGTGTCTAAGACCCTTGGAGCAGCAACTGTTCCATAGTAATGATGTTTACTTTCATTAAAATGTGCGGAATCAGCTAAATATGTACCCAACACTGCTACATGACTTTAGATATGCACTAGAATTCAGACACTGTATTACTGACTCTAAAGATAAGATAGATTATTAATTAAATGAATAAACGCACCTCCTTGTGCTAGTGTAGCTCTGTCAGTGATGAGTTTCAGTTCTTCATATAGAGATCTGTACATCTCATGGAGCTTCTCAAACTCCTCCGACGACATGATGTTCCTTTATCCTTTTCTCCAGACACTCACTTTAAATCCTTTACAATTATAAAAATACAGCTTTAAATTACTGCTATTCACAATAAAACCACATAAATAATCAGTTTACAGAGCAACAGAATAATAACATCCTGAAAGAAGCTTTATTTCCTCAAGTGACCGTGTAGCTGTTCTAAACACTGACTGTAAACAAATCATTAAAATATATGTTTTAACATTAATGAAACAATAAATCTGCACAAAGGTATTGGTTTTTATTATCTATAAATTATAAAAAGAAAACAAAGAGCAATACTTAGATTTTAAAAGGGAATTGTTCAAAAAATATCCTATCAGGCGACACTCAAACGTCTTTCAGCAAACGATGCATTGTGGGTAATGTAGTGTTTGTGGTACAAAGCCAGACGTCTGTAATTTTTTTTTAATGTAAGGTTTTTTTTTATCACTCTGTACTCCACTATAGTTATTTTTTATAGTGAATTTTTAATTAATTAATTCTTTTTATTTTTAGATTTTCAATTGTATTATTATTGCAAATAATTGTTCATATTTTTTGATAGTTTTTGATGTTCTATACACTTATTTTTCATTTAAATTTTTTTTGTTTATCTTTTTACTCTGGTCAGGGTTGTGGTGGGTCTGGTTTTACGAGACAAACATTTGGCACAAGGCAGGAACACTTTGGACAAGGTGCCAGTCCATCACATGAAATAACACAAATCCTCTTCTGGAAACTTAAATACTGCATTTTCCTGTAAAAATGGAAAAATAAATAGACACAGCAATCACCCCTTTCATCCTTTCTGAATATGTTACATTTGTCAAATAAGCTGTAAGTGTTTAAAAAAAAAAAGCAGAATTTTTTAACTGATCAGGGTGTGTAACCTTAAAACAAACCAATAAAACATACTATTAGTTTAAACTTTTGCACATGATTTTGCCACCCTCCATACACACCTGGAAGGGGACAATGTATGGTTGTAAACGTCACGTGTCACGCATCAGTACTACAATATATAAAAACTACAACTCCCATGATCCTCTCGGCGCTCAGCGAGTAGGAGGTTAAGCAGAGGCGCATATCATCACACATTCATACAGCACAGTATTGGAGTATTACCATCAGATACTGTACGTTTTACCGAATATATCCGATATCATGTTTCTGATCATCTTGGGATGTGGAATAATCGCTTTAATACTCAGGATCATGTCTCCTCAGATCAGGTAGGATGATCACCTGTAACCTAAATAATACTGCTGCACCATAGAATCTGTAGGTTCGGTTCTACAATGCACATGTTTACATGGTTATATATGTAATATATATATATATACCCACACACACATAAATATATAGGGATGCTTAAGGGTGCAGTGATAATTCTGAAAAAAAAAAAAATCCTGAAAACATGTACAGAGCAGGGTGCTGAAACATTTTTTAAGAATAATATTTACGTAAATGTATATTAATTATAGATTTTCAAGAACTTACACCACGACATTACACCACGCTGTATTTATATACTCAGATATCTTATGGGTGATTGATCACTATAGTAACTGGCTCCGCTCAGTATACATATAATTCGCTTATCCAAACAACCAATAAAATTTCACCGGGGGCGGGGCTAATTATGCATGTATAAATTGATTATGCAGCTTGCAATCTGATTGGTTGTTGAGGGTTGGCGTGGTGGTATGATCAAAGTAAGTAAGTAAGTAAATTTTATTTATAAAGCACTCTTAAAACAACTTACGTTGACCAAAGTGCTGTACATCGAATAAGCATACATAACACAACATTATGTTAAAAAAGTAAGAACCAAATAAAAATACAGAGTAAGAGACAAAATAAAACAGATACAAATATATAAAGGTGTACTGTACTGTTAATATGTTATGTATAATTTTACTTATTTTATATATTTTTTTAAATGTTCTTATATTTTGTCTGTTCTGTTTACTTTGTTTTAATTTAAACATACACCAATTATGTTCTCATATCTTGGGCAATTTAAAGCAGCCACCTTCTGTATATTTTTGACTAGAGATCACAAACCCCCGGTTCCTAAGACAAATGTTGCTGTTCGGCACTCTCTGTAGCAGCCATGCCACCCCCATTTTTTATATTTTACTATTTAATTGTGAGATGTACCACTCAACACCTCCGAGATCCGAGTTCGAATTTCAGTCATGCTACTGGCCAACGTCTATCTTAATTTTAATTTACTACAAAGTGGTCCAATTTTTTAAAATGTATTTAATGTTGTTGTTTTTTTGTTTTTTTTTACATTTTCTGTATTTTTATTTTTAATTGTACTGCACCTCACAGAGGTTCTCTCTTGTGGACTCTACTCTTTATCTCAACCCATAGGCCCAAAATTGTTTTATATTCAACTCCACTTGATCAGCCAAGTATCTAATGTTGGTTGAATCTCTGTCTGATTCTCATTGTGTGTGTAGGAAATATTCTGCAGGTGGAGTGTGTTTATCCACAAGTCATCTAGATGGAAAGACGGTGCTTATTACAGGTGCAAACACCGGCATTGGGAAGGAGACGGCACTGGACTTGGCAGCACGGGGTGAGGGAGAGTATATGAGCAAAATAATGCAATAAAATTCACTCGATATGACTGTCTATGAGTTTGTTGTTCCAAAAACCACAGGAGCACGGGTGATCATGGCCTGTCGGGATGTGGAGAAGGGTGAGGAAGCAGCAGCCGAGATTCGGGCACGTGTTGGTGGAGCTGAGGTGGAGGTACGAGAGCTCGACCTGGCCGATACCTACTCAATACGGGCTTTTGCACAAAGATTTCTCCTAGGTATATTTATTTTGATATATAAATAATGTGTGTGTTTTAACCATTCAGTACAGTTGAGGGTCCATAAGGAATAAAGAGCATCATTTATAACAGTCATACAGGATCACTTGCACCCTGTGGTGTAAACATTCATTAAAGCACTTGGCAGGTGTTTTTATTCCAAGTAATTGAGTGAAGCACCTTGCTTAAGGGGGTAAACTTGGCTATAGTGGGGCTTGAACCACTAACCTTTGGAGTTCTTTAAATACTTAGCAACCCCGTCCTTACTCCTTTCCTGATCCTCCCATGTTTGAGGATTATACTGACCCCATTCCTATTGCAAAAAGTACTAAAGAGGGGTTTCGTGAACACTTCGCTGAAGGTTCTGGATCACAGATTGCAAGCAAAACCATTCAGCATATTTATAAGCATAATAATACTACAGCACAGACCTTTCACAATGTCCATGGTATTCGAGGAGAATTTTGTGGGTCAGGCTAACTGAAGTGCACCGGGTATTTCTGTCCCTTTCTTTTCACAGAGGTGAGTCACCTGCACATCCTCATAAATAATGCTGGAGTGATGATGTGTCCTTACATGAAGACTGCAGACGGGTTTGAGATGCACTTGGGAGTTAATCACCTAGGTGAGTATTTGTAGTCATTTAATGAAATCAATCTGGTCATTTCCAGTTCCCCATTGTACTTTACCGGCTGCTTTTTATCACTTTTTATCCCGCCCAGAGCCGTATTGCATATGGAGAGTCACGCTATGCTCCTTGTGACTCCCCACCACTTGTGTCAGTACCCTGACCACTCCCAGAGATCAGTATCACAGCAGAAAAGATGAGAAACACTGTGTGTGATGGGTGTCTGGCCAGCTGTGTGTTAGCGTGTCGGACTGGGACATTGGAAGAACATGCCAAACTTTTTACAGATTTTTGACAAGGTTCCTTTATTGACAAAATGATCTGGGATCTATGGTTAGAATCCTTAGCAGTGCTATCGGACGGTCAAGCGTCTAAATACAGACTCGATTGGCTATGTCGACAAGCAATCAGACTCCTCAACTCAGTACTGTAACAATTTCCTCTGCTGCCACACACTGAACTATATTGACTATGTTAGGCTGTTTTACCTGTTTATTCAAATATTGAAAAAGTCTTTTTGTATTTTTGCACCTTATTTACTTCTTAGGCACCTTATCTCCATTGCCAATTTCACTGTTTATTCAAATATTGAAAAGTCTTTTTTGCACCTTATTTACTTTTCAGGCTCCATTGCCAATTCTTACGCTGCTAATGTACAACATGTCACTACCTCATGAACCATTGTACCATCTATTCACCATCATGTACTAACACTTGTCTTTAGTCCTGTCTTCTAATTACTTGTTTAGATTAGGAATAATTAGGAATATCTTTTGTAGTTATTTATTATAGGATTTTTTGTATTTATTGTTGTACTTACACTGTTTTGTATTTACACTGTTTTGTCTTGCACTTTTTGTACCGTGTTACACCGTGATCCTAGAGGAACGCTG
This sequence comes from Trichomycterus rosablanca, assembly GCF_030014385.1. Lineage (NCBI taxonomy): Eukaryota > Metazoa > Chordata > Actinopteri > Siluriformes > Trichomycteridae > Trichomycterus > Trichomycterus rosablanca. The sequence goes on from NC_085992.1 coordinate 11,814,424, forward strand.
TTTCGTTTCAATATGTACTTGTATGTAGCTGAAATGACAATAAAACCTCTCTGACTCTGACTATGTGTGAGGAAGGGGTGGGTGGACTGGCAACCAGTTCAGGTGTGTTACCACATTGTCCATTAATTCTGGACCCACTGCAACCCAGACACCACTGCGATGGAGCTTCAGAAGCTCACGTTATACTGTTCACATATGGTTGATAATCCTAGTGGTTTCTGACCGTCTCAACTCACTAATCCCTGCACGCTTTTTTTAGGCCACTTCCTGCTAACCTACTTGCTGATTGGCATATTAAAGCGCAGCGCTCCGTCCCGCATCGTGGTGGTTTCCTCTCTGGCGCATTATTTCGGCTGGATCCGATTCCACGACCTGCACAGCCAGGGCAGCTACAACAGTGGCCTGGCCTACTGCCAGAGCAAACTGGCTAATGTGCTTTTTACCAGGGAACTAGCACGCAGGCTAACAGGTACGTGGTTAAAATGCACACTTTGTTAAATATACACTTAAACTAAAGTGTAAAGCGTACAAACTGAATTCTTCTCACCGTCCAGGTTCCAACGTGACTGTGAACTCAGTGCACCCGGGGACGGTCAGGTCTGATTTGGTGCGCCACTCTACGATGATGTCTCTGGTGTTCGCTCTGTTCTCCATGTTTCTGAAAACGCCACAGGAGGGAGCTCAGAGTTCTATCTACTGCTCTGTCGCAGGGGAACTGCACTCCATCACCGGCAAACACTTCAGGTAAAAGTCACAATTAGTATACAGTGCCTTAAAATTCATAAGTATTCATAACCCCATCCCCCTTTCCCAGACACCCCCCCCACAGACAGTGACCTGATGAAGTTTAAACCAAGGTCTTTAGGACAGTGGAGCTGTGTGGCACCCACCCTACATGCTCCACTACTGTGTTGCCTGTGTTATTCTTATTCTTCTAATGTTCACTTTACTTTAAATTGTTCTTTTTAATTATATTGTTAATTGTTCTAATGTTTCTAGATTCTTACTTTTAAAAACATTCTACTGTATATTTTTTTGTATAATATATTTTTTAACTATTTTGTAGTTTTTGTAATTACTGTGGCGGAGCAGTCACTAAAGCATTTCACTGCCAGTTGTACTGTGTATGACCATGTATGTGACAAATAAACCTCGATTTGATTTGATTTGATTTGAACACTGTTGGGGAGTGATTTCTTTTTTAAGGCTCTGTAGATGGAGATCTGTGGTCCAATGCAAAATGGGTTCTAAAACCCAACACAGGTTTGGACGTTTTAAAACTAATATTTGTTTCTTTTTTTGTATCTTTGTATCTCAGTGACTGTTCTCCAGCGTCAGTCGCTCCTCAGGGTCGGTGTGATGAAACCTCTCACAGACTCTGGGACGTCAGCTGTGAGCTACTGGGAATCGAATGGGACTGAATATACATTCCATCTTTACTCTTCATTTATCAGCCACCACCAGAAACGTGCCAATTCTTAGATACTGCACACTTACATCTTTTTTGTTCTACCGATTTGCCAAATTCACCATTACGTCAAAGTTATTTATAAACTTATAAAGTGCTATCAGACTCCAAGTCCAGTCTGTGATTTGTTGATGCTCAGTTGAATCAACCTTGAAGTCGAAATATTGCTTTGAATAATGTACACATTTCTGTTCACACCATGTCTGCTGAACTGCACTGGGGTTTTTATACAGATGTGAAAATGTCTTTTTACTAATGGTACTCATGATCAGAGATCAGTATTTGAATAAATTAATAAATATATATTGTTGGAAAAGAACTGTGTTTCTTATTCACATTAATACACTACAAGCATTTATAATTATTAGGATGATCACTATTATTATAATCAACCGAATACTTTCGATTACATGAACAGCAATAATGATTCAAATGTAAATGCACAGAGAATCGTTTATATTAAAACAGCATGTTAGAACTTTTTTCCTATTTTGGGGGGGGATTTGCTCCCCTCGGCACAAACACAATTGGCCATGTTTAAGGGACGGGAAAGTCAGACAGGGTCTCTTTTCTTTGTGACAGGTCCAGGTGCCTGCATGAATTTTTGGGAAGGGGGAGTGTCACATTGAGCTTAGAGTGTTTCTTCGTAAGTGATACAACCAAACACTGGCCGGTGATAAAAAGCGGCCTCAGTCTTGTGTAGGAGGGGGCATGTTGTAATCTGGCTCTCCTTGATCAGACTGGGAGTCGTGCGAGCGGCAGTGAATTTACAATATGGAATCAGAAATGACCAATTAACTGACTACATAAAGGGGGAAAATACAGGAAAAGCTAAAAGAATGGCTTAATAGACAATTATGTAATGACTGAAAAGCCTATTGCTGAAAACCCTTGGTGTTTCTGTAGTGTTTATAGAAAGAGAATGCAGTTTTCTTTAAAATGATAATACATACCCTGACCTGTCGTAACATATGAAAATCTCATGATTTTGAAGTTTAGGACATCTGTCAGTCTCATTTAGTTCAGATCCTTTATTTGGTGCACATACATTGGACATTTATTTATCATCCCAAAAGCAAATGATGTCCCTTTAACACTCCCATTGTAGTATCAGTTTAGCAGCAAAAAAAAAAAATTCAACCACACCAGGATTTCATAAGCACACATGTGTTCGTGAACTGGATTGAATTTCAATGTAATATATGGCAGTAAATTATCAATGTCAACTTCCTGAGGAATAAAATTTGCCTAATAGTCACCCCAAGCATAAAGCACATTATATGCATGTCTTACATGTAGGACCTAATTTGGTAACAGGTGAAATGCCACAAAAAAATAAGAACTTCAGACAATTAAGTATATGTTCCAATAGCATTTAGATCATTATGTAATTACATAGCATTAATTAAAACATCTGCCATTTACACGAAGGTTTTTGTTATTAATGCCAGGTAGTGTCCATTTTCTTTTACATTTCCTAAATTTTTTGCAGGCGGTTCATAATAAACTAAAACCATCAATGTAAACAATATTCAAGTTGCAGTATGAATTGGAGACCCCTGTGCTGATCTGAATAGTATAAAAATGAAGAAGAACGCCTTAATTTTCTCATATATACAGTGTATCACAAAAGTGAGTACACCCCTCACATTTCTGCAAATATTTCATTATAGCTTTTCATGGGACAACACTATAGACATGAAACTTGGATATAACTTAGAGTAGTCAGTGTACAGCTTGTATAGCAGTGTAGATTTACTGTCTTCTGAAAATAACTCAACACACAGCCATTAATGTCTAAATAGCTGGCAACATAAGTGAGTACACCCCACAGTGAACATGTCCAAATTGTGCCCAAATGTGTCGTTGTCCCTCCCTGGTGTCATGTGTCAAGGTCCCAGGTGTAAATGGGGAGCAGGGCTGTTAAATTTGGTGTTTTGGGTACAATTCTCTCATACTGGCCACTGGATATTCAACATGGCACCTCATGGCAAAGAACTCTCTGAGGATGTGAGAAATAGAATTGTTGCTCTCCACAAAGATGGCCTGGGCTATAAGAAGATTGCTAACACCCTGAAACTGAGCTACAGCATGGTGGCCAAGGTCATACAGCGGTTTTCCAGGACAGGTTCCACTCGGAACAGGCTTCGCCAGGGTCGACCAAAGAAGTTGAGTCCACGTGTTCGGCGTCATATCCAGAGGTTGGCTTTAAAAAATAGACACATGAGTGCTGCCAGCATTGCTGCAGAGGTTGAAGACGTGGGAGGTCAGCCTGTCAGTGCTCAGACCATACGCCGCACACTGCATCAACTCGGTCTGCATGGTCGTCATCCCAGAAGGAAGCTGACGCACAAGAAAGCCCGCAAACAGTTTGCTGAAGACAAGCAGTCCAAGAACATGGATTACTGGAATGCCCTGTGGTCTGACGAGACCAAGATAAACTTGTTTGGCTCAGATGGTGTCCAGCATGTGTGGCGGCGCCCTGGTGAGAAGTACCAAGACAACTGTATCTTGCCTACAGTCAAGCATGGTGGTGGTAGCATCATGGTCTTGGGCTGCATGAGTGTTGCTGGCACTGGGGAGCTGCAGTTCATTGAGGGAAACATGAATTCCAACATGTACTGTGACATTCTGAAACAGAGCATGATCCCCTCCCTTCGAAAACTGGGCCTCATGGCAGTTTTCCAACAGGATAACGACCCCAAACACAACCTCCAAGATGACAACTGCCTTGCTGAGGAAGCTGAAGGTAAAGGTGATGGACTAAACCCAATTGAGCACCTGTGGCGCATCCTCAAGTGGAAGGTGGAGGAGTTCAAGGTGTCTAACATCCACCAGCTCCGTGATGTTATCATGGAGGAGTGGAAGAGGATTCCAGTAGCAACCTGTGCAGCTCTGGTGAATTCCATGCCCAGGAGGGTTAAGGCAGTACTGGATAATAATGGTGGTCACACAAAATATTGACACTTTGGGCACAATTTGGACATGTTCACTGTGGGGTGTACTCACTTATGTTGCCAGCCATTTAGACATTAATGGCTGTGTGTTGAGTTATTTTCAGAAGACAGTAAATCTACACTGCTATACAAGTTGTACACTGACTACTCTAAGTTATATCCAAGTTTTATTTCTATAGTGTTGTCCCATGAAAAGATATAATAAAATATTTGCAGAAATGTGAGGGGTGTACTCACTTTTGTGATACACTGTACATATACAGATGTAGTGTCTTCACATGTACCAGCTTGTTTGGAAGCTGGGGTCAGAGTGCAGGGTCAGCCATTGTACGACGCCCCTGGAGCAGAGAGGGTTAAAGGCCTTGCTCAAGGGCCCAACAGTAGCTGCATGGCAGAGCTGGGATTCGAACTCTCAGCCTTTCAGTTGATAACCCAAAGCCCTACCCACTAGGCTACCATTGTCCCTAATAAATATGTGTAGATATGTAAATGTGTATATGTAGATCTGACTTGTATAGCTTGTCAAAAGTTCTAGCTAGCTGGCTAACAGAATGAGTAAAAAAAAATCCCGGTAAGACCTAAAAAAAAGATTTTTTATTTGATTCTGGTAACGCAAACTGAAAGTATAAAGTATTAAAGAAATACTGCAGCATTTCTCAAAATCATCTCTGTACTGGACATCTCCAGAATCTGAATGACCAGTACTTTAGATTCTGGAACAACATACATTACACAGCCAGGATGGTAAACCAGGTATGTGATAGTAATATTTTTTTTGTTATTAATCTTTTGTCTGCATTACTAATAGGTAAAAACAAGTGGGATTTTAATGCGTGTCCTGGCAGCTATACAATACTTTAAGGCATAGTTTTATTCGGGTAATGTTATTATACTGCTAACAGGCCAGCAGATTTCAAGCTTGTTATTGAAGTGCTGTTGCATTGTGTAAAAGGTAAATAAGAGTGGGATTTCAGTTTCATTAATAATATAATTAATTTATATTTAACAGTAGTCAATAATGTAAACATATACAATAATAATCATGATTTGTTGTACATCACTGTCAAGGCTATGCTAATATAAAAAAAATAATAATAAGTGGTATTTTAGTATATTTGTTATATTCATAATAAATTTTATAGCAGCCAAACATTAAAACAGACCATAATAATAACAACCATTTTATGGGGGTAAAGTGGTTTAAAGTGATGACAATGTGTGTGATGACTAATCAGAATCATTTAAGAAGTTTATCATTTAAACATCATGTTTTCAAGTACAGAGGGAGTTAAACGATGATGAAAATTAACATTTGCTCCTAGACTTTTATTATAAATACATTTTAAACTGACAAGTCTTTTGCTCACTGTCTTGCTCATTAATGTCCGTGATAATTGCAAATGCACTCAGTGACAGTGGATGGGGAATTAAAATTACGAAATTTGACATGTAGAGACACTTGCACCATTTGTTCAAAGGAAAGACAGTCGCAGAAGCAGGATGTGTCCCAAATCACACACTACTTTATTAAATAGAATGGTATAGCTACACACTATGTAGCACATGTAGCGGTTTCGGTGGCACTAGGAAACCACTCGTGTGTGCTGTCTGCCTGTCGTCATCAAGCTATTTTAATAAAGTCATCACTTGTAAATGCAATGACCTTCCAAGAAGTCAAATCTTGTTAGAGAGGAAGCCTGGCCTGGTAAGACTATGGACCAAACGTTAAGGATTTGACACCTGTCAGTGGTTGCCAACTTGTGTTTCATGTCACTTGGGCAGATGTCCTTTTTAAAATACATCTCTGTAAACTACTTATTGATTCCACAAGTGTCATTTCTTGCCATATAGTGTGCAGTGTAATACCAACTATGCCGGCATTAAATAAATCTGTGCTATAGACATAAAGAATCAGGTCACATGACCTGATCAGAGTGGGCACGTCGGTGATCACGTTACAAACTCAGTCTATCCAATCGGTTGCTCCGAGCTCCGGTGGTATAATGGAGTCCATTACTCGACAGATGGTTGGTGCTACCTGTTGTTGCTGTGGCGATGCCGTGACGCGGGTTCCTGGTGTTCCGAGAGCCACTGTCGACAGATTTCCTGCATAGCCGAGTCATTCGAGACCTCTGCAGCCTGCAGAACTTCTCGTACATGTGAACAGGCCTTCACCGGGTCCAGCTTCACCGCCAGGAGATACGCCGCTCTCAGCTTACTGCACATCAGGAAACCCTTGATCTACAGACACACAGACACAGGTGAGATCAGTACTGTCCCAACAAAAACAGAAAAAAGCATAGACGTGAAAACAGGCTTACCTTGTTCTCTGTAGTTTTGCATTCCAAAATCAAAGACTCCAACTCTTTGGCCTAAAAGAAGAACAAGTGGTGACTAGACATTAGAAAACTGGCTTCCACTTCTAAACTGCATTACTCAGAGATGGACTTACATCAGCCAGGTTTTTATCTGCAGCCGAGACACAGTTGAGCACGATGGCATCACAGTCTTGTTTCGTGGCTGTGCCCGATTCACCCACGCACTTCAGCAGCTGGCGAACAGCCTGGTATTCACGCTGAGACACCAAGCGCTGCCCAACACGCATGTACACAGCCTGTGCCTCCAACTGGAAATCCTGTGTGCACAGAAAAATAGACCATAATAGTACCAAACATTTTTGTTATAGTTAAAAATACTTTTGGTTGTTTGTAAATGCACTCGGGTGGTGTATCGGTCTAATGCACTCGCACACCACTGCGGGGTGTTCAGTTGGCTGTCTCTGAGGGAGGGAAGGTCAGACAGGGTCTCTCCTGCTGCCGCTGCAATATGCAAAACACTGTGACTGGTGAGGCCGCCTGTGTGAATGAGGGGAAAAGTCACGTAGAGCTCAGCATGGCTCCCTGCATGCAATTAGGCTCTGTGTGGGAACCCAACACAGACAGGTTATAAGAAGCGGCCGCTGACTGGACACGTGTCGGAGGAGGAGTGTAATGATACAGCTCTCTTGATTAGATCGGGGGTTGTGCAGGCAGCAGCAGATTTACAATTACTAAATTGGGATAATAAACATACTCAATAAAGGGCAGGAGGCAGTGTATTTTTATACCAGATTATTAATATCAGGTCTTGCAAATGTACTTAACAGTATCACAGTTTACAGAGGCAGGTGATCATTTAAACTTACCTGTATTACTCGATATGCAATGCCGAATCCCTCCTCAATGTTTTTGCCCCCCAACATCACCTACAGGGGAAAAAACCACACTTGCTGATTAGACAGAGGCTACAGTTCAGACTCTCCACAATCTTCCCTCAACTGTATGATGTATACAACCACTGAAAGCTACAGGAACATTCTGGTTTTCTCCCCTTGTTCCCAATTTCCCGCTGTAGTTGTGACCCCTCTTGGATGCATGCATGAAGAGAGGTCTGCAGCTTGCACATCTCACAAAAAATATTTGAGTCCATCGCTGCAGCAGTGGCAAAGACGTGATGTTTATGCATGCTATACATTATCATACATCACCCGACCCTAGGATTAAACCCAGGATTGAACCCAGGTCCGTGAAGCTGTCTACTGTAGCACCATGCTGCCCCTAGTGTTTGACATATTACCACATTTGTTCTATGTAGCATGTATATATAAATGTGTGTATGTGTTTCAAACTCACTCGACAGGCCACATCCACCTTCATAGGACTCCCTCCAAAAAGAGTGGGTGGGGTGTTGTTCCTTGTGGGGGCGGGGTTTACTGCAGCTCTAGAGGAGGAGGAGGAGCTTTCACAGCGATGAAGGAAGCGCGTCACTTCCAGCTGCAGCATGATGGTGTTCATGTGTCTAATTTAAACACACAACATGTACAATAAAAACATACCTGTTTTTGTGCACAGCTTAGTTTCTCCAATAATTTTAAATGAGGTGCTGTCGTACCTGGAGACGTCGCTGGAACTCATTTTCTTCCTGAAGGAAGATGAGGATGAAGATGAAGAGATGGTTTTCCTGCGATTCTGATGCTCCTGTAGAAAAGATCTCAGGTGTTCTTTAGCTCGGATCAGCCAGCGCTGCTGCTCACCCAGCTGCAGGTACGAGTGAGCACCATGCGTGAAGAACCGGATGCAGGTCATTGCCGCTCTCACATGGTCCTGAACACACATTTACATGTGTACATTATTTGTTTGGCTAACACTTTTATCCTTATGGCTACTATATAACCAAATGTATTTGGAGACTCCTCCTAATGTGTTCAGTTGTTTCAGGTACACCCAGTACTAACAGGTATATAAAATCAATTCTGTAAAATACATGATACGCTTTAGAAATGCCCATTCTTGTTTCAGGATGACCGTCCTCCTGGGCAAAAAAAAAGAAAGCAGCCTCCCCTGAATTTTATTCTTATTTTGTTTATAAAAAATACTTCAAGATGATATTTTGACATATATTTCTTTCTTGTCATTAAATGGATCAAGACAACTATCCTAATCGACTGCTGTTCTGTGTATTTGGATCATCAATATATTGTGGTGTTCGGTACCATCATGAACTGTTGAAGCTGGTACAGGGTGTGGTAATGGTTTTTGCGCTGCAGCATTTGGCATGCTGCTATCAGGTAGCGGCCCCAGCTCTCTAATGTTGGGTCCATATTCTCAAGCAGCCCCTGCAGCACCAGCAACCGGCCTTGTTCCAAACACAGCTGGAGTATGCCCTCCAAAAACACCTCATCTGGACACTCCTACAAAACAAAGAGACTTACAAGATCACATCAGCTCCCCAGGAAACGTGTCAAGGTCCACCACTGCATTTCTAACATATTATTTAACAGGCCTAAATGTGTTTTTAAAATGGTGAAGAAGGTGTGTATGTGTAACAGTAATGCATGTGTGTATAACAGCGGTGTGTGTAGCAGTAATGTGTGTGCATGTGTAGTGGTGTGTGTGTACTGGTGCTTGTAGGATTGATGTGTGTATAACTGAAAAGTGGTGTGTGTAGTGGTGTGTGTGTGTACATATGTAGTGTGTGTAGTAGGAATGTGTGTGTGTACATATGTGTTGTGTGTGTAAACAGCAGTTTGTGTGTATAAGTGATGCATGTGCAACGGTGGTGTGTGTAGCAGAAATGTGTGTGTGTAGTGGTGTGTGTGTGTGTGTACATATGTGATGTGTGTGTAGCAGGAATATGTGTGTAGTGGTGTGTGTGTACACAGCAGTCTGGGTGTATAAGTGATGTGTGTGCAACAGTGGTGTGTGTAGCAGGAATGTGTGTGTAGTGGTGTGTGATGTGTGTGCAACAGTGGTGTGTGTAGCAGGAATGAGTGTACATGTGTGTTGTGTGTGTAGCAGCAGTGTGTACCTTGTTGAGTAGATGCGTGAGTGCATCCTTTAGCCTGTCCTGGCGCAGATAGAAGCTGATGAGGCTCAGGTGTGTACCGTACGTCAGCAGGTAGTACACACACTCCTGGTAGTGTCCACACTTTTGTGTCCGGGTCTCTGTCCGATCCACTGGGCCCAGATCACGCAGCGCCTCCTCCAGCTCCACCAGGGACGCCAGGATGTTTTCATCTGGGGTCTACGAGTGAAACAGACACGCAGTACACACATGAAGTACAACATCCAGATAAAGATCATATAATGTGCTCACACACACTCAGAAAACTGTGTCTGTATCCTCACCTTGCTGAGTGTGAGTCGGACAGTGGACTCCAGGTGCTGGATGATCTCCTGCAGTATCCTTGGCCCCAGGTTAAGCTGGTTTCTGTCCACTGGAGCTTTCAGGCAGCGGGCAAACTTCTCCCGGGCAACACTGAGACACCCAGACTTTAGGAGAGCCATACCCCACGCGTGCCACACGCCGCTTGGGTCCAGACCGCTTTTAGTGGACACCTGGTTTGAAAGTTAGAACAATCAAACCAGACCCCTGTTATTAGTTAAAATTAAAATCCATTCTCCTGATGCAACTTATCAGACATTTAAAGACCAGGACCAACTGAAGAATCAGGTGTATCAGGTGTATGAAACCGTGTAACCTCACCAGCCTTTGGTGGACACAACTGGACAAGCAGAAAATGAGAAAATGAGAATGGACTCACCTCCACAGCTAGCTGGTAATATTCAGCCTCCAGCAGCTGGTTCCTCAGGCGCATCACTGCAGCCGTCTCCAAAATATCATCCAGAGATGGAATGTACTTGTAGTTAGCGCTGACCAAAATCTTCAGCACATCCACCTTACTGATGTAGCTGCACAGAGAGAGAGAGAGAGAGAGAGAGAGATGCAAAGTCAGCCTTGTGCTCCTAGCCAGAGTAAATTGCTGCTCATAACTGTTTTTGTGTGTGTTCTTGTGTTCTAACCTATCACACAGGGCGAGGTCCTGGTTTCGTCCTGCTCTGACAAACATTAGCTTAGCGCTGAACATAAGCTGCTGCATCACATCTGTCAGGAGGCGAGGGTCCACCTCTGGGTTGGTCAGTTTGTGAGAGATGGAGCGGCAGTGATCGATCAGCTGGTGTCCACAGGCAGCATGATCACCGTGGAGGGTCAGGATGGATACACACAGGGATGCACTGGGAGCCTGACACACACACACAAATGCAATTACAAATGAGACATTAGAGGAAATAGTAATGAAGAATCACCCATGTTCAGGAGCACTGGTGAAGGTGCAATAATATTACATTAATATGCAGTGCAAAAATGAGCAATCTGGATGAAACACTTCAATGTTCCTCGACAAGAACAATTCAGGCATGGTTGGAGGAGGACAGACAGTTGTAGAATCAGATCAGACCTGTTCATAGTAGAATTCGCTGTGCAGCTGCTGGTTCTCGGCTGGGATCGGACTTAGTCTGTACTGCCTCTGAGGAACCTCAGGGAGACTGAGCACTCCATCCAATGCGCCATCAGTGGTCGCCGGACTGCCTGCTACTGCACACACAACTCTGTAACTACACATGCTGATTGAATACACTACATGGCCAAAAAGTTTGTGAACAATTGAATGTAGGCTTAACGTGGAGGGTATCTGTGGGAATTTGTGCCTATACAGTTAAAGAGTCCAATTGTAAATATCATCTAGCATATTGTGTAACTGATTAATTATCAGTAAATGCCTATTTGAATCCAAACACATAATAATAAATATGCTAATTACTCAGAATGAACCTTTAGATAAATGAGAACATGAAGTACCTTCTGCCTGCTCCAGCTCTCCATCAGAACTGCAAAAAAACAAAACAGAAACATTAGTCTTTTCTGAAAAGTCTTTTCACAAGTTTTAACCATTTGAAACTATAGTTTAATGACCATCTACAAGTCATTCTTGGTATTAATGGTTAAACATTCTTAATTGTGGCATATTTAAAACAGTACTTTTGGTAGCACTTTTGGTGTCCCCCCTCAGAAATTGTTTTTAAGAAATTTTACTGTTTATTGTCCTTCCAAACCTTTAAATGAAACTTACGATGTGCTATGTGAAAGCCTTATCGGCAGATAATGCCAGACCACAACAACATCATTTGAATGTAATGCGAAATGTCAATGTGAAGTGATAAAAATGTAAAGGGACTACTTGTTGTGGTGCTTTTATATAGTCGAGTGTACTTACTCAGGGTGGAAGAAGCCATAGCACTGGTCACACACTCTTACTGGTTCGTCAAGTCCGTCTACCAACATCTTCCTGGTGGAGCAGGCATGGCACACCAACCTGCCACAGCGCCTACAGTGGTGCCGCCGATTAAACTGCAGCAGTCAGGCATTAATGAATCAATTAGTGATGATCTAACAGATTTTACATTTGGGGTAAGAGGAACATTTTTAGCTGCACTATCACTCACCATGGTGAACCTCTCTCTCTGGCACACCATACAGATGTTCCTCTTGTGGTCAGGAATCCAGTCTTTACGCTCTGGAGTTTTCTCAGGAGGGGTGAACATGGCGGCAGATGAGCGAAGCCTCCTCCCTACAGAGTCTCTGTCATGATCGTGGCTGGAGTGGGATGGCGTATGCACAGGAGTGCTGCCTATACATGGGGAAACAAAGTGAAGCTCAGGCACAAATGATCACATTATTTAAACTTGCCCAAATTCAATGCCAACTGGGTTTAGATTGGTACCCCATTGATTAATCATCTATGTGGCAAGTCATGCACTTTTTAAGTCACATAATTACGTTTTTACTGTCACTAATAAGAGTATATTAGACACTCTATACGTTCAAAAGTATGTGCACAGCCCTTCTAATTACTCAGTTTCCTGAGCACAAAGCAGATCCATAATGAAATGGTTCATCAAATTCGGTGTGTAGGAACATAAATGGCTAGCACAGAGCTCTGACCTTAACACCAATATACACCTGCTGGATGAATAGGAACATTGATCACACAGAACCAGGCCTTCTCCAACACCATCTTAACACATAAGTGCCTGACCTCACACATGTGAATGAATTGGCACACATTACCACAGGTTCAATCAAAAATCTTGTGGAAGCTTTCCCAGCAGAGTAAAGGCTGTGAATTGTCAAGTGTCCATATACTTTGACCATACAGCGTATCTAGCACAACATGGTTCTTTATGGATAAAGAAATGTAACGCTGCTGACCTGCTGATGGAGGTGGTGTGTGGTTGGGAGAAGATGGCGCATTTTCCTGAAACGGACATGGCAGCAGCGCCTCCTGTAGGCTTATCACTGAGTCTGAGGATACAAACAACATTAAGACAGTGCGTGTCTATAAACTTTTCTTCTACAGTTCGGTTTGGTGTAAAGCAGGATTGTATGTTTTATTTTTGGCTGAATTGGCAGTACTCGTCATTTTAAAGCTAAACAAATGCTTGGTCGGGATTACAAGAGCACAGGACACAGTGGGCTAATACGCCAGTGTCCAAAAGAGGAAAAGGTTAAAAAAAAGGTTCGTTTTCATTGCCACTGCAATAGTGACCTCTACTGTCTGGTTAAGGCAGCTAGATGAGCAGTTAAAGAACATGTCACAGGACACATCATGGGTTTTCTGTGAAAAAGCAGCCAACAACTGCACACATCTGTGGATCTCCTCAGCCAAAATAAGGGTGGTGAAGGCAGCTGAGGAATTGGAAATGTGGCCGATTATACAGTTCTACGTTAATTATAACGTGTAGAAATAATCTTTACCTCATACTTTAACACCATTTTATTTAAAAATGTTTTAAATAAAATGGTTTTGGTTCTCACCACTACGTGTCCTCTCTCGTGGGGCGTATGGAAAGTCAAGGGCCTTCCTTGAGTACTCGGCCAACAATTTGTCGATGTCCTGGTTGGTAATTCCTGCATCCTGAGCAGGCAGAAGGTTTCGAAGGGTGGAGACGGCAGCTGAAGCCCAGTCCACCTTCAGGTTCATTAGCAGCTGCTCCAGCATGAGCAGAGGATCGGCCAACAGCTGAAAATAATCCTGCCGAGATGTTTCTGGTAGAGTCAGCAACACCTGAAGAGGTGTGGAGTTTAGATTTAAAAGATGTAAGAAGCCGTGCAGGTGAAATTAATAAAAAACAAAAAACAAAAAAAAAAACCCTCCCAAATTGCTTCATGCTAAATTATTGTATAACACTAGAAACATCAACATTTCTGATACAGCTGCATAGTTGTCAAGTCTGCCTTAGTGAACAGAGTTTAGTGAAGGGGGCATGGCTTTCTAAAGTTTGGACACATACCTTGGAGCCCAGGTGCAGGGTGTGTATGTGACGTCTTCTCGCTGGTGTCATTCGGTTCTGATGGTGCAATGTGAGGTAATCGGACAGGAAGTGACAGGCGGCCAATCCGGGTCTCCGGTCCAGAGCACGCTCGCACACCTCCAGCGAAGCAGAGAGGGTTTCGAGAAGCTGAAGTGGAAAAAAAATGGTGAACTAATGGTTCAAGCTAATTATCATTTTTGTCAGACATGTTTATTTTTGGTAAATCATTTACATACACATGTGCGCACACACACACAGCCGCACCTGAAAGACATCCTCTGTACGTCCTTTCTCCAGTAGATTCAGCAAGTGTTCAGTTTGGAGCTGCAGTCTGGATCGGTCTGATACAGGATATAACTGCACCCACTGAGCACACAGATCAAACTCCTAAACACACAAACACACACAGCAATTACTACTTTAACATGAAGCACTTCACTTAATTAAGCGTAGTGGTCCGTTTCCATTGGATACACAGATAAGTTATTAAGACTTGTTATAGCATTGCATGGCATTACTGGTACAACTATGAGGTTGCTTGTTTTTTTCTTAGGTAGATTTTATAATAAATACTTTAATGTTCAAGTTTGGTGATGGTGATGGTGATGTTTCCAATACAAAACCAGGAGGTGCAGTGACTTGCAGGAAATATATTTGCTCATACATTTGATTATGAACATTACAGCATGTACAGTGTATCACAAAAGTGAGTACACCCCTCACATTTCTGCAGATATTTAAGTATATCTTTTCATGGGACAACACTGACAAAATGACACTTTGACACAATGAAAAGTAGTCTGTGTGCAGCTTATATAACAGTGTAAATTTATTCTTCCCTCAAAATAACTCAATATACAGCCATTAATGTCTAAACCACCGGCAACAAAAGTGAGTACACCCCTAAGAGACTACACCCCTAAATGTCCAAATTGAGCACTGCTAGTCATTTTCCCTCCAAAATGTCATGTGATTTGTTAGTGTTACTAGGTCTCAGGTGTGCATAGGGAGCAGGTGTGTTCAATTTAGTAGTACAGCTCTCACACTCTCTCATACTGGTCACTGAAAGTTCCAACATGGCACCTCATGGCAAAGAACTCTCTGAAGATCTTAAAAGACGAATTGTTGCGCTACATGAAGATGGCCAAGGCTACAAGAAGATTGCCAACACCCTGAAACTGAGCTGCAGCACAGTGGCCAAGATCATCCAGCGTTTTAAAAGAGCAGGGTCCACTCAGAACAGACCTCGCGTTGGTCGTCCAAAGAAGCTGAGTGCACGTGCTCAGCGTCACATCATACTGCTGTCTTTGAAAGATAGGCGCAGGAGTGCTGTCAGCATTGCTGCAGAGATTGAAAAGGTGGGGGGTCAGCCTGTCAGTGCTCGGACCATACGCCGCACACTACATCAAATTGGTCTGCATGGCTGTCACCCCAGAAGGAAGCCTTTTCTGAAGTCTCTACACAAGAAAGCCCGCAAACAGTTTGCTGAAGACATGTCAACAAAGGACATGGATTACTGGAACCATGTCCTATGGTCTGATGAGACCAAGATTAATTTGTTTGGTTCAGATGGTCTCAAGCATGTGTGGCGGCAATCAGGTGAGGAGTACAAAGATAAGTGTGTCATGCCTACAGTCAAGCATGGTGGTGGGAATGCCATGGTCTGGGGCTGCATGAGTGCAGCAGGTGTTGGGGAGTTACATTTCATTGAGGGACACATGAACTCCAATATGTACTGTGAAATACTGAAGCAGAGCATGATCCCCTCCCTCCGGAAACTGGATCGCAGGGCAGTGTTCCAGCATGATAATGACCCCAAACACACCTCTAAGACGACCACTGCTTTATTGAAGTGGCTGAGGGTAAAGGTGATGGACTGGCCAAGCATGTCTCCAGACCTAAACCCAATAGAACATCTTTGGGGCATCCTCAAGTGGAAGGTGGAGGAGCGCAAAGTCTCGAATATCCGCCAGATCCGTGATGTCGTCATGGAGGAGTGGAAAAGCATTCCAGTGGCAACCTGTGAAGCTCTGGTAAACTCCATGCCCAGGACAGTTAAGGCAGTTTTGGGAAATAATGGTGGCCACACAAAATATGGACACTTCAGGAACTTTCACTAAGGGGTGTACTCACTTTTGTTGCCGGTGGTTTAGACATTAATGGCTGTATATTGAGTTATTTTGAGGGAAGAATAAATTTACACTGTTATATAAGCTGCACACAGACTACTTTTCATTGTGTTAAAGTGTCATTTTGTCAGTGTTGTCCCATGAAAAGATATACTTAAATATCTGCAGAAATGTGAGGGGTGTACTCACTTTTGTGATACACTGTATATCATAGTTACAGCTCTGAGGTTGCCAGGTTTTTCCTAAGTGGAAACCACATTTAAGTTGCTGTTTTTTAAAATCCTAGTTACAAAGACTGACCTTTGTCTGCAGCAGAAGGGAAAACATGGACTCTGGCTTGCTGCTTGACTCTTCCTTTAACTGCTGCCATGTTTGCCATTCCAACGGAGGCTGCAGGTTCAGCATCTACAAAACAGTAAATATATATACGAGTATGTAGTAAAATTTATCATCTTATAATGCATGATTTAACTTGTGGTTTGTAATGTGTGAAGAACACCCTACCCTGTTGTACATGTGGAGTTCATGCTTCTTCTGCTGTAGCTGTAGTGTGAGCGGATGTTCCGGGTTGGCATCACTGAGACAGAACTGCAGCAGCTCCAGACAGCTGTGCAAAGACCAGAGTTCCAAACCCTGCAGCACGACCCGGGAACGTAACTCCCAGTCCTTCACCCGGAACAGCTGTTCTGTGCCACGCTCTCCTGCACAAACATCTAAGATAAAAGATCTGTATTCATCTTGTTGTTTCTCAGTGAGGTCAGGCACTGATGCTGAATGAAATTATAATAATTTAATAATTTAAACTATTGTGATCGCTCAATTCATGAAAATAATTTTTGCGCCACCTATTATTTAGAGGTGGAATTGCATAAACATCAGTCACTGCTTTTCCACAGCTGTACCTTCTTGCTTTTGTGATGATAGGTATGACCAATGAGTGTGTGTAATACTGGATGGGTGTGTTAAGGTTCTTACCCTCCAGAGCAGTACAGACAAGCATTTTGTCCCGCAGCTCCTCCTGTTGGCTGTCATTCTGAGCATACAGCTCCAGCAGAGTCAGAGCTCTGTTGAGATCTTTGGTGTTTAAAGCCTGCTGGAATGCATCAGACACCATCCCCTGATCCGTTCCATCCTGAGAAGCAGAGAACAGTACAGCCGCTGTCCCTGACTTCCCGCTCAGAGCCACACAAATGCCCTCTTCACTTCCTAGAGACGGTCCAAGCACGGGTGCTGCCATGTCCTTCAAGAAAGACTTCAGGATCGGAAAGGAAGCCAACAAAGTCTCGGTTTCTCTTGAGATTTGCTCTGAATCGAGTGGAGTTTCTTTACGTGCTGAGCTTCTGAAATATGCAGGCAGACCAGGCCAGGCGGATGAAGCCACACGGGCAATCTCAACCCGGTTGGCGCTGAGCAAAGCCAGGGCGGCGACGAGGGGAGAGTGGGATTTCAGGAACGACAAAGCAGATGGCGTGATGATAAAAGACACGGTTGAGGATGAGGAGGAGGAGGATGATGAGGTTATTGACGAAGATGGGGAAGGAGGAGAAGTGGAAAGATTCGGAGAGACACTGGTTTCCACTGAAGCATCAGATTCAGAGCTGGGTTCAGGCAGTGAGGTCGGTTCACAAAGATCAAGGGTTGGTGTTCGGCCCTGAGCATGCTGATGAAGGAGAGAGGCAATATTGGTGGGGCAGAAAGCACCAGCGTTAGGCCCTGTGTTCTTTAGAGAACCAGGAAACCAGAGGGGAAGGGGATCACAGCAGCGCTGGACTATCACCTGCTGGACGTTCACATGGAGACCCTCCTGTCTCAGCAGGGACAATAACCTAAACACACAGGAATTAAATTAGTTAATAACAGGCTTTAAAGTTCCAGGGAACATAAATTCATGATTGCATACTAAAAACAGTTTGCGACCCCTGTGAAACCATCATTTTTAATAAATATGTTTAATAAAGACATGATAAAAAGTGCAGTTTTAATTAAAGTATGTGACCATTTAGGCTTCACAAATTCAAGTGCAATTTTCAGGCAAAACCTGTTCAAGTAAAGCCCAGATCAAACAAGCTTTGCAACAGATGTACTTGCTAGAAAAACTGTCTAGACTGCGAAGTACTACTCGCCAGTGAGTGCTTGTCTTGCAAAGACCACACTAGTAGCACAACATGCATTTTATTTGCATAAAACAAACTAAATGTTCCGCAACACTCCCTGCTCAAAAGCACAATGCTTCCTTTGCAGACACTGCATCATATCCGTGAAGCATGGTGGAGGAAGCATCATGATGTGAAATCTGGACATGTTAACAAGTAATCTCAAAAAGGCATCAAAAATCTACTCAGTGTTGTGTACGGGTGATCAGCAGATAAAGTGAATGTCATTCCTGTGTAAGGAGATTTAACCCTACAATAATAGTTTGTGTGCTGTTAAGTCTTGGAAAAAGATCAGACATCACACAGGAAATTCCAAAGGGTTCACAAACTTTTGTTAACACGCATGTATCAGTAACTTATAGACAAGTTATCATCAGTTCGCTTTTTTACATTTCTGAATGAGTGTAAAGTGAATTTATATGTCATACCTGTCGGGTGGAACCTGTCTGTCGAACAGTAGGTGTGAAAGGAGCTGAGTGGGCGACTGCAGCAGCACCAGCAGAGGATTTCCTAACTTCACCTCAGAATTCTGATCTAAATACAAAAAGCATATATAGCAGCTAAACAAATATCTTTAAATTTGTTCCTTTTTGCATTTTCCTAATTATTGTCTTATTATCTGATGTGACCAGGTCTGCATAACAGGTTTTTATTTACCTTTTTACTTTTAATGAACATTTACATTTTAGCATTTACCAGACGCTCTTATCCAAAGCAACTTACAGAAGTGTGTCCACAGTAAACATTTCCCTGCTCTAGTTTACATAGACAACAGTCCAAGGATACAATTCTGCTAAAACCCTGTGTTTTTTTTTTTTTCAAATAAGATGCTATAGAAGGTTAGTCAGTGCATGTTATTGCTCAGCCTAAGTGCTTAGTAAAAATGTGGGTCTTTAATCGTCTTTGGAAGACAGTGAGAGACTGACAGGGGAAGGTCATTTCACAGCTGTGGACGTTAAACAGCCAAACATAAAAAAAATCTTAATGTCAGAAAATTTGGCATTTGGATCTGCTGTGCTGTCAAGAGGCTGAGGGCCCATATACACAAGCTTGACAGGCGCGGTTGAAGTGGTTTCTTATGGCCCCTGCAATTGCAACCTCTGCTGGCTGGTCGAGGCACCTGTACAAGAGATGGTTGATTCACGGATACTAGAGTGATACTAGGCTCTATCTCTGCCAGACAAAAGAAGTGCTAGATGTCTAAAGCGGTAAAGGAATTAACAGTTGGGGACTTAGATACGACTAGATTGAAAGGAATAGGAGAAAATGCAAAAATAGTATAATTAAAGAAAGTTTAGGAACAAACCTCACACGTTCAGGGCCCCTCATCCAATGTAGTTTTTGTCTAACCGGCAGCTAGATTTACAAAAAGCAAGAGAGTTATCTTCATCTCACCTTCACAGCTGAGGCTGCGCACCAGCACTGACGCTAGCATGTTCACATAATCCAGAAAGCTGCGCATGTAATCCGGCCTGCAGGTGGTACTGTCTAGTTCGAATGGGCACAGTTGGTCGAGGGAGCGCAGCAGTTGTTTCATAGAAGATCGGACAGGGTGGCAGTCCAGCTCGGACTGCTTCATACCCGCTTGCTCAGACAGAGATGCCAGAACAGAGCTGGCAGACTGAGCTTCACCTTTAGGAGACACAAGTTAACCGATTCAGTGTTACAGCAAGAGCGAAATAAACTACTGAGATACTGAGAAATTGTTCCTACCAGCCATGTCAACAGCGTTGGTCAGAGTCTGCAGTGTGACCTCAAGGCGCTGGATAAGTGAGAGCCAGGCGGCGATGGTCTCCTCTGTTAGAGAGGAGTGAGTGCAGAGCAGCACCTCCTGTGCACTGCAGCTGAACGGAGGAAGCACTGCAATATCCTCTTTGTTAGACTCTATATAAAAGAGGAGGTTACAGTAAAGTCCAGCTGATATTGAATACAACCTTCATGCATCATTTATTATCTTCCTTAATAAAAGAAAAAAAATGAAAATAGTTATTGCTGCTCCACGCATACCAGTGGTTCTTAAATACCTAGTCCTGAAGTTTTTTAGTCAGTTGTAATCCAAATAGCTGACTACGTTTATGAGGGCATGGAAAAGTGAAGACCTTATTTAGAGAATTGACAGTTTTCAGGAGCCAGACCAAGCTAGACCTTAATGCAGCAGTTCTAAAACTTGAAATGGCAAGAGATTGGGCTCTCTGTAATCAGGGTTGTGTAGATGGCAAAAGACAATCAGGAATTGGAAATAACTAGATTGTGAGATTAAGGGGGTGATCAGGTGACACAGTGGAAAAATACGCTAACACACTACTCTCTCTGCATTCGGCCGGTCAGGCGTCTACACAGACATGATTGGCTGTGTCTGAGGGAGGGTCTGTTGTGGCCATACAGCCCAGCCACTCTAAGTGATGGTCTCAAGCTCAGATACAATAAGGAGGGCTGTGCCAGGAATGTCCACCAGAACAAAGAAAGTAAGAAGAAAATAAATAAATAAAACAATCTAATCCAGAAACTGATCAATTACTTGCCTTTGTATGGATACAGTAAGAAAATACGCCAGTTGGGTACATACCTGATTTGGGTACTGCTTTGCCAGTTGATGTTCTGTTGAGAATTTTGCTGACTTGCTGTAGTACCAAAGAAAAACCCTGAATTCCTTCAGAATGTGAAACATCTGGATTCACGACCACACCTAAATTTATATTAATAAAAAATAAAGGGATGTTAATACACACAAAATATGTTATTAATAGCAAACTGTAATTTATATAATGTGTGCATCTGTTTGGCATAGCCTCTAATAAATTGTGACTTCTCAAGTGCCACATAAACAGTACTAATTCAACCACACCGTATAAACGGCACAAGGCACTGTATCTTTTGGACAACAGAAACCCTTGCATATAACAAATTTTAAATTATAATTTATTTATAATGCAACACCTCTGGTCTCCAATGAGGCATGCAGTCTTCTTTCAGCAGTCTCCAGAAACTGTCGCGACGTCTTCCACAGCTGGCACTGACAGCAGGCCAGGTCAAAAGCAGCCATGCCCGCTGGACTCAGCTCTTCCAGCAAAGGACACAGCATGTTGGAAGGGTCGGAGAAAGAATGAGAAAGCCAGTAACTCTCCTCCAGACAGGGCAAAGGCCGGGAAGGGGTGCTGAGGAGTCTATCGGCTACGTCGGAGATGGAATAGAACGCCATGCCTGAAAGACAGAGATAAAAAATCGTCAGGATCTAAAACACAGACGAGGTAAAGGAGCATTTTTCCTAAGGCAATCAGAACGTGAACACAAAACCTGCAGCAGCTGCATTGCCGATGCTCTGCAGGGTCGATCTGCTGCTGCTGCCCAGTCTGGTCCGTCCTGATGCAGTCAACCCAGCAGACCCTAGCCCCTCAGTGGATGATGACAATGATGAAAGTGACTGGCTCTCGATTTTCTGTTCAACCTGTCCGAGTTCAGCCAGCACCTCGCGATATCGCTCCATGAAGAGAAGCTCGCCACAGCATGGGGCGTTCTCCAGCCCAAACATTAGCATCACCTGAGCATAATCACAAGCACATGGCATTACAAAGCTGCCAACTATCTCTTATCTGTAAATACAACTCCATTATGCAAAACAAGTCACATTTCATAAGTGTTTAAGGAATTGACTAATTGACTCTTGTGATTCTCATATAAATGGAATTATGTTTCTGGTACCTGATGGGCTTCGACATAGTTTCCTCTGCGAATGCAGGAGATCAGTAGAGATTCAGGTGGTGAGAGCATAGCAGGCACGAGCCAGCTGTGAGGTCCTCCACATGTACACACCTCAGGCTCCACAGTTACCGCTGCAATGCCGCCACTGCCATCTAAAGCACACAACAGCCACAATTCACATAAAACACCTTCATAATTAATTATTTATTTGTTTGTTTGTTATGTGACTTCCCCCCCCCCCCCCCCCCCCCCCCCACACACACACACACATACAAAAATCTAAATAAATACTAGAATTTTTTTTCACGCCTGTACTGAATGATAACCTGGTGCAAACACCAATCTACAAGCAATGAAAGACAACAGGTTCTCACTTAAGTATGTTCAGTATGCACAATTATTCTATTTTTGTATTTCCCTCTCTTCCTCCCAATCTAGTCATATCCGATTCCCTAGTTGTATCTTCCTCCAATGCTGCAGACCCTCACCTTGACTGAGGTAGAGCTGCAGACAATCATGTGACCCCTATCAGATATAATGAATTAGGTCTGTGTAAACAGGATCTCCCTGGTGGTGGGCTAGACTTCTGCACCACCAGAGCACCTTTAAGGTTAGAAATCCTGTATATAATTGTAAAAACTAGCCTGAAGTGCTTGCGCTGATCTCTCCGTTATGCCGTTCCAGGGTGTTATGTCGTTCCGGTCGGTGCCGAAGAGAGCGTTTCTTCTTCCTGCTACCAGACACGCTGCTGCTGCGCCTCTGTGTCAGATTAGTGCTCAACCTTGGTGAGGAAAGAGGTGGTCCACCTACACACATGATCATAGCGTGTCAAATCAAAATGACCTGATCTAACCTTCTAAACTTTTCAAGTAAAACTATTTATGATTCAAAACACAATCTGGCATGACTCACCACTGGTTTTACACTGATTGGTGGTAATGATTTGTAGCCTCCACTGAGCTTCAGCTGTATATTTCGAGAGTCTCTGTAATCGTGAGCTAAAAGTCTCCACTGTAACTGAGCATCCCAAGCTTTCAGACAGCTCTGCCTTGGCCTCCAGTGCCCTACCGAGGGAGCACATTCCCTCCAGACCCTCCCTGATGAGCCTTAGCACTCCTTCCATGGCATCTGCATCTAGCAGGAAACCACAGCAGCTTCGTGCAGGCTCTGAATGATGGTTAAAGTCAGAGTAGGACAGGAAGAGCAGCGAGAAGATGTTCTCCAAAAGCTCCAGACGAAACATGGCAGGAACTGCTTCTAAATAGAGCTGACACTCTGAGAGATAATGCTGGAAAAGGGATGAGGTGCCTGGGGAGAAAAGGGGGAAACAAGACAACATAATCCCCTTCTGATTTCAGGCATGGTACAATGTCCAGGATAAAAATCACACTTTCAAAACCTGCTTCACTGCACATACCTTCACCTGACTGGCTTTCCTGAGACTGTTCCCTCTGTGGTACCTTTAGTAAGCCACAGTCAGAGCAGTTCACACATACAGCGTATACGGCATATTTCATGGCACAAAACCCCCTGAACAGGGTGACGTTGCGCTGAACAGAGCTGTTCTGGGTGTCTCCTGATGAAGAGTCCCCTTAAAACAGTACAGTAAAATTGTCAAGGGTTTTAGTCTCATGTTGACGATTGTTTGAAGTGTTTTCATGCACACCAGTGTTCGTGCATGTTACCTGTAGCCTGCAGCAGCTCCAGCACTTTGAGCTCGTCATACTTGGTGATGGGTGTGAGAGAGTGGAGCACATAAAGAGCAGAATGCTGATCCAGAGTGTGCAACTGAGACAGCAAAGCCTCATGGGAAATTTCTCTGATCACACACACACACACACACAAACAGTAAGTCAAAACATTCAAACCACCCCCTTAAAATGTGCACGAAAATTTCTTTTTGGTGCATGTAAGGATGATGGGCTGATGGCAGTTCCTTATAATTCAAAGTAAAGACCTGAGCAACTTCGATAAGGACCAGATCATTATGGACTGATGATGGGTTGAAGAACAAGAAGGGGTGCTCACAGACAGTCATGGTGAGTACCGTCCAAAGACTCATTAAGGCCGGAGGACAAGAATGCCATGGTGTTTGGTACGGATGAACAGAAAATCTACTGTACTTCGGAGGGCCAAGCATGTGAGTATTTTTTTACCGGGGAAAAGATGCACCAGAATGGACTGTTGAATGATCGACCTCACAACATACAGAATTTGACGGAGCTGCTAATAATATCCTAGTACCAGATACCAAAGGACACTTCTCATGTTTCTGTGGGTATATTAGGCTGGTGGTTTTGATATTATGGTTGATGGATGTATAGACACAGTAATACATATGAAATACAATGACTCTAAAAATCATTTATTAAAATATGTGAAATGTAAATAAGTTTCTTATTAGACAACACAAGGCCACAGAAAAAATGGGGACAAAATTTCCCAACGCAAAAACAATTTAGCAAATAGAATGGCTCAAATTATTGGTGCTTTTTCTAGTGTTCCACTTACAGGTTGTTTTTGGTGCACCACTCCAACACCCCTAACTGAGAAGAGAGAAGGTTTGCAAACTCGCAGAGCACTGCATCACTGGCCTGGGTCTACAAAAAACACAGAGTGAAATATAGTCACACATGGTTTAAAACACAATATGAAGCTTTTCCTTTCATCCTTTCATCCGTTTTATCCTGGTCAGGGTCACAGCAGGTCAGATTTCACCAAGAAATACCCTGGACAAGGCGCCAATCCATAGCAGGACTTCGGCCAGTAGTCATTATTATTTACAATGAATTATGAGACCATGTCACAAAGTTAAACAGACTTTACAGAACATAACCCAGCTGCTAAATGTGTATTTTTGACCCACAATAAAATTAAAGAGCTTAAATGAATGAAAGCTGAAAGTTGACCTTTTGACCTGCATGGTTTAGCATCTTATTATTGATGTGAGTGTCGGACCTGTTGGTGGTGGAGAATCCTGAGCAGCGTCTGAGCTGAGTCAAGACTCTGGCAGTGTTTCCATCCTAGCAGAAGCAGGAGGCGGGACAGTGGCTGAAACTCCGCCCCAAGCAACACCTCCAGCTTGCTAAACTCCTCCTTCTTTATAAGGTCAAGTCCGGTGACCTACCAACAATACGTACACACAAAATATCGAGACAACAGCTGAACCAATGACACATACTGTACAAACAGAGTCTATTTTTTTTTTTATTTCACACTTTCCGTGCCTAGTCATTCTGTCCTGTGTTCTTACTTTTACTACTCTGATTGAAGTCTTAGAATCAATTTCCACTGGCTAGTGGTTGTCAGTTGGGAATAGTCATCATATCTAAGCACCAGCTGATCCAATCATCTAAAAATCTAGTTAGATTTAAAAGTCTAGATAAAAAGTGCTGTGGCCCAGAGGACAGGACCAGAGCTTCTACATTGGGTTGGTGTTTGTCTTTCATTTATTCTATATTTGCATTTTACAGTTTTTCCTTCCAATCTATTTCAAATTCTTCCACCGCTGCACCACCCCCACTGACAGATATGTACTCATGACTCTTTTCACAGACAGCTGTAGCATGTACAGTGTCACACAGTGCTGTCTGTGAACATCCATTTCTTGTGCAGGCACCTTGTCTAGCCAGCAATAGCAGAAATGAGAAACCCAATCAGCCTTCATTCCTCAGGCACAGCTAATTGCGCCTTTTGGTTGGCTGGCCTGGTCGATAATACAGCTGAGATTCAAATTTAAATTAAATTCTTTTCTTTAGCCCATGCAATGAATCCATACTTACATTTAGTTTATCACTGACACCATTATAATGCAACACTGTCTGGATGAGGCTTTTCATTTAAGTTTGGGCAAAGCAAGTTTACTCACTTCTCATTTAATAACGTCGACAGAGGAGACTCTTACCACAACCTGCTCCAGAAAGTGCTTCCCACTGCTCAAACACTCAAAGTAGATGGCCTTCCAAGCCACCCGACGGTCACTATGGCAGCACAAGGCAAGCATGAGCCTCTCTGCTTCAGGTAGGTCCACTACAAAAATTTACACACACACAGTGATGGAATAAGATGTCAGCCCACAGCGTGGTCACATGCTGGTTTTGTGACAGTGCTAAATGTTAGCATAAGCAAAGCAGTCACATGGATGCGATTCAATTAAGCAGAAGTGAAGATAATGCAAAGCTTACAAAACGTGACCATTTACTTCTCTCACTTCCCCAAAACAAGCAACACACATGTAGGGGTAAGAAACCTGACTACTGAACTTTGGAACTGTTTTGGAGGAATGGGACATTAATCTTCCAGTAGATCCTACCTCACTTCATGTTTTGATCATGCTGGGGGAGATTATCTGACATGCCAGTCTAAAATCTCAAGTATAACTGGGTTGAGATCTGATGACTGCCCCCCACCACCACCATTTCTTACCTTGTATGTGTGGAGCGTCCATTAGCAAGGCGTCCCTGTTCAGCCGCAGCACCGTAGAACAGTAGTGCATCAGCAACGTCTGGCTCCGTGGTCGAAGCAGACATCCCATCATCCTCTCTTCGCTCAGAGCCCCCTTTCTCGCCCTCCACAGTCTCTCCCACAGTGCCTCCAGCTCTGTCGCCCTATCCGGAGCAAGTGCCAGAGCACTACAAACCTCTTCCGCCCACCCCACACTCCTGTCATCCTCTGTCATTTTAACAAGCTCCAGCAGATGTTGCAGAAACACATTTGATGCATCTTTGTGTTTCAAGAAGCCCAGGAGAGCGTGAGTGAGACGAGGGTGATGCTGGGAGAGGAGGGACCGGATTGAGGAGAGAACTGCATCGCTCAGGGAAGAAAGAGGAGATGATAATGATGAGTTCGAGTCCTTTTCTGACAGACGCTCGGAGTGGAGGAAAACCTGGTGCAGCTCCTGAGGAACCGATTTAGAAATGTTATCATATTTAAAATATGAACATTAGTCACATACTTAAATGTGTATACTTAAAACATCTCTAAAGTGGCAATACACACTACATGACCAAAAGTCTTTGGACAACTATTCATGGGTCTTTTGGGTATCCCATTCCAAAATCATGGGTCTTTATATGGAACAACAATAGACTATTTTAGCAACAATCACCCAGCCTTAGTCTGACCATGTCCGCTTCACAAAGCAAACTAAATGGCAAGTTTCTGGTGTATAGTAATACAATAATGAGGAATATTATGGGATGTAAGGTGTTTACCTGTAATACAGACAGTGGTACTTCCTCTCCAAGTTCCTCTAAGAGCAGCAGGAAGGTCAGCTCTCGCTTCACTGATTCAGACACCTAAAGCACACAAGTGCAATTACAGCATAACAGATCAATTAAAAAAAATTCAATGTATAAATACGCATAAACATTTTATTTTAATAATAAAAAAGCATCCAAACAGCATAAAGTATTGACTTTGTACCTTTTGTTTTGAGTGTTTCTCAAGCAACTGTAGCCAAAACCAGGCCAGTCTATGAGGACTCCCCACATTTTCCCATCTACAAAACACACACGATGATGATGATGATAATTATGATTATGAATTGTACTGATTTGCTGTAATTCTTCTTTTGAGGGGTACTTAAAGCACACCAAAATGTCATACACAGCTTAAGAGACCCTGGGCCCCCTTTATTGTAGAGGTTTAGAAATTAGATAGGCCTTCAACATTCTCTTAGTGTTGTGTACGGAAACACTAGCCAGTTCAATAGGTCAAGGTAAACTAGTGAAAGTTTGATATTTCATTCATGCTGCAGATGTGTATCATGCCAAATGCATTTACACTTCCATAACTAGTTACAATACTCAGTACTAGTAGCACTTTCCTCAATACTTACGCCAGTTGGTACGGGTGTGTAACAATGGCGGTGATGATGTCATTGGGATGACATGGAACATCTCCGGCAGCCTGGTTAAGCTGGTGAATGCAGGCGGCAGCCAGCTCCCACTCCCCATGCTGTATACACTGAGTAAAGAAGATGTACAGGTCCTGCACTGAGCTCTCCTCCTCACGCCCGAATGGATGCATGATGGTACTTTACTTGCTCCACTGGATTTCTGCTTAGTTCCTGTGTGAGTTAATGTTTATCCTGATGACAACAAAAGCTTCTCATGTACAGTAAAAACAAAAACAATGTTTGATAATTTGAACTTTATGTTAAAATGAACCACATATAGAATAATGTACAGATGTGTACAAATGTTTGGGCACCCTGGACATATCTTACTTATCCTTAAATTTTTTAAAGCTTACAGAATTAGCTATTTTTTACTTGAATACATTCTTTATTTATACTTGCCTGAAGCATAAAAGATCCACGTCCATTTCATAAAAAACAATATAACAGTTAGCAGTCATCAATACTGCTCTTCTGTTCTTGAAATATACCTATGGTATTTGATAGACATGATCAAAAAGGTTTCTTTACTTGTTTCCAAAATGCTTTAGGCTTATCCATATAGTAACTTTTTGATGAGGTCACATATTAAGTTTCCTTTCCCTGAAAGGTCAACTCAAGGGAACTGTGTATGTTAAGACAATTCTTATAGAACTGCCTGTATACTGATCTCAAAGGCAAAGCAAAGTCCATGTAAGAAACTATAGCTGACATTAACAGGGTGGTGCATTGTTGTACTGTGCAGTGTTGCCTGCACAAGCATAAATTGCATGGAGTCGTCAAAAGGAATCTGTCAGAGTGGATATTTTACGCTTTGGAGAGGCCAGTAGTCCAAAACATACCTTGACAAATTACTTAAGAGATGCATGCTGACGTGTTGATGATGACCCTCCCAATCACCTTCAATCAACTTAGGATCTGTGGGTAGATTGTAAACATGCTGTGAATGCAAGAGGGCAAAAGAAACTATACATTCTCAACATTCTACAAGTTAAAGTGCACAAAATTCTTAGAACAACAGTAAGACTTCTAGCTACTAGAAAAAAAGTGTTTGCAAGCTGTGATACCTGACAAAGTTTTTGTAAACAAGTACTGTACTTAGAAGCGCCCAAACTTCCACTTTTTGGTCACAGGTACTTTTTTAGGTTTATCAAATAGATTGTAACTGTGCATTAACAAACCGTCTGATAATTTTACTGTTTGTTGCAGTGATTAAGTTTAACTTTCCATGTAAAATAAAAAACTATTTATGGAATTTGTACAAAAGTTCCCAAATTTCCTAACAACTAATTAAATTCTTTTTTGATAAGACCTGTACAAGCCAATAAATGAAATAATAATAATAAAAGATTTCCAAATAAACAACTCTGCTTTAAAGGTGATGACATATTATTGTTATTACTATTATTATTATCATTATTATTGTTATTGCTACTGTTGATATTACTGTTATTGTTTATATTATTGTTTTTGTTGTATTGATACTATTGTTGTTATTGTTACTTATACTACAGTTTTAGTTTTAACAACAATATTTCAATGTTATTATTATTATACTGTAATTCATTATTGTACATTTATTTTTGTAACCGGCAGAAATGTCAGAAACAAACTTCAAATCTGAAACTAATACAGACTTTATTGCCCAGGCTGAGTAAAGCCAGTTCTGTAGCAAGTTTATACATTCAAAAAAGCATAACCGCTTTTATTATATATTTAATAAACGTTACTTACGGTTTATTTTGAGATAAAAGTGGTGTATATAAGAAGCTCAGCGGTTATTTTCCTCCTGTGTCTGAGCTCTGCAGCCATGACAGCTGCATCATGTGATTTTATCAGCTGATTTAGAAAGTCTTGGGTTGCCAGATTGGTTAGTATCCATACAATTGCAAAAAGCATATTAAATAAAGAAAGAAAAAAGAAAAGAAGATGAACAAGTAAAAATGTAATTAAATGGTTTAATAATATGTAAAAGGGGTGGCACGGTGCGTAGCGCTATCACCTCACAGCAAAAAGGGCAGTCAGGCTGTGCATGTTCTCTTAATTGTGTTGTGTGGGTTTCCTTCAAGTGCACCGGATTCATCTCACAAGTCCAAAGACATTAGGCCCTAGGACTATTAAAATTGCCCTGTGTGTGTGTGTGTCTGTGTGTGTGTGTGTGTGTGTGTGTGTCCAGGGTGTTTGCCTTTCGCCCAATGAATCAGACCCACCTCACCTTTTTTATATTAATGACTCACTATTTATATTTTCTATTATATGTCATTTTCTTTTCTTTTTGTAGTTTTGCGTCACTCAGTTAACCACAAACTTTACGACTGTAGATGTAAACAATTTATTTAATCACCTCTACCTCAAACCCTTCATCTCAGGTTTTGTAAACACTCAGACTGGCCAGACACAGATATTGACAGCTGAGGATCAAAGGTCAGAAGGTTTTAGCTCAGTGTGTTTATGCACTTTATTGATCTACTGACAATCAGTTGGACTGTGTGACCCAGAATTCTGTATGTAACCTGTGGCTCCAAAATCAAGAAATGATGATAGAGGAAGCAGGAGTGCCATAATAAACTTAAACGCATCTCAGAAGCTAAAATAAAAATGTAAGTAATCATATTAGCTTTATCCCAAATATCTTCATGTTCAACATTCGATTTATAGCCATTAAATGAATTTTCAGCTAAAGTCAAACACTTGTACAAGACATGTATTCCTACAACTTTTTTTTTGTCTTTAAATAATCATCTGTTTGGTAAGGTAACTTTTATTATTAAATCTATCATTATTTTATGTTTATTATTGTTGTTGTTATTTTCTATTTTTTATAATTAGTTGCTCATAGCATGCTTATTATGTTATATTTTATTTTTAGTCTTATTATTATTTTATTCTTTTTATTGTAATTATTTTATATTTCTTCTTTTTATTGTTATATTATTATTGTCTATTATTATTGTTGTTAATGGTTAATGTTTATTTTTTATTAATTATTTTTCATCTATTCTTATAAAAAATACTAGTTATATTATTATTATTATTATTATAAAATACATAAATTGTAATTGTAATAAATTATTATTATTATTGATATTATTAAATAATATCATTTACATTTACATTTTCGGTATTTGGCAGACGTTTATATTTATCATTTATCGTTTATATTACTTCTTATATGCATACATGTTTTAAATGTATGTTATTGTTACTGTTAATAAATGTATTCAGATTTTTTTTGTTTGGGCGTGGCTTTACTGTGCTCACACACACACACACACACACACACACACTGCGGTAGATGAGAGCCTCGTCTTTGTCATCACTACGGCAGGTGATCACGTTACCAGGGAGACGGTTACTAGGGGAACACTAGTCGGCCGGTGAGACGGGTTCTAAATGAAAGGCGGTATAGAAGAATAATACACTGATAATTTACTGGATTAGGACTGAGGGAAACATGTCGGATCAGACTAAACCAGCAAACGTAAGCGAGTTTATTTATATCAATTCTATGGTGTGTAATAAATCTAATCCACGTTTAATCAGTATGTGGAATATAAATAGGTAGACAGAAATGAGCCTTTATTCTCTCAGCATTGTCCACCACAATATCCACAGTCATCACAATCAGAGCAGAATGATGTAGTGATTAAACGATCACAGTCATAGTGGTTGTTGTAGATTAACTATCATTCTCTTCGTTTTGGTTATTAATTACTCTTTGATTGTTGGTATTTCGGTTTATTACTTATTGAGGTTCCAGTATTCCCATTATTTTAACTATTGTTATTGTTATTGTCACATTTCGCTACCTCTACTGCTGCTGACCATTTCTCCTGACCGAGGAGAGCCCCCTCTGACATGAGTGCAGTAGCCAACTGCTGCCTTTCACCTGCACAAGTCTAGTTCATATAAAGACCCGTATCATGCACGGAGAGTTACACACTGATCTCCATTATCCCCCGTATCTGTGCAGGTAACATCGAACAGCCAACTGAGGTCGTAATTGCAGCAATTATAACAAATTCCCCTCTGGCAATCCCACCCACAAACGAGCCAATTATTGTCTGTATAGGCGCCTGGTATGCTGCTAGATTCAAATTGTTTGCTTTTGTTATATATTATATTTATTGAAATTTTTTACATAAATGAATTTTCATTGCTTTGATGTTGCTAGTTGTGTGTTGTTGCGTATTTTTTATTTTGTAATCATTGGTTGGTATTTTTAAGTTGTGAAGCACCTCATGGACTTGTATCTAATTTATTAACTCATATTTAGCAGGTGATTTTCTCCACAAAAGGTTTGGTCCTTGCTCTTGTTTACTGATTTCATGGAGTTTAGAGGTTTCCTCTAATTACTTCTGTTTTCTTTCTTCTAGTAAGGCAGGCACGTTTGCCTATCTACATTGCTTAAGGTGGAAATTAGTGAGAGTGTGATGACCTGATGATTTGTGTGACAGTTATCTTCTGTTTTGGTGAACAGGAGCAGGACTATGTTGGGCAGATCAAAGGAGGCCTTCGCCCTGCTATGAGACTGGTAGTGATGGGCATCATTCACAGACAAGCAAAAAGGTACTGTTTCAACACATTTTTACTAAGTTTTACAGATTCTTCTTTTACACAACATCCCAACTTTTTTGGAAATAGGGTTTGTATTACAGTCACCAAGCTATGCTATGCACATAACCTGCAGGACTGTATTTGTGCCCCTTTTTATTTAATTCCTTGTTTTAGCATGTGCTGACAGTGCCAGTGTGGGAAAAGGGCAAGTACCATGAGGAAATTGGTCTACCAGATGCTGAAAGAGATACTGAGCAGTGTGGCTGCTGATTTGTCCTTCATTGAGAAATGAAAACTTAATTTATGACATAAATAACTTAACACGCACACAAACACACACACACACACACACACACACACACACATTGTCCTGCTATATAATACACACATGCTTTTAACACTCCTTGTAATTCTACACATTCACAATTACGCTAAAACACAGAAAATATGTTTTATTAGCAGACTTGTCCACAGCCAAGTCAGCTTTACATAACCATGGGCATAGAGTCTGCTATTGTTTGCCTATGTGATGTCCAAATTTTATATGCTACAGACAGTGGCACTTGTGTTTGTTTTTGTTTGTTTTGATCTGACCATTCCTATAAATGCCTTGTTGGCCGGTAAAAACACAGACTGGAACCAGAGCTGGGATCTCGAATACAACATATAGAATCTTAGCTCTGCCTGCCGTCTAAGGCTGAGCGGCCACATGAACAACGATCGGCCTGTTGTTCAGATATGGGCGGGACTATGCCGGATGGGGTCTCGCTCCCATGACTGGTGCAATTACGACCTCTGCACAACCCTGAGCTGCACTGCACTCGTCAAAGTGCAGGTGATATGATGCATATGGCATGCTGCCCAAGTGTTGGAGGGGGCGTGAGCTTTGTTCTCCTTAATCAGAGCAGGGATCGGCATTGGTGGAGAGGAAGCATGACGCAATCGGGCAAAGGGTTTTCTTTCAACCTTGACAAAGAGACAACTTTTCCAAGTCATCACCAAATGAATTATCTAAGTTGCTGTAAATCCAATAATAATAAACCCTTTTACGTCTCTGTCCAGTATGGTGGTATCGTTATCCTGCCCCTCTCAGGAGGAAGGTGAGGAGGTACAGGAGGGAGATGTGGGCTTACAGCTGACTGTGATCTTCCCAGAGAAAGCTGTAATTCGAAACTCCCGAATGGATGGAAAGTGGGGAACATCAGAAAGAACCTTGTCTTTCTTCCCTTTCGCTATCGGAGAGCCGTTTAAGGTAGAGAGTGAAAGATTTTGTCTCAGTGCAGTGCAGAGATTATTAGATCTCAGTCAGTGATTCATTTTTTTATTCTGTCCTTCCTCTGTCAGATGGAGATTGTGTGTGAACATCAACAGTTTCGGGTTCTGGTGGACGGTCAGCCGTTGTGCGGATACACACACAGAGTGACCCAGCTATCGTCCCTCACATCCCTCCATGTGTGTGGAGACCTGCAGCTCACCAAGGTCGCGTAAGAGCTAAACAAAAATATAAGGACATTCCCGAGATGAAAATGCTAAACATGAATTCAACCACCTTTAATTAATGTTCTCATATTGAATAATGTCCTTAATTTGTGTAGCTTCTATATTTGAAGATTCGATTCCTTGGTTAGAGAAGTTTGACCCTCAAAGTGACCAATGAGGTTTGAACAAGGATTCGTTACTAACAACAAAAACAGGCAAAAGCTTACATGCATACATCAAACTGATCAATTACATCAACAGCAAATTCTATAAACCACAATTTCTCAGAGATGCAAGCAAAATGATAAAAAATGACAATTCTAGTGCTTCTTAAATAATAATGTACTTTCCCTACATCTCTACCAAATTAACTTTGACAGAGGCAAGGGAAATCTCCTCTGTGTTTTACTAGTACAAAAGTGCCTTGACATTTTTGTGGGCTTGATGTCTTCAGTCTTCTCTGAAAGACTGCTGAGATAATAATGTACATGGTGCTATTTAACAGGGTGGTTTTCCCTATCATGAACAATATTCAACAAGTTTAACATTCATATACATCGATCAGCCATAACATTAAAACCACCTCCTTGTTTTTACACTCACTGTCCATTTTATCAGCTCCACTTACCATATAAAAGCACTTTGTAGTTCTACAATTACTGACTGTAGTCCATCTATTTCTCTGCATGCTTTGTTAGCCCCCTTTCATGCTGTTCTTTAATGGTCAGGACTCTCCCAGGACCACCACAGAGCAGGTATTATTTGGGTGGTGGATCATTCTCATCACTTCAGTGACACTGACATGGTGGTGGTGTGTTAGTGTGTGTTGTGCTGGTATGAGTGGATCAGACACAGCAGCGCTGATGGAGTCTTTAAACACCTCACTGTCACTGCTGGACTGAGAATAGTCCATCAACCAAAAATATCCAGCCAACAGCGCCCCATGGGCAGCGTCCCGTGACCACTGATGAAGGTCTAGAAGATAACCAACTCAAACAGCAGCAGTAGATGAGCGATCGTCTCTGACTTTACATCTACACCTAAATAATACCTAAATTGGTGGTGGTGTGGGGGTCCTGACCATTGAAGAACAGGGTGAAAGCAGGCTAAAACAGTTTGTAGAGAAACAGATGGACTACAGTCAGTAATTGTAGAACTACAAAGTGCTTCCATATGGTAAGTGGAGCTGAGAAAATGGACAGTGAGTGCAGAAACAAGGAGGTGGTTTTAATGTTATGGCTGATCAGTGTATGCTGCATTAGTTTGGCTTGGTCATGTTTTTTTCATGAACTTTAGAATAATAAATGTATGATTGTGATTGCACATTGATTAGAACATTGGATTGAAAAGTGATGAAGTGTCTATTCAAATGCTGTTATTTCATTCAAAATTAAAATCATAATGATATAAAAACATTTTACTTTCTGTGGTTATGTCGATGTGGGAATCTGGTGGTGTGTTTGTGTGATGTGTGAAGGAATTAGGTGTAATATTTTTGCTATAACAGAGGCAAGTGGGCAGTTATTATTTATAACTGCTATAAAGTTATATTTTATTTTTGGAGGTGTGGGGCTTCAGGTCAGTAATTCAAATGCAGTAGCAAGGTGCAACCCACCCCGTTATATTCTGACAGGTTTATAGGAAGCGGTTAGTATTGTAATCCAGGATTTGGACTACATTGATTAAAAATACATATAAAGAATAAAAAAGTATTATTACATTTCAACATATAAATATATTCACTTTCAATATATGTTCAGTAGAAATATTAAGAACTAAACAGAAAACATATTTGTTAATACTGCACTTGGGTCATATAAAAGATAATGAAAATAAAGCAAACATCCAAAGATTTTACAGAGGATTTAAAAGGTCTTTAAGTAAGAGTGATGGTTGATGTTGTGGTCATCCTGCCAGCAGGATCATGTTTTAGATAACCATATTTTTAACATATTCGATCTAGCAAGTTTGTGAGCGTGGATTAATTATTTTCATCATCAAAAATTGTTTAAATAAAATAATGGTTAGCTTTGTCTGTTCGTCAATGCTGGAGACCTGGTGCATCTTCTGACTAGGATCAGTCACAGCACAGTAAAACTATTAATTGATTAACAAACATCTTCTGTTTTCATTATGCTTAAGTGTTTGTTTAGTTTTTACATAATATTTAATAGTTGGATCAAAACCAGACAGATTTTTGGCTCCATGCTTTGACGTGTATTGTGGTTGGTTTTAACTTCAGGTGTAGCGCTTGATGGCCTCGATCCACTCCATCTTCTCCTGGTGCGTGGGTGCTTGAATGAAGTAATGTTTGTCTGTCTGGGTGATGATCTTAAATAAATTCCCTTGGACTTTCCCCTTCACACCTGAAAACAAAGAGGTTTATCAATAGGCTGCAAACCTTCAGCGAGCATTAACACATCATGACTCATGTCTACTGGTTAGACGTGCAAAACACAAAGCTTCTACTGAGCTGAGGAAGACAATTCTCTTTCTTTTTCAATCCTCATACTCAGTTCAGTGGGAATGGTAAAAAAGAATGGGCATAATATATTGGGATTTGGAAATTTAACATTCACCATATGGCCAAAAGTTAAACAGGTGGACAAATTACATTCTAATCCAAGATGGAACCTAGGGCAGAAGAAATGGCTTTATATACATTTACATATGAACAGTACAATATCCGCATATCCCAGCTTTTTTGTTACTTGCACATTGTAGTCTTAGGGTTGTGTGCAAATCCTCAGCCTTGGAGACCCAACCCATTAAGCTTTCGAGCAACAGATCTTTTGTTTCCAGAGCTATTTTGGAACTTAGTATTGAGTGGTGCAATCAGGGAGACAGACTTATTACACGTACACACTTCACAATTTAAGCTGCACTGTTGTTGCTCTTAGACTTTCCTTTTTGAGAATGGAACTCATGTATAACCCAAGTTGTTTGTAAATTTGACTGCATGATTCTATGCCTAACTTTGGCCACCTATTAATGAGTGCCCATATACATATTACAAAGAGCTACTAGTTCTACTATGACTCTTATGCTGTACTGGCAGAGATAAATATCATTGCTAAGTGTGATGCATCTCTTAATACTTGCTACAAAATAGTCATTATTGATGTCAACTCAGCACACGCCCAAACCTTACCAACACCCCCTCCCAACAAACACCTACCTGAGGGTATGCCATTATCATCTAGTGAAGAAACCAGACAGCCACGTAAAGCAAACCCGCCCGTCGGACTGATGTCATCCTAAGGAATGGGGTTAACACAGGAAGCAGACAAGTCAGTACACAACCAAGGTAAGATTTCTGAAGCATGTGGGCAAACACAAAGTTTTTATGGATGTGTCTATCCTACACTCAGTGCTTACTTCAGATGTCATTACAGGAATATTCCGACCAAAAATAAAACATGAAATTTCTCATACACCCATCTTCTTACCAATGTAGTTAATCCATCAACACATGCTTGTTTACTGGATATACTGGGCTAATATGGCTAATAGTAGCAGGTTTTAATAATAGCACAAGATCTAAGTTACTCTCTGTGTTGATCTACTGGAAAATATTGCTAGCTGCCCAACGATCTTAAATATGCTTCACTCAAGGAAAATAATATTAAACTATATATGACCGCTTTCTCCCAATTAGGGTCACAATGGGTCCAGTTTCCTCAAAATCACCAGGAGCAATGCAGTGACCCACAGGATGTCAATCCATTGATCCATTCACAGCCCCACTCAGACATAGCCAATCATGTCTGTATGTAGATGCCCAATCATCCAATAGCACCATCAGGGATTCGAACCCTGAACCCCTGAGCGACCTGAGCACCAAAAAATTAAATTCAAGTTGTACTCATAGCCAGTA
This sequence comes from Trichomycterus rosablanca, assembly GCF_030014385.1. Classification (NCBI taxonomy): domain Eukaryota; kingdom Metazoa; phylum Chordata; class Actinopteri; order Siluriformes; family Trichomycteridae; genus Trichomycterus; species Trichomycterus rosablanca. The sequence goes on from NC_085992.1 coordinate 11,852,334, forward strand.
AGATTCCCTATTATTTACAGTCCTGCTAATGACCACTAAAAGTTTCTGCATGTCTTATCTCTTAAAGCAGTATAGCCCATCTCAAGCACTCAAGCTCAACTTCTGTTAAATCCAGGTTGGAGATGTTTAAAAGATGATCATTCAAACCTCTTCTATTGTGTGTACATGTTACATGTTACTGCTCATAGTTTTGAAATGGAATGTCCATAGTTTTGGAATGGTCAACAAAATTATTACTGAACAACCCAGAATGGTTTAAGAAGAGTTTCCGGCATGGAACTTGGCATATATTTTGTTCCTGTAGCACCCAGAGCAAAACTAAACTTGGCTGATTTGTGTTAAGACAAATGTTGTGTACATTTCATTTAATTTTTGGAACATGTCATCATTCTTACCTTGCTTGGGTCGTAGTAGTGCAGGAAGCCAGGCTCCGACCTCAACACGAACAATCGCACCTTCCAGTTCTTTACTTTATGCCCCTGATAAACACATTTCCAGATTATAATCCAGTCACATTCATTCACTACTGCATTTTAGTAAGCATTTTAAGCTGGTCAGAGTTGTGGTGAATCAGCTGTATGTCTTGAAAACACCGGGCTGAAGGCAGAACTACCCCTTGGAAGGGATGCCAGTCCATTACAGGGCATCATATACCTGTTCACTTACTAGTCAACCCACCTACTGTCATTTCTTTTTGAAAGGTGGGAAAACATCCGTGCACCTGAAGGAAACCCCCCAAATTTACAGTAATCACATTTTGGATTTGAACTCAAGGACACCAGTAAGTAGTGTTGGTGTTGGTCAGCTTAAGTGACTCAGGTTTGATTGCCATCACCACCTCTGATTGCTGCCTCACATGTCTGTGTGGGTTTATATCAAGTACTGAGGTAGTGTCTGATGCCCTGAGATGTACTGGTACCTTTCGGGGGTTTCATTTACAGGCTCTGCACCCACTGCAACTCTATCCAGAATGAAAAATGAATTAATTAAAGCTGTAACACATATTCTATTCACCTGTTTGACGAGGTAGCCTCTCTTCTGCACCCTGCCACTTAGCTCGACAGCAGATAAAGACTTCTCCGCCTTTACACTCCCTCGTTTCCTCAAACCCTCAGCCTTCACACATACACACACAGAGAGTTGCAGAAATGATTGAACACTGCCATGACATACATGTTTCTTTTGAGCTCAACATATCAGGAAAAAAAGCAGAATTAGGAAACCTACAAAGCTGTAGAGAGCGGTGGAGTCGTCGAGGAACTGTTCACCCAGAGCGGCGTTTCTCACAGCAGCTACACTTTTAACTCCAACAGCTCTTACACAGCCTTCATCAAGCAGAGTTGACGCCAGCGTAACGGCCTCCATCCGAGTCATTGCTAACTGAGAGAACACCAACCAGTCAACCACTGCTGATCCTACACACACAAACACACACAATAAAATCATTTAGCATTATTCTACCCACATGTGGTTTCCCCAGGTACTTTACTTTTCTCCTGCAGATGCTAAAATGTCAATGTGAATGAAGGCCGGCTTACCTGAAAAGCAGTTGATGTAAGTGCTACCCTGCTCTACATGGCTGCTCATCTTAATACCGCTATGAAGGTCGTACATGGCATCCACCACCTCACTGATATGCACAGACACATTTACACTTCAGCATGGAAACATACGTCTAACATACATCCTTAAGTTCATTGATCTGCTATGTTGTGAATGCATTAAAAAATTAGGTTTGTTTAAAGCTAACATGTTAACTCAGGGGCCCAGAAGTGTTCTACAAAAAGGGGTCTATAAACAGATGGGATCACATACTGTGGCAGATTACTATCGACTACTAATTTGACATACTGTTTAGTGCAGTAGTCTGCAGTTTGCCATTATTTTTGATGGCATTATTTTATTTTTACCTGTATGTCTACAAATTCTCCTAACTTGACCTAAATAATTCTTACCTGAGGTTAATGCTGTGTGGCTGCAGCGATTGTGAAGGTTTACGCACAGATAGTGGAAGAGATTTAGCATCACCAGGCTGGAGTTTTTGAGCGGCTGCACTGATCTCTGCAGCCCATTCATCACGCTCCTCCCTAGAAGAGGCCTCTAAAAAGTACTCCTCCATAGATTTGGTCTTTAGTCTCAGGACCAGCTGTGAGATTAATGCAAAAGATGTTAAAATAATAGAATACAAATTTGTTGCATTTGCCATTTGTTAAGATACGACTAACTACCCCAAACAGTTTTTTCAATAAAATCATAATAATAACCTCAATAAAAACAATAATAATATTATATAATATAATAGTATTATTATTATAAATTATAATTAAATTATAATTAAAATTATATAATTATAATAATAAAATAAATACTACAAACATAATAGTAAAAGGTAGTAATAATAGTATAAAGCATAATAGTAAAAATTAATAATAACAATAGCATAAATAATAATTACAATAGCAATATAATAAGAATAATTAAAAAATAATCATTGGCATCAATAATGTCAATAATTATATGAAAAATAACCTTATCATTATTATATTACCATTATTAATAATAAAAAAATTAACATTAATAATTATAACAGTAATAGGAACATCATCAATAATATTAATGATGCCAAAAATAAGTATAATAATAATAATTATATAACAATAATAATAATAATTGACATTAATAATAACAATAATAGTTATAGGAATAATATTCATTAAAACATTTGTTATTACTATATTAATATTAATAAAAGTATTGACATTCATAAAAAAATATTTTAATATGTAAAATAAATGAAATCGTTTTGGTCTAAAAAACTTTACTTCGTTTATTGTTCTCTGTTTTTTGTTTTCTGGGTTTACTTGTTTTATTTGTATATGATTACAAATTATCAGTCACTCGCATCCAGCCTGTAATCCTGAATATTACACTTAGTCCCCTTTGGCACAAGAGAAAAACTGATGGCCAACAGATTTTCAATGATTGTGTGTTTCTACTAAACTATGTGCAGTTTTATTGGTTTGCTGAGCAGCTAGCATGACTACTAACTGGCTTGATAGCTTGTTGGCATGCTAATAAGCAAGTACTAATATTGAACATAGTAACCTCCTCTGTGAGGTACAGTGTGCTGAGTGCTCATCATTTTGTTAATGTGAACAAAATAGAGGAGAAATGAGGACAGAAGTCAACAAGGACATGTTAATAGTAGCATGTGAATGCAGGATGTGTGTCTTTCTTTACTGACTGGAGCAGACACGCCACAACTAGCTGAGAACAAAAAGACACCAGCAGCCATAAAAGCGAGTACAGCACAAATTTGTTTCCAGCAAGTCAAAGCAGGCTTTTAAATTACAGGGTACATATAATTAAATGCCATTATTTAGTCCATGTGTGGAACTTAAATCCCCTGCAGGTAATTGTCTGTTTCCTAACTACAACTGAGAGGTGAAGTTACGCTCACTGCTTTTCTGCCAAATACAAAATCTGAGAGATACTGTACATTTCTCAAGAATCAACCAAACTGCATTTTTACCCCATCCTGTTGAGGTGCATATGCTCTCTAGGACTCACAGATGGCTGCGGAATTCTAAAGAATCATTTACTTTTTCAGCACCGAGCGCACACTTTTATTCAAATCAACTTACAATTGTGATCGTATACAGTCCAAGCAATTGAGGGTTGAGAGCCTTGCTCAAGGACCCAACAGTTCCAATCTGGCAGATGTGGGGATTGAACTTGCAGCAACCTTCTGATTATCATTCCAGTAGCTGAACACTAAGCTACTACTGCCCTAAATTTCACTGTAAGTAACGTAGCTTCTTACCGGTCTGTTTTCATATTCCAGGTATGGACAGGTGATTTCACAGCTGTTTAAAGGGATGCTCCCTCTGTGGCACGAGTCCCGTTTTCCTGCTTCATATCTGTAATAAAGCAGCTTGTCTGCTCGCAGTACAAACCATCGCACCTTCCAGTTATGAACTATGTGACCCTGATGTAAAAGACAAAGATACAGATGTCAAAGATTTGGGTGGAGGTGACGGGACGTGGCAAAAATTTTTTACATTTGACAATACACAATATGACACTAGATTAGTAATATGCCCATATCAAAGTACCGACAAACAAAATGATCATATCATTTTGAACAATTAATTTAGATATCATATGTGCAACATTTACAACAAATTTGGTATGATTATTGTGACCACAATTATTTTATATTGTATTATACTGCACTACAGTATTGATTATCATATTACCCATTACAGCCCAGAGCCTTAAAGAGTTAATATTTTCCAAATTCTAGTTATTTGAGTTCCTTTTTTAATAATCAAAATACACGAAGTAAAACTACGAAAAACTAGAAATAATTATTTCAATTTACTGAACATTATTATTAAGTAATTAAGACCACGTATTACATTCAACCTAATAAAGTGTCACTGGTCATTTATTTATCAATCCCCTGACCAGCTGATCAGGGTCATGGTGAGCCTGAAGTCTACCCAGAAACACTTGCCACAGGGCAGTAGTATACACAGCCTAAATAGGGAACCAATTTATCAAATAAGTTCCAAGCAGCCAGTCCACCTTCTGAATGTTTTCAATAGGTGGGAAGAAACCGGATTAATTCATATGAGACCCATGCAGACTGTGACTAGACATGAGGTCTAAATTCAGGTCCCAAGGACCCTGGTGTGTTATCCACACTGCCTTCTGTACCACACTTTTAATTCTATTTACATCTTTCGGTGAGAAGTAAATACAATCTGAATCCATGTTTTTAATGTGTCACATTCAGCTGAATAAGATATATTAATAATGAAATAATAAACATATAATAATTCAATAATAAACAGAAAATTTAAAATAGAAATATTGTCATTATTAACATAAATAACATTTAAAAAGGGAAGAAATTCAGCTTGTATATACATAAAAACTACAAAATTATGCAAAATACTAAACACACTGATTTGTGCATTTACATATACATTCACATTAGTCTTACCCTCTTAACCAGAAATCCCTCTTTAAGCACTGAAGTGTTCTGCATGTCTGACTTCATGGCTGATCTGTTCTGATCTGTCCTGATCTAACAGTGTGCTGTGATTTTATAGCCGCTGGTGCATTGCGTCATGCTTCCTCCACACCCTGCAGCCTCCAGGTTTAAATACCTCTTCCAGGTAAGTATTACAAACTGAGAACTGCTTTGTCGGAAGTACAATCTTATCTGGATGAGTTATGTATGGGAGGGTCTGGTCACAGTTAAGCTCCCAGTCAGGAGGGTTGCTCCTAAAGTTGCTCTGAACTGAAGTCATTAACATAACGGAGGTGTACAGTTTAGACGCTTAACAGAAGTGAATACAATCAAATGAACAGCTGAGAAAATTATAATCTATTTTCTGAGACTGAAATCCCACTTGTTTCTATTAGCAGTTGGTGTGCAAAAGCAGCAATGCCAGTTAGGCTACATATGACATCTAGCTCATTTCTAGGCCATGATTAAACTATAAAACGTACTACAACATTGTATTTAATTTTCATCAACCGATTTATCCTGGTCAGGGTCACTGCAGCTCCAGTACCACTGGGAAACAATGGGGGCAAGGCAATTTAATTGCAGGGGGAGCACAGTCAGACATGTCTGGGTAGACTACCGGCTAGCTGAAAACACCAGTGATATCTCAGCCCACCTGAGCACCCACTATGACATAAAAATTGAAATAAAATGAGGGGGTAGAATTTACTTCTGATGGTAGTGTGTGTGTGTGTGTGTGTGTGTGTGAGAGAGAGAGAGAGAGAGAGAGAGAGAGAGAGAGAGAGAGAGAGAGAGAGAGAGAGAGAGAGTTTGTACACACCTCCAAAATATCTGGATGACGGAACACCTTTAACCAGGTAAATGCAGACATGGATAGTTTTAATGACTCACAGCCAAAAATCCTGAGTCAGACTGTCGGCTGGTTGTGTCACAATCTGAGTCACTTCTGTCGAATGCTTCACCTCAACAGCAGAAAATGATTCTGAGATTTACTCAGACAGTTTATTGCACAGTCGTAACTATGGTAATAAAATGAGTCAATTACCTAAACAGTAACAACAGCGTGTGGTAGCTCAGTGATTAAACTAATGGACTCTTAACCAGAAGGTCACAATTTTAAGCCACACCACTGTTATCACTGTTGGGCCCCTGAGCAAGACCCTAAACTCTTAATTACTTGTATCGAAGTCAGTAACAAGTGTAAGTCACTTTGGATAAAAGCGTCTGCTAAACAATAAGATACAAATACACAAAACAGCAGTATAGTCCAGAGGTGTCCAAACTTTTTAGGAGGGACCTACTTAATTGTAATTGGGGGAATGAAGTGTTCATTATGGAACTCAAGTACAATTTTTATTTTGTCTCTGAACTCTGACATTGCAAATGAAACCATGGTCATGAAGTTAATATGCAATAAGTCTCTGAGTTATTCACTTTCCACATTCACTTTCCGCTTCATTTCTTCATTCCTTCCACAAGTCAGGACAGAAACCCAAATACTTGCACAGGCAAATAACAGTGATGGACCCTGGTTGCCAGATTGGAACTGTGATGTTTGACGTTTGGCTGGATTAGTTGACAACAGATTATGTTTACCTTTAATTTAATTACAACTTGAGATGTTCTGGAATGAATAGTGTTCCCAATCTGAATACTCTGGATGGACTGATAAGTTTGTATCCAGTGGCTACATAAAAATTTCTATACACATTTTGCATATTATTAATAATTTATTTGTGGTTCAACAGGATATTTTGATGCCTGTGTGGGTTTCTTGTGAGTACACTGGTTAATTACCACTTGGAAAAACTTACCAGTAGGTAAACATGGAACTCTGGCATATGATGTAAGCATTTCTGCCTTGGATTCTTTGTTTCAAGGTTAGGATCAGACCCACTGTGATCCTGAACAGGACGGAGTGGAAACTAAAGATGAATGAATAAGTAAAAATATGTAATACAACCGACTGATTGCTACATCATAGCGGCATAATGTCTCCCTCTAGTGGCTGAATACAAGTCTATACTGTAGGGAGTAAAGCTGCAATTAAAGAGGAGAAAAGAGGAAAAAGAAAATAAACTGGTATTCAATCTTTTTAAATTGCTAATCTGATGGTAATAAATACACTGAGTACAGAAATGGGTCTGTTTTGTTGATATGTAATATAACTATACAAACATAGTTTTATTATACTTCAAATATTTAAGTGTATTATGTAAATATAAATATATTTTTATTTACACCATGAGCTCTTCAGTGTATGAAGCCCTTTGCTTTAATAAACCCGTTGTAAAAAATTCTAAAAAAAAATTGTCATATTTAAAACATAGTGTGCTTTAAAGCTTCGAGTTTTTTTTACGCTGTTGCACCTAAAACTCACCACTAGGTGGCTCTATTACTCCAGTAAACGTGCATTCAAGGGCTCATTAACCCTCTACAGCACAGCGTTGCCCTCAGGCAACAGAAAGTTTTCTTAAGCGCCATGTCTAGAATGGTCAAAAAAATATCAAAAAACAATCTTATAAAGTTTGAGATTCACCATCAAGTATCATTTTAAGGTGGGACTGCCTTTTCTGACACATGGTCACAGAAGCACATGGTATAAGAAAAACATACGATTTTTTGCTTTATTAATCTTATTTAAAATAACTTGGACTGTACATTTTTTTTGCATGTTTAGAAATGAGTTTTTTCTTTTTGTTGACTCAGGGCAATGTTGTGCATTAAGGGGTACTTTTCAAGGATGTTTTCGCTGACTATGTTTTAGGATGTTATCATGTATTATCACATGTATTTGTGTATAGTATAAGCTCCAAATTCAAATGTGTTTTTTTTCTCATTTAAATTAATTTTTTTCATGCTTTTTGATAGAAAATGGACATAAGCGTGTTTTATGTAAGACAGAAACAGGATCGCCATGTTAGGCCAATGCCATCGGATAGCGAAGACAGTGAGATAGACAGCAATGACAATGAGGAGGAGTGGAGTGTAGAAAAAGTATGAAATAATGAAAATATAGGGTTTTAATTTCGTACAGCAGACAACATACAAAAAAGTATTTGAGGAATATTGGAGCAACATCAAGCTGTGACAATAATTGTTTTATTATTGTGTTTTTGTTGGCATTGGAAATGTACTCAAGACACCAGTGAGGAAGAGAACGAAGAAGACAATTTGTCAGAAGATGACAGTAGTTCTTCCTAAATCCTGTGATGGAAAACACACCTTTGCCTCTACAGTACCCCCTGAATGGTTACACATTTCTCCATCAGCCAGTGAAATGTTGGCATGTATACAGATAGAATTGTGCTAACAATAGCATAATAAGAAGTGACCTCATGCATCTTTATGCCTTTAAGTCCCAATTTGCATATAGTTTGTGCAATTACAAATAAGATATCAGGAAGAGAGGGCGACCCAGTGGTGGGATTTCCCAACAGTATTAGGAGAAGAGGGGGAAGCAGGGCCCCACAGCACCTATACCTAACCAACATATCGGACTGGACAATATCTTACACTGGCCAATAATGTGTGACAAGAAATAAAGATGCAGGGTTCCTGGGTTCACAAGAATGCCCAAAATTATGTGCAAAAAGTGTAACGTACCACATCACAGCAGAGAAGAACTGCTTTTTAAAGTTTTATGAGCAAAGTCTTAGTGCATGACACAACACACTACATAATACAAGCCTATACCCATGTACAAAAAAAAAAAACGTTTCTTTTTTCTTTCCTTTATAATTGTTTGTTGAGATTTTTAAAAAGATTTTCTGATTTAGTGCTGCTCTCTGAGTTGTTAATTATAATCCATTTATTCATCATTTTCTCTGAGAATCTGTACCATTGTTGCACAACGTTGCCCTTAGGCAACAAAAAAATATTTTTTGATGGGGGGGGTCAATAAAATAAAAAAATATATTTTATCAATAAAATGTCCCAAAATAAACCTAGAAATAATGTGGAATAATTTTTTTCATGTACCACCAAAATGCGTGCAGTAGAGGGTTAAGGAATTCGCTCAATTGATTACATATAAATGCATATAAATTGGGGGGGGGCTGCACTAACAGCCCCCTTCAATCGTAAAGAAGTCTGTGTTTGGAAACTTTTTTGACATGTTCTTGGTGTCCACGTGGATTTTCTGCTGGAAAGGACATTGCCAAAACAATCAGATGAATTGGCTACTCAAAATTGCCCCCAAAGTGTATGTTCATGTGTGAGTGGCCTGAAACAGGCTGGCACCATGTCCAATGGGTATTCCTGTCCTGCACTCGGCTACTGAAGATAAAGGAATGCCTAAATCTAACCATGTAGTCCAAACACAAACACACACACACACACACACACACACACACACTCAGATTGTTGTTCTGCTGCTCCTCAGTATCTTGGCAGCAGCCTTTTAGCGTCATGTGTGTCAAACTGAGATCCTGCAAACACAGCGGTGAACCAGGACACAATCCTGATCCTTTGGACAAAAACACTAAAACCATGCTGATTGGTAGCAGCTGTGCTACTGATCTGTGTGTGCAGACACAAAAGAGAGACTGGAGTAGGAGTACCTTACATAGCTTCCTATATTTCTTCTTGTTTTGATCTGGGCAGGAGACTTGGTAATATGGGTTCTAAGCACTACCAGGAGAAAACAAACTGTCACTGAGATAACAGATCACAGAGCTAGGAGGAACGCCTTTATTTGAGATCTATATATAGACACGTTTACAGTACGAATAATTTTTTTCCGCATCTGCCAGCTTGTTTGGAAGCTGTTGTCAGAGTGCAGGGTCAGCCATTTACAACAGAAGCCAAAATTGTGTATGCAAGAGTCCAGCAGTGGCTGCATGGCAGAGCCAGGATTCAAACTACCCACTAGATAGGAATACCCTGGACAGGGCATCAATCCAACGCAGGGCTTCAGGGCTTTGTAACCCCTACCCCACCCCCACCCCCACCAATTATGTCTGTGTAGATACCTGGCGAGCCGATAGCACAATTGAGATACTAACCTTGGTCTCAGCAGTGGTGGGCTAGCGTAATAGACCATTTTTAATATTACATTTAGCAAATAAACAGTACTGGTGCCATCAAATATGCAGATGTTTGTTTTAATATCAATATATTACATACATAAACAATTATTTTTTAACTAGACAGTTACCACAGCCAACGTTTTACAAAATGTATGGTGTGTTTACAGGTAAGTTTTCAATGTGCAATGTAATGTTTTTTAATGATTTGAAATCATTCTGCGTGAGCAATGTGCAATAACAGGCAATCAGAAACTTTTCACACCACAGTATCCTTATACTTTTCCATATTATGTTCACAAAAGACTTTTTACATGTTCAAGCACTCACACTGATCAGCTGTTGATAAGCAGGAGTGAGAGAATGTGTGTTAGGTGTGTCTGTAACAGTAACCATTAACCAAGTTCAAATAGCTTTTACGTAAATAATGATGTGAATTAAAAGCGGCCTCCCGGATCCAGACGCACTTGGTTTTCCACTTCGAAAAAGCCCAGCACAACACAGCAGGGGCTAACTTCACCTACAAATGCACACACCTGAATGAATTCCCAAATGAATTCAATGCCAGTATAAAGCTATAAGTAAGTCCCCTTTTCCACTTGTGCCTGTTATTGCATGATCATTACATAGCATGATTTCGAACATTGATGATCAATCAAACCAACAAACAACCATTGTAAACATACTGTATGAGCATCCATGTCCTTTTCTGACCAAGAACCACAAATGTACTGTGACAAGTCCAAGTCAGCTAGCAAGGAGGACGCATGACTGAGCTAAGCAAAAAAAGAAATGAAAGCCTTAGTCAAACCTCAAGCTCCTTAAATACACAAATAAACAAAAACAGCAGGTTTTTAGTTAACCCCTAATTAACTCTCGACTTCATCCCCCAATCTCCTCCCCTCTGTTGCAGCCTTGAGCTTAACCAAACCCACCTGTCACATGCACATACTGTACATAGTGGTGATCGAAAACCATGCCGAACGGGGTAAAATGATGATTTCCACACAAAAAGCTGGATTAAAGAACATTTCCAGATGTTTTTAATAGATTTTTTGATCTTCAAAGAGCAGAGACTGTGTTTACTTATATTAAAACAATATTTTAGTTATGACTAATCTTAGTTCACAAGGTTCTAGACACATGCACTTCAAACTAACCCTGGTTGGAGACTTTAAACAGACACTAAAATGTCAGTAAAACAACATTAAAGACTTTCTAGAAGCTTTGTTAGTGCAGTGTTCTGTTACGCTACTCATTGAACAGCCAGGCATCTATACAGAAATGATTGGCTATGTCTGAGGAAGAGGTGGTGTGACCAAGGCCCTATGGTGGATTGGCATTGGCATAGAGCGGCTGATGAAAATTTCTTACCACTGCTTTATCCTGGTCAGGATTGTGGTGGGTCTGGTTTCCTCAATCAGTGGGCGCAATGCAGTAACACACCCCAGACAATCTATCACAGGACTTTGGCCATCCTTTCCCTCAGACATAGCCAATAATATCCTAATATATATGCCCAGTTGGCTCCTAATGGTGACTCTGTAAAATGCTACTGCATGAAATAAAACATTCATATTTGTAAAAAATAATTGTATGCTAATTCTCTAAATACCACAGACAAAAACATAAGAGGTCCATGACTTCATAAATACACCTGTACTATGTGGTGTTTAAGTCCTGTGTCCAGTGTAAGGTAAACACCTAGTCCACCTGTTTGTCTTTCTATAATGACTCTTTTTCTCAGGAGTGGCTCAGTCTGTGCCAGGCAGTCACAACTTTTTCTGGGTGTTTAACGGAGTCTCTCCACTGTTCCACAGCGTCTGCTGAAGGGCTGTTAAAACCCAGCATGACCTGCACACAGAAACAAATACGCACATGTTTCATTTTTATTGCAATATAAAATGTTTCATGTAGTTTTTCCTTCGAGGGTGAGCATGGTGCAGGCACTTTTACTCAAGCCTGCAGCGGGTTCTGACGTCAATACGCCCTGCCCATGTTCAGGTGACTACCTGTAAATGTTCAACGTAATTCACGCCCTGCAGAAAAAATATGAGCAGCCAGGAATCAAGAATGCAATGGCTCTGCTCCATAAACTGGAGAGATTCTCATTAAAAAGGCAAGGACAAATCTCTTGAACCCAACTGATTCAGCTTGCACACAGCAACTGAGAAAATTAGTAAAAAAAAAATACCCAGGTCCACATCATACTCCCACAAGATAGGGCCATTTTTTATTCCCACTGGGACCCTGAACTACTCAGTGTCTTTAAAATCATCTCCACTTGTAAAGCTTGCCACTATTGAGATCTCAGGAACTTGAGTTTGAATCTCAGCAGTGCTACTGTTCAATTAGCCATGCCGGGGGAAGGAGCGGCAACTGGGGTTCCTCGTTGCTGCTGCAACTGCGGCCTCTGATGGCTGGTCAAGGCAACTGCATGAGTGGTGAGGATTCCCAGACAGCAGTGCACAACTCTCTGTATGCAATACTGTCAACTGTGAGAAAGAAGCAGTCGGCAAGGGAATGCATGTCAGAGAGGGCGCATGATAGTCTGCAGCTTTTCTCTGGCAGAGCGGCGTGGTGCAGTGACAAAGAAAGTTACAATTAGAAAATTGGACACAACTAGATTAGGAGGAAAACGAATTATCTCCAATTTCACAATTTGTCCAACCCTGGTCCACACTCACCTGTCCGAGCAGGTACTTTCTGCGTATAGATCCACAACTGTAGAGTCTAACGACCAGCTGGATCTCATGGTCCTGTATGCTGATTGGCAGAAACATGAACTCGCCCCACTGCACCTGATTTCCAGATGACTTCACAATCTTTGTCTTCTTCTTCAGCAGAAAGCATCCCTCCCTAAACATCTCCACTTTTACATAGAACCCTTATAAGAAAATAAAGTGAGAGATTAATATGGCTGAATTCCATTCATTCTTAGACACATTAGCTAAAGTAAATGGCAGCACACTTTGGATCATAAAGATTGAAGAATCGATCGACTGACTCTGAGTGCGGAGTGAGGATGATGTTGGTAAGTTTTGAGCGGTGAGGATCTGCAGCTGAATTCGGCTGCTGACTGGTTGAAAGCATGTGGATAGCTGGAGCTCGGCATGACAAACCTGTAGAAATACAACACAGTCAGTGATACAATCCCACACACAGACCCACCCAACGCAGCACTGACATGCTCGGTAACACACAGGTTAATGTATTAACTGTATTATTATGTAATTGAATTAGATTGTATTATTTGTGCTCAGGTGGCACAGCTGTCTATTATGCTTGCCCATCATTGCTATGATCTGGGTTTGAATCTCTTGAAACAGACATAATTGGGTTGGTCTGGAGGGATGGCTTCAGCACTGTGATGGCACCTTGCACCAAGGTTGATAAAAACAAAATGAATGAATGTATTGTATTGTATTGGACTAAACCAGTGTTTCTCAACCTTTTCTCAGTCACGGCACCCTTTAAAAGTATGCAAAATCTCAAGTCACCCCAGTCTAAAATGTACTCGCACTGCTAACACACACGCACACACACCATAAGGTGTCATTTAGGGAGGGAGGGGTAAATGTGACTTACTTTTATTGGGAAACCTGAGCCTGGGATGATGCACACAATCGCCCTATTCTGGCAGGGATGGATGAGAGGCAGACACGGAGCTCCTGGTCCAGAGCCCTCAGTCGCTCCCTGTACTTGTTCTTGATGTAAGTTAGGCTCGAAAAGCTCAGTTCGCGCCATGAACGAATCAGATTTAACATAATTAAACAAGTTTATAGGTAATTTTTTTTATTATTTGTCATTATACTAAGAGCACTGCTTCTTTTCTGCATGTTCTCTCTGTAGCTCGGTTACGGCTCTCTCAACTCAAACTCAAAAGAAGCTTTATTGGCATGACAAATAAGGACATTCGTATTGCCAAAGCAAGTTAGAGAGAAATAATAAAAATAACAAAAATAACAAAAATATACAAGACAGTCACAGGTGCAAAAAATATAAAATAGAATAAAATATTAATAAAAACAGTGCAAAATAATAACAATAAAAATTATAATATTTACAGTAATGAGGTAGTAATAACGATCAGTTTGTGTGTCTCTCGCGCTCTCTCTCTGTGTGTGTGTCTCTCTTTCATGCTCTCTCTGTGTGTGTGTGTGTGTCTCTCTCTCGCGCTCTCTCTCTCTCTCTCTCTGTGTGTGTCTCTCTCATGCTCTCTCTCTCTCTCTGTGTGTGTGTCTCTCTCTCTCTCGTGCTCTCTCTCTCTCTGTGTGTGTGTCTCTCTCTCTCTCTCTGTGTGTGTGTGTGTGTTGCTCGCTCTCCGTTTTCAGATTTGGATTTCCACAATAAACAGCTCTTATTATGACTGATTAATTCCCTCTACTGATGGAAGCGGGAAGGGGTAAATTACATTCTGAACTGCGCAGAAATTAAAATATATATATAGCGGCTCCCAGAGGCGCAACTCGGTTCCTTATGTTTATTTTAAAGAGCCATTCAATAGAATCACAAAATACCCATCATTATCAGAATATTTTCGACGGCACCCCTGACAAAGCCAGACGGCACCCCAGGGTGGGTTGAGAAAGGCTGGACTAAACTATATAAGACCTTTATTAGACTGTTACACTATTAAATAGTACTAAATGTTATTAGATTGTATTGGACAGCATATGAACATTAAAACCTATCATACTGTACAATATAGCAACAATCAGTACTCAGTTGTATCAGGCCACATTATATTGTATCAGATTATGTTCCACTGTAAAGAATTTAAATGTAGAGTACTATATAATAGTGGCAACATGTGGTACAGCAGCTAAAGCTCCAAAATCCTAGGCACCTGGGTTTATCTATTTTCTCCAGTCACTGTCTGTATTTTCCCCTGTTCATAAGACTTCTGTTCAAGTACTCAGATTTCTTCTCACCTGCCAAAAATGGCAGAAGGTGGATTGGACGCTCCTAATTAACACTAGATATTGAGTGTGTGGATGTATTCCCAACATGCACAAAGCATTTCGGTATGGTGCTGGACCTATGGCAACCTTGAGCCCGAAATCAGTGGAAAAATGGATCTCAGCTGTGGTGGGCTGGCATACTTTCCTGCTACGCCACCTGAGCACTTAACAATATCAATACATGGCATTTCTGTAGTAAAGAATACATCCAATCCAGTGTGATTAGAGACAGGGATAGGTTTTAACTCACGTGTGTTTTGCAGGGTGGGCTTAGGTCCAGCCAGTGTTGGGTTTCCTGCGGTCCGAGTGTTCGAAGGGATATCATACACTCTCCCTGTGTGTGTTTGCGAGGGGTGTGTGTCTGCAGTCGCAGTACCAGTGCAGAACTGCGCAGTTGCTCCAGGTTAAGAGTGAATACAAAGGTCTCCATGAAAAGCAGATCCTAAAACAGAAACAGAGAATAAGTATACGAACTGTTTACATACATTCAGCAGAAAGATATTAATTGTTTATGACCATGTTATATAATTCATAGATTTTAGAAGTACTTAAAAGTTCAGATTTATACCTGAATGTTCTTTTTCATTTAGTAAGTACTACATACTTTAGTATCTCCTTTTTTATTTCTTATTATTTCTTCATCCCTTACTTATTTTCTTTCCTCTCTTATTTGCAGCCTTCATTACTTCCTTTGTTTGAGAAATTCAAGTCTGGCTTTATATCATGTTATATGTTTAGTTTTAGGTGAATATTGCAGTCTATGTGTGGAGGCTTGAGAAAAGGACAGACTTTTGCTTGGCTGACCATGTGATCTGATACCACCTTTAGTATAGTACATATTTATAATGGTTAATGTGTGGATAGTAACACAGTTTTGTATGTTCTGTACAGGAGATCTGCTACATTAATAATGAATATGTTGGACTGATGAGGGTGTGAGGTGCTGACTGAGTGTGTATTTTGGGGGGCAATGTTGATATGGGGCAAGTGTGTGTTTTCAGTGTGTGTAGTGCAACAGCAGGACTGGTACTTACTGGTGTCGCTTCCTTTACTGAAGTCTTAAACTGCACAGGCTTTGCCATGGTGATGACCCCTTTAAAGCCGACCCGCTGTTGTTTAGCACTCTCCGAGCTCAAACACAGATCCTTACACTGACAAAGAAAAAGAAATAGCTTGTATTGTATTGTGCAAAGAAATGAAGAAAGCATAAGGCTAAAAGACATAATGTAGGGCAGATAGAAAAAAAGGAATGTACACAGAGAAATAAAAGAAATAATAAATATAAAGAATAGAATGAATGTTTACAGGATTTTCATCAACTGCTTTATCCTGATCAGGGTCCCGACAGGCCCAGATCCACCTGGAAACACCAGAAAAAAACCCAGACAGGATGCAATGACCCAGAGATATCCAATGTCATGGCTGATATTACCGCTAAGATTCAAACCTGAATCTGGGCTAGCTAAATATACAGTAACAGAGTTATTAAAGAAAGTGAAAATGGGTTAATAGGTTCCTAGTTTCAAATACAGAAATCATTAAAAAATAAAACATATTTAAAATTACAATTAAGGTAAAAGTCAAAGTAGAAAAATAAGAAATAAGAAGAGGGAAAAGACAAACAACCAAAATGATACATACAAAAGAAATGTCAGGAAAAAGAAAAAAACAAAAAGAGAAAAATGTCAGAGAAATAAAAAGCTGAAAGTGATAGTTATTTTCCTCCGGCTGTAACACAGGGTACATTCATAAGGACAAGAGGGGACACAAAGAGACACTGTCCCATTATGTCTCCTGTGGGTTCGGCTGTAATCGTACCTCCACCACTGTGATCCACACCTGCTCCACATCCTCCTGATACCTCAGTATTACACACACTTTCCCCAAATCCTGCTCCCTGTCCTCACTCGACACTGTGCTCGACTCTACACATACACACAAATACAGATTGAAAGAGGATAGTGAACTGGAATGAATGTGTAGGTTTTGAATGTGTTTGTGTGTATGCTTTAAATTAAGGTAAAAATGCGAACTAATACAACTTTCTGTTGCTCTCATATCTAATTACAGTGAATTTACACTAAACTTTCTGTATTTTAGTTTTGTTTGTTGTTGTTTTAATTTTGTTTATTCATAGCTCTTTTTATTTAATTAGATTTTTTTTATTTAAATATGTATAGTTACCAATGCTCCGGTTGCTCCCAAAAGAATCCTGTATGGAGGATGTACTGCTTGGGACACTTGTCAGTGAGTCGTGGCGCTGAGAAGACACAAGGAACATTACTGAGCTACAGATTTCATTTTTCCCATGTTTACAGCAGGGCTAGGACAAATAATAGTGTTGATAAAAGATTTCAGTCACCGCAGACTGTAAATGTACTGTTTAATCAGGGTGCAACCAGTGCGTAACTGTCCAGACAATTAAAACGACAGCTATAAAATGAGTTTCAGTGGCACAAAGCATCCTTCAGGTTAATTAACTAAAAGTAACACACCAGTAAAGAGGTGCAATTTAATAACTGTTCTGTCAGAGTGCCGGTTGCCATATAATCATAATCATATTTCTCCACTCACTACTGATGAAGACGAGGATGAAGAGCTGATGAAGACCCTGTGTACGCTTTATAAAACATATTCACAAAGGCAACAAACGTCAAGTTGCCTTGACCTCCAATGACTACAGAAAAAAAGGAACACAATGGCTCATCCGCAGGCCCCTTTCTAGCAAAATTACACAAAATTACATTTAATGCCTAACGTTTTTGTCACTGGTTGAACCAATTTGTTTTTTGGAAGGAGGTGGATTTCATAATATGAATTGCACTTCACGCAACATGATCAGACCATAGTCCACCGGCGACCCAAACGCAACCCAAATGCTCACCAGAGCAACAACACGGCTACAGAACCCAAAAACTGATTCACCACCCATGAGAAATTTAGAAATTGAAAGGTGTTCATGACAGACCCATCATAACCCTGACCAGGATGTTAGTAAAGAGTTAGTTAGTAAAAATGAATTTAGCTGGAATTCACATTGCCCTAAAGTTGAAAATGGGATACCAAACCATGTGCAATAATGTAAATGCTGGAACTGAGACATGAGTGCAACCTCAGGTGGTTATCAGATATCTGATCTTACTAATGGCTTATCAATAAGCTGACTCAATATTATTCAAATATCTCTCCTCCAAAAGGAGGCCTCACCCAGTGCAGCTCAAACACCCAGCATTGTGTTGTTCACATCATCATGATTTACGCCTGCTTTATAACACTCCCAGCTAAACCTCAGAATAAGCAAACATCTTCTGTTTGTGGAAAACAGTAGCCAAACAGAACAATCACTTTAGCTATTATCAGTCTAACCAAGTAACATGAAAAAAGCTCAGCTTGAGGCATTCACAGAAGAGTACAGTGTGAGCGTAAGTTACAGCTCTGTAAAACATCACCTTTGGCAGGTAAAAATAAGTTCATTACAAATTAGCTACAAGGGATATGTGGGATTTTAAGCCGTGAGGTAACTAACAAAGTTCCTAGAAAAAAGAAACGGTTTTAGGGGGAACGATCAGGGTGAAAAGTCATGATTGTCAAACATGGACAAACTTCATCAGCAAAGAGGAACAGTATTGTAGGAATTTTGATATGTTCTATGTCCCTAACGTGCAAAAGGCGGGTGTGAACAGGTCACACCTGAATGGGGCTGTGAGGACTGGACAGATCCATCATTGACGCACGGAGTCTCTGCTTCGCGCTCTGGTCCAAGGCTGCAAAAAAAACAACCAAACAAAGATGTTTATTTTATTTTATATCTATTTTATTTTTAATTTATTTTTAATTTATTTATTTTTATCAGCTGCTTCATCCTGATATTTAAACCTACTCTAGCTTACTCTCTCTCCATGGCAGAAATATGAACTGGGCAAGGTAAAAGTCAATGGTATAATTTTGTTATCAAATATTATTTAGCAGTAATTGACATATTTACAATATTTCTTATGTAATGTGATTCCAATAGCATACATATATTATGCATTAAGAATCTTTGTTCTGTGAGAAAAAAAAAATTTAATACAGAAAAAATACTTGGTTGTCAGTGCTTTAAATTGAGGAAGGGAGGCACAGCCTACAAAAATCAGAAATGAACAATGGATGACTGGTATACATAATGACTAAAGGAATAATAATGGGTCAATATTTAAGCAGAGAATTACATGCTGAGAAATGCAGGAAGGAAACCACACATTATGTGCAGTTACACAATCTCAACATGGGAATGTTTACTTTTCATAAAAAAGATTATTTATGGAAGGATATAAAGATTGAAGACCATATGGAACAAATAAACCTACCTACTTACCCACCTATTACCTGAACTTCATTTAATCAGCTTTACTAACTGCTTCCTTCTTGTTAAGGTTGCAGTGAAGCCGGCACCACCCAAAAACACTGAGAACAAGGCAGGAATAAAACTGGGCCAGGAGGCAGTCCTCACTGACACTTACTCCCAACTAGGGCCCATTTAGAGTAGCCTACTCACCTTCGCTCACTCCCAACTAGGGCCCATTTAGAGTAGCCTACTCACCTTCAACATGTTTTTTTAAAGGAAGCAACAAATACGAAACAAAATTCCACTGCATTATGGTTTTTCACTCGCCGAATACCCACCTGATGAATAGTTGCCTTTCAGAAAGGGCCCTTTAATGGCTCCTGGGGAGATGTAGCTGATCAAGTGACTCTGATGAAAAGACATAGTAGGGTCGTATACCATGTCTGATGCAGCAGCAAGCTCCGCTTTCCTCTCTTCATATGTGACTCTTGCTGAATTTGAAGGAGAGGAGTCTGTTACAAAAGCACAACATTGTTTTGAAACATAGTAAACAAGTTTAGATGTTTTAAGAATAGGACAATCATTTGACAACCATGGGGTTTGTCTTTTCACAAGCATACAACTACAGGTCAACCTTCAACTGTAGAGAATGAAGAGTGATTATGAGACTGGAAAGAATGAGAAAGGAACTTTGAGAATATTGGGCTGGAATTAAGGGTGGCTCCAGCTGTACATTTTTAAAGGATTGTGGAGGAAATGGCAAGAAGATGGGTGCCAGGATTTGTCACGGCAAAGAGAAAGTAACAATGGGCATGTGTGTAAGAAGTTAATTAGGGTTTAGGAAAAGTTTTAGTCATGGCCTCCACCCAGCTTTAAGATAAAATTAAGTGACATATATTATTTTCATGAAACTAAACAAAAATACAAGGTCAACCTGAAACACTGGGCACAAAGCAGGAATACAGCATGAACAGGGTGCCAATCCAATACACAGTTATCATACCCACGCTGTCACTCACACCCAGCTAAAACTATGTAAAACAGTAAACTGTTTTCTGCAGAATACCTGCTGAACACCCAATGCAGACATGGGGAGAACATGTTGCCTAATATTGATACTGCTTGCTATACAGTGACTGTGACTGGCAAACGTGTCGGCTGAAATTATGATCTGCTAATGCAAATAAATTGTGCTCTATGGGATGCATATGAAACTATTGACTAATCCAAGAACTAATCTAATTATATTCACTGGAGCTATTAAAGTATTAGAAGGGCCTTTCACTTGGTGATGGATTTTCCTAAGCAGTAAAGATGTGGGCAAAGCAACATGTACTGGTACACAACCATGGTCCTCCTGTATCTGTGAAGGGTTTGTTTATCTGTTCAGCAAATTTTGTCTAAAAAGTCTAAATGCTTATTAATACCAATGACAATTTATCTGTTCAACAATATTACTAAGACGACTGAGGCACCAAGTTACCTTTAATCAAATACATTATTAATATGTAATTCATGATTTTAATCATTTTGGCTGCACTCACCATGTAGTCCACCCTGGTAGGTGGGGTACCGGAGACCTTGCGGCTGTACATAGGAGGGTTTGAATAAAGGGAGCACAAATGGCACTTCTCTACCATCAGGAGGCAGTTTGGAGAGAAGGTAATCCTCCGAGACGCCCAACGCGCTTTTTCGAACTTCTACTTCTGGTGCTGGTGAAAGGGTTGGAATGGTGACGACTGTACAGGACACACATGGACACACATTAAAAAGTTAACACAGGCTTATATCACCAACAAACGGGTGACAAATGTTAGAAAAAAACAACTAAAGTGTTTGAGCTGTTGAGCAACCATAGCAGCTTCAATGCAGCGTCAATTCTACAGTATGCAAATCAAAGTGGGTGCCATGTAGGTTCTGGGTACCATAGATCAGTCCTTGGCTCTGGTCACCACTGTCTGAGAGGAGTTTGTATGTTCTCTGTGGGCTTTCTCTAGGGTTGCCAACCGTCCTGTAAAATATGGAATCGTTCCTTATTTTGAAACTAAACGTGGTGTTTTGTGTAGAACTGATACAGGATGCGCTTTATTTCATATTTTTATCAATGGGAGAGAAATGCTGCAGATTAGACTGAGACAGTCCAATGTGTATGAAACAGAAGGAAACTGCTGCTACTGTGGGAATTAGAAAGCGTTTGGTTATTATTTTAAGTAATGTTCACTTTTAGTCTTAGTAACACTGTGTGTGAGCATATCAACATAACAACCTGTTTGTTACTCCGGTGTTTGAGTAGCACAGTGGGCAGAGCGCATCGCGCATATTTTTCCGGCCTAGGTTTGAATCCTGCTTAGAGCGAAACTAAAGTAACACAAGCAGGGCCGGCGCTATGGGGGCACTGGGGTGGGCATTGCCCCCCCAGATTTTCTCACTGCCCCCCTAAGCAACGCAGTCCAGAACCGGGGCTGCATGTCAGTGTGAAGATGGATTATGTTGTTTGCACTGTTGAGAAAAAATGTTACATGATGTTCTTAATGTTGTTTTGCCTCAAATATGGTTCTGATTTATTATTATAAAGAATGAAATTAATAAATGTTAAACAGCCTAAATAAAACATTTTAATAATGTTCCTATGACGGTGTAAGACAGGTTATATTTTTTATAGGTGCAACCCTAACCACCTTCCCGCTCCCGCTCAGGTAAACACCCGCCATACCACCCCCCACCCTATGCCTTCTGCCAACCCCTCA
Source organism: Trichomycterus rosablanca (assembly GCF_030014385.1). Lineage (NCBI taxonomy): Eukaryota > Metazoa > Chordata > Actinopteri > Siluriformes > Trichomycteridae > Trichomycterus > Trichomycterus rosablanca. The sequence continues at coordinate 11,874,440 of NC_085992.1, forward strand.
GCCCAAGGTGTTCCTTATTTCCAGTTCTGAAAGTTAGCAACCCTAGTTTTCTCCCACCTCCAAAAACATGTCCCTAGGTGTAGGTATGTGAGTAAATGTGTGTGTTGCCCGGTGGTAGATTGGCATCCTGTCCAGGGTGTATTGTTGCCTTGCGACCCTGACCAGAATGAATAGGTTAGTAAAATAAAACAATGAATACATTGTTACAATATATTATTATTATTATTAGTAGTAGTAGTAGTAGTAGTAGTATCCTACAGTCTGATGTAGCAATAAACATTGCTTTAATTGCTTTAAGCAGTTAAGCTTAATAAAAGAAAAGTAAAAATAAATTCTTGAGAATTGAGAGAGATTTCAGGCTTACTTTGAAGTTCTGGTTCTTTCTCCTTGTTCAGAAAATTCTTGCAGCAATTTTTAATACATTCCATCATCGCCATGATGAACTTCAGACTTCTCTGAGGACAACCTCAGCTCTGCACTCGCCTTTTACTGATAGCCAAACAAGAATACCGGACTTAGTAGACCAAATTTCTTCAGACGTTGCTTCAAAACAAAAGTTAATTGACGTTTGTAAGATTGTAACGCTGAAAACATCGAACAGTTAAACATTTTGTGAACGAACAGCTCGGATAAAGTGACAGTTTGTCATGGTCTCGCGCGCACTAGTCAACTCGAGAGATTTTTACAGAAGGCGGGAGCGCGCATTGCATTGCCCAGCGCCCGCTGTATGAGGCGCGTTCACGCTGTGCTCAGACTTCTAACAGGTGCGCTCGGAAAAGCGCTCCAACAGGTCATAGCGAAGGTCTTTTACACCATTTCGTTTACTCGCACCCAGGGGCAGTAAAGCAGCCGGTTCATCCTATCTGGGGGCTTGAAAGGTTGAGAAGAATCCAAAGTACCTGAAACAGACACGAGGTGACTGTTCTAAATGTGTTAAGATCGAACATAGGCAGGACCTATATCTCTGTGCCGCGCCCACTCTTCCAGCTGCGTATGCAGTGCATGACATATGACATATAGCAAAAACATGGTGCATTTTAACATGATAAAAAGATTGGGGCAGTAAAAAGGTATACAGGTTATTGGGATATGTGTATATATTATTCAACAGCTTAACTGGTGTCATTTTGATTTTTTAACATAAAGTATGTAAGTAACATAGTTTTTTTTCTTTTCTTATTTAGGGGTTGCCACAGCAAATCTGGTCATCATAACAGACTTGGTACAGATTTCAATCTGGGCTTGGGACCAGCATTGAGAGCACACTGACAAGTGCGCCTCCCTATAGCTAGGCTGTTTCGGCCATCTCCCCAGAGACAGATCATGTCCATAAATACGCCCGACTGGCTGATAGCACCGATGAGATCCAAACCCAGGATACCCAGACTTCGGCAGTAGTGGGCTAGCACACTTTACTGCGGCGCCACTTGAACACCCCATACACGTAACAGTTAGTATATGAAACATTATATTGTTGTACATTCATTGCAAACATTTGCATTTCCATCTACATTAAGCACTGTCGATTTTATATGAGCTGTGAGCATACTAATCGGGTATATCCAACACTTTTTAAGGTTTAAGGTTGTGCCGAGCTTTAGCTATTTCAAAATGATTGAAGCTATAGATTTTGCTATTGTTTTATATCCTTGGCCTTGTCTATTTGATTGCAAAGATCCACAGACAGTTGTTTGCACTTCATGGTTTGGTTTTTGTCCTGACAATGTGGTGTAAATTGGGGGCCATTATAGATGGTCCCTTTCCAAACTATGTCCAATCAATTTAGATTGCAACCAGTGGGATTCCAGTTGAGTTCTAGACACAACTCAAGGATAATATACAGTCCATTGAAAAAATAGCTTTCTTGATGAAGCAGCAAAGAATTAAATACTTTTAAATCATTTTGACATCTACATTAGTGACTGAAGTAGACTACAGGCTTTGTTACATATTTTTCACCAAATATTCTTAAACCATCGATCACACGGGTTATCAGGTCATCACATTTAGCTTTATTTGACTGACCAGGCCCTTCTAATACTTACAACAACAAAAAAAACTGATACTGACACAAACATTATGTAAGTTCACTTTCACAGTTTGTTCACTGGACAATAGAAACAGTTGGTGTGAAAAATAAAGCTTATTTAAGAAAAAGGGAATTCAGCTTCCTTTAGGAAAGAAAACACAAAAGCACAAATCAAGTCTAAGAAAACAAACATAAATATGACTGTGAATGGATGCATGTAAGTAAACATGGAGGGTATGGATGAGGCAGATTTTTATTAACCTCCATTATAAAGATGGTAAAAGGTACTATTTGTTACAACACATCAGTCCTGATAAAGAAAAGAATAAAAATGACTTATAAGAGCAATGACAATCATAAACCGGTCCAGAACTGTAAAACAGGAACAAACACAGCTGCCTGATGGGTAATAATGCAGTAACAGCAAGAGGGTCAGTGTGGAATATCAGAATGGGTGCTCTGAGACGAATATTGTGAGGCGGATGATGGAACTGCCACGAAAGTTGATGACATTGTTGACTGTTACCATTTCCAGGTCCAGAACGACAGTCTTCGGCCCTCTGATTGGTCGAGCAAGGACCAGTGTTGCGCTAACGTTACTGGTTTGCTGTGGCAAAGAGAAAATCAGAGTTAGAGACAAAGCAAACATAACCTACACCTATGAAATCCTAAAGCAAATCTTGATATTTAAATCTGCCATAGCTAAGCACTAAACAGACAACAGATGAGGTGGGAGGTGGGCTACAATCAACAAGAAATATGCCATCACTCCATTTAATTCAGTACCAAGGCTCATCTCTTTACATTCCTACAGCTCACTCTACTGGCCACACATGTCTGTTACATGGACGTTACTTTTGCTGCTCAGGTCATCTGATCAGGCTATCCTGGTTTCCCCTGAAAAGTTTGTGTCATGCCACAATTTTTACTACCTACTATAGAATCGTGGTAATATTTTGTCCTCATCTCATACTGTTATGAGTATTGGGGCTAGTACTGACCTAAATAGAAGACTGGCAAGTCTAAACTGCTCCTTTGTGTGAATTGGTGTGTGAATGTTTGTTGCCCTGGAATGGATTAATACCCTGTCAAGGAAGTATTCCAGCCTTGTGCATGATAGCACTGGGAAATGCTGAGCACAAGACAGGAAACACTGGACTGGACACCCATCCCAATCAGACTTAAGCAATCATGTCTGTATATATGGTCTGCCTGGCTGAAAGCACCGCTGCTTCAAACCCGGATATTAGTAGTGTTGGTCTAGCATGATAGACCGCTGCACCACCAAGTGCAAAGTGGTAAGCGAAAACATGCTATGAAAAAGTGTAATGCAGGTACACAGGACTTGTAAACAGTGTTAAGAAAAGGAATACTGGTTCAGTCTGTGCTTCCCTCAAATGTTGCAATGATTTGTGGATTCAGTTGTATCTTCTCTGTTTAAATTTTTTTATATGTGACATCTACAACTGAATTTGAATAACTAAATTATTGTTCACTCAAAGAAAACATAAACATTTCCAATCTGTCCACTTAATGCTGATAAGTCTGATCTACATCCTTAAATAATGCTTTTAACATAGGTAAAGAAAAACATTAAACCCGAGATGTGCATGTGACATGACCTTCAATGCTAAAAACATTACAAGTGTGTAACCCTGAGCTTCACTCACCCGCATGTAAAACTCTCTGCCCTCATTTCCAGATTTGATCTGGAAGATGTAGAAGGCCCCAGGGTAGCGAGTGGTGGCCTGCATCTGAAATATATCAGCAGGAACGCTGCGTCCCGAGGACAGGTCCATGTGACGGAAGAGAACAGTAAAGGGCCTATCTCTACAGGCAGGGTTTTCAGCTGAACACATACACTGACTGAAAAAGAGAAAAAAATATTAGCATGCAAATATTCTGGATTATTGTTTCATAAACATTACAAATGAGGCTTAATCACGACTCACTTGTCACTAAGTTCTATGTAAGGTGGTTCACATGTGAGGGGGTCCAGGCATGTGTACCCTCCTGGGAAATTGAAACACACTTGCGATGCTGTACACGTGTTGTTATCTGTCTCACATTCATTGAGATCTTCAAAATCAAAAAGATGCAACAGTTGATTAGAGGTCAGCAGGGTCAACATTAATGTCATTAATATTATAAAAGCATATAAAAATCATCAGATAAAATGAAATGTACAAATGCATTTATTAACATATATGAGTATGCTAAAATAACAAATCTAATCAGCCATTCATGCTGCAGCAGCAAAATGTGTAAAATCACTGGTTAATGTTTGCACTAAACAGAAAAGAAAAAAACATGTGAACTAAGTTACTTTAACTGTTGTGTTGATGTTGGTGCCAAACAGACTGATGTGAGTTTGTCAGATAATCTACTGAAATTTTAAGGCACAAGAGTCTCCAAAATCTACACAGGAAGGTAGAAGGAGAATGGCCAAAATGACCAAAACTGACAAGGCTATAGTGTCTTAGTTAGTCTTTACAACCAAGGAGAGCAATAAAGAATGCACAACAGTACAACGGCAGAAGAACATTTAGGACGATTAAAATTGTCTGGTCTTTAGAATATGACATTAACTGCAAGAATGATTTAACCCAACCTGCCTTGTGTTTACAGTTTAGGCTAGTGATGGTGTAACAGTATGGAAAATGTTTTCTTGGCATCTTTTATTGCTGCTGACCAAGTGCACATTAATGGGCACAATTAAGCATTTTATGATGGCAACTTTTGGCACAAGTGTAACAAATCAGCCTGTGACACTCTGTACCACCAGCAGAGGGAAGCACAGGTCTACAAGTACGAGTTCTAGACAAAACTACAGGTCCAAGACTCTCTAGCACTCATCAGCTGAATTTAACGCTGTAATAACTGGCTTTGACTTTGCAAACGCCTTCTTGAGTTGTCTCTAAGTCTGAATAGCAATTTTTAAAATCAAATAGTAAACACTTAAAAGTAATGTCTAAAACAAACAGCAAATACTAAAGTCATTGCAGCTTTAAAGAAATCTGGGTTGTCTAATCTCTTCTCATTTATAGCTAGGGCTTGATGGAGAAGCATTGCTCTGTGATCGTGTAATGGTACATTGGTGGATTGAGTAGCTGGTGTGCCGTACTCAACCACAATTCCACTTGCTGCTCTCTCCTCCTTCATACTTATTCATTCAATGTATTTATTTTTTTTTTTTTTTCTTTGTTTAATGATTGTAAATGCTTATTTTCTCATGGCTCATCACATTACTCATGCTGTGCAGCATGGTATCAAATCCCCGCCTCTGCTAAATACGTCTGCTAAATGCCATAATAGTCTCAAAGTACAAGCCATTACAGGTCCTACCCTCACAACTCCTGCCATCCTCAAAGACATAGTAGCCGGCTGGACACGTGCAGGAGAACGAGCCTGGAGTGTTTATACACGTGTACTGGCAAAGGAAGTCTGAATAACTGCATTCATCCAGATCTGATATCAGAGGAGACAACAAAATTATACATGCACAACCACAGCAGTTACACAAAATTATGTGCAAGTCCAAGTCTGATGAAACAGGCAAGCATTACAGAATATGAAACAGTAACTGTGTGACTTTCCCTGATCATCACCTATCATCAACTCAAACACCCTCTCCAACATCTTTATCCCAGCCCTGATATATATGTATGTATAACAAGTTTTAACACCTGAAAGCACTGATAAATTATGATGTACTATATACAGTTCATCAGCTGATCATTCTGTATATGTACAGTTCTTTGTTAAATTACAAGCTGTCAGGTGCAAGTTTGGGGTTGATTGCATTTATAATCAAAGAACGATGGGACGTCTAGTCGTCTAGGATGTAAGTGTCTTTAGCTTTAAACCTTACTTTGTTTACTGTCAGCACAGTAAAATACAACAAAGCCAATCTTTGTTTCCACACAGCTTGTCAAGCTTAAAACATTAGGATTTTTCATTCTTTTCAAAACTATTATCTATAATCCTCTTTTTTGCTGAATGTAACTTTCACCTGACTACTTTATCCACACGCACATACATCATATGAACAAAAGTATTAAGACACCTGACCATGAGCCTGCTGGACATCCCATTCCAAAACCATAGGCATTTATATTAAATGGTTTCCTCTTTCCTTTGTAGGTTTAATATCATCCACTTTTTTGGGAAGTCTTTCCACAGGACCGTGGAGTGTGACTGTGGGAAATTGCACCATTCAGTCAGCAGAGTCAGTGAGGTTGTATGAGAAGGCCTGGCTCGCAATCTAAGTTTAATTCATGCCAAAAGTGTTTAGTTGGGCTGAGATCAAAGCTCCGTGTAGATAACTGGAGCTCCTTTGAACACAACTAGTCAAAACATGTCTTTATAAACCTTGCTTTGTGTTCAGGAACAGAGAGGGGATTTCCATAAACTGTTGACACAATGTTACAAGCATATAATTTACCTTATATCATTTTCATCCACCTGTTAGCAAAGGAGGTGGCAGAAACAAATAATTGAATAATTAGGAGGGGTGTCCACATACTTTTGGTCATACAGTGTACATTTCTTTCCTTCACTGTCATTTAACATTTAAAACACTTTCTTAATCTTCCCGTTTCCTCTTGTTCTCTTTGCATACTGTCTATTTTCCTCTCATATGTTCTATCTTCCTATCATTATTTATCCTTCCTCTTCCTGTGCCCTGCTTTTCACCGCTTCCTCCTGTGATCACCGATGCAGGTAGTTCCGTCTGAAGCTAGCTCGAAGCCCTCATCACAGGTGCACATGAAGGAGCCGTACGTGTTCAGACATCCATGAGTGCAGGGATTCGTGTCACATTCGTCTACATCTGCAGAGAAAAAGAATGAATGAGCATGTGACTTCGTTTTAATCTAATTCAACATCAAAAGAATAATTCTTCAAAAACATAAGGTCACACAAAACTCCAAATTCCAAAATGGGCCCAAATTCCAAAAATATGAAGGTGGAATTATTTTAGATAGCTAAAAGTTACAAGTTGACAATATGGTTCCACTTTAAACTTTCAGATATTTACAATCCATGTCCTTACAGACACTGCTTTGTGCAAAGTGGCACAGTAATCTTAGAACAGGAAGGGGCTCTCTACATTGTTGCTTTACAGCCTAGGGCATATAAGCCAATGAGCCAAAAACATTATGACAACCTCTGAGATATGGACTCAATAGATGCAACAGATCTGAAGAAGTCTTGTGGTATCTGGTACCACAACATTACCAGCAGGTCCTTTAAACTCTGTATGTTGTGAAGTGGATCAGCCAATTTGTGTCTTGGCCCCTCCTCGGACCACTGTCACTACGACTGCCTTTGAAGTCACTCAGTTATTTATGTTACTCTGATATGCTTCATTTAACACGTGAACTACGAGGATCTACTACCATTTATATCCATCACCCTAACATTGGGACAACATACAGTGGGGCCAAAAAGTATTTAGTCAGCCACTGATTGTGCAAGTTCTCCTACTTAGAAAGATGAGAGAGGTCTGTAATTTTCATCCAGGAAATCACATTGTAGGATTTTTAAAGAATTTATTTGTAAATTATGGTGGAAAATAAGTATTTGGTCGCCCACAAACAAGCAAGATTTCTGGCTCTCACAGACCTGTAACTTCTTCTTTAAGAAGCTCTTCTGTCCTCCACTCGTTACCTGTATTAATGGCACCTGTTTGACCTTGTTATCTGTATAAAAGACACCTGTCCACAGCCTCAAACAGTCAGACTCCAAACTCAACCATGGCCAAGACCAAAGAGCTGTCGAAGGACACCAGGAAGAAAATTGTAGACCTGCACCAGGCTGGGAAGAGTGAATCTACAATAGGCAAGCAGGTTGGTGTGAATAAATCAACTGTGGGAGCAATTGTAAGAAAATGGAAGACATACAAGACCATTGATAATCTCCCTCGATCTGGGGCCCCACGCAAGATCTCATCCCGTGGGGTCAAAATGATCATGAGAATGGTGAGCAAAAATCCCAGAACTACACGGAGGGACCTGATGAATGACCTGCAGAGAGCTGGGAACAAAGTAACAAAGGCTACCATCAGTAACACACTACGCCGAGAGGGACTCAAATCCTGCAGTGCCAGGCGTGTCCCCCTGCTTAAGCCAGTACATGTCCAGGCCCGTCTGAAGTTTGCCAGAGAGCATATGGATGATCCAGAAGAGGATTGGGAGAATATCATGTGGTCAGATGAAACCAAAATGGAACTTTTTGGTAAAAACTCAACTTGTCGTGTTTGGAGGAAGAAGAATGCTGAGTTGCATCCCAAGAACACCATACCTACTGTGACTCATGGGGGTGGAAACATCATGCTTTAGGGCTGTTTTTCTGCAAAGTGGACAGAACGACTGATCCGTGTTAAGGGAGGAATGAACGGGGCCATGTATCATGAGATTTTAAGCCAAAACCTCCTTCCATCAGTGAGAGCATTGAAGATGGAACGTGGCTGGGTCTTCCAGCATGACAATGATCCCAAACACACCATAGAAAATTTGTGGAGGGAGTTGAAAGTCCGTGTTGCCCAGCGACAGCCCCAAAACATCACTGCTCTAGAGGAGATCTGCATGGAGGAATGGGCCAAAATAGCAGCTACAGTGTGTGCAAACCTGGTGAAGACTTACAGGAAACGTTTGACCTCTGTCATTGCCAACAAAGGTTATGTTACAAAGTATTGAGTTGAACTTTTGTTATTGACCAAATACTTATTTTCCACCATAATTTACAAATAAATTCTTTAAAAATCCTACAATGTGATTTCCTGGATTTTTTTTTTCTCATTTTGTCTCTCATAGTTGAAGTGTACCTATGATGAAAATTACAGACCTCTCTCATCTTTCTAAGTAGGAGAACTTGCACAATCAGTGGCTGACTAAATTCTTTTTGGCCCCACTGTAGGCATTGCCTGCACATTTTTCAGTTGGCCAAATAGTGCACACATAGCAGACAACATAGTGAACATAAATGAACTGTCTGAACTTATTTACTCTCTGACTGATGTGTGTATACCTGCACATGTTCTACTGTCAGCATTGAGGTTGAAACCAGGATTGCAGGAGCAGGAATAAGAGCCCGGCACATTGGCACACAGCTGCTGGCAGTAACCGTAGCGGCATTCATCAATATCTGGAAGTTAAATAGAATTTGATAAAAGAGAGCAGAGAATAGATTTACATATCGGTGAAACAAACTCAATGATCTCCGACCAACAACAGTGGTCCTATAAATGACTTCACTCTGTTCTGTCTCTTCTGAATGAAATACAGCTGTTACATGATGAAATTTCTCCTCATATCAGTTTTTTTTAAATCTTGAATGTTCTATGTAGGAAACAATGCTTTCTTTGTTTAGTTTGTGAGGAAATCTTATTAGTTCTGACTGGACGTATCTCTTTAAGTTCGTTTGTAAGAAAGCTTTATTTGTACAGTTCTGTGCCTGCATGGTGTAAATGTGCACCAGATGAAGAATGACTCTCCAAACAAACTGAGTTCTGGGCACCTATCCACAGAACAGAGTCAGTTTAGGACTTTTTTCTGCAGTGTACACATCTTTGCTAAAAAATGCATAAAAAAATAGAAACATACTTCTTTTTCTGTTCTTTTGGCGTGGGTGGTTGTACTTACCCTGGCACTGCCCAGCTACCAGCCAGTAACCCTCGGTACATGAGCAGGTGTAGCCCCCTGCTGTGTTTATACACACCTGAGTGGGGTTACACTGATGGGACTGTGCCTCACACTCATCAATATCTGGAAAAGAACACATAAAATAGGAAGAAAATGTTACTTAAGATGGACCGATCAGCTTTTTTGAAGTACATGCAGATTTTCTTTTGAACAATCAGCTGAAAAAAAATCACCATTAGATAATCTAAACTAACACAATGTAACATAAAACATACGCCGTATGGGGTCACTGGGTTCCATAAGCATCTTTCCTTATGTGGGCATTATAAACCCTGAAACAATTCCAAACGACAAGTCTGGTTCTCAGACGGTGAAGTCACTCATTTAAAATAAAGCAGGGTGGTGTAGGGGATGTTAACTGTCCAGATCTGTTTCTGTTGTTTATTCAGGAATTGGTGTTGGTTGATAACGTGCAATGTAGAACAGCCTTGTTGAAATGCCAGGTTATTTAGGGGTTGAGTCGGGCTGCGTTCCAATCAAATCATAGGCCTGCTAGCACTTTAGGGTAAGTGAGGAATGAAGGATGCTGGAAATGGCATGTGGGTTCCACGTGTACAACAGGGTAGAACATGTAAGTGTGCATCAGGCCAAGAAAACCCAGACCAGTACGTACACATTGACAGTACATGTCCTTATATAGAAACAGTCCCTCAGAGACAAAACGAGAAGCAGACTAACAGAGGCACAAATTGGGAGAAAGTAATGAACAGCTTCAGACTCCAGGAGCCAATTTTCCATACACAGATTAGGTCTAGATCCTAAATAGGTGATTGTGAACTGTATACTGTATGTTTTAAGCTCCCAATCACGCATTCAATTATGTGACAGTATACGCAAACTGGCAACTATTTTTGGCTAAAGACTAGACTTCACTGATGATTCATGCCATGCTTAGCAAAACTTGGCTTCAACAGAATAAGGTCAAATTATTTTCAGTCAAGCAACACATCTGCAATGTTTAGAAATACAACTTCTATTACTGGCTTGTATAAATTCCATGAGGTTCAGTGAATACAGCAGAGCAGGAGGCATTGTGTCTCGCCAGTCTGCAGCCAATTTAACTGCTAAGTAATATAAAATTTTGAACTTTCTAATTAATTTGAGCTACTAAAATTGTACTGAATGCCCTGAATTGCCAGTGAATCAGACCCACCATGACCCTGAATAGGATAAAGTGGTGGTAAAACAGACAATGAATGAATGAACAAACTTTCAAACTTCCTGACTTAGGTATCCCTGAAATAGTGAAATAGCTCTAAAGCAGATATTCCAGGTGTATCCCAAACTGCATACTTTGTATATAATATTCCAGGTGGAGGACAAAATAATAGAAACATCACAAAAAATACAGTTACATATACAGTTGTGCTGGTCGAGTCTACTAGCTTCAAGATAATAAACAGCATGCACCGGCTGTAAAAAAAACCCTGATAAACAACACTTCTATGTTAGATTCATTGTTTTACCACCACTTTATCCTTGTCAGCGTTGCGGTGTGTCTGATTCAGTGGGCAAAAGGCAGGAAACACCCAAGACAGGTACTATGTGAGATTTCAAAGCAAAATAAGGCAGCTAATATCGGAAAAAATAATGTTTTAGGGCAAGCCAATGAATGCAAAGACAAACAGTGGTTACAATTGGAGGGTTTACCACATGCCAACAAATTACAAACTGTTAGTGTATTTCAAACAGCTAACAGTTCATAAGTAGTAAAACTGAGAGCAGAGTCAAGAGTGCAGGTATCACACAAATCAGCATCATGTAGAGGAAGTCTGTGTTGGGCTAAAATCTGTCTTAGCTGAACTGACCCTTGTAGGTACAAATGCACATTGTCCGGAAATTAAGATTAATCAATTGCTATACACCACTCTACCAACTGTGCAAACAGCTGAATCCACAAAGTAAAGTGTAAAAACATCATTATCATCACTTCCTGTTGAATTAACATGGCGACTCACACCTCATTAGCAACAGACATAATGACAAATAGAGCCACACGGCCACTGCAGCCAGACAAAACAAGACCAGGATCGAGACATTTGAGATAATTCAACATCCATGGTTGGGTTCTAATTTTACAGCATAATATCTGTTGTATTTCCCCCCCTGCTTAGCTGTTGACTAAATGATAAAGGTGGTGAAGGAAAGATTGAGTGACTTTTTTTCTCCCATGATTCAGTACCACTAGCAGCATTAGGGCTTTCCCTGTCTTTTCTCCTGTACACACAAGGCTAGGATTGTTTAATGAGTGATAGCATGATCTTAGCCTGGACTAAACACACACACAAACACGTACAGGCCTGAAATCTAACAGCCATAAGCACTACTCCATCTTTATTATGGCAGAAAGCCTTCTACCAATGGGAACTCTCATTCCACATTTGATGACCTCATCCCTGGCTCAGGCAACCACAGGCTGAAAAGTCTGAGTGTGGGATCCTTTGTGGCTTACCCAAACACGGCCCAAATCAGACAGAGATTTTCCTAATGCCCCAAAAGAGGTGATTATCCATGTCAAAATGCTATGAGCAGAAATATCTGGCGCCATTTTACACTGATTACCCAGTGATTTCTGGGAAACTCAACTTTTGCCCAGCTGGGTTTCTCTGGAAATGTGGCCTGTCCCTTGTGAATATGATATGCTGGGGCTGCAAAGTTCTGACAGTGTCCCTAAAAGATTTAAGCAGACAAATGGAGAACACATTTGAGGCTGGCAAGTCTGCCGAAGCAGGAAAATCGACAGAAAAAGTACAGCCTAAATAAACATCATAATCTGGAACGGTGAGATACAATTTATCAAAATGCCATCACCTATCATAAGTAAACAGATCTGTCAAGTCACAGACAGATTCATGAATTCCTGGTAACTATAAGATACAATTCCCAACAGTGCATTAAGGCACATTAGGAAAGGCATGACAGACACATTCTTAAAGAAATGCTCAAACATTTTTATTCTGTCCATCTAATCTGTAGAATATGAACAATTACCAGATGTTTTCCTATAAGAAAAAAAATGCACCACTCCTGTCCTGGTTGAGGAGAACTGCAGACTTTCTCACAGCCATCACCCACCATAGACAGAGTCTCACAAAGAGCCATATCACCAGGAATGTGTCTACTGGTGGACTGGGTAAAAACTAAAGAGCACATTAGGAATGGCATGACAGACACATTTTTAAAGAAATGCTCTAACATGTTTATTCTGTCCATCTAATCTGCAGAATATAGACAATTACCAGATGTTTTCCTGTAAGCAAAAAAATGCACCACTTCTGTCCTGGTTGAGGAGAACCGCAGACTTCCTCACAGACGCACCCACCACAGACAGAGTCTCACAAAGAGCCATATCACCAGGGAAGTGTCTACTGGTAGGCTGGTTAACAATTGAAGAGATTGTTAACCTGAAAAAAACATCTGCTCATCCAATAAAAACTTTGTTATAGGTATTTTTTTGAACGGTTATAGTTCTGTAATTTTGTCATTGGTTATTAATAATGCTCTGTGTTCCTATTGGCCTTTTGGATGTTTTGTTAGTGTTTGTCTTTTACATTATCGTTAAGAGTTGCCAGTTGGAAGTTAAGAGAGTGGCGGTTTTCCCCTCAAAATGGGCTTGTTTGAAAATGTAGTCACCAGGGTGAAAATTCAGGGGTCTCGTGGTACAATTTTTTGGGCTACTTTCGAAATTTACTGTGACCACCATAAAGCTTTCACTACAAACCCAACACAATGAAAATGAATATCTACTCAGGACTTGCAAAGAAAGACAGGGAAGGGAGCACTAGGTGCACATTATGATTATGGCCCTACTAAATTCACAGGAAAATGTGCTTAATTTCACAGACCTTATTTTTCAGAAATCACAGATTTTTAAAGAAAAGAGCCACATTTCACATCAGTCATTAAATAACACTCATAAATGGAAGCTACAAAACACAGCACAGTCTACCTTAACGGTTAAATGTAAACCTAAAACATCCAGCAAAGGTGCAACAACAACCTGTCCGTGTTTTAACTGTGTCCACAGAATTGGTTGGGAGTTTTTTTAAACTCAGTTAGCTAAGTAGTGTTTTTAGCTGCTTTAAATTGCGGCATCTTGGACGTTTTGACTAACAGATTACTAACTAAATTGTCATTGAATTGCTAGGACCCCTCATTGTGCAAATTAGGCACTTGAACACTAAGCGAATGAAAAATGTTACATCGCTTAACACAAACCTCAAAGTTTGAATTTCACATCAAATTGCATAGTTGTGAATTAAGTAGGGCCTAATGCAACACTTTCAATTTTAAACAAATACATTAGAGAAAATGTAATAACTTCAGAGATGTAAAATTTACAAACTGTGTGTTGCATTGTGGCTGTAGTGCTTGACTTCAACACACTATTACTTTTAGGGCAAAGAGGAAAAAACTAATTAGATGTTAACTGTCCGGCACAGTAAATGAAATTCCCTTCAGGGGATGTGTAATTACTCTACCATTCACAGAGGACTTGAACATTACTGTTAAATCAAGATTTTTTGCAGACGTCTGAACGTTAAAAGTCTGTCTCACTGCTGACCCACATATATGAGTAAATTATAGCCCATTGCTTTACTGGTTCTGCTCTGTCTGCAACCCTGTGAGATACCCGAGCCACTGACACACAGAGAACTGAGCAAACACCACAGTACGACCAGATCCAACCCACAGAATCTCACAAAACCATCAGTCTAAAGTCGCACTGCATCACACATCACTGCTTCATCAGTAAGCTGAAGAAAACGAATCAATCTAAATCATTTTATATAAAATTGTATAGGCAGAGCCATTTATAAATATAGGCTGGTGCAGTGGCACAGCAGGTCATGTGGTGGTCACAGAGTACCAGGGTTATTGGAAATCTCACCTACAATGTGAGGACTCTGTGAATATGGCATGTTTATTCTGTGTTCGAGTGTGTTTACCCTGGCAGCATCCTTTCACCTCCCAAAAACTTGTCACCATGTGGATTGGCTACTCCTAACTACCCCTAGAGTAAGTGACTGAATGGGTAAGCATGGGTTGGCCTGAGATGGATTGGTGTCCTGATCAGGGTGTATAACTGCCTTAAACCTAGTGTTTCTGTGTACCACATCCACGATGACCCAAACCGAGTTAAAGCAGTCACTGAAGACGAATTCCTAGCTTAATGTCCAAAGAAAAGGCTACTTACCAACACAAGTGCCATCCTCTCCCAGAGTGTATCCCAGATAGCATGGAGCAGAGGAGCGACTCACTATAGGGTAACTAGGGCCGGGACCTGGCCCAGGACCGGAGCCGGCGGGAGGAGGAGGAGCAAAGGGCTCGGAAAACCCAACCGATGACTCGGAGTAAGACGTAGACTCTTGCCTCGCGTAGGACTGAGAGTAAAGGCCCGGAGGGATGCAAAGGTATCCCCCTCTCTGATTTACGCACTGCATGTCTCCACGGCATGGATCTGGCAACGTGCGACACTCATCCACATCTGCTGGTGAAAGACATGTCATAATTATTGGTTTCATAGATGCAGCATTGCAATAAACCCCCAACTTGGTCATGATATTCCCCATTCTGCATATTTTAGTGTCTTTCTTAGAAAGATTCACCTGATTTAACCTTTACATGGTTAAAGTAAGTAAGTATTAGAGTGGGTGAGAGCACTGCATAGACAGAACATGGGGATTCCAGGAACCAGGATTGGTAAATACTGAATAACAACTTTGGCCTACTAACCAATGCACTGCCTGGCACGAAGGTCATATGTGAACCCTTCCGTGCACCTCTGTGGAAATCATACAGCATAGCACATAAAAGAGAGAATAAAGAAAGAACAAAATTAGGTTTTCATTTATGTGTCAGAATTACACTGGTAAGATGAATATCATTTTAGACAACTTGTTTAAGTTAATAATTAAATATGATGTTAAATACTGACATTCTGATGTTTTTTTTTAACTGAACGTTCTGCATACATGCAATTTGACATTTGCAATTTGTTTGCTGCCAGTATACATGATGAGCTTTAATGCAAATGAATAGCTGCTTTAAACTGAGAGAGAATTTCTGAGCCAATTCCAGCCAAGCAAGGCAAAGACGTTTCACTCCAGTTGAGACTCTTGGCGCAGACAGAAAGAGTGAAGTACTGTGGGTTCACGTCTGAAAGGAGTTGCCATAAACTGAATACAACTGACAATTTGTTGTATGATTCTAATATTTTTTTAAACATAGTATAAGTAAAAGAAAGAACCGGGCTTCTTACCTGACTCTTCCCAAGCTGGAAGCAGCACAATAAAAGTAATAAAGTTGTTAGCATTCTGCAAGACAGACATCCACCATCAGTGAAACATTTTCTGGATTGTCAGTAAAAAGTTTTACAGTGAAACATGAGGACATTTCAGCACGTTATCGCCAAAGTATAAAAAAATGACTTTTTATGATTTTATATTGCATTTACAATTTAAAACAGAACTGGTAGATATTTTGTTTTTGCATGAAATCAAACCCATACATATTTTATAAGATAAGAAACTTTGAGTGAAACTTTATTGTTATAGCCACTCAAATAACACGTTGCAAGGAAAGACACGGGCTCAAACCCAAAAATGCATATTATGCAAGAGTATTTTTAATGCTAGAGTATTTTACATTTACATTTTCAGCATTTAGCAGACGCTTTTATCCAAAGCGACTTACACAGTGAGCGGAACACAATGAGCAATTGAGGGTTTAGGGCCTTGCTTAGGGACCCAACAGTGGCAAGTTGGTGGTGGCGGGGCTTGAACTGGCAACCTTCTGTTTACTAGTCCAGTACCTTAACCACTGAGCTATCACTGGCCCTTCTTTAGCTTTATTTTCAATAATGATAAACCAACCAAGGTGAAACTCTACAGTATACTGTATGTACAGACACAGCTATTACTACTTTTGCCCATACAGACATGTAAATCTTATTTTAAAGGCACATTTTGCAAAACGAATGTCAACCACATTTACACGTCTCACCCTATAGTGCAACTATTTATTTTATTGTCACAGCAAGTACTAAAATCCTACAGATCCCTATATAACGTTTTGCTATAGGAAACTGATGTGCATTCATCATTCAACATTTATCATATGATCTAAAGCTTGCCTCATTAATATCAAACAAAATTGTTTGCATGACCCATTTAAACAATAACAAAAAGGGACTGGGTTAGGGTTAGAGTTAGAGTTAAGGACTGATGCACATTTTTGTTTCAAACTTCACACAACTGATGCATATACACTATTAACAATCTGAAAATCCTAAAATGAAAGACTGTCTGCTTGCTTGGTCAATAACAGCAACAAAAAGGCCTGTTTACTTTCTGCACACTCCTAGAATTTATCCCCCAAATTCCGCAAACAGTTAAACCAACCATGCGCCCTACCAACCTCATTCTGCTGGTGGAACTCGAACCACGAACTCTGTACCACTTCACTGCGGTTCCTGCAGATGTTGCTCCAGCTGAAATTCCCGGAAGATCAGTCACTACAGAGGTTAAAACAGATCGCTTCTCTCTTTTTTTGGTGCGCTCACAGTGACACAGTGGAGGAGGAGCGCGCACTGATCCGCGTGTGCGCGCTGACGCCAGCTGCCAACACCTGGTTTGGGTTACGCGCTAGGGGGGCAATAGTAAAGAGGAGGTCCTGTAGAAACACGCACTGCCCCATTGCACTGATTATTCTGCAATGCAAATAAACCGTGATGTTCATATGCAAAAAGACTAAAGCAAATTAAATATATACTCTATGTGTACACTGTATACATTTCTATAAGCTATATCTGTTTTAGTTCTTCCTGGCTGACCAATGAACATTTCTACAAGCCCCGTCCAAAAAGGGCCAAAAAAATGAAAGCAGAATTGCAACATCTGTTAAAAAAGATTTAAAATGCAGTATTTGAAAAGGAAAGAAAAAAAACTGACATTCATGTGTTATCTTTATATATTTTTAGATAGATAGATCTGAATTGTACATGTTTCCTGTTGTAACTGCTTAAGTATCACAAATTCGTCTTGAATACTTTTGGACCAGGACTAACCCCAGGGCCTTCCAGCAACAGCTGGCTTCCATAAAGTACAGACACCCCCCCCCCCCCCCCCCCCCCTTTTGCAATAAGAAAGCAAAGCAGAAAGCAAATCTCAGAAATAAAAAGATTTCCAAACATAAATTGATATATGCTTTAAAATCACAAAAGTAATTACACAACAAATTAGGTGTCAATGCATTCTTATGGAGTTACTGTTATAATGCCAAATATTAAGCTGGGCTTGAGCCGTAAGGCTCCTCAAAAGGCCTCGTTATTGTGGGGTTTGGTCAGAGGGTTTGGCTTTATGTACTAGATTACATTTTCCATAACAACAAAAATTTAAAACCTTAATTCATTTTTTGACAAGTGTATATAATTTGGCAAATTTATAGTAAATAAACGTATGCATACTAACACCAAATCCACATTTTTTCATTCAGCTTGCTACTTTGCATAACCTAATTCTGCATGTCAGATAGAGCCAGTTTCGGTTGGTACAGGGGTTAAGATTCTGTGTTCTTGCCACTACTGCCCATGTTGAAATCTCTGGTTGGAAAAAATCTTTGTTTCTTAAGAGCAGCATCTTAGCATCAAGTGCATATTTCTTTGGCTTTTTTAAACAAATTTAGTGCAATTTATGCACACTTATACATCCTTATAAATAAAATGATCAAAATGGGAGTCTTAAATAGTTTATTAAGTCATTTCTGGGACATTTTTTTGAAAATTGGACTAAACAGAACTTAAAAGTTGGCTTTATTTACATATTCAAAATGACAATTATTGGCAGAATTATTCTGTTTATAACCTAATTTTCAGTTTTGAACAGTTTGTCGGTGGTTATTTTGGGATCTTAGAATGTCCAATCCTCTCTTAGGCCCTTAGATGAGAGGCTTTAAACGCAGAGAGTGGGATGCATTTGAAGAGCAATTCTAATGAAATACTGCACGTTGAACCCTAAAAACAAAACCCTCCGTCAGCTGGTAATGAAGCTTATTCATCTGTAACTGACACAGAGTGCACTCAGTCCAGCTCATAAAAGGTTTCATAATGAGCTCATCATGCGTTGTATTGGTTGTGTTGGATGTTTCAGCACCAATCCAACCAATGATTGCCATTGTTCATGGTGATCCTAGGCATATGTGTGGCAGCTCATCCTTGGCCACTCAAGGATGAGCAGCTGCATGCCCTACCACTTCATGGCTGAGCTGTTGTTGCTCCTAGATGTTTGTAATTCAGAGTAATAGCACTTGCAAGTCACAGGAGCAACTCACAGGGCAGAAATTCACCGTACTGAGTCTCACTTCTTTTTTATGCATTTCCCTCATACTCATACTTCTGTGGATTTCTGTGTGAGGTCAACTTTGCGTATGAAGAGCCACGCCCCGGTCTCTGCGGTCCTCCACATTCTGTACATGCGCCCTGGGGCAACCAAGGTCCTTACACAGCATTGATAACCCCACCCGTTAGTCCGGTCTTTCCCACCCAACAGACTGGAGGCCAATTATGTCTGCTAGACGGTGCCCAGCCGACCGGCTGACAATGTCATTCTGAAAGTTTAAGTCCACTGCCCTGTTTGACAACACATAGGAAACATGTATGCCCAGGGCTATGGGAATTTGGGAACTACTGGTCTACAGTAGAATCAGCTTTAAAGCACAGACAGTGGGAAAAAATACCTGACAGATATAGTTGTCGGTTAGATGGAGTGAATTTGTGCAGCTTAGCAGACAAGCAAGGAGACTGCTCATAAGCTTCTCCCATTACAGACCCACCTAGAACCAGATGTTCTATAAGATAAAAAAAAAAAAACTTGGAACAGATTTCAAATATTTCAGCAAAGAATGAGAGATTTTTATTGATCTCAGAAGCTCACAGTGTGACATTTTGACAGAACAGACAGCATTTAGTCTTATAACCTTTGAGCTGTCTGTAGGTATACAGACTTAAACTATTATTCAACATCTGCACAGTTTGATTCATCCACCTTTAGGACAGTTACCATTTTATAGGTAACTCTTGCTAATTTTAGAGATATTCCTTACAGGATTAACAATAAGCAGACCTTCCACCTGCCATCGTGTCCGGCACGT
Source organism: Trichomycterus rosablanca (assembly GCF_030014385.1). Lineage (NCBI taxonomy): Eukaryota > Metazoa > Chordata > Actinopteri > Siluriformes > Trichomycteridae > Trichomycterus > Trichomycterus rosablanca. Next base: position 11,894,321 of record NC_085992.1, read on the forward strand.
CAGTGCTTCTGTTTTTTCAGCAGTACTCTAATTTTTTTACTGAGTTGGAGTTGGCAGTCAAACACACCAGATGTGAAGTCAGGACTAACGAACTGCTGGAAGTCTAAAAGAGCATCTAAGCGGCCTGTCAACACTGTCTGGAACTATTTCATCCTAAAGCCGGATATAGCTTCCCACACCTCACTTATTTGATCTAACCTTCCATAAATACATTCACAGCCAATTTCTGAAACTTGCCTGGGACCCATCCGGCCATCCAAACTTACATTCCTCAGTCTGATCATTAGGGGTGTAAAGAGCCTACAGATGCACCTCTGTGATGCTAAACAAATCACATAAGGGGTTACTCGTCCAAAAAGTTGAGTCCTTCCAGAGTACTAGTCAAGAAAATGACACACATGGGTGCTTGGGCCTAATACATGAGCTCACCACTGCTGAGATCCCAGACGGCTGTGCCTGAGGGATGGAGGTCGACTGGGCTTTATTGGCACTGCACTTTGCATGCTCTGCTGTTTGGTCAAGGCACCTGTTGGGGTATTCTAGGAGTTCATTAGTGTGACTGTACATACAGTTGTGTTAAAAAAAATAGTGAATAAAGCACAAAATAACTTTTATTTCCATAAATGCAAATGCACTGAAAATACTACACTTTCAATTCTAAATCAAAACATTAACACAATTTAGCCAGTTTGTGTTAATCCTTTACAGAAAGTGAATATTAGGCTGTTCAAAAAAATAGCAGTGCCAGCATTTTTCTTTAAAAACTCAAAAAAATGTATGTATAAACTGAAGAAAATGTTTGAGGTTTCACTTTACTTTAAATTTCTGAACTAATATTTAGTGGCAGAACAATTGTTTCCGAGATCTGTGTTGCATGGAGTCGACCAACTTCAGGCACCTCTGAACAGGTATTCCAGTCCAGGATGATTAGACTACAGATGTCAGTCCACAAGTTCTCTATGGGATTGAAGTCAGGGGATTGTGCTGGCCACTCTATTACCTTAATCATGTTTGTCTGTAACCAAGATGTTTTGGGTCATTGTCATGTTGAAACACCCATTTTAAGGACATTTCTTCTTTGACATAGGGCAACATGATCTCCTCAAGTATTCTGATATATTTAAACTGATCCATGATCCCTCGTATGCCATAAATAGGCATAACACCATGGTATGAAAAACATCCCATATCATCATTTTGTACCACCATGCTTTACTGTCTTCACAGTGAACTTTGGCTTGAATTCAGTGCTCGATGGTCATCTGACATACTGTCTACGGCCACTAGACCCAAAAAGAACAATTTTGCTTTCACCAGTCCACAAAATGTTGAGTCATTTCTCTTTAGACCAGTCAATGTGTTCCTTGGCAAATTTGAACCCATTCAGGACACGTCTTTTTCTTAACAACGGGACTTTGCAAGGAGTTCTTGCTGGTAAATTGGCTTCACTTAATCATCTTCTGTACTCACTGGTAACTTCAGATATTCCTTGTTCTTTCTGGAGGTGATCACTGGCTGAACCTTTGCCATTTTGGCTATTCTTTGATCCAATCGAACAGTAGTTCCATGCTTCCTTCCGCATCTTTCAGGTTTTGGTTGTCACTTCAAGGCATTTGAGATCATTTTAGCTGAGCAGCCAATAATTTGCTGCACTCTGTTTGTTTTTCCCCCTACAATCAAATTTTTAATCAAAGTACGCTGTTCATCAGAACAATGTCTGGAACAACCCATTTTACCCAGTATTTCAGAAGGAAATGTGCTATGATCAACCTGTGCAACATTTGCCACCCTCCTACCTTAAATAAGGGCCAAAATTGACACCCGTTCTTCTGCAGAATGAATGACTTCACCAATTGAACTCCTCACTGCTATTATTTTGAACAACCCCCTGTCAATCAATGCTTCAATTACTCAGAATGAGCGGCATGCATGTCCTAATTGTTGGGTTTGTTTTGTTTTGATTACTCTACTACACTTTCAAGTAAATTATTTGCTATGTAGAAATATCACTTCTACTAAAAACAGAGATTTATCAGGTTAATGGTGTTGAACACCACTGTAGTACGGCTCTCTGTGAGATGTCGTCACTGCAAGAGTGCCACAAGCGGCAGAGAGAATAAAACAAATACACGTTTGCATATACAGAGATCTTTATTTCTGACAAAAGTTACAAATACTGGAGAACAGACATGAACCAAATGTAACACAGTAGCCCTTATACCCACCCCACCCTAAAAAATAAACCTTCAAATTAATTATTGCCCTTTTTCAAAGTCAACCATATTAAAGTTAACAGAAGTTGATTGATAATTACTGATGCACCCCATGTCCATAAATAAGTTTTCTTTTTTACAGGAGGGCAAAAGCATTTGGCACAATCTTCCTCCTAAATCAAGTTTTAATCAAAATTTACAGATAATTTTACACAAAGAGCTTTAAACTGTAATTGTTCACACTGATTTATACATCCACGCTTCAGCTCTTTTTCTGACTGGTGAACCCTCAGAATAGTAAAAAGTGCAAATGATTTACACTCATTAAGTACATATTTATAACAAGGAGCAGAAGACTAATGTCCACTTGTCAAACCATTACTGTTCATTACAGTTATCAAAGTAACTGACACACCAAATAGGCAGTCTACAAAGAAACGTGAATATAAAAAAACAGAGTGCATTTTTACAGATGTGGAAAAACTCTAAAATCCCACAGACATCTGGGAACCAATTGGCCGTTTTTCATCATATAAATCACTGCCGGCATAGAAAAAGGAAAAGCAGGCACTGATATTGATAACAAACCCCTAATAAACAATCCTGCTTACACAGCAGCACCAAAGCTGCAGGTAAAGTTCAGCCAATGTATAGGGTCAACACCTTGTGATAACATCTAGCTATTCTTAACATGACAAGCCCCCTCTGCCTATTCTGAGCACATTATCCATTAAGGAAAAGGAACAACAGTTTGGATACTGCTTCTTCTTTATACAGAAAAAAGTAATGATATTGCGTTCCCTCGCAAATGTTTTGCATTCCCACAACCACACACACACACAATATGTGTTCGTCAGCCAGCAAGCATATGTAAAGCCAAAGCTGCCTAATGACAATGCCTACGTTAGAGCTTTGAGTTTGAGTTTATTCAGCAGTTGTTTGAAACTTGCTGTAATTGTAGCTAACATTAGCAAAAGGACGCTGCAGCTGGAATGCACATTTATTTCATGTATGTCCAAATAATCTCCAGTTAGGATCTGTTTTAACTATAGTATACACCTCGAAGTAATGATATTGACTATTAATTAATTTTTTCAATATTTTCTCCTGACTTTAGCATATCCAATTACCCAATTGCATTACGCTTCCTCTCTACTGTTGCTGATCCCCGCCCTGACTGAGAGGTGTGTGTGCAGTTGCAGACTGCATATTTTCACCGGCACGAGGCGAGGCACAAGTTTATATGCGGATCAGCTTTGTGTACGGAGAGCCACACTCTGATCAACACATTATTCCTCGACAGCAGATGTCGTAATTGCTTCAGTTATGAGGAGTTCCCTGTCCGGCTCCCACCCTGTATGAACAACAGCCAATTGTTGTTCATGTAGGTGCCCAGCCCAGCCGCATGGCAGAGCTGAGTTTTGAACCAACAATTTCGAAATGTCAGCTCTGGTGTGCTAGCGTGTTTTACGGCTGAGCCACATAATTTTTTGTGAGGGAATGCAAAATGTCTGTGAGAAAACGCAATGTCATTTCCTTTTCTTTTTTTAAACCCTTAGTGTTGCTTTTATTCTTTTGCTTGTCTGTTTAACCTGGGGTGGAAGAAAACCTTCGCATCTGACTATGTTAATCTTGAAGTTGTTTAAAATAGAAGAGTCCTAGCTTTTAGGATGCATCCAACACTTGAGCTCAGGGGCCAATCGAGCTCGCAAGTGCGAGTGTTTAATTCAGTCTACAGTGTTTCAGAACTGTTAGGTGTGGTCCTGCTGTGGGCCTTTTTTTAACAAAGATACAGCTGGCAAGTCAGTACGTGTACACCTTCAAAGTTTGCTGATGTTTTAGATGAATGTGAGTGACAAACTTGGATTGTGGAACATTGCTGGAAAAACACAAACATACAGTTGTGAGATTCAATGAGATCTTTCGCTCCCACTGGGCGTGTGAACATGCCTGTGGATGTGCTATAATGTCAAAAGAATTGAATGAAATAATGTAGATTTCTGCCCTTCTGGTGTGTCAGTGGAAGAAGTAATCAGTCAGAAGCACCTTCCGGCAGGGATGGTGTAGTGTCTCCTAAACCTAAAGTGCGTTGTGCGGCAGCATGGTTGGCCAATCACTGCTTGAGCAGGTCTTTGAGGACAGCGCCGGCGCTGGCTTCAGCTGCCACAGGCACGGGTGTAAAGGTGGGAAGAGCATCCGAAATGGGCTTCATGAGCAGGTGCCCTCCTGCAGACCCTGCTCCACCGGCATTTAACAGAGGAACGGCCGCAGAACGGGGTGCCAGGAACAGGTTCGAGTCCATGTGGCGCATAGCGGTGCTCGATGAGCCTGAGTGCCAAGACACAGGGGCGAGAAAAAAAGTGTGTTAAAATGACAGATTCAAAACAGAGACATGGAATTGATGCCACTTAAATGTAACTGGTTCAGGTGGCACCTGTTGCGGAAGCGCTGGATGAACTCTGGCGATGAGTGGGTGGTAGAGAGAGGGGCTTAATGTCATTGATGGGCAGTTTGGGTGCAGGAGCTGCAGGACAAGACTCGACTTCCAGGAACTTAACAAACATCTCAGAGAAAGACTGCACACACACACACACACACACACACACACAGATATGTTGATCTTTAAGCACCTGTCAGGCTGAAGAAACTATGCATGCATGCATGTACTGAAGTCTTATTGTGAATGAGGAGAAAAAAACTTACCCCATTAAGGTTTTGGTTGTGTGTTGGTCTTTGAGGGGTGGTAGGGACACTCTGCGCCCCTCTACCGCCTCCTAACCAGCCTGAGACCCAACCAGTCATCCCTTTCCTTCCCTCCTCCTCCTCCAACATCTAAAATTAAAGGGACACAAATTACAAAAAATATTAAGGCATTGGCATTTCCTCGAATGCATTTCTCTTCTTAACCCCTGCACTGCCCAAGAAGAGCTGAGAAGTGGAGGAGCAAAGATCCAGTACCATCCAAGCAGGAACACACTATGCGCTCATCAAATCATCCACACAGTAGAAGCAATGAAGTCCTGTATGCTCCCTCCCTCAGGCACAGCCCTTTAAGCATGTTGGACACTTCACCAAGTCAACATCAACGCCTGAGATTTGATTGTGGTGGTTACTCCAGCAACCCTATGGTAGGGGATCTCAACCCTATTCACCTGTTCAAGGCTGAAGGTATCTCCTGACCTTCCATTCCTTTGAAACTCCACTGTTTTCTGGTCTAGAGTTCTGGAATAATGAATCAGGCAGCACTATCTAACAGACTAATCTGGGTTTGATGTGCAGCAGATGAAAGACTTTTTCACATGCATATGGCTGGTTATTACATTTTGAAGGAAAAAGTAGTCTTAACTATTTATGATGGTTTTGTTTTAGTGAAAGGAAATTTTAATCCAACTCCATATGAAACCAATTTTTATATGTCATATTAAAAGAGTTGAAAAATAAAAGTATGATTTTTGGGTTACATAGGAATTTTTCCTTCCAGACATAAACACACCCACTTAGAGTGGAAAATTTATGATGTAGAGTATAAGAGGAGAGAAAAAGACAGGAAATGGAAAATACGGATGAAACAGAAGGATCTGGAGAGCGCTATTAAATAAAGCCTGATCGGAAGAATGTCTGATCACAGATGCCCGATCCAGATGTCCATCTATCACCTACCATCCTGCTTGTGTTCCTCTTTTTATTTAGATGATTCAGTAAAGATGAAGGCGTTTTCTGCTTCCCTGGTTTGTGTGTGTATTTGCATTTTTTCTCCTTCTCCTCTTGGCTAGCTGCAAGCCTATCATTTAATAACAGGCTAATAATGATGGACAAGTAATATCTATACGTCTGTACAAAGGCTGCGCGTGAACCTTAACATCTGAATTAAAATATGAATAGTAGGTAAAAACATTCTACTTTTGCATTTTTGCAGACCTCCATCAAACCGAGGAGAGTCACAGACTATCACGTGACCCATCCGACACATTTTCAGTCACAGAGTCTTACAGAGAGCATTAGTGCATAGGGAGAGTCACTATATTCTATCTGTAAATCCACAGTCTCTCATGCAGGTGCCAGTCAGCAGAGGCCGCAATTGCAGCAGCAAAAAAAACCCGTTCAACCATAATACACCCTTCCCACAAACACAGCCAATCATGTCTGTGTAGGTTCCCAAATTCAAAAATCTGTCAGCAACTAAAATGATTAAATTGATAGTATAATGCTCGGTGTTACTGCATATTCTTAAATATGATTGCCCACATCTGGTGACTTATCTGTGCCCATATAAATCAGGACTAGTTTGAAGGGTACCATTAAAAATACACATAAGGGTGGTCTCTTAACAAAGTTTGGAAAGAAAACCAAAATGCTAAAAAGAAAATGGGTCTAGATGGTCAGATGTAATCCAAAATTAATAAGTTGCTAACAGACAGGTGACACGGTTCACAGTCAAGCAAGCTTCACATTGTCATGGGCTTGGGCCTGCGTTGGCTTTTTATCGTCCACCTAATTATCAACAAACTGTAGTCGAGGCCTAACATAGCATTTTGAAGCAGGGCCATTGGCAATGTAGAGCCTGCTTGATTGTGGACAGTGTCACTAATGTTCCAGCAGCACTTAAATGAAGCTGATTTTCCTCTGTAACACAGAGAGACAACAAGAATTATTTATATATGTTGACATGAACCAGCTTCACATGGCTTAATTTGAGTTGGCCTGCACAAAGCCCTGGTCTCAAACACACTAAACACCTTTGGGATGAACTGGAATGTTGATTGAGAGCCAGGTCTTCTTATCAGACATCGTGCCAGACCTCAGAAATGCTCTTTTGGCTGAACAGGGATAAATCATGATACGGTTTTGTCTGGCTTTTATGAATTAAAAATGCATATTTTTTAGACATGATATAGCATCAACCCACCTGATCCACTTCTGCAGGCTCTAATCCAAGCACATTACCCAAAAGTCTTAGTACTTCAGAGCGTTTGCTTTTCGGGGTGTGGAAATAGCCCAAAAACAGATTTCTTAAAAGGACTCTAAAAAAATCAAAAAGAAGCAGAAGAAAGAGGTTTTGAAAGCAGCATATGGAAGCTACAGCAGTGTTAGCTGGATATTTATGATCAGGATGCAAGTCATGACAGGACTTTCAGATTATTATATTTCATGTTTTTGGAATGTTGCTTTTTCCTTGCTTACTTGTCCACTTTGCCTTCTGTGCTGTTGAGAAGGTCTGTCAGCTTTTGCTGGGCTTCATCCAGCATCTGCTGCCTTGCTTCCACTGCAATCCACACACACACACAGAATCCTGAGTTGACTGTGTTTGGGCATGGTAAAGGAAATCTGTCATCCCTTCTACAAGCAGGCAGTGTTTGATTCTAACTGCAACTCTTTAAGAGGATTATTTATACAACAAACTGTTACCTGAGTAATGTCTGCAGCTCTCTGGAATGTCTTTGTGTGTGTGCACAAGACCATGTTATGTTAACTGTCATGATATCACAAATGTCCATACTCTAGATATTTAACACACGAGGCTTGTGTGTGTAAGAGGGTGAAATATTTATAATAATAACAGTGGTAATGGTGTGAACAGGTCTGGTTTGTGATGTTATGTTTTTGGCTTACACACACACACACACACACACAGCTGGGTTTGATCCTTGGCCCGTCTGGTCCTGTAGATTTTTTTAAAAGTATTCCCTGAGTCTGTGTGAAGCAGAGGTGTGTGCAGCAGAAGGTCGACTACTCACTTTTATGCTTCCAATTCATCAGGTTTAAATAAGTAAATACAAAGGTTCTTCAAAAAGTTTCCACACTTTTAAAAACTCTATTTATTAAGAATTTTAATTAAATTCAAATTACATCACTTTTTTACATAGTCACCTTCCGATGCATTGTGTCGTGCCAACTTTTTAATGCCATTACAAAAAATGTTTCTGGTTGAGCGTGTAGCCACTGATGCACTGCTGCTTTCACATCATCATCACATTAAAATCTTCTTCCCCTAAAGCTTCTTTGAGCATCTCTCAGACAGGACCAATTACTACTCCTCCCACCCTCAACACTTCCAACGAAAATGTAAAAGTGCGGAAACTTTTTGAAGATCTCTCGTATATAATTTGTTTGAGTGGGTATGTGTGTGATGCCCTGTGATGGACTGGTACCATGTCAATGGTGTGTTCCTTTCATGCACCTAGTGTTGTACATTGAATAGATTGTATCCAGAACAGAACCATGTCTATAATGCTCAGTTTAATGGCTGGAGAGAGGAAAATAAATTCTACTATTAAAACTGTGTTTTATTAAATTGCAGTCTTTGTATCTTGCAGTGCCAGCTAGAAATCAACATTTCTTTCTCTGGATGTTTTCTTTTTTTAGCCATTTTCAATTTCTGGTTATGTATCTGCTGGCGCTGGCATAACATCCAGACTGATCAAGGAGACACGGGTCACTACATCCCACCCTCCGACATGTAGTTTTTAGAAGGCACGAAAGGAGGTTCTTACCTTGTTTCTTTAGCTCCTCTATCTGCTCCTCCTTCAAGTCCAGCTGGTCAGTAAGGCGGGATGCAGACTCCAGTGCAGCATTTGCCTCATCGAGGTTCAACTTTAGCAAGAAAAAACCCAGGGTTATACAAATACTCTGCACCGTTTTCCCTTAAAGATGCACTGGTCCATATGTTATTATTGGAATGTGGATCAAAGCAATATTTCTCTGATCAAAAGCATGCCTAGGATAACACAGGTCTTGTCTGTGGACTTGACTGTTTGTGTTCACATCTCTCTTGTCAGTCACAGTACAGACACTTAAAGTCCTTTAGTGGTTTTTTTGAGCAGCATCAAGCAATAAACCATATAAAGTTTATATATCTGACTATGTAAGTGCATAAATCTACTAAGTGCACCTTTACACCAACAACAGTCTCATTTCACACTGAAGCAGCAAGGCTGATGGAAATACTGTATAATGAATTTATTTATTTATTTATTTGGATTTTAACATCATGTTTTACACTTTACCACATGATTTATCAGTTTAAGTTTAAAACACCATCACAGGCAATTTTGTATCTCCAATTCACCACACTTGCATGTCTTTTGACTGTGGGAGGAAACCGGAACTCCCAGAGGAAACCCACGCAGACACAAGGAGAACATGCAAACTCCCCACAGAAAGAACCTGGGTCACTCCACCTGGGAATTGAACCCTTGCTGTGAGGCAACAGTGCTACAGCTTTTTCTAAAAGATAAAGTTGATAATACCTGCAGGGCGGAGGCTTTGTCCTCCAGACTCTCTGCTTTCCTTTTCCACTCCTGCTTCTCTTTCTTGTGCTTTTCCAGCTCTGCTGAGTAAATGGCTTTCTCCTCTGTTGCATGTAGAAAAGATATCTGGGTTCAAATCTGCACTACATCTGCAAGCACCAACCTTTTCTGATTTACTGTAAGCTCATGTTAAAATCAGCGGAAGAGAAATTGAGCTGAGATTATCCTTACTGACTTGATCTATTCTGTACATTAAAATAGTAGAGCATTTGTTTTATCTAGTCATTAATAAGGTTGTTTCAAAGACCCAAGTCTGTACCACTGGAATTGAAACTTGACAAATTTGATTTGATAAATTTGCAGGGACAAAGCTTTACTATCAGATGTTTGTTTACAGCACTATTGGCTATTTTACACATTTATATTCATATTTATGGTCGCATAATACAATGATGTTATCACACACGCATCCCAATCCTTAAAATTCTTTTTAAAATATTAATCCTATTTTCTGCAGCTGTAACAGGAGCATCATAACCTTAACATGAAGAATGTCTAAAAAGATGCAAATTTCTGTGGTCTAAAAGTCACTTAGCATTATAATATTAAAGAGCTCTGTCATCTCTTTTTCAGGCAGTGTCAACTTACTATCACTGTCAGTTTCAAAAGGACCAGCATGACCGAAATGTTTACAGATACGATGCTCTACATCCAACGTCCTCACTATACAAGTATGAGGAGGTTGTAGTGTGTGCCTTGCCTTGTTGGAACTGCTCTAGCACCATCTGCAGGTTGGAGAGGGATACTGCGTACTGGTTGACTTGTTCCTGAGAAGCATGTAACTGTAGTAGCGCCTCATCCCTCTGTCTGATTACCATGTTCAGCTGCTCCTGCAGAGAATCCACCTGCAGACTGGCCTGCTGACTGCAACCAAACACAGACAGGGAGTGAGGGTACATAAAAAGATTTCAGCTGACTAAAAGGGTCAATGTGAGCTCAAGAAGGCCAAAAGAAAGGAAAAAAGACGAGTAAGGGACGTAGGACATAAAAAATAAAATAAAATAATGTGTAAACCTGTATTAACATGGCAGATATCGTGTTACATTAGCCAGTGTAGTGTGTGGTCAGAACTACACGTTACTTAAGCTAGCATTACTATTACTTGTCTTGAACTAGACTTGTGAATAAAACAGGAAAAGGCAAGCATCATGCAGTGGCCCCTGGGCAATGCAGTTTATATACACTATCATTATGAATCGACCAGGTCTATTATGAAAAGGGCAAGAAAAGGGCAAAAAAGAGTACTCAAAGCTTGTGAGAAGTGCCGGCACGTAAGACAAAGTCACGGTACACAAAGAGTAAAATTTTGAGTACCAGCCCACTTCGAGCACTGATCACAATAACAAGCAGTAAAAGATTAAACAGTAGCAATAATGAAGCTTTATTTTGGGGGAAGTCCCATTGTCCCACTCAACTCCATTGGCCATGTTGCCCTAGGTCTTTATTTGCATAAAGTAACACTCTGCTTAAGTTAATGCTGTAAATAACACAGAAGATAAATTATTATATAAACTTTTCACAGAAGATAATTCATTTACAGCTGCCTTTTAGCATGAAGTTCACTTTTGGGGAATAAAAAAGTCATTTTCAGTTGTTATACATCAAGGATTGTAAACAAACAAGAATAAGAAAGCTTATTGAGTCCAGTTACCTGGCGTTCTCAACAGCACTGGTGGATGACATCAGTTTCTCTTCCAGTAATGCCACCCTGCGTCTGAGCTCACTTTCTCGGTCCTCGGCAGCGAGTGCCTCCCGTGTGTATGAATCCTCAATTTCCAGCAGGTGATTCCGCAGCCGTTCCAACTCCACCTTTTGTCTTTGCTCTTTATCACGAGTGTGCTGCAGCTACACCAAACAGCCAAAAAAAGAAGTGGAAATTGTATGAGAGATCAGTTTTTTGAATTTCTAAAAGCCCTACAGATTCAAACTAACATACTATGTTTATTATATTCCTCAAATGCTTAACCAAACACATTGCAGTCCATGTTACAGTGGGTCTGATTATGTTAGCTGGGTGGTCTGTATGTTTTGGTCTATCTGGGTGTTAAGAAGTGGAGCATGAAGTGAAGTGGTTTTCGTGCATGTTAATTAATCATAGTGCAGAAGTGACAAATATCACTGCTATTTAACCCCGTTTTTACAGTAATAATGATAATAAAAATGAGGGTCTTAGTCTCTCTTTTATTCCTGTGTAATAAGCAATCTTACCTCACTCTGTAAGGCAGACGTCTCCATCTGCTTCTGTTTAAGAGCCAGCATCACTTGGTCTCTTTCCTGCTGGAATGCTACTGCCTTCTCCTGCATGGACTTCATCTCATTCAGCAACTGGTTCAACTCCCCACTCTTACCCTAATACAGACACACAATGAAGCATCAGATTATAGAGTTTTTATAGGTTAAAGAAAATGTGCATGTTGACAGTTACACATTTGCACTTACGTCTTCTTTGTCCTTCAGTAACTTCTCCATGGCTGCAGCCTTCTCATTTATGCTACTGCACTGGAACTCTCGTTCTCGTAGCATGAGCGATACCTGCATGTTGGTCTCCTGCAAGGCACGAAACTCTGTCTCTTTCTCTCGTGATTTAGCAGTCACTGCTTCATTCTCCTCTTTCAACTTCTTCACATCCAGCTCGAAGATCAGCGCACGTTCCTTCAGGTTTGTAACAGCCTGTTTTAGAACCTCGTTATCGTTTTCCCGATTTCGCAAACTCTCGCTGACCTGTAGGATAAACAAGGAGAAGAAAGATTGAACAGACCAACAATCAATCTTGTCTTTAATGAGACTTCATTCCACAGATAGACTGTGGAATGTTAACTGTTTAATTGTATAATTAAATTGTTTGGAAGCAATTATTTCAAGGCTATTAGTTTCTAATTAGTGTCTTAGCTTAAAAGTTTTTGCATATGTTCAGGTCTACAGATTCAAAATAAATCCAATAATTAAATATACACTGATGAGCCAAAACATTAGAACCACCCCCAATAACAAGCTTGACAATGACCATATGGTACCACTGGTGCATGTGAGGGAGAGGGATCAATTAAATGTTGGGCTGATGGTAGTTCCTTGTAGTTCATGTGTTAAATGCAGCAGATCTGATCAGCATAAAGACCTGAGGGATTTCAACCTAGTCAGCTGTCCATAAAGATTTGGTTCACACACAACTACAAAGTATGCTCATAGGCTCCAATGGACCAGCAAAGTCCTTCTGTGTACGGGACTATGTAGTAGCAGGTCAGTCAAACTGCCCATGCAAACTCTTGTCCACCATCGAAATCACCTACAATGGGAATGCAGGCATCGGAACTGGACGTGAAGAACGATGAAAGAAGGCCAACTGGTCCGAGGAATCCGGTTTTCTTTAAGATCATGTGGACAGCCGGGCAAGTGTGCATTTATGTTTATCTGTGAAATAGATGCACCAGCATGCACTGTAGGACGTTGAAGGACCTGCTGGTAACGTCCTGGTATTAGATAACACAGCACTTTTTTCAGATGCCTTGTAGGGTCCTGCCTTTGCGGGTCAGAGCCGTTTTGACGCCATATTTGAAGGGCGGTTATAATGCTTTGGCTCGTTGTACATACATTAAATATCAATAACCTTAAACGTTGTTTGAAGCATGAGTATTGTTAACCATATTAACATTTAGGCTAAAAAATCTAAATAATCTGGTACAAAAAAAAACTATTTTTTGTAGAACCTTCACTTTACTTACATGGTACAAAGCAACAATTGCTTACTGAAACCCCTACTCAACCAAAATGGCACCATTTTATTGAAGAGCCTTGTTTAAGTAAACATTCGCTAAGTTTGATAAATAAACTCCATGGAAACTCCCATGATAGGGAAAGCTACATATCCTTTAAACTCACCTTGTTCAGCTGGTCTCCTTTGGTCAGAATCAGCAGGTCCTTTTCCCGAAGAGACCTCTGAAGCATGTCGATCCTCTCCCGTGCTAGTCTGAGCTCCTCTGCATGGTCTCTTTGCTCACTTTCTAACAAGGCTGCTGAATTTGACAATCGATGATTGTTCTCCTGAAGTGTTTTTATCATATTCTCTTTCTCAGCAAGCGCTCTGCGTAACGACTCCAGCTCATGTCGCAAGTTCTCGTCCTGAACTACCGGTGCTGCTCCCTGCAGACTTGGAGGTGCAACGGCAACATGATGCCCAACAGGCTGAACTGATTGTAGAGGAACGTCTGAAACCTGGGTGACACTATCTAGCTTCCCAAGCAGGACTTCTTTAGTGCTACTGAGCTGGCTAATGGTGTGCTGTACCTGAGCAAGTTCTTGACTCAAAAAACCTAGCCTTTTCTCCTTCTGCTCGTAGCTCTGAATGAGCCTGGTGTAGTCGACTGAAAGTTTGGAGCTGCAATTACTATCAGCAGAAACCTTACCCTGCAGTTTAATAAGCTCCTCTTGAAGCTGGGCAGATTCATGCTGCATGTTCTTGACCGTGGTGATCACCTGCTGCTTCCATTCATCCATCTTTTTCACCTGTTGCTTGAGGGTGTCTCGCTCCTGCAAGAGTTCCTCGAACTGGTTGCTGCTCACACCACCTGAGCCACTGGTGCCAGTGTACTCTCCAGACGACTGAAGAACTGTGATCAAGGTTTGGCATTTCTGGGTAAGAGCGTCAATTTCGATATCCTTCTCCCGAATGATTTTGGACAAGTTTTGGATAGTCTCTCTGAACATTTCCTGACTTCCGGAGGGATCGCTCATGGTGGAGAGGCGCTGGTTTTCCTGTTGAAGTTTGAGAAGAGCAGCTTCTTTGGCTGCCACTATGTCCATGATACGATGGTATTCCGTACGCAGCTGGCTGTTTTCACGTGCCTTCTCGTTTAGTACAGCCAGCACTTGTTCTCGCTCCACTGCATACGCTTGCATCTGCTGATGGAGCAACAGAACATCCTGACTATGTCCACCTGAAACTCGAGCGTGAAGTGATTGTATTTCGAGATCTTTCTGCCGTACCATTTGTGAAAGTTTGCCGAGTTCATCACGAGAGACTACAAGCTGATCCAGCTGTTTGGTCAAGGAAAGGTTCTTCTCATTGAGCTGGATGATCTCAGTCTCCTTCTCCTTGATGCCTTTTACAAGTTTTTCGATCTCTACCTTCGACAAGTCGTGCTTCTCATTGCCGTTCTCAGAACTAAGAGAAGAACTTTTCACCTCTTGAAGGATGTCTACCCTCTGAGGCTGAATTTGCCTTTGATTACCGAAACTTTCAATCTCTACCTGGAGCTTTGCAATCTCCTCATCCTTAGCGACAATTAGTTTATCATAGTTAAGCATGCTTTGCTCGTGTCTTGACCGAGTTTGGTCGAGTTCGTTTTGTTGTGCTAGTAAAGCATGCTGTGATTGTAAAAGGGATTCTTGTTGTTGATTCAATGTCATCCTCAAAGACTTTGCTTCTTCCTCAAGTCTATCTCTAGATGCCTTAAGCTGTGAAACCTCAGTCTCCAGCTCTGTGATTATATCCAATGTCTTTGGTTCAGACATTGTCTGCGGTCGGCTCTGCTGGTCCTTCAGACGGTCAATTTCCTCTTTCAGATGACTGTTCTTTTCCTTCATGGTCCCTAGTTGCTTGTCTTTTTCCTCAACTGTCTTTCTTAGGGCATCAGTGTCTTGTCTTGCTTGGATGATTCTGTCCTCTAATTCCTTCTGAGCATCACTTGCTTGAGCTTTAAGTGATTCTGAAAAGGCATCCTTCTCCTGTAGAAGCTCAGTGAGCTGCTTCTGTCCAGCCACAGTGATGTCTAACATCTCGGTTGTGTCTTTGTGGTCGCTAACCATCTGTTCAAGTTCACGCCTTAGTTCTGCAATCTTTTGATCTTTTTCTTGGTTTAATTTCACCGCTCGCTCATGTTCCATCTGTAAAGCAGAGGCATCCATAGATCTGGCTCTGGTTAGCTCATCAATGGTGTGTTGATACTGCTTGGCCTGATCAGACAGTCGACTTTCGGCTTGACTTAGCTCTCCTTCTATCTGATTCTTTTCCAGCTTCAAGGCCTCAATGCGAGTGTCCTTCTTCAAAACCAACCTACTAAGAGAGGCCTGGCTATCCTGTAGCTGCCTTTCTAGATTCTTCTCTCTTTCAAGAGCTTGAAGACTTTCTTCTTTAAACTTCCGGTTCTCTATCTTCAACTCAAAGTCTATGGATGATGTTTTCTCAAAAGATACTCGTAGTTCCATTAGTTCATTTTTCAAATCCTGGATCTCTTTATCCTTCTCTTCCAAAACCTTCATTTGACCCTGTACTTCTTTACCCTGCTCCCCTGCTCGATTGAGCTCTTCACGAAGTGCAGACAGCCGAGTTTCATTTTCCTGCAGATGCCTTTTTAAGTCCGAAGCCTCTATGCGTGCCTCTTTGCCGAGCTCTTGAGATTTTTTTAATTTGTCTCTCAGTTCCTTTACAGTGGCCTCCAGTTGCTGTTTTCCCATGTGTAGGTCGTTGAGGGTAAAGGCACTCTGGCTGAGCTTCTCTTTTTGAGCCTCCAACTCTTGATGTAGTTCTGATTTTAGATGAGTGACCTCAGATTCTGTCTGAGATTTTTGTGCAACAAGTTGATATTTCAAAGAGATGAGATGCTAAATACAAACACAAAAAAACAAACATGGTAAATGTCTGGGTCATTGGTAGCTAAATAATATCAGGTTTGATTAATTAGCTTGACATGTGCATTTCTGGACTTAACAGGAACCTAATATACTAACCTTTTTTTTAAATAATTTGACCATCATTAAACATTGTTTATAAGCTGATGCCATAAAGATGCCCCAATTTTAGAATAAATGATTGGGGCTTAAAACTGGTGTAGCGAAATTACGGCCCACCCTATAATCTTAACCTTGCCAAGCCAAGCCCCACCTATATGACAAACTGTTTGTGCCCAGGAGCTAAAAGCTGATTGGCCAGGCTCTCCGAGTGAACAGAATAGCACAATCTGCCTCCCTAGTCAATTATAGTCAGCATTATAATGAACCAGGTCACAAAGTGCAAGTCACCTTAATAAAATAATTATTATTATTAATACATTTGCATTTACAGTTACACTGCAGTATATATAATGTAAAGCTGATCCTCAGTTTAATATGGGACAAACCTGTGTGGCCTCTTGGTTCTGCCGGTCTAGTTCTTCTAGCTCTGTTGTAAGAGTCTCAATGTCATGTTGAGCTTGCTTTAGAGCCTCCGCTCTCTGATCCAGCTGCCTCATTAAATCTGCAACCTCAGAGCTCTCAACTGTACCAGAACCGCTTCTGTTCTCCGCCAACTTTAGTTTGTCTGCTAATGCCACCTGCTCAGAGTGATGAACAGTGACATGGTTATCAAAGGATTATGCAAATATTTAATACCAAATATATTTTCATATCTATGAAAAAAATACAAATAGGCAAATGAACCTGTCACAAACTACATATAACTGTAGTTCTTGGTATGTTCAGTTAGTGCAACATTGTACACATCTATCATGCCATCACTACCAATCAAACAAATCCCATTTTAAAATAGCCTTACATTTCATCACTCACCAATTTATCAGTCGCAGCAATCAAAGTGTGAACAAGTCAAATAACAAACCTTCTCCCTTTCCAGCTCTTCTTTCTCTTTTCTCAGGGTGTCAATGATTGTGTTGAGCTCCAATATGTCAGCATGTTCAACTTCTGCAGCAGATTCGACCTGATTTAGACAAAAAGCAAACTAAAAAACAAGTAGCAGGACCAGACATCAGACATCAAACACCTAAACAAAACTGCCTGTGATACCAGTGAGCTTAGTAAACATTAGCTAACTGGATAACATGACTTTTATAGTACAGCAAATTGCTTTTGTTGATTAAAACTGTATTTGAGATGGCCATATGCATCTGTACCACAGAGACTATCTGTGAAGGCATATGAAAACACACTCAGATATGTTTGTTTAGTTTACACTAGCTGCTTAGCTGTCATTCCAGCTATATTTTTCCATCTCCTTACCCTTAGCTTACACTGGTTTGACATATTAACTATATTCTAACATGGTTATTTACAGGGCCAAATAAATTCAGACACACCTAGTGTCTTTAGGTTCTTATTGAAGTTATAAAAAACAACAATCACTTTACAAAGCAAAAATGATATTGCAAATAGAGATTGTCATGTTTTTGTAAGTAAAATTGTACAGAAACATGTAGAATTTAAATAAAGAAAAGGAAAAGAATCACTTACTGTAAAAAAAAAAGTTATATTTTGTCCATAAAGTTAATCTGTTTTGGTTTTGTATTTAAACTTATATATTAGTTGTTTATAAAGACTTGTAAACTGACATGGCCTCTAGCTTAAAGACTCGTGACTTGACTTGGACTTTATTTTGGGTATTTTGTGACTTTTGTGACTCTTTTTGTGACTTTTGTGACTCTAAAGCTGCACTGCCTACTGATTTTTATCCTTATGTGTCTTCATGTGCACATCAGAAAGACAATAGAATTACTAAGAAAGACTTACTTCAGTGAGAGACTTCAATCTGTACACTTCTTTCTCAGCATCTACAAAAAACATAACAGAAGAAATGGAGATGATAAGAAATGTATGATCAAATAATCATTCAATTTTAACACAGAAGTAACATGACAGAACATTTTTTGTAGTACTAGTTACCTGAAAGTGCTTTTCTCAGAGCCTGGAGCTCATTGTCCTGCTGGGCTTTCAGCAAAGCTTTGCTCTCCTGCTCCTGCACTCGAGTCTGAAGTTCGTTAACAGAACTCTGGAGACGACTGTAGTTGTGCAAAAGTTCGCCATTTTCTACTTTGAATGCCTCCTTCTCACGTTCTAATTCCTCTCTCTGATGGCATGCCTCATCCAGATTGGCTGTCAGCTCCAGAGTCTTAGCACTCTGAAGCTCAAGCTCTTTGCGAAAGGAACGAATGGTGGCCTGCAGCTCCTCGTGTTTGGAGGAATCCTGTGGTGATGCTGGAGTCATAGGCATTGAACCACTTCCTAGTGAAAAAGAAAAGGCGAAACAAAAATCACTGACTCATTGGGTAAACGCATTTACATACAAACAGTCAAATATCTTCCTGTTTTAAACAATGCATTTAACCAGCCAAAATAGTTCGGATTAAACTTTACAATTTGGTCACATAAAAGTGTAGAGGTGTTTAATTAGAGCATTTCTGTTTGTGATTCCACAGTTGTTTTGTGATTCATCACAGAATCAGGCACCCACTGCAAAATACTGCAGGAATTTCAGGCAACACAAGCGATTCTACTCATTAACCTGCCAGTCAAGCAGTAGAACCACATGTCCAGAATTCCTAGTGCACATTATGTGAATTCCAGCCTGTTCTTGGATAGTGCCCGTGTCCCCTTGAGCTTGAGGTTTTACTTTGTAAACCTGAAATTGTAAATATATCGTTTTACTTTGTAAACCAAACATGTTTTAGTGGCGTTATTTATTTGGGGAGTGAGCTTGTGTTAAGTAATGGTTTGAATTTCAGGCTGGGCTTACAACTAGAGAAGGTTCATGGTGTTATGTGAACCTAGAGACCAACTACATGGTGCAAGTGTCCAACAACATTTAATCTCCTCACCGCTTCATTTTATTACAATATAATAATTGCATTCATATCTACTTGGTTTGGTAAAATTTTTTAAATGCAGTTAGAAATGATAGTGACACCATGATGTGGAATAATCCTACAGTAACCTGGGACACACCCAGGACAAGTTTGTGTCTTTAAAATATACACTAAAGAATTTTAGGCACTGTGTTCCCTACCACTCTGAATCTGCTCTTCCAGCTCCTCTATCCTCTCCTCATACTCCCCCAGCTCGTCTCTGTGCCGTTTAACCATATCTGTCATTTTCTGACGATGGGCGTCCTGTAGTGCTGCCAGTTCGTGCTGGTGCTCATCAACCTCCTGCTCCATTTTCTGTCGCAGCTCCTAATAGAAAGAAGGCACAACTGTCATTAGGCTATAAACTGAAGCTCAGATGAGTGATCAATGTGATGAGTAAAAATACTTTAAATCAGAAATCTGTGTAGCAGTCAAACATCATGGTATACTAACACAGTGTTACTAAAGAAAACAGCTCAACCTTCCAATACCAAAACTAAAACTGCACAACAATATAATGGCTCTTACTTTGATGGTTCTCTGTAGTTTCAGGATTTCTCCCTGATCTCCATTTTCTGCTCCTGGAACTTTAGAGGCCTAATACATACAAATACAAAGAAAATAGAAATAATGTAAAAGCCAAAAATCAGAGAGCTAAAAATGGGATCTAATGAGGCCCTGTAATGGACTAGCAGGGATGTCCAGGGTGTTATGACATTGTTTTGTTCTGTCAGTTGCTTCAGACTGCGGTCAGATACCGAGTACTAAATCTTGTAGTGTGGATAAAGCTATAAAAGGTGAAGTGCTAGATGTTTTTTGTCATTGGTACCTGAGCTACTCTTCTCCAATGACCCACGTCTGCCTCCAGACGATGCACTTCATTGGAAAGGCGGTTGATTTCCTGCTGCGACCACAGCACATCACTTAGATCCACCTCATCACTGTGGAAACCATGGTGGGCCACTGAAGGCTGGGATAAAAAGGAAGAGGAACTGGTGGTGGTGGCGACGGTGGTAACTGGAAGTACGGCAGGACTGGAAGTGGAAGAGGGGACATTCTGGGAAGACAGGCGGAGCTTCTGAACTTCCTCCTGCAAACTGGTCTGCCGGGCTTTTAGATGACTGATGTCCACCTGGATGCAGGCGTGCGCACACACACACACACACACACACACACACACACACACACACACACACACACACACACACACACACAGTTCATATTAAGCAGTTTAAGCAGATTGTACTTTTTTCACAGCATTCTTTCCTCAAGTCAAAATTTGCATAAACAACAGTGATAAGGCCAAAAGAAAAGAAATGAGAGTGTCACCTCTTTCTGCTGTAGTAGAGACCTGTACTCCACTGACTGCTGCTTCACCTGGATCTCAGATGCCTCCAACTTCTCCTCCAGCTCTGCATTTATCCTTCTCAGCCGTTCATACTAGGAATGAAAACCATCCATACACATCAAGGTAGTTCAGTGGTTAAGGTATTGGATTAGTAATCAGAACACTGCTGGTTTAAGCCCCACCAACACCAAGTTGCTACTATTGAGCCTTTTGAGCAAGCCCTTAACTCTTAATTAGCTGTGGTTAATATAAAGAAACCTCACCTCAGCTCTCTGTGCAGCGAGTGCAGCCTCCAGTTCCGTCAGCCTTGAATTAGAGACATGCAGCTCTGTAGTAGCATCTGAAATAGAGTCAAGAACATTCAAGAACAAACGACCAAACATAAAAGCCTATGGAAAGAAAAAACGCATTATGAAACACTTCAACCCAACAAATTCACCAGTCATGCAGTGGCTTGAGGCAAAACGAGTTTATGTCCTATATTCATGCAGATGATCAGCACTGTCAGTCAACATCAAATGTTTACAACATTATAGAAGTCAGTGGAATGGTATGGAAAAGTTTTTTCCATTTATTTTCGTAAGCACTTTATTCTGGCCAAGGTCACAGCAGGTCTTGTTACATGGGAAAACACTGTACACAAGGCAGGAACACCTCGGATCCATTGCAGAGCTTCCGCCATGCCCCACTCCACCAATCATGTCAGTGGAGATGCCTAATAAACTCCTGCACCTCTCATGCGCCGTGAGAGAACAATGTCAAATCCAATCCAACACCAATCAACTTCAGTCCAGTAATATCTAATACTAACACTCTAAGTATAATAATATTATTTCTGAAATGCTAAAAATAATTGTGATGCAGCTCTGGAAAAAGTTACTCATTTGCTGTTTGCGTAACTGGACTATTGTAGTCAAGTTGTGAGATTTAGTTGTAAAAAGAAAGAAGAATGTTGGATCAAGTATATCAAAATTCTGTACAGCAGTGCTGGTAAGAGCTTTCAAACTAATTCAACCCACTGTACTGGCTTAGAAATCAGATCAGATTTTTGGAAATTTTCGGATACAATAGATTTAGACCCCAGTACACAGCAAGCTAGAAGAATGCGACTATGTAAAAATCAGATTAGACATGTACACAAGGCATGCCAAAAGAATGTGTGCTTCTGTGTGACTATATCTCATTATGTTCCTGTGATTATCAATCAGCCAGAAAAGACACAGCACTCAAATATGACCTTCATACAAACCCACAGAGTAACAGTTATTCACCCTATACCTTAAACATCTGAGGTGAATCTAAAGTTCAGCTTTATGAAATAGTAATAAAGATTCTCAGATTCAGATTTGGTCTTAATATTTGGGTCAGTACCCAGAATTGATTCTGGGTTTGTTTGGGGAACAACATCCTGCTGAACTCTGAAAATTGATTTAAGTAAGGCTCAAGTACAAAAGGAATAAAACCATGTGAGTTGTAGTTATTTCTGTTTAATGCCTTGCTTGAGCTACTCAGTTTGAAGCTCTGAGATGCTAACAACCTGACCAGACATCAAACAGACAAAAATGACCTCTGTGTCTGGTCGAGGCAGTACATTAGTAGTAAAGAAACACCTAGGCCATAGCGTGACCCTCTGTACACGGCACCGCTCTCTTTAAAAATGTAGAAGAGAAGAAGAGGCTTTGAAATGGACACATGTTTAAAGACATGGAAATGGTGTTCACAAAAGTGATGCAAGTGGCAGATAAATTGCAATTGGGAAATTGAAAATGACTACATTGGGAGAAAAAGTCATTTAATTTAACAAAATAAATAAAGTTTTATCTGAGGTGACTTTATTGTGTAATGTGCACTAGACTTAAGACAGAAGTGTGTGTGAAACACATTGATCTATACAATTAGGAATGATTCATGATCTATCAGCATCTCTGCTCTGCTGGAAGCTACAGATCAAAGTTCCTAGCACTGGACATAAGCTTTCTTTCACACACACACACACACACTTACACACACACACACACATACATACATACACACACTTACACACACTTACACACACACAGTTTACTCTGGACAGTGCTGAGCTGGGCTTTTTACTTCACTGCACAAACTCAGAGCCCTGAATTGCACATACACAACATGCCATTCAAAATTCAATTACATGTCATTTGAATCCCTAGATTGTTCAATCTTTTTATTATGATATAACATGAATTCATGTGTTAACAGGGTCAACTGTGAATTGACAAATTAAGGAAGTTACGGAAACACTGACTGTTAGGAAGTGTTACATTAGCCAACAACATGGTGCTGAATATTGACACTTTTAGAAATATTCTAATACATCTCATCAATACATCTCTTCCACAAATAAATGCACACATGCCCGGTCGTCCACATGAACTGGGAGAAAACCAGATTTCCGATGCCCGCCTGCCCACTGAAGATTCGATGGTGGACAGAAATGTGGAAGGGCACTTTGGCGGTCACCTCATCACTAAGATTAAAATGATCTGCAGTTTGAGTTACAGCATCTCTTCTATGGTCCATATTACACACTATAGCCTTCATGTACAGCAGTGGTAGCCTAGCGGTTAAGGTACTGGACTAGTAATCCAAAGGTCACTGGTTCAAGCTCCACCACTGTCAGGTTGTCACTGTTGGGCCCTTCAGCAAGACCCTTAACCCTTAATTGCTTAGACAGTGCACTGTCACAGTACTGTGTATTGGAAAAAAGCATCTCCTAAATGACAAAAATGTAAATGTAAATGTCTGCTGGTATCAATGAGTCTTAGCTGCCCAGCAGCCTGTGGACGGTTTGTTGCTTATCCCTCTACAAGCACCCTTTGCTGTTTTGGAGATACCTGAACCCAGTCGCCTGGACTTATTAAAGTCACTCAGGTGACCTTAAGCTGATCAGATCTGATGTATTTAAAACGGGAACTATGAGGAATCTGAATTTAACAGATCCCTCATCCTCACATGCACATTTTAGCAGTGGTCTTAATGTTTTTTGGCTCATTAGTGTTTCTTTATACAGGTGTGAGGATTATAAAAGATCTTATTAGTATAATTACTAAGAAACTATTTCTAACATGTTTCCATATGGTGGTTTTATTTTCACTTACCTCCTACTTCTTCTGTTCCTTCAAGTAGAATGTCTTTAGTAAAATTGGAAATCTGTCCGGTAAAAGTGGATAAACTTCCACCGACCTGCCCGAGACTCTGACCGAGCCCCGAACCCAAACCCCCTAACCAGGACGACATGGCCAGCGGATTCACTCACTAACTCACTTTCAGCGCCTCCCTGTACTTATCTGTACTGTTTTCAGTTCATATAAACATAATACATCGAATTAAAGAACCAAACAACAGATTTCATACAGAAACAGACATGAGCTGAAATGTCAAAGCCGACAGTTGTTAGCTAAATGCTAAAGGAGAAACCGAGTCTGCTAAGGGGACTGGTGAACAGTCAAAACTAGCCTAAAAGCCCTTCAATTATCAAAACTATCAAGTCAATGTAATTACTTAAAGGTTAAATAATTACAAAAACATCATCTGAAACTAATAAAACACATTCCACACGCTGTCTGAACCGACTTATCTACTCAGTCCGGTTTTGTTTTGGTTTTTCTGTTCCGATACTGCCAGCTCGACCGCAGCCATCACTGAGGGACGTGGACAGGAGCAAAGGATTGTGGGAGCCTGTCAAAAGCTACAACGACTTCACTACATAGTGCACTACTTAGGGAGTAGTGTTGAGTTACAGTCTCTTAGAAGAGATAAAGCACCC
Organism: Trichomycterus rosablanca; assembly: GCF_030014385.1. Classification (NCBI taxonomy): domain Eukaryota; kingdom Metazoa; phylum Chordata; class Actinopteri; order Siluriformes; family Trichomycteridae; genus Trichomycterus; species Trichomycterus rosablanca. The sequence goes on from NC_085992.1 coordinate 11,918,587, forward strand.
TTGGTAGGGTAATAGAGTATGAAGCTATTTCTGACACAGCACACCGAAAGGCTGCGTCCAAAACTGCAAGAAGAGTACTACAAAGTGTGGTAAAATAGTTCCGCACGACAGTGATGGTTAAAATAATGAACACACTATTAAGTGCACTAGTATGCGATTTATGACATTGACTTGTTGTATGACGAAATTGATTCATTTCATGTGGGCGGACGCTTTACACTAATGTGAAAAGAAATCAAATCATTTGTGATTTAATCAAATTCACACTATATTTGCATATCACACCGAATGCTTGTAGCTCATAAAATAAAACAAACTTTGTGTAAAAACGAAGTTGTCCAACAGTAATATCACACCGTCACCGAATTTAACTAAGATAATTAAAAACAAGCATTTTATGCCTGAAAACCAGTGTATCAGATTTAAAGCAAGTTTGCTAAGAAAAGTGGTCTACGACTTCTCTCAACTTAATTATTAAAAAAATACAAGTGAGATTATAAAGTTTAAAAGTGTGTTGTGTTTTATATCACGTTGAATAATGTTAAACCATTCGAATATCACATATTCAAGTCGCCTCACAGCAGAAAGCTTCTGGGTTCAATTCCGAGGTGAAGCGATCTGGGTCCTCCCTGTGTCCGTGGGGGTTTCCTCCAGGTGGTCTGGATTACTCCCACAATCCAAAGAAACGCAGGCAGATTATTCAAAGATACAAAATTGCTCTAACTGTGACTGTGTATATGTTTGCCTGGTGATGACCTGTCCAGGGTATTTCCGACCTTTCGCCCAGTAAATTGCACCCATTGTGACCCTGACCAGGATAAAGCGGTGGTAAAACAGACAATAAATGCATATTCAAATAACAAATACACAAAAACTTTTTTCCCCACAACACTGTACAATTTTACCAAACAGTTTGATAAGAACAAGTTAAACATGATCTCAGCCTTGACTCCATCTGGCACTCATTTGGACTTGGTCTTGACTCTGCCTTCACTATTCATGGTCCTGGACTCAACAAATGTAGTACTGGCTTCAACTCCTCAGTCAAAAGATTTCCTACACTTGTGATGGAAATGTATGTCAGATAAGTCTTGTAATTTTGTTATTGAAATGTACTTTTTTTGTGACTGAATGACTGGAGAACTTTCTCCAAAAATTATTACAAATGGAGGGATGTAGTCAATCTAGCCCCATTTATACAAGCACAGAGAAGTTATCAGCTATATTAAAGCATATTCTGTAATGAGAAATTGGAGGGCCATGCCAAAAGGTTTAAAGACAGTTAAAAAAACTTGTTATACCATTAAAATAAAGGTTTACATTGCTATATGTATATTTAAGTCTTTTTTTCTCAACAAAAACTGTTTTCCAATTATTTAATTGCAGGAAAAACAGTTGCAACAATCACTAAAATCCCAGAACTGCCATGAAATATGTAAATGTTCAACTGTATGTTAACTTATTACCCACCAAATTCAGTTCTTGCAAAATACACCCACTGTGGGAACTAAAACATTCTTCTCATTTGCTGGTTCTGTAACATCACAGCTGGACATCCGTAGAGGAGAGCACTAATAGCAGTTATTCAAGAGTTAGTAATTTGTTTTGACGGAAATAAATAACATTTAATTTATAAATACTTAATAAATGCACTTTGTTTTTGTTGAAGCATCAAATTAGTGTTTATTAAAATGATGATGAAATCAATGAAAATTTTAAAAGAATTAGCAGAGATTAAACAAACAAAAAAAATCCACTGTATTTATTTGCTTTAAATAAAACCCTAACATCAAAATCTGTTTTCAAATATATTTCATGTGATGCTCCAGTGATACTGAAGACGTTTTCCGGGTTTGAAAATAAAGAAGCAAAATTAAATGTGCAAATCATGGGTACCAGCTCAGACTGAATATGCATAAACAGCCATTCAGCTTCTGAAAAACAGTATAGCTTTTTTTTTAATACATGTACACTAATTTTCTTAATTTCTTTCTTTTTAATTTACAAGGTTTTTAAAAAGGTGTTTCTATCTGCCATTTGGATGGGACTGTGGGTGCATCTCAGGGGTGTACGTCAACAGAACAATCATAACCCAGAAGTGCAGTAGTGCCTAAAAACAGAGAAAAAATAAGATGTACATCACACTGAAGACTTTACATTCTCAAGCCATGTTCACTCTTACTGTGGGTACAATTGAAATTGTCTTTTATATCAACACTGAAGTTAAAACAATAAAACAAGCCACAATAGTGTGGCGGCTTTCAGGAGACACACACAAAAAAAAAAAAAAACTTAAAAAAAAAAAAAAACTATCTATATATATATATATATATATATATATACACAGTAGTGTTCAAAAAAATAGCAGTGATTTTAAAAAAGTTAATAAAGCACAAAATCATTATAATAACTTTTATTTCCATAATGCAAATGCACTGAAAATACTACACTTTTAATTCTAAATCAAAACATTAACAACATTTAGCCAGTTTGTGTTCATCTTTTATAGAAAGTTAAGAAAAATGAATATTAGGCTGTTCAAAAAAATAGCAGTGCCAGCATTTTTCTTTAAAAACTCAAAAAATGTATGTATAAACTGAAAATGTTTGAGGTTTCACTTTACTTTAAATTACTGAACTAATATTTAGTGGCATAACAATTGTTTCCGAGATCTGTGTTGCATGGAGTCGACCAACTTCTGGCACCTCTGAACAGGTATTCCAGTCCAGGATGATTAGACGACATTCCACAGTTCTTCTGCAATTTTGGGTTTTGCCTCAAAAAAACGTGTTTCAGATATCAGCCCACAAGTTCTCTATGGGATTGAAGTCAGGGGATTGGGCTGGCCACTCTATTACCTCAATCTTGTTTGTCTGTAACCAAGATGTTTTGGGTCATTGTCATGTTGAAACACCCATTTTAAGGACATTTCTTCTTCGACATGGGGCAACATGATCTCCTCAAGTATTCTGATATATTTAAACTGATCCATGATCCCTCGTATGTGATAAATAGGCGTAACACCATGGTATGAAAAACATCCTATATCATCATTTTGTACCACCATGCTTTACTGTCTTCACAGTGAACTTGGGCTTGAATTCAGTGCTCGAGGGTCGTCTGACATACTGTCTATGGCCACTTGACCCAAAAAGAACAATTTTGCTTTCACCAGTCCACAAAATGTTGAGCCATTTCTCTTTGGACCAGTCAGTGTGTTCCTTGGGAAATTTGAACCCATTCAGGACTTGTCTGTTTCTTAACAATGGGACTTTGCAAGAAGTTCTTGCTGGTAAATTGGCTTCACTTAATCATCTTCTGTACTCACTGGGAACTTCAGATGTTCCTTGATCTTTCTGGAGGTGATCACTGGCTGAACCTTTGCCATTCTGGCTATTCTTTGATCCATTCAAACAGTAGTTCCATGCTTCCTTCTGCATCTTTCAGGTTTTGGTTGTCACTTTAAGGCATTTGAGATCATTTTAGCTGAGCAGCCTAGAATTTGCTGCACTTCTCTGTATGTTTTTTCCCTCTAAAATCAACTTTTTAATCAAAGTACGCTGTTCATCAGAACAATGTCTGGAACAACCCATTTTACCCAATATTTCAGAAGGAAATGCGCTATGACCAACCTGTGCAACATTTGCCACCCTCCTACATTAAATAAGGGCCAAAATTGACACCCGTTCTTCTGCAGAATGAATGACTTCACCAATTGAACTCCTCACTGCTATTATTTTGAACAACCCCCTTTCAATCAATGCTTCGATTACTCAGAATGAACGGCATGCATGTCCTAATTGTTGGGTTTGTTTTGTTTTCAATACTCTACTACACTTTCAAGTAAATTTTTTGCTATGTAGAAATAGCATTTCTACTAAAAACTTTGATTTATCAAGTTAATGGTGTTGGACTGCTATTTTTTTGAACACCACTGTATACACATACATACATACATACAGTACATACAGTACATACAGTACATACATACATACATACATACATACGTACATACAGTACATACATATATACATACAGTGTATCACAAAAGTGAGTACACCCATCACATTTCTGCAGATATTTAAGTATATCTTTTCATGGGACAACACTGACAAAATGACACTTTGACACAATGAAAAGTAGTCTGTGTGCAGCTTATATAACAGCATAAATTTATTCTTCCCTCAAAATAACTCAATATACAGCCATTAATGTCTAAACCACCGGCAACAAAAGTGAGTACACCCCTAAGAGACTACACCCCTAAATGTCCAAATTGAGCACTGCTTGTCATTTTCCCTCCAAAATGTCATGTGATTTGTTAGTGTTACTAGGTCTCAGGTGTGCATAGGGAGCAGGTGTGTTCAATTTAGTAGTACAGCTCTCACACTCTCTCATACTGGTCACTGAAAGTTCCAACATGGCACCTCATGGCAAAGAACTCTCTGAGGATCTTAAAAGACGAATTGTTGCGCTACATGAAGATGGCCAAGGCTACAAGAAGATTGCCAACACCCTGAAACTGAGCTGCAGCACAGTGGCCAAGATCATCCAGCGTTTTAAAAGAGCAGGGTCCACTCAGAACAGACCTCGCGTTGGTCGTCCAAAGAAGCTGAGTGCACGTGCTCAGCGTCACATCCAACTGCTGTCTTTGAAAGATAGGCGCAGGAGTGCTGTCAGCATTGCTGCAGAGATTGAAAAGGTGGGGGGTCAGCCTGTCAGTGCTCAGACCATACACCGCACACTACATCAAATTGGTCTGCATGGCTGTCACCCCAGAAGGAAGCCTCTTCTGAAGTCTCTACACAAGAAAGCCCGCAAACAGTTTGCTGAAGACATGTCAACAAAGGACATGGATTACTGGAACCATGTCCTATGGTCTGATGAGACCAAGATTAATTAGTTTGGTTCAGATGGTCTCAAGCATGTGTGGCGGCAATCAGGTGAGGAGTACAAAGATAAGTGTGTCAAGCATGGTGGTGGGAATGCCATGGTCTGGGGCTGCATGAGTGCAGCAGGTGTTGGGGAGTTACATTTCATTGAGGGACACATGAACTCCAATATGTACTGTGAAATACTGAAGCAGAGCATGATCCCCTCCCTCCGGAAACTGAGTCGCAGGGCAGTGTTACAGCATGATAATGACCCCAAACACACCTCTAAGACGACCACTGTTTTATTGAAGAGGCTGAGGGTAAAGGTGATGGACTGGCCAAGCATGTCTCCAGACCTAAACCCAATAGAACATCTTTGGGGCATCCTCAAGCGGAAGGTGGAGGAGCGCAAAGTCTCGAATATCCGCCAGCTCCGTGATGTCGTCATGGAGGAGTGGAAAAGCATTCCAGTGGCAACCTGTGAAGCTCTGGTAAACTCCATGCCCAGGAGAGTTAAGGAAGTTCTGGGAAATAATGGTGGCCACACAAAATATTGACACTTCAAGAACTTTCACTAAGGGGTGTACTCACTTTTGTTGCCGGTGGTTTAGACATTAATGGCTGTATATTGAGTTATTTTGAGGGAAGAATAAATTTACACTCTTATATAAGCTGCACACAGACTACTTTTCATTGTGTCAAAGTGTCATTTTGTCAGTGTTGTCCCATGAAAAGATATACTTAAATATCTGCAGAAATGTGAGGGGTGTACTCACTTTTGTGATACACTGTATATACATACACACATACATACAGTACATACAGTACATACATACATACATACACATACAGTGTATCACAAAAGTGAGTACACCCCTCACATTTCTGCAAATATTTCATTATATCTTTTCATGGGACAACACTATAGACATGAAACTTGGATATAACTTAGAGTAGTCAGTGTACAGCTTGTATAGCAGTGTAGATTTACTGTCTTCTGAAAATAACTCAACACACAGCCATTAATGTCTAAATGGCTGGCAACATAAGTGAGTACACCCCACAGTGAACATGTCCAAATTGTGCCCAAATGTGTCGTTGTCCCTCCCTGGTGTCATGTGTCAAGGTCCCAGGTGTAAATGGGGAGCAGGGCTGTTAAATTTGGTGTTTTGGGTACAATTCTCTCATACTGGCCACTGGATATTCAACATGGCACCTCATGGCAAAGAACTCTCTGAGGATGTGAGAAATAGAATTGTTGCTCTCCACAAAGATGGCCTGGGCTATAAGAAGATTGCTAACACCCTGAAACTGAGCTACAGCATGGTGGCCAAGGTCATACAGCGGTTTTCCAGGACAGGTTCCACTCGGAACAGGCTTCGCCAGGGTCGACCAAAGAAGTTGAGTCCACGTGTTCGGCGTCATATCCAGAGGTTGGCTTTAAAAAATAGACACATGAGTGCTGCCAGCATTGCTGCAGAGGTTGAAGACGTGGGAGGTCAGCCTGTCAGTGCTCAGACCATACGCCGCACACTGCATCAACTCGGTCTGCATGGTCGTCATCCCAGAAGGAAGCTGACGCACAAGAAAGCCCGCAAACAGTTTGCTGAAGACAAGCAGTCCAAGAACATGGATTACTGGAATGCCCTGTGGTCTGACGAGACCAAGATAAACTCGTTTGGCTCAGATGGTGTCCAGCATGTGTGGCGGCGCCCTGGTGAGAAGTACCAAGACAACTGTATCTTGCCTACAGTCAAGCATGGTGGTGGTAGCATCATGGTCTTGGGCTGCATGAGTGTTGCTGGCACTGGGGAGCTGCAGTTCATTGAGGGAAACATGAATTCCAACATGTACAGTGACATTCTGAAACAGAGCATGATCCCCTCCCTTCGAAAACTGGGCCTCGTGGCAGTTTTCCAACAGGATAACGACCCCAAACACAACCTCCAAGATGACAACTGCCTTGCTGAGGAAGCTGAAGGTAAAGGTGATGGACTAAACCCAATTGAGCACCTGTGGCGCATCCTCAAGTGGAAGGTGGAGGAGTTCAAGGTGTCTAACATCCACCAGCTCCGTGATGTCATCATGGAGGAGTGGAAGAGGATTCCAGTAGCAACCTGTGCAGCTCTGGTGAATTCCATGCCCAGGAGGGTTAAGGCAGTGCTGGATAATAATGGTGGTCACACAAAATATTGACACTTTGGGCACAATTTGGACATGTTCACTGTGGGGTGTACTCACTTATGTTGCCAGCCATTTAGACATGAATGGCTGTGTGTTGAGTTATTTTCAGAAGACAGTAAATCTACACTGCTATACAAGTTGTACACTGACTATAGAACTAAAACTTGGATATAACTTAGAGTAGTGTTGTCCCATGAAAAGATATAATACAATATTTGCAGAAATGTGAGGGGTGTACTCACTTTTGTGATACACTGTATATATATATATATATATATATATATATATATATATACACACATATATACATACATACATACATACACATTCATATTCACATTTACTTACCATATAAATGATTACGAAGACTCTGGCCATGGGGTAACGTCTGAGAAAGATCCCTAACCGGATACTAGAGGCCACAATAAAAACAACAAAGTTACACAGGATTTTATGTAATCTAATCCAACAGCAGTTATGGCTTAGAGATTAAAGAACTGGTCATAACAATTTGGTCCTTATCAAAGTCACTCAGGTCTTTATCCTGATTAGATCTGCTGCATTCAACAGGGTGGTAGTTTTAATGTTTTGGCTCATTATTGTTCATGATTAAATATTTTAACTGATATTAGCAATTATCAGATCCTTTATTAATATAAAAAGCATCAGTTGCAAATGTTTCATATGGTTCAGGTTCTATGGCGTGATGGCCGTGAGTGGTACCTGAAGCGGTCTATGGTGCTGGCTGCTTTGCGCACTTTCCCATACACTCCAGTCGTCGAGTCCTGATCACTGAACAGAACCGGGGTGTTCCTCTGTCTGGCACCTATACACAACACAACACAAAATCTGTGAATCACATTTTACTGTATCAGTTGTGCTTTAATGAGTGTATAACCGTTAAAGTGGCAGTAGAGAACTATATTTGCTTTCCCACTTTAAGCTTTGAGTCAGTGCTTGTTTTCCGACCACCTTGCAAGAACATTCAGTAGCGTTTCCCTCACATATGTTTATAAACAAGAGGAAACTATTACACAAGACACTCCATGTGCTGACCTGGTCCATCTACAGCAGCCATGTTTATGTGAGAGCCACTGCTCTGGCCTCCCTGTGCGCTCTTCAGCTGCTGCTCTAGTCTCTCCAACTGGAAGACCAGCGAGTTCTTCTCTGTGCTCAGAGCCTCCAGCATGGTCTGCTTCTGGATCAGAGTCTCAGTGAGCTGGTGCAGACGCCCCTCCAGCTCCACCTGGCTACTGCTGCTCAGGGCTTTATTGGTCAGCTGCAGTGAAAGCAAAATGAAAATGAAATTAAACACATTTGATTGCTTTGGATCTGTGGGGTCCATATAAAATGGAAATTGTATTTGTGAATCAGAAATGAATATGCCTGGTTTCTGAGTTTCTGGATCTCGTCTTCTCTGTCCTTGATGCGACTCTGCAGTGTGCTTTTGGTGCGATGATGTTCCTCCTCAACGTAATTCAGCTCCTGTAAACCACACACATTGTAGTTGATGTGCATTGCCCTCATACTCTGGTGCCAGTGGCTAGGGTTCTAACTATCATCACACAGCTATCCCAACATACACAGCATGTACCTGTTTGCAGCGTTCCAGTTCAGCCTCCACCTCTTGTTTGGCTCGGCTCTGCTGTGTGTTTTGTTCCTGCAACAACACCTGCTGTTCCCTCCAGTTCTCTGCTTCTACCACTGCCTGATTCTCCAGGTCCTGCAGGATAGGAACACAGTGGTGCATTTTAGATTGACCAGATGTACAATGCTAAAAGACTGAACACCACATGTCCAATATTCTGCATTTAATAAGCAATCAGATTTTCAATCAGATACTTTAATCAAACCTGAATCTCAGAGCGCAGGGTCTGTATCTGGGCCTGCAGTTTCTGAATGTCCTCCCTCTGCAGCTCTTTCTCGTGCCGTAACTCCTCCAGTTCCACTTCTACTGCACCTCCTGCATCCAGTGCCTCCAAAGCCGAGCCCTCCTTCAGACTGCTGATCAGCTTCTCCTTGGACTACAAGCAGAAGAAAACAAAACTTACCTGCATCAGGCATTCATCACCTTTTCAAAACATATAAGATTACTACGGTGCATCATAGGGATAAAACAAAAAGCAGTGCCTAAGTTCGTGGGGTTTGAATACTGGGCTGGGCTCACAAATACAGAAAGTGCATGGCCATACAGGGGGACACATATGGCAACCTGTGAGCTGTGAAGTGATGAGAGTTGGTTTGCATTATAGATAGTAACCCCACGTTTCCTAATCCTAGAATCACTTGCCATAGGTTCATAGATTTTTAATAAAATTAAATGAAGCAGTAAAGCTTTATGAAGCCGCGTCTCTTTTATCTTCTTATGTCGCAAATGGTAACTGTTGCCGAGGGTTCCTGTTCAATCTAAAATACTTTTCAAAAAAAGACTGCATGTGAATACACCATCAGTACAGTCAGTCAACTTTGTGGATTGTTTTAAGCTTGCCACTCAGTGGTACCATCAGCAGAAAGTCATTTTGCCATACATCATGTGAAAGGACGTAAACGCTGCAATAAGAACCAATAGGTGCTCAGCTTCACAGTGAACGCAGCACAATTGTGTGCTTATTGTGTGAAAAGGGCTGTTGGCTTATCAGTTGACGGATCTAGTAGATAAACTTCATAACAAAGACCTATGTGAAGCTGGATTGCAAACAAATACCTGTAGGATGCGTGACGCCTTGTTTTTGTAGTCCTGTAGCTCCTGCTTGGCATAATCTGCAGAAGTTCGGGCATTTTTGGCCTGCTGTTGAAACTCGTCAGCTCTCTGCTTCTCCTCCGCTGCTTTGCGCTCTGCACTCGTCAGCGATTCTGCCAACGTCTGCCGATCTGCTTCTATCCTTGCCAGCCGTGCTGAGAACTCGCTCTGTAGGAAAACGACCAATTGTGGTAAATCCTTCAGATTTTTCACTGGGGTATAACAATATGCTTTGTAGTATTTCACAGTTTCAATCTTAAATGCTGTGAATTAAACAATGTAGTTAGTTGGATAATAAGTGATATAGTGAGGTGAGATAGTGAGAAGTCACCATGCTGCGCTTCTGTGTATAATTTCTGTATTATTAACATTAATTAATAATCTTCACACCCACATAATGTACTGACCTGCATCTGTCTGTAACTGTCCTGCTCTCTCTTCAGGCCCGCCTCAGCCTCTCGGACTCGCTCCTGCAGCGTCTGCAGAAGCTGAGAGTGCATGCTGTTCCCGTCAGTGTGGTCCTGCAGGATCCTGACAAACAAATACAGTACAACAGTGTTGTCTGTTTAATTTGTAATTCTCTCAATATAGTTGTTACCAATTCCTGATTCCTGACAACCCCTCTGTTGCTTGCACCACCCCCACCCTTTTTTTTGAGTGTGCTCAATATTGACTGTGAGCAAATTAAACACAGTATCAGATTCTGAATACCTGGTCCTCTCGTTGTGAGCCTCCTCCAGTGCCGAGCTCCGAGCCTTCAGTAACTGATCAGCCTCATCTAATCTCACCTTCAGCACAGCCAGCTGGGCATCCTTGGCAGTCAGAGCATGTGTAAGATCATCAGCCTGAGCCCGAAGATCTCTGACCGCGCGGTCGGAGCGACTCTGCTCCGTGTTCCACTTCTCAGCTCGGGATCGGGATTGATTCAGCTCTGCACAGAAAATAAATATGATATAAATATAAATGATAAATATAGTCATAAATATTTTGACAGACCTTTTAAGTATGCAATTCAAATTTGGAAGACAATCCACAAGGTGTATAAAGGCAGGCAAACACTTAAAACCTCCTTTATTAACAGATTTAAAGACCGCACCTCCTTCAGTGGGTTCAGAGATTACACCTACTCTACAGTTACTGAGGCCACACCTCCTTGGACGAGACTTTAAGGTACAGAGGCCACACCTTTTCTCCTCAAACTCACAGGCACAGATGCCACATCTCAAACTATGACGCACAGAGGCTAGGTAACCTTTAGTAAGACTGATGGGTACAGAGGCAACACCTTTCCTGAGAATGACCGGCAGTTGACCAGAGACACAAAGGCACAAGAGGTCCACCCCTCCTTCAACGAGACTAACAAGTACTAAGATCACAACCTTTTGACTGTCACTATTATATGACTTGTATGTTGCAATATTGTAGCAATATGTGAGAATACTGACCAGTTGTAATGACACAGTGAATAGAATTACAAGAGACAATAGAAGAGATTCCGAGCTAAACTACCTTCCTGTGTGTCCTTGGCCCTCTGGATGATAGATGCCATCTCCTGGTTGAGTGAGGAAACTTCACTGCGTAAAAGCTGATTCTCCAAACGTAAACCAGACATGACCTGGCTGAGCTGCTCCTCTTGAGCTGTGGTTGACTCAGCTGTAGTTGGAGCATCTGGAGGAGCAGCAAGACCAGAATCTGAGCTCTCCGGAGCATCACCTGCAGGGAGCAAAAAAAGTAAAAAGCTGAAAAAATATAGAACAATAAAAAGTGTCTCTATTAATAGACAACTAAGTCTTTAAATATTCAATCCAATTAAAGTACCTTGACTGATGTCTCGAGTGGAGCCGTCATCTGTCTTGGCGCTGTGTGTGCTTGCAGTAAGTGAGCTGACACTGGAGGTTCGGGACAGCGCCCGTGTTGATGGAGGAGTATCCGGGGCTGATGGGATTGATACCTGCCCTTGAGACGATCCATCAGCCAGACCCATCACCTGAGATGCTGTGGCCCTTCTAACCTCCCTTTTCTCGCTCAGTGGTGGATCCGAACTGTTCAGAAAGTCGAAAAGCATGTCATCATCCACTTCTGGTTTTTTGGGCCTCACAAAGTTTGACAAGGTTTTTACTGCACCAGCACTGCTCCCTGAACCCAGAGCAGTTGTACTAGCCACATTCGACGTGCCTGCTAGCACGGTGGCTTTGGATTTCTTGATGTTCCCAGCAGCACTGGAGATGTAGCCAAGCGACTCATGGCTTGTGTAGCCGTGCTGAGGATTGTAAGGGGAGTCGGTTAGGTTTGGTTCTGGAGGGTCGTAAGATGTTGAGGAGGATTTGATGGTTGGATGATTGGTCAGAGCAGTTGCCGCTCCCTGGTCCACCTTATTCAAGAAGTCCTCAGCTCGGCCCGCTAAATCCACCAACCAAGACATCTCGTGGTCTGAAAACATAATGCAAAATCAGCCCTCAAGTGTGTACACCAGTTCTTGTCACAGGTGTATAGTAAGAACACTTCAGTGTTGGTTTCCATTGCACCTAAAGCAATCTTGTAGCACAGGAAAGCAGGTTTTTCCATCTCTAAGATATCGTTCATTTTCTGCCTGTCCAGTTTGTTAAATAAGTTAAATATATAGACAGATAACCTGACACAGGTAGTGTGGCTGTAGTTTTATATTTTTGATAAACTAGAGTGAGCTTTAACTGGTTCTTTTGACAGTTACTTCTTTCCTAAAATACCTCATAAACTGAGCTATCAATCCGTGTGAGGTGACTTAAAACACAAATCAAATTCCCAATGCAAAAATTTTTTACACAGGTGTTAATTACAGACAAATTACACTTGTAATAGACATGTTTGTAATGTCAGCTTTTGGAAATATTCCAGACTGTCATTACACCCATTAAAGAATGTCTACCATAAGTTTTTTGCCAGTTTTTTGTTTTGTTTTGGTGTATGTGTGTGTGTGTGTTGGGGGATTCTTGAATAACATCTGACCAATGTTATTTAAACAAATTTTATCTTGGTATAAGGTGACAGTCTAGGTTTTCTTTCCAGCCTTTCATCCACTGTCCCATGCTGTCTTAAAATAATGCAGGCAAACTAGCCCTATTTATACGGGCACAGGAGCTTATAAATTGCTCTATGTATGTACTAAACTAGCAGATTTGATTGATCATATCACATTTATATATATATATATATATATATATATATATATATATATATATATATATATATATATATATATATATATATATATATTATTAAGTTATTCTTTTTGTAAAAAGAAGTATATTTCAATCATTCAGTAATAGAAAAAGAAAAGTAATTAAAATCCCAAGATGCTATAATGTACACGTTCCTTACAGGTGTATGTAAACCTTTGACCAAAACTATACATAAAGATAAATGAACAGGCATTACAGGCGTAACAACATGATTACTTTAGTTAATAAGCATCTAATTTCAATATTAGTTTATTTAAACGTGTTTTTATTACCAAAATAATATACACTTAAACAAGAAAGCAGCTTAGGCTAAAGCTAACGCTACCTACCTTACGTTATTATTCCCACCCGTACTCTGACAAAATCCTCCTTCAAGCAATTTGATTAGTTGCAAGTTCAGCCTCTCAAGCTAACTAACCAATTATAATAGAGACGTGGTAAATATTATCCAATAGTAAAGCAGGAGGTGGGACGTGACGAAAAAGGAGTGGGTTAAAAACAAAACACCTAGCATAGATAACTGTTTTCACTACTACAGATGTAAGGATAATGTTAGAAACTTTACCAGCAGTAACTCAGATTTATAAAGGTCCAGGAAACAAATTCAGCTCGGACATTGCCTATGACATAAAAGCGTCCAGAAGACTCGCTATAAAATCTCCTCTTCCATCAACATCATCAAATATCCTGAGTGCCTGACGTGGACCAGGAACTTCGAGGACCCAAAACAGACCGCCCAGGGCACTGCCCACATTTAAAACAGGCCAAATATAAACATACATACAAACATTTCAGTTTGTTGTCGTGAAATGTATTAATTATTAAATATATTAAGCGAAACTCCAATTTTTTTGTTTATACTGTGTAGCCCTTCTGCTTCTAAAGCTGTTTCCAGACATTTTTGAGTCGAGTGTTGAGCTTTTGAATCAATTTAACGAATCATATCGATTTTATACTACTATTTACTTGATTGGCATCGTATTATTGGTCACATCATAACTTATTAAACAAAGTATTATTACAATTTGTAATTGTTAATATTACAATGTACATTTTGTATTTAGCACCGTTTTTTATTTATTTTATGATGGAAATCTAGGAGCCGAATCCAATTCTGATTCTACGTGTTAGGATCGGATAGAGTCGAATTAAAGAATCGGTTTATTCATCGGAATTTTTCAATTAATTCATCTTTATTATGTTTTGTGCACTTTTGTGTTTTGTGCACAATTTTTATAAAGTTTGAGGTGATCCTATTCTTGATTTTATTTGTAGGGAATATAAATTTTGCTTAGGAATGATTCTTTGTATTGAGATTGAAATTTAAGAGTAGAATCTCTTTTTCTGTTTTCTTAATGATTAATAACATTTAACAACTGAGACTTGTAAAAAAGTTCATGTATAGTTTGTATTTTGCACTTTTCTTTAATGCTGTTTGATTCTTCTTTTACAAGGCAGCATTACATTACATTAACCCATTCGTCACTCAAGTAACACATAGGTTTTAGAGCAGCCAATCCACCTTCTGCTTGTTTCAGGCGAACACATGGAGAACACTAAACTCCCTATATACTGTGACTGGGGTGAGGATTACACCCTAATTCCCAGAGGTGTTAAAAAAGTGTGCTGTGCTGGCCAGTCAAGTTCTCTCACACTAATTTCTTAACAACCGTGTTGTCTCAAATTTGTACAATAAACCATGTAAAGGCAATATTCTAGTGCACCTGAGGGTAATGGATGTATTAAATGTTGTGCAAATGGTAGTTTCTTATAGTTTACATGTCAAGTGCAGCAGATCTAATCAGACATAAAGACCTGAGAGACTTCGATAAAGACCAAATCGTTATGGCAAGACAACTGGGATATCCCAAAAATCAAGTAGTGCCTATTGACAGCCATGATGAGTACAGGTGCCTGTGAGCATCAACAGTGGTCCAAAAAGGAACAAACCACGAACTGCCAACAGGTTTTTGGGCAGCCAAGATTCACTGATGCCAGCTCGGACATTGCCTATGACATAAAAGCGTCCAGAAGACTCGCTATAAAATCTCCTCTTCCATCAACATCATCAAATATCCTGAGTGCCTGACGTGGACCAGGAACTTCGAGGACCCAAAACAGACCGCCCAGGGCACTGCCCACATTTAAAACAGGCCAAATATAAACATACATACAAACATTTCAGTTTGTTGTCGTGAAATGTATTAATTATTAAATATATTAAGCGAAACTCCAATTTTTTTGTTTATACTGTGTAGCCCTTCTGCTTCTAAAGCTGTTTCCAGACATTTTTGAGTCGAGTGTTGAGCTTTTGAATCAATTTAACGAATCATATCGATTTTATACTACTATTTACTTGATTGGCATCGTATTATTGGTCACATCATAACTTATTAAACAAAGTATTATTACAATTTGTAATTGTTAATATTACAATGTACATTTTGTATTTAGCACCGTTTTTTATTTATTTTATGATGGAAATCTAGGAGCCGAATCCAATTCTGATTCTACGTGTTAGGATCGGATAGAGTCGAATTAAAGAATCGGTTTATTCATCGGAATTTTTCAATTAATTCATCTTTATTATGTTTTGTGCACTTTTGTGTTTTGTGCACAATTTTTATAAAGTTTGAGGTGATCCTATTCTTGATTTTATTTGTAGGGAATATAAATTTTGCTTAGGAATGATTCTTTGTATTGAGATTGAAATTTAAGAGTAGAATCTCTTTTTCTGTTTTCTTAATGATTAATAACATTTAACAACTGAGACTTGTAAAAAAGTTCATGTATAGTTTGTATTTTGCACTTTTCTTTAATGCTGTTTGATTCTTCTTTTACAAGGCAGCATTACATTACATTAACCCATTCGTCACTCAAGTAACACATAGGTTTTAGAGCAGCCAATCCACCTTCTGCTTGTTTCAGGCGAACACATGGAGAACACTAAACTCCCTATATACTGTGACTGGGGTGAGGATTACACCCTAATTCCCAGAGGTGTTAAAAAAGTGTGCTGTGCTGGCCAGTCAAGTTCTCTCACACTAATTTCTTAACAACCGTGTTGTCTCAAATTTGTACAATAAACCATGTAAAGGCAATATTCTAGTGCACCTGAGGGTAATGGATGTATTAAATGTTGTGCAAATGGTAGTTTCTTATAGTTTACATGTCAAGTGCAGCAGATCTAATCAGACATAAAGACCTGAGAGACTTCGATAAAGACCAAATCGTTATGGCAAGACAACTGGGATATCCCAAAAATCAAGTAGTGCCTATTGACAGCCATGATGAGTACAGGTGCCTGTGAGCATCAACAGTGGTCCAAAAAGGAACAAACCACGAACTGCCAACAGGTTTTTGGGCAGCCAAGATTCACTGATGCCAGAGGATTCTAAGGCTATGGCATCCAGTATGAAACAGCAGAAGATCTACAGTGGCTCAAATTGCAGATCATTTTAATCCTGGTGACGAGGTGAATGTCACAACACAGTGCATCAAACCCTTTTACAGTGCCTTGCAAAAGTATTCGGCCCCCTTGAACTTTTCAACCTTTTGCCACATTTCAGGCTTCAAACATAACGATATGAATTTGTAATTTTTTGTGAAGGATCAACAACAAGTGCGACACAATCGTGAAGTGGAACGAAATTTATTGGATATTTTAAACTTTTTTTTTAGAAATAAAAAACTAAAAAGTGGGGCGTGCAATATTATTCGGCCCCTTTACTTTCAGTGCAGCAAACTCACTCCAGAAGTTCAGTGAGGATCTCTGAATGATCCAATGTTGACCTAAATGACTGATGGTGATAAATAGAATCTACCTGTGTGTAATCAAGTCTCCGTATAAATGCACCTGCTCTGTGATAGTCTCAGAGTTCTGTTTAAAGCGCAGAGAGCATCATGAAGACCAAGGAACACACCAGGCAGGTCCGAGATACTGTTGTGGAGAAGTTTAAAGCCGGATTTGGATACAAAAAGATTTCCCAAGCTTTAAACATCTCAAGGAGCACTGTGCAAGCGATCATATTGAAATGGAAGGAGTATCAGACCACTGCAAATCTACCAAGACCCGGCCGTCCCTCTAAACTTTCAGCTCAAACAAGGAGAAGACTGATCAGAGATGCAGCCAAGAGGCCCATGATCACTCTGAATGAACTGCAGAGATCTACAGCTGAGGTGGGAGACTCTGTCCATAGGACACAATCAGTCGTACACTGCACAAATCTGGCCTTTATGGAAGAGTGGCAAGAAGAAAGCCATTTCTCAAAGATATCCATAAAAAGTCACCTGGGAGACACACCAAACATGTGGAAGAAGGTGCTCTGGTCAGATGAAACCAAAATCGAACTTTTTGGCCACAATGCAACACAGCTCATCACCCTGAACACACCATCCCCACTGTCAAACATGGTGGTGGCAGCATCATGGTTTGGGCCTGCTTTTCTTCAGCAGGGACAGGGAAGATGGTTAAAATTGATGGGAAGATGGATGGAGCCAAATACAGGACCATTCTGGAAGAAAACCTGTTGCAGTCTGCAAAAGACCTGAGACTGGGACGGAGATTTATCTTCCAACAAGACAATGAACCAAAACATAAAGCAAAATCTACAATGGAATGGTTCACAAATAAACGTATCCAGGTGTTAGAATGGCCAAGTCAAAGTCCAGACCTGAATCCCATCGAGAATCTGTGGAAAGAGCTGAAAACTGCTGTTCACAAACGCTCTCCATCCAACCTCACTGAGCTCGAGCTGTTTTGCAAGGAAGAATGGGCAAAAATTTCTGTCTCTCGATGTGCAAAACTGATAGAGACATACCCCAAGCGACTTGCAGCTGTAATCGCAGCAAAAGGTGGCGCTACAAAGTATTAACGCAAGGGGGCCGAATAATATTGCACGCCCCACTTTTCAGTTTTTTATTTCCAAAAAAAGTTTAAAATATCCAATAAATTTCGTTCCACTTCACGATTGTGTCCCACTTGTTGTTGATTCTTTACAAAAAATTAAAATTTCATATCATTATGTTTGAAGCCTGAAATGTGGCAAAAGGTTGAAAAGTTCAAGGGGGCCGAATACTTTTGCAAGGCACTGTATGTATGGGGCTGCATATTGCAGTACCCCGTCCACCCTAGAAATCACGTTCAGTGGGCACACAGGCATCAGAACAGGACAACAGAGCAATGGGAAAGGTTGACTGGTCCAAGGAATCCTGCTCAAGTTGAAGTACCTGCTGGTAATATTCTGTTACTAAAAACCACAAGACTCCTTCAGATGTTTGGTGGGTCTGAGCTGTTCTGAGAGCATATTAAGCAGGTGGTCCTAATGTTTTGGAACATTGATAATACCTCTTAATGCACATTAAAGTTCAACCATCAACTTCTTTCATTAGTTCAGCTGGTCTGTACGTAAAGTCCAGAAACTCCAATTGAAGCCCATCAACCTACCGAGTAGGTTCTGTCGATCGAAGTAGATAAAGTCTGTCCATCTGTCATGTAAGCAAAATGGTCCATTAATTAAGCAAATGTAATAATTTCATCAGTCAAGTAATTAAAAATGAAATTGTTTTCTAAAAAAACAAACAAAAACAGACCACCTCCTCATAAGTACGAAACAGTGCTTCTTTATTCTTGCTGCACTCATCTCAAATGGCCAAATCTTATTTACAAAGCATGCAACATCAATACGAGAACTGATAGAAGGACATCGTCAATAATCAATGATCAACAGTCAATAACACAAACTATCTCTGAAGGGACACAGGGCTGCTCAGCACATGAAAAACAAAAAAGATGTATAAACTATATTTTCCATTGAAAAGAGGTAATTGATACGTTTAAAACTGAGCAAGTCAGAAAGGAGTGTGCCATCATTTATTATTATTGTGATTATTATAGTCTCCTTTCCCTCAAACTCAAAGCTCCAAAATGATGACCAAAGCTCCCAGTAAAGAGAGAGAAAACACTGCTAAAAAGCTTTTTCTACAGGAAAAGGCTCATAAAATCCTCCAGATCTTGCTTTTATATTATATTCAGAAATGAAGCCTTTATTGACTGCTACTTCAAAACATGGATCAACTTAAAAATAATATGCCTACAAGGATTCAGACACAAAATAATGACATTTACAAAAGAATCAAGAGGAAGGAAGAAACATAATGGCCAGGACTCCTTTGTAAATGAACCAGCAGGTGAATGTCTCCCACTTAAAGGGGGAAAAAAACCTCAAAAACCACAATATTTCATTTAGGTGTTTTGTTACTGTTTACATTTTGAAAGCCTATGCACAAAGCACAGAGCAGTTTGTCTCGCATTGAACGTTTCATACTAGAGTCTCACACACACTGATGTAAAGTTTAAGTCCACATTTGTCACACACACACACACACACACACACACACACACACACACACACACACACACACACACACACACACACACACACACACACACACACACACACACACGTCACTGACTATCTCTCGCTCTTGCTCTCTCTCTCACACACTCACACACACACACGTATACAAGCTTACATCCACATGTACGTAAGTCACTCACACACACACTGCAGGGGGAGGTTGAGCCTCAGTTCCCCAGTGCAGTTCAATTCACAAACACATGCAGAGTTGATGGATGGGAAGCTGGTATGTGGAGGTATCAGATGAGGCCTCGTCTCTTTTTATAATCTTCCAGATTGAGGGAGCGTCGTGGTGCTCCATCCTTCACCGGCAGAGAATTGGAGCTGACCGACAGGGACTTGGTTTCTGCAAATGTATACACACACACTAGCTTCAGATGTTCGTTTATGATGTTCAAAATGAGTTTGTTCAGCTTTGCACTGATGGAACACAGGTGATGCAGCAACAAAATTACATTTTCGTCATTTAGCAGACACTTTTTATCCAAAGCGACTTACAGTATACTGTCTAAACTATTGACGGTTAAGGGCCTTGCTCATGGGCCCAACAGTGGCAACCTGGCAGTGATGGGGCTTGAACCAGTGACCTTTCAATTACTAGTCCAGTACCTTAACCACTAGACTACAACTGCCAAAATGAAAGTCTCTCACCTAAAAAACCCTTTTATTAAATTCAAAGAAAAACCAGACCCAAAGACAAGACCCAGAGACCAAAACAGAGAGGGCTCACATTTGTTTCTGGGTCTTTCAACGTGACAAACAATAAGCTATTACTGAATCATTATTATTTTAGGGTGCTTAAGTGGCGCAGCGGTAGTACCTGCTGCTAATGGCCAGTCGGGTGTCTACACAGGCATTATTGGCTATGTCTGAGGATGAAGGGATGGCCAAACAGCTTAGCCATTGGGAGGTACAGATGAAATAAGTAGGGTTGCATCATAAAGGGTATCCGGCTTAAAAACTGGGCCAAATCAGGTATGCAAATCAGAACAATCCGCTGTTGCAATGCCTACATATGGGAGAACTTACCTGAGGTTAATAAAAAAATCATTTGCACAGTATAAAGGACTCTACCCATTTTAATAAGCGCCTGTTTGCAATCAGGCAAGCGCCTCCGCAGCCTTATGGCTAAAACTGAGTGACTCAGAAGGAGCTTCCTTTCCCTGGCTACCAGACTGCTTAACACTACACTCATTCCATCCCTAACTATCCACACTGAACAGTTTAATTTAATTGTACATAGTTGATCATCCCTTGTTTTCACATTATTACACAGCCTAATAAGTTGGACCAGGTTGTATACTGTTATATATAATTATATATAAGAAATAAAACCTAGAATTCTTAACATAATTTAAAGAAATAAAAAAAAAACACACCTATTATTATGGTGTTTATTTCTTGCTGACAGTTCGGCATTCTGTGGCATTACAATAGACGTAATTTTAGAATACTTCTGCAAGCCCTGTGACAGTTTGATCCAGATCGCTGACCTTAAACTAAGCTTCAGAAAGACACATGCACACACTCACCAGTGCTGGGAAACTGCAGGTCAATTTTGACGTCGAAATCGTGAACTTTAAACAGGTCCTCAGAGAGGTCGCTGCTGGTCTTTGTAACATCTTTCTCTTTCTGGCTGACATGATCTTGCTGAATACACACAATCACACAGTTGACAGTTTAAAAACAGTCTTTACTACTGGCTTTAAAATTCACAAGCATAAACCGTTCGTTTACTTGCTTGTTATTAAACAGTACAAGAGTTCACAAATGAGATTCAATTCTTCTTCTCTGTCCAAAAAAATACTTTTGACTAAAAGATGCATTGACGGATAATCCACAAGCCAAAGACGAAAAGGACCATCCAAAACACATCTCACATGGTATGGGGGTGTGTCAGTGCCTAAGGAATGGAGGACCTCATATGTGTGACGGTGCCATTGACCAGAAAGCATATATAGCGATTTTAGGGACGTGTTATCATTACAGTGATGTCTTTTCCAAGCAAGCCTGTGCTTATTACAGCAAGACAATGCCAGGCTTCATTCTGCACCCGTTACAACAGACTGCATGTGCTTGACTCTGACTGCAGCCCAGATCTGTCTCAAAAAATTTCACTTGCAAAGCTGCAACAAATAGTATGGTCAGTTCCCAAACCATTAAACAGTCTCATTAATAGAAAGGTGATGGAACACAGTGCTAAACACACCTCTGTCCCAACCCAAACTTACAAAATACAATAAAAGTTGATCAATAAAAACTACTTTTGTCTTATAAATAAAGATTTAAGAGAATTAAGAAATCACAGGTTTGTCTTTTTACTAGCATTTTACAAAACATCCCATGTACATTACTACCATGTTCACTATGTTAAGCTGTTTTTTTATTTACTAAAAAGTAAAGGTTTATTGATAGAAAAAACGAACTTGGTGACGTGTTTGTTTTGACAAGATGCTATAAGCCTATCAGTTATCAGGTAAAAGAAAATGACAACCTTTGCATCCCCTTTTGAAACTAAATTTAAATAATGTTTTTAACCAGCACTGATTTCCTTGTTGGTTATTCGGTATTCCTTAATCATTAGTCTTCACAGCTTACCTGTTTGCTGGCCTGCTGGGAGTCCCCACCGGAGCCTGAACCGTATTTCTGATTTAAATGCGCGAGAATAGCAGCGTGGACTGAAGGGTCTCTGGCCTGAGAGAAAAATCAGACAGAGCAATGATCTGACTTGTACTGATGTAAATACACAGAGCTACAGTTACTATGTGTCTACAGAAAATTTTTATAGCACTGTAACATTAAACGTTTCTAATTTTAGGATTAAAAACGTTGAAAACGTTGATGAAAAATGTTGAAATGTACAAACACAAAAAATACAGGTTTAGGATATTTTTACTTAAAGTAAGTTTACGGTCCATTTTTGAAAATAATATACATTCTTTAATTTTGTGGCACAGCCTCCTAATTCCGTATAAGTGACTTATGAACTGCAGCATGGGGCTTCTTTGTGCCCATATTAACAAGGCTAGTTTTACTGCACTAATTAAACAGTAAATGATTCAGTGGGCCAAGATCTGGAAGAAAATCCAGTCATCCTCTGCTGGGAGAAATGTTGGTCAAACATAATCCATGAATTAACATCTGCTGGATCAAAGGTAACATTGTAAGCTTAAATTCAATTTAATTCAACGTTATTGTCATTATACAATACAGGGTTATACAGTATAATGAATTTATTTATACAGTATAATTTTTTTTCCACAGCAGTCTTATAGGCCACTCTGACGTAAAGCTTGCTTGACTGTGAACAGTTTGAACCTATGTTTCAGTATCATCTAATCCAGTCTACTTTCAAAATTCAGACTTATTATCTTCCCAAAGAATACAATAAGATCACCACTGAACAAGAGACACAGAAAGTGTTTCTTACGTTGGACACCATGGTGGGTTTACACTGTCGTCTGGTGAAGGGGTCCATCTGCTGGTTCTTCGAGTTCTGACCCTCCGCCTAACAAAAGACATTATACAGTAGTAATGATCTGGGAAAAACATCCCGACGACATCATCAAATAAAATAACATTCCAGAGGAAGAACTGAACTTTCACATACCACCAGAGCTTTTTCAGACTCCACAATGTTCCAGCTGCGGTTCCTCTGATTAATGTAACTAAGATAAGAAAAAAGGGATGAGAACATTAGAAACAAAGAGTCAGCAAAGAAGAAAAAGAGATTCATCCTGTGCGAATTCGAATTTAGATTCTAACCTGATAGCAGAAATGTTTTTGGTTCTCTGCCTGTCCAGAGCTTCTGCTCTCTCCTCCAGCTCATTCAGCTGATCCTGCAACATCTTCGCCTTGTCACCATCTCCATTGTCCTCAGCCATAGCCTGCACACAGTTTATTGAAATATTGAACACTTCAGGGCAATTATACACTCCACATCGATGGATTAAAGATTCACTCAGACAGTACATGGCACCTTTTCTTTGAGGAGTTGCGTTTTCTTCATGGCGTAGTTCGGCGGCGCTTTTCTGAAGCGGTCTTTTTCTTTTACTATCTGTTAATTATAAAAAAACAACAAAAACAAAAAAAATGTTTCACACCCATATTGGAAAGACTGGAGTCCTACAACTAATATGATCATAGTTACACAACACATGTTGCCACTGATAAGCATGTTATTATTATTCCCAGCTCTGCTTGTTACTTTCCAAACTCTTGCTCGTCCATTATTGAATAGCCACACATTTTTAAATACTTTGCTGGATTTTTTTTTACCTTCATTTTAGACTATAACATTTCTCATAAATATAGGGTACCAAGTTGCATGCAGGTTTACAGAATAAAGTCACATGATCACATCTAGATTTAATAGCTTTAAGTACAGTCAGTTTTTGCATCCACCCAACCTAGTCACTACCAATTCCCCGACTGTAACTTCCTCTGCCACCGCAGACCATCTTGTGTTCCAGACATGCCTGCAGGCACTTGGACCTGTCTGCAGAAGCCGCAACTGCAGCACTAATGAGGTACCCAGTCAACCTCCCTCCCTCAGGCATGGCCAATTGTAAAAGCTAGCACAGCAAGTTTGATCCCAGTGACTTACATCCTCTATGTCTTTGTCGTTGAATTTGTAGTTGACGGCTTCTTTGATGGACTGCTCTTTTTTGGTGATTTCATCCAAAGTAGGAATCTGCATGCCAGCACTGTTCATCTGCAAAGATTATTACCAATTTATACAGTAATCTATACACATGGTACAGCCTTAAAATAAAAAACGAGAATCTTCATAATTCTTGACATACAAGATGTCTTATTCTAACTGAGTAATGTATATTATATGGGTAAATCACACTCACCGCTTCTCTCCATTTCATAAACTCGTTTTCTGTAAATTCCTGATTGGATACAAACTCAAGCCGGAAAACTCTCAAGTCCCCTCCATGTCTGAAAAATAAGCAAAACCAGGCACATACACATTACAGCTTAATACAGATGACAGCAAATGTGTTTATCTACTTAAAACTTAGATTACTTTCCCTTATAAAGTTGCATTAAAAAAAAAAAATTTTTTGCAACCCCCCAGGGTTTTTCTTGCCCATCTCCCTGAACTAATTTAAAAAATGGTATACAAATGCATCTGAGTAGCACTCGGGTGGTGCAAAGTCTTTTATGCTAGCCCACAACGGCTGAGATCCAGGTCCGAATCTCAGCAGTGCCATCAGCCAACCGGGCATCTACACAGACACGATTGGCTATGTCTGAGGATAGAGGAGGGACCGAAGCCCTGCGATGGATTGATGGCCTGTCTAGGGTGTTTCTACCTTGTGGCCTGTGTTTCCCACTGGAACCGGGCTGGCTGCAACCCTGACCAGGATAATGCGTTTGATAAAAATAAAAACAAATCTGGTGCATGTTAAGAACTGACATCTTACCGTAACTGCAGCCCTTTGTTTGTTCTTGTAGAACCCAGCTGGTAGATTTTTGCTGTTTCAACCACATCTACAATTTCAGCCACCTGGCAAAGAAACCCAAAACAGATACAAAATTTTATGATTTAGCTGGAATGAGACAGAAAATACAAACAAAACAAGCTTTTGCAAAAATGGCGACGATTAAAATTATGAATTAAAAGGTAATTAATGAATTAATATTTTTTTATTATTATATTGATTAATATAAAGACAATATCACATAATTTCTATGCACAAAATACTGAATTAAATCTAATGGCCTTAATTCAACACAATCAGAATTCATTAAATCCAGTACACTTGTCTATGTCTAAATCTAGTTCTATAACTAAAGTAGAACAGATCTTTTACCCTGTAGACAGGTTTACTGCTGGAGTTGCCTATGCCAATGCGTACGAAACATCCAGTAACCGTTTTGGCGAAGAAGGGCATGTGGCACCAGCGCTCGAGTTTGTGCCGTGACAGACGGATGCGGTTAAGCTCCTCGGGTAAGGACACCGGCTGAGATCTAGGGGGTGTCGCCTCTTTTCTAAGGAAGAGAACACAGTAAATGAATACCTGACCAAAATAAAAATTGTTACAGTAGCAACCAAAAACAAGTCACTAGTAAATAAAGCAAGCAGGAATCACAGGTTGGCGTGTAAATTAAAGTGTTTATGACTGAAGCTTGAGCGCCTCTTACTGTTACAACCAACACATGCTTAGGATAGAAATTAACAAGACATATGTGAGATGGGTCAGGAATATTACCAAAAGACCATTACATTAAATTATATACTGACTGAAATAACAGGTACTTGAGACACAGCCTATTATACCATTCACAATCACAAGTAAACATTGTGGGTTTTGGGGGGCTTTTTCAGCTGTTCTCCCCAATTTAGACCTTAATTACTTGAGGCCAATTCCCCATTGTATCTGCAACTTCTGTCACATTTTCGACACACCTGATAGCTCAAACCTAAGTGGTGGTGAGCTAAAGCTTTAGGATCCCTGTGCTAGCAAAGAGGTTCAGGAGAAACAGACAGCATTTTTATTTAGATCCATAATGCTGCACAGCCATATCAGTGGTCCCAAATAACTGCACAGTATTTATAAAATTATCTTCAATTTAAATGCTAATATCACCACATGTACAGCACTGCCTTGTAGTAGCCAATTATTCATGCAGTTTGAATATAGGATTCAGACCTCCATTCTTCATTTTAGTCCCAATCATCCTTCTAAAGATATCTTTGAATTTTCTCATCACACACTGCACATGCACACAGTCACGCAGCAAACAGAATCCATCCCTAATGAACCTGATAAAAATAACTGAATAGTACTAAAGAGAAACTGCAAAATGATAATCAAGGACAAGATTACTCACTCCTCTTCTTCATCGAAGGATGATGACCTTGAGCTGCGGTCGCTCTTTACGGATGACTTGTCATCATCTTCCTCTTCTTCCTCCTCGTCATCAGAGTACACTTCACTGGTCTTCAGCGGCTGCCGTTTGGTCAGGAGCTCGGCTGTGAGTTTAAAGGCACATTTTAGAAAGGTTCACCCAGGTCTTCGCTGTGTGCCCATACAGGGCTTGATTGTTTTATTTTGGACTCTAAACGTTTTCAGTATGAAACTGCAGGGCCAGACTGTTGATGGACAGTCTAGTACCTGATAACTATCTCCGATTATGCAGGTATGTTAGTGTAAAGCTGAAAATGTTGCTTTGTGCCATCTTGTTGCAAAAAGTTGGAAGTAGCTGAGAAATGTGTCGTCTACAAGCAGCATGTTGATTTCAAATGTGTAAATAATCTTAAAAAACTTTTCCCCCTTTATCTCCCAATCTAGTCTTTTCCAATTTCAGATTGCACCTCTGCCACTTGCACTACCTCCATTTAGGCAAAAGAAAGCTGGGACACTTGCGCGCCCATTCACCAACCACTTCTTTTCACCTGCCAGTGTTGGGTTCCCACACAGCTAAGCTCCATGTCACACCCCGACTTTCCCAAAACTTCTGCATTGGGCCCAGACCGGTCCCAGAGATCGCATTTCGCAGCGGCAGCTGGAAGAGACCCCGTCCTCCCTCCCTCAAACACGGCCAATTGTGCTTGTTTGAACGATCGGCCATGCTGATGGCTTCTCTGAGATTTAAACTCTTAAGTTTGAACCCTTCACCCCTGAGTAGAGTGGGAAAAGCCTCTAACTCTGCAGGAGAGTGGACCTTCAGGACTGGAAAAACTCGGACTTGAATAAACTACATGAATTTTTTTATTTTTTTCCTAAAAAAAACGTTGCACCTATTTTAATTATGAAAACGGTTGTTGATAAATTTTTTTTCCTTCTTCATTTTCATAAACAAAAAAAAACTGAAATAAGAATCATTTGAGAGAGAACATGCTTAAAGCTTCATAAGAGATTACCAACCCGTTCTGTTTTTCTTCTTCTCTCGCTCAGCTTTCAGCTCCTCCATGGCCTGAGATTTCTTATCCAGCTTCTCATCTCTCTTTGATCTTCTTTCTTTATTATGGGACATCACCTACCCAGATCAGACAGCATGCAAATGTTATTAAGTACACAGAGAGAAGCGTTCAGGTAGATTTCTGGACATTTAAGACATTAATAACACAAGAAATTCTTAAAGTTGACATGATTTATGGAGAGGATTTTGTTATTTATAGAAAGTCGTCTATAAATGTTATTAAATATTTATTAGAAGCTTTGTATTATTTCCCAAAACTAGAGTACAGATCTGCTTACCACCTGAGTGTCTGTGACCTGAGACAGCTTTTTCTTTTCCTGCTCTTCCTCTTGCTTCTTCTTTTTCTCTTCTTTTTCCTTCCTCTTCTCATTCTTCAGTTTCTGCTTGATTTCAAACCTGTTGACGTGTATTGAAAAGGTTTGTGGTGATTAGTTATTTTACACTCCAGTCTATATATGCAAAGATGATTCAAGAGTCCAAATTGCATTTTCATGTGACCACCATTTGCACTCGCAAGCCACCTAAAGTAAACATTTAATTCACTGTGACAGTAGCTAATCATTCAAACTGTACAAGTCAAAAAGCTTGTCACTGGCACTCGAACTGCAGACGGCGCTATCGACCTGGCCAGTGGCCAAACTGGCACAGATCGCTGTGTCTGAGGAAAGGAGGTCGATGGGGCTTCATTGCCTCTACCATGCTGTCTAGGTAGAAAGTATGCAAATGTATGCAAATCACAAAACCTCTAATCTGCGCTGTAAGGAGCACCCTGCCCAACCACTCCCTGCAGAACAACCTAAATATGTACAAAAAGGGTTCCTGCTGATCATCCCACCTCATTTGAATACCTAAGATAGATTTTAGAAATAATTTTTGGTTAACTGTTCTTCATGCTTGAGCTCATAATTCAGTTGCACAATGTTTTGGCACACTGCTAAAGCAACATTGGTTATTAACGTCCCACCACTTTCTCACCTGCGCTTGAGCACCTCTCTTTTCTCAATACGGTTAAACAGCTCCTGTTCTCTTTCTTTTTCCGTCATCTGCTCTAAACGTGCCCTGTCCTCCTCGTCTCCCATCAGATCATCTCCGTAACCATCTTTGAATTCTTCGTCCTCCGAGGACGAATCCGAGCTGGAGGAGGAGCTGTTGCTCTCAGAGTCGGACACTTCGCCTGTGTGATAAAGAGGTTAAGCTTGGCTAGAAGTGTAAAAAAAAACAGCTTCAAAAATTGTTAACAGAAGTGAACATAGGCGACAAGCATCAGGCATTTTCTCTTACCCTCCTCTGGAGCGGAGCTTTCAGCTGAGCTGTCTCCATCTGAGCTACCTGAAGAAGCAGCCTTGTTCACTTTCTTCTTTGTGAGGTTTTTCTTTTCTGCACCTTTACCAGCTTTCACCTTCTTCTTGGCTTTGGTGCCTCCGACAGTCCACTACACACCAAAAAAATCCAAGCATTAACTGCCTCAGCCTAAAATAAATGAACTTTGTGCATATACAATTACTGACTGTGGCCCTCGGTACACTTTGTCACCCCTACACCGCCACAGAACCCCTTCTGAGCATTGCAATGACACTAACACAGTAATGAAACAGTAGTGTGTTGTACTTGAATGAGTGTAGCATGCGCAGCAGTGTTATTGGGATAAATACTGTTTAACCTACCAGGCACTTTATTAGGAACACATACTTTGTCAGCACCGGCTGGAGACTAGAGATATTTTCTCTATTTTTTCTTGCACAATGTTTGAAGTTTGGGTTAGCATTATTCTTCTCTCAGGATTAACACTGGGGGGTTTAAAAATCCCCAACAACAAAACTGCACCTCACGCATTTCTACCAGTACAACATACACTACCATGTTAGTGTCAGGGCAGTGCTGAGAGTGGTCCATCCACAATCAAGACAATGTACCTCATCATCACTGTCAGAGGTCTCCGAGTCTGTAGATGCCACAGGTTTACTGACAGGCTCCTCTGGTTCTTCTGAGTCCACTCGTTTTCTCTTAGCTAGAGTCAGCAGTTCCTAGAAAAAAAAAAACATACAGTAAGTGTCTCTTCCTCCATCAAACTAAACTAAAATTATGTGTGTTTAACAATTACTGTACCGAATATATAAATTATAAATATGCATATATGCCAAACACTAGGGGCAATTCTGTTCTGAAATGTAAAATCATACCCTCTGGCTGAATATAAGCTACATAGCCAAAATACTCAGACATCATGAGCTTGTTGGACATTCCAATCCAAGCAAGACCAAAAGTTTCAATATGGAGTTGTCCATCTTCTAGCTAATGACCATCTCCAGTCTTGTTGGAGGGCTTTCCACAATTATATAAAAAAATATATTATTGGCCATAGTGTAATTGTATGATAAATACTGATGCATAAGTATCTATCTACTTAATTTCAATCAGGTAGACTTAAAATTGCTGTCAAAATAATTCACTGACCATTGCGAATTAAGTTTATTGGCAAAATTTAGATACTTTAGCCGTTTGCAATAAACTAATCAAACCAAAAAAATTAAATAGCTCAACACAAATAATGTAACAAATGGTTTATCCAAATACAACACAAAATACCACTTTTAATGACTACTGGAGAAAGTATAGAAATATTTAACCCCTTCATGACAAGGGTCTCCAGTACATAGTAGGACACCCTATGGCTATTATGACCTGCTGCAGACTCCAGCCTCTTGCAGCTTTCATAAAGAAATCTTAGTCCATTACTCATGGGCAATGGCCCCAGTTAACTACATTTTTGGGGTTCACGTGTTGCAACAGCCTTCCTCAAATCCAAACAAAGATTTCCTTTGGGATTTACTTTTTCTATAATTAAGCCTTGGTGGACTGTAAGGTATGCTAGGGATAATTGTCCTGTTGGAAGCTCCAATGACGCCCAAGATTCAGCTTCCTCACATAAGATACAATGATTCGGGGCCAGTGATAGCTCAGTGGTTAAGGTACTGGACTAGTAAACAAAAGGCTGCGGGTTCAAGTCCCGCCACCACCAAGTTGCCACTGTTGGGTCCCTGAGCAAGGCGCTTAACCCTCAATTGCTCATTGTGTAAGTCGCTTTGGATAAAAGTGTCTGCTAAATGCTGAAAATGTAAAATGTAAATGATTCCTGGTACTTAATTG
Organism: Trichomycterus rosablanca; assembly: GCF_030014385.1. Taxonomy (NCBI): domain Eukaryota; kingdom Metazoa; phylum Chordata; class Actinopteri; order Siluriformes; family Trichomycteridae; genus Trichomycterus; species Trichomycterus rosablanca. The sequence continues at coordinate 11,949,107 of NC_085992.1, forward strand.
AATCCATCTTTTCCTTCACCTGCTGCAGGTTTTCTTTGTCAAAGGAAGCAAAGCAGTCCAAGAGCATCCCCGTGTCCCTGCCATGGTTAACTGGAGACAGGGTGTTTGTTTCGGCGTATACACCTGATTTGCAAATGTGCGTTCTTATGAGGAATTCTATTTATGAGGTTGACAAATTCTAATTTTGCAGTAGTCCTTTTGTGTTAAATTTGGGAAAAAACACTTGCTATATTGAGCTATTTAAATTTGTAAAGTTTTTGTTTGACTGGTTTATTGCAAACAACTAAAAAATGTAAATGTTGCTAAAAATATGCAATGGTGGCCTAATTTGCAATGGCGGTTGAATGATTTTGATTGCCCCTGTATATTAAATACGTATGCCTAGGTATTTAAAACAACATATTTGCAATGGTTGTGGCAGAGGTAGCTCAATGGTTAGAGTTCCAGTAAATCACTCTGAAGCTTGAGGGTTTGAACCCAGGTCTGAAAACAAACCCCTGTTGGGCCTTTAAGCTTCTGGGCTCCAGGAGCATTGAATAATGCACTCTTCCAAACAAGATTAGATATGCGATTAAAAGTACTGCACAAATATATTTAAAACAATTATGAAATCATTCTTATTCACTTAAAGAAAACATAATTATTTATTTTAAATCATGTAATATTGCACATATTATTCGTTTTAAATCTAAATATACAAATCATATGCAACTAATATCAATACAGTTCAATTAACTGTTGATCTGTACAAATTGTTGTTGATGTCAATCTCAGTCGGATGTTTACAAATACAGATTAGCAGCTAATGTTCTGTTAGCACCGATGCTATCCACTAATGACACTTGCACCACAGACAGCAGTGTAAATTGACTTAAATTAATAACATTTGCTTGACTGGGTTTTTTATAAATATATACATTTTGAATTATCGGCATTTAAATTGTTTTTTTAAATAACTACTAACTATGGTTGCCAGGCCTACAGGGTCCTAAACGAAAGCTAAGGAGCTAGCTGTTTTACTAATTGGCGAGTTGTTTCCCCACTTCTATTCAGACAAAATAAAATCCCGCCTACTGTACTTTGATTGGCTCCTTCATCCAGTCCCTCAACCACAACTGGTCAACTATTTAAACTGGCAATACGCAATCCAATCACACAGCTGAAAAAGTGTGACGTAGGAGTAGCGTACCCGTAAAACGAGTGTGTTTTTAAAAGAACGCAGTTTCTTTACCGGATCCCTATGCTAATGCTACAATACAAGTATAAAGATAAATATAATATGATACTATTACCTGATCCAGATTATCATCGCTGGCGCTGTCCTCGGAATCAGAATCAATAACGACGCGACCCTTCCGTTTTTTTACGTTCACCATGGTTAGCGTATGAGCTGAACCTCCAGCGGCTCTGTCCGAGTGTAAAAGCGCTAAAGAGCTCCACTGAGCATGCGCATTAGAGAGAGCCAGGCAACACATGCGCAATGGTGTGTTATTTATTTTCAGCCCACACACGCAGTGTTGCCAACTTAGCGACTTTGTCGCTATATTTAGCGACTTTTCAGACCCCTCTAGCGACTTTTTTTCAAAAAAGCGACTAGCGACAAATCTAGCGACTTTTTCTGGTGTTATTGGAGACTTTTGGAGACTCGAACGTGAAAACACACATTGTTCTGCAGTTACTGTCCTCAAGCACGGGCGGTCAGTATCACAGTCAGTGTTGCCAGATTGGGCGGGTTTCCACCAAAATGAGCGGATTTTGTTGGAAATTGGCAGGGAAAAACACACTTTGGCAGGTGGACAAAATTTGGGCTGGTTTGTAATTATTTTGGCAGCTTAAAATATAAATAAAAAAAGCTATTGCTAAAGCAGGTGGAATATAAATAGGTCTCCCTTCTCCCTACCTTCTCCCACCACATCCAAGTTCCAACCAGTTGTGAAAAGTTTGATTGACAGGTTATTCTTTCCAGTCCAAGACACTGTTGCCACGCCCATCAATACAGTGATTCATATGTTAGACAAGTGATTTGAGTTGAATATGAAGGTAAGCAAGTCTCATATGTACGAGAGGTTGAACTTTCATTGCTTGCAAGTTTATTTTTATTTACATGCAAAGGGTTGTGTGTCCGAACAAATAATGCATTTTACAAACTTGGCAGGCTACTTTAAAGACATGCAAGCAAAAAAAAAATTGTCCTTTATAATGTATAATTACTGATCTGTACATTTTAAGATATTAATTTGTAGGTCATGATGGTTTAACTGGTTTATTATTTGTGAAATGCTAAACACCATCTGCTTATCCTGTGTTTTGGGCGTTTTTTCATGCATTTTGGCTGAAAATTACTGTCGCAATCTGGCAACCCTGCCCAGAGTAGCTCAGTATTTTCTTAAAAAACAAAAACAAACCACGAATTAACAGAAGAATGTTCATTTGTAGTTCTAAACATATTTAGGGTGTTTTTTTACCCACTTCTTGTCTTTCCCACGATGTTATTCCTCTCTTCTACAGCGTCAACTACATGCAAATGGGTCATATGCAAATTAGGCAATGACGTCATTTAGCGACTTCTAGCGACTTTTAGGACAGCCAATAGCTACTTTCTTTACTGAGGAGTTGGCAACCTCCTGATTTTCCAAGGAGTTGGAAATCATTTTATCCAGTTGACCCGCTATTGTTTTTCTTGTGGAAAGTTTTGTGCAGATGTTTAGACGTGGCGTGTGCATCTCTATTTACCGTCCGCTCTTCTAAACATCTAAGGAATTCCCACAAGAACAACAAAAGCGAAATAATGAAAATAATTAACACAAAATGGACAAAACATTGTTTATTAGGGACGGAACATGTGATACCGAGGCTTTAAAACTTGTTTCACTTTTGTAACACTGGACTCAGTGTATCGGAGCTTATATTAAAGCAGCATGTGCGGGACTGATGAAGCTTTGGTGCTGTGTTTTATCTCACTCACTATATAAGAGACAATCAAACCAGGGTTACCCACCGTCCTGTAACATACACAATCCTGCTTTATCTGGAGACTAAACGCCGCGTTCTGTATTGAACTGATACAGGACGCTTTGTTCCGTATTTTTATCAATGGGAGACTGTGTGGTGTATAAAACAGAAGGAAACTGCTGCTTAATTCATTATATTAAGTAGTGTTCACTTTTATTCTTAGTAACGTGACATAACCTGTTTAATAAACCGCTGTATGTGTAGCACAGTGGGAGGAGTGCGTTGTTTTGCCTAAAATATGGTTCTGACTTATTATAAAGAATGAAAATAATAAATTTTAAACACCATAAATAAAACCTTTGTTCTCATGACTGTGTAAGGTCCCCCCCTGCTGCTATAACCAGCACACACACACCGTTACTAAGAATAAAAGTGAACACTACTTAATATAATTCCCTCAGTCTCCCATTGATAAAAATACGGAACAAAGCGTCCTGTATCAGTTCAATACAGAACGCGGCGTTTAGTCTCCAGATAAAGAAGGATTGTGATGTTACGGGATGGTGGGTAACCCTGGTTTGATTGTCTCTTATATAGTGAGTGAGATAAAACACAGCACCAAAGCTTCATCAGTCCCGCACATGCTGCTTTAATATAAGCTCCGATACACTGAGTCCAGTGTTACAAAAGTGAAACAAGTTTTAAAGCCTCGGTATCAAATGTTCCGTCCCTAATAAACAATGTTTTGTCCATTTTGTGTTAATTATTTTCATTATTTCGCTTTTGTTGTTCTTGTGGGAATTCCTTAGATGTTTAGAAGAGCGGACGGTAAATAGAGATGCACACGCCACGTCTAAACATCTGCACAAAACTTTCCACAAGAAAAACAATAGCGGGTCAACTGGATAAAATGATTTCCACAAACTAGACAAAACCTTGTTTATCGTCACCATCACAAACTCCGTTCACTTTATCGCTGAGAAACAGTTTGATTGACAGCAGGTAAGCAACACGCACTTCCGGTTTATTGTCCCTGCCTTTTCCGTCAGAAATGTGCGGCCGGGAAGTGCAAAACAAATATACATTTTAGAAAACAAAATTACATATGCCGAAAATAAATTTACAAGTGCTGAAACACTTTTACATATGCCAAAACAAATTTACAAACACTGGGTACCTGAGCACTTGTAAATTTGTTTTTGCTTTTGTTGTAAATTTGTTTTGGTTTTTTTGTAATTTTGTTTTCTGAAATGTAAATTTGTTTTGCACTTCTCGGCCACCGTAGGCAACACTGCACACACGCTGCTTTACTTTGGGTTCTACTACATGTGGTCTACTTAAGAGACTCTTGCACTTTTTGGAGCCAGTGGCCCTCTATGTGTGCCAAACGAAAAAAAAAAAAAAAAAAAAAAAAGGTCGCCGCTCAGGTGGCGCAGTGGTAAAGTACGCTAGCGCTCCAGAGTTGGGGTTTCAAATACATCATATCGAATCTCAGCTCTGCCTTTCCGACTGCGCTGGGCGGCAGCATGAACAATGATTGGCTGTTGTTCAGGGTTGGAGGGTAGAAAGTCGGAGCATAGGCAAAACCGCTATTGCCATAGATCACAAGCTTCTGGAACAACGATAATGCTGTGAATCTCGCATGGCCAAGGACAGTTCCTTTAAACTGATAGCATACATGGGGTTGCATTGGTGAACCTTTTTCTTAGCCTTAGGAAGTTTGGGTTGTTATTCGAACCTTGACAAAGAGACAACCATTACTTGTACTTTTCATGGGTTTAGTCAATCTATCTGTATTTAAATGGGCACAGAGAAGTCACCAACTGTAGTTCATCATAATTTCTAACAAGCAATTCATATGCCATGCTATTTTCTGTTAAATTACAATGTAGAACTTTTGACACCAACAAGTTAGTCATCTGTGTGCTAAAAAAAGAACATTGGCTAAAATAATTAAAAATGACTTGTGTTTCCTGCCTTTCACCCAATGAATCAGACCCACAAAGACAATGACCAGGATAAAGCAGTGGTAAAACAGACAATACATTTATTGAATGACTATTATTATTAGTCTTTCGACAACTGGGTGGCCTCACAGCAAGAAGGTCCTGGGTTCGATCCCCAGGTGGAGCGGTCTGGGTCCTTTCTGTGTGGAGTTTGCATGTTCTCCCCGTGTCTGTGTGGGTTTCCTCCGTTAGCTCCGGTTTCCTCCCACAGTCCAAAGACATGCAAGTGAGGTGAATTGGATATACCAAATTGTCCATGACTGTACTTGACGTTAAACCTGTCAACTGATGAATCTTGTGTAACGAGTAACTACCGTTTTTATCATGAATGTAACCAAAGCGTTAAAATTCTAATAAATAAATAAATAAACTTACGGCAGTTTCATTTTTTCCCAACTAGGAACGTTCTGCTGCATAACTTGTTTCCGTTGGCAGCGTTTAGGTGTCGTACTGCGTTTGCATCTTAGGGACGATGAATGTCAGGTAGCTATCAAATAAACAATATTTAGACATTTTTATAATGTGTTATCAATGCGCACGATGCCGTTTTGATAATTGTTTTATATCAAATTAGCGTATTACACATAGATAATTTTCGTTGTATTCTTGTTTTAAGTGTAAAAACCACAGTGTGTGACATTTGTATTTTAAGGTAAAGTCACGGTATTCCGTACAACCACACACTAAACGTTATTACAACATTGATGTAAAGAACACAAGACTAAAAGTCTTATTTTCCTGCAGAGGGTATTAATTGCAACTCAAGCTCTGAATTTATTTTTAAAAATGTTATTTATTTTTTACATTTACACGGTAACATGGAACATATTGCAATATCAAGTCTTGGTTTGTTTGTTTATCAGGATTTTAACATCATGTTTTACACTCATGACAGAAACGATAGTAATTCATTACACAAGATTAATCAGTTCACAAGTTCAATGTCAAACACAGTCATGGACAATTTAGTATCTCCAATCTATCTCTTTGGACAGTGGGAGGAAACCCACACAGACACGGGGAGAACATGCAAACTCCACACAGAAAGGACCCTGACCGCCCCACCTGGGGATCGAATCCAGGACCTGCTTGCTGTGAGATGACAGTGCTACCCACTTAGCCACCGTGCCGCCCTCAAGTCTTGGTAACAAAACACAAACAAACCTGATGTCGAACTAATGGATTACATCTATATTTATATTTAAATTTTCAGCATTTAGCAGACGCTTTTATCCAAAGTGACTTACAGTACTGTGACAGTATACAGTCTGAGCAATTGAGGGTTAAGGGCCTTGCACAAGGGCCCAACAGTGGCAACCAGGCAGTGGTGGGGTTTGAACCGGCAACCTTCAGATTACTAGTGTAGTACCTTAACCGGTAGGCTACACTGCCCCTATCTATATCCATCAATGTATACTTATTTCCTTTTAGCATAAGGTGACAATTTTGGGTTTCCTTTCTGACTGAGTTTTCAAAGAGACCATGTGCTTTCTTATTACAGTATAAGTTGTGAAGTTAAACTAGCTGTAATTCTATGGGCACAGAGAGGTACTAGACTAGCTGTTGTCAGTCATAATCATTAACAAACAAATTACATAGAACTGTTGAAAGCTTTTGGATCCAAAAATTTTTTTAATTGAGTGGCTCTTCCAGGTAGAGAGGTTCGGGTTCTTTCTGTGTGGAGTTTGCATGTTCCTCCCATGCCTGTGTGGGTTTCCTCCGGGTGCTCCGGTTTCCTCCCACAGACATGCAAGTGAGGTAAATTGGAGATACGATATTGTCCATGACTGTGTTTGAGCTTAAAGACTTGAACTGATGAATCTGTAACGAGTACCTACCTGTCCTGTCATGAATGTAACCGAAGTGCGTAAAACATGACGTTAAAATCCTAATAAATTAATTATTCATTGGTTCAATAAATGCCACAATTACAGCATATTTACTCTTTAATCTAATTATGTTTTGCTCTCTTTCCAGAAATGAAATGAAAACATAAAAAGTACCAAACAACATTAGAAACTATGGCGACTTCACGAACGATGCTGAAATCCTCACAAGTAGGATACAGCATGCTTAAAAAACGGCTCTTACAACCTGGCATCACTCTGCCAATGGTTCTGAGCAGCAGGGGCATTGCTGAGAGAGACTATCGCAGACCAGGCCAGGCTCCAGATACACGATGGCCCTGGCAGAAGATCACCTTTGACTTCTCAAAGGGTGTAGAAGGAGTAAAGAAGCATTTTGGACTTCTAAAAACTGAGTTTGCGGAGAGATGGACGGGGCCTGAGGGTCGACCGTTGGAAGAGCACATGCTGGAGCAAACGCGGGTTTTGTGGGAGTTTCGGGGACCCGAGTCTCTTAATCAGTGGGTGGTTTCCTCAGACCGGGAGATCGGAGGCCTAAGTGGGGCGTATCTGAAGCTGGGGAGAAACAGCAACACGTGTATGATGTACGGTACCCTGTGTTCAGTCCCACCGAGGGATGGAGAGACTCGGTACAGCGGGTACTGCACGCTGCGCTCCAAACAGCCTCTGGTTAGTGGGTATAAGACCAGAAATGTTTTGACTTAATGTAAAGCATTGCAGATAAAAATGGACATGGTTTGTAATATTGAGTTTGTGTTGTCAGGCTTCATTCGAAAGGAAGAAGCACTACGATTGGTCGAGCTTTAACTCGTTGTATTTGCGTATCCGTGGAGATGGCAGGCCTTGGATGGTGAACATCTCAGCAGAAACTTACTTTTCGCACCAGAGAGACGACATGTACAGCTACTTTTTATACACACGAGGTGGTCCATACTGGCAGGATGTCAAGGTAAAATGTTCAGTCTTACCAATTTCATGACATAATTACTGTGTTGCTTGAAAATACAATGGTAATCGTAGGCATGTATACAGTATCACTCTGCAGTAATGGCATACTTCAATTCAATCTTAACTAAGTATGTATAAGTATGCTTAAGATTTAGGGGACAGTTGTTTCTTATTTGTTAGGACTGTGGGTTCGGTTTCCGAGCAAGAGACTCAACTGCTACAAGTTTGTCATATCATGACTGCCCCATGTTCTGACCCCAGCGTCCAATAAGATGGGCTGTTTCTTGTGACAGACTTTGCAGCTTTAAATCAGATGTCCAATATCCTGTCCCAAGTGCACATTACAATAGATTTGTATTGTAATTTACAGTAGCCCACTACAGATCAGATCCAGGGTTTGAATCACCAGCAGGCTTTTGCATACAGACATGATTGATGTTTGGGGGAGGCGGTGTATGGCTGAGGTCCCATAATAGACTGGCATCCTATCTGGGATGTGTTAGTTGCACCCGGTGATCCAAAGGAAAACTGAACCCATCGGGACCCTGACCAGGATAAGAAAATAGTAAAACATCAAAATGAAATAAAAATGTATAGGTGCGTCACAATACTGAATTAAAGAGACACTCTGATTATTCACTTTAGCAAACAGTCAGTATATACAGTAGTAGTGCTGTTGGTCCATACTGACAGAACCAGCACCAACATAAGGTGTTAAATGTTATCCCCTTTTTTAAAAGATCGCAAACCAAAAGGATTTTGAGACGCCTTTTAATGTTTAAATGGCAAAAATAATCTAAATAATAAGATTTAAATGTTTTAAATATGTTGTATTTTGCTCAAAGTTGTTCATCATGTGACTTCTATTTATTTACTGGTTTCTTTATAATGCTGTTTATTTTTCTCTTGCAGATTCCATTTTCAAAATTTTTCCTGTCAAGTCGGGGAAGAGTTCAAGATGATCAGCACCCCCTCTGGCTGGACAAGGTCTGATATTACAGATTTTAAAAAAGAGAGTTCAAAGAAAAATGCAGATCCTAAGGCTTAGTATCTTTACTTTGATACCTAGGTGCTTGGGTGATGCAGCAGTAAAGTATGCTGGCATGCTACTGCTGACATCTAGGGTTTGAATTCCAGATGTGATAATAATTAAATAATGAGGGTTGTATTAGGAAGTGCATCTAATGTAAAAAATAAAATAAAAAAAAAGCTGTACCAAATCAGGTCTGCGAACCAGAAGTTCATATGCTCATGATCTTAAATTTTACCAAAAATAGGCTGCTGATTTACTTCATTTATGGACAACTGAGAACAGTCGGTTCATTTGGCATATGACTTATTAAAAAAAAAAAATTATAATATTAAATAAATAACCTCAGTAAAACATTAACTTAGCATTCATATTGTATTTTTGGTATTTCTGTTAGCAACAAGCTAAATGTTGTTAAGCTTCTCATGACCCAGTGTGTACATGTAAATGTAGGAAAGTCTGGAACTATAACAGCAATTTTATTTCTACCTTGATAAAGAAACACAAGATGTTTCATCATGTTTTGCTGTTTTTAATATTAGGGAACACTGTGTAGTATCAAAATAACAGACCAAGTAGGTCATAGTGTCTGCACATTTCAGACTGATGAGTTACCCATGTTGTAGTTAGTGCTAAGACAATGATTTTTGCTAGGCGGTTCAGTTGTCTAGCTTCACTCATAAAAGATTTCTGTGTTTTTGGGCGGGGGAATGGCATTTTTAAAGCTTTGAATTTCCTTTTAAAAAAAAAAAAGCACAATATGACCCTCTGTGTTCTGATTTCCAGGTGAACACCATCGGCTTCACATTGGGAGATAAAGCAGACGGACCGTTCCAGTTGGAGATTGATTTTATTGCTTTGTGTAGCGATCAAGCTCACACAGAAGAATTTGCTTATGAACTGTACAAAAGAAACCCAGAGGTGTAATGGTGACCTGTTACGGACTGAAAATGGCATCATAAACACAAGAACACAGATGTACAAAAACACTTTTGTTTAATAGCAAATAAATGCAACTTCATCGTTCTTACCCCCTGAACAACATTTTCATACAGACTGATGTATTTACAAAATAATGGTTAAAAAAAAAAAAAAGTTTTTTTAAACAGGGCCAAAAAAAAAAAAAAAAAAAAAGCAGTAATAACACAGACAGCAGACAAACAAAATAAAATGTGCAAGAAGCTACAGTCATTAAAATACAAAAAAAGAGTTAATCAAGCAATGACCAGTCCACGTCTGGCACCAAGCATCTGCTCTTTCTTTTGTTTTCTTCCCTCTGTGTGCTTGACACGCCGCCCCTCTCTTTAAAAAGGAAAATAATTTTAACATGCAGTGTAATGTCCCAGTATTTACATTTACCAGGAATACCAAACCTACAGTGAAGTTGGTGTTTTTCAAATGCTCAAATACTCCCAAGATAATGTACAGTATTTAGTTTAGGACATAACAGCATCATCAGTGTCTCACCTTGTCTGCACTTGGTGCTGTTTATAGTTATTCTGATGAGATGGAACCATTTGCGTTTTCTCGGGTGCTGCATTTTCCTGCGTTGCTCCAAAAGGCTTCAGCTTACCTAGTGAATTAAGCAGTGAAGTAAAATAAGATCAGCTATAGCTTCAACATTAGTTGGATGATTACATCTGGGTGCCACTAAATGTCACTGTTTAATAGTGATATAAAAAGCAGGTCCATTCAGAACACTGCTATTCTAAACGTTTATGTCCGTTATAGATAACCTTTGTGGATGTGATTTGGGTAAACTTAAAAGGATATCGGGACAGAAAGCTTTTTTGGACAAAGATAAGCAGCAAGGTGGAAGAAAGAGCCACTGGACAAATAGCTAAAGATTGCTAACAATAACACAAAGTTAAATCCTGCTTCTAGCAATATGGTTATATCTAATATCTCAAATAAAAGTCATTTGGGTAGCACAAAGGTCTATTATGCTGGCCCACTACTGCTCAGATCTGGGTTTGAATACTAGTGGTGCTGTTGGCTGGCCAGGAGTCTACACAGACATGATTGGCTATGTCTGAGGTTGGGGAGGTGATTGAAGCCATGTGATGGATTAATGCCATGTTCAGTGTATTACTTCCTTGTGTCCAGCATTTCCTAGTGGAACCAGGCCCGCTGTGACCCTGACCAGGATAAAGCAGTTGAAAATGAAAAGAAAAAATAATACACCTAAATAACAGCTTCAGAAAATAGATTTGATTCTTACTTACCCTTATGTGGTTTGTAAGTGAGTGGATGAGAGAGACTCGCCCTCAAATCAAACATTTTCTTCTTGTTGGTCCCTGGGGTATCAGAACCACTAAAGATGAATGGATTGATTCCTGTAGGTGATGTGCACAAACAAAAAGCACATATTGTTTAAACTTATACAAATGCATTTTAGGAGTTAGTTAGGCTACAGCATTAGACTGACAAACTGACAAAGCTACCAAAAAAAGAAGTCATATTCTAAATAAAAAAGGCACAGTCCACACTGCTTAAAAATGCATTGAAAAGCTTCTGCCAATAAACTGATATATTTTTTAAAAATAATCAATGAATACAACCAACAATAAAGCACGTTATTGGCATGTTAAGAAAAAAATGCTCTTGTGGGCTTAAGTTTTGGAGTCCACCATTAGTGATGACAAATTCCTACCCAAATGCACATTCAAAATCCAAATGAAAGCTATTAAAAACATAATGTACCTGTACCAGGCGTTTTGTTAACGGGGTTGGTGCGCACATCACTTTTTCTGCCCGAAGTGGGAGTGAGAGGAAGCGCAGCGGACATCCGAGCTGGAGTCTTCAACAGAGAACGTTTGTGCTCGTTATCCTGAGTCCCCTGCGAAAACCTAAAAGAATCATCACACACATGAGCTCATTATTCACACCAATATTACCACAAAAACACTGTGGTGCCAAGACCAGAGGATCCTGTCCTGCTGTAGTACCTGACGTTGACTTTGTTGGTTGAGAGGATAGTAGGCTTGAAGGGTGCGGACTTCAGTGCAGACTTGCTGGCAGGGGTGACTCTGCATTTGTCTGGTTTTCTCTCCGACACTCCTGGACTGAAGAGTGCTGGACGCTTGGCTGACGGCTTCTGCCAACACACAGAGTAGGTCAATGATACTTAATCCAAGAGGAGGGGTAATAGTATTGTATGTGTATGGCATGGTGTTTGGGTATCAATGTCCATATTTATATCAGATGTTTTATAATTATGTGGAGAAGTAAAGTCAAGAACTTACTTTAATGGTCTTGCATGTGGTGTTGAGGTCTAGGCATATATCTAAGACAAGTTTTTGGGTTTTTTTCCAAATTGACCTGCTTTAAAAATAGTCTGTATAAAGAATGTACTTACAGCTTGGGTCTTGGTCTCGGCCGGCTTTGATGGGTTTTCAGTCTGAGCCTGAAATGAGAGACAGAGTGAGTACCAGCTGTTTGATGAACCTGTAAGATCAACGATCTAGTTATTAGCATGTACCTTAAGTTCTTTAACAGAGTTCCTGAGCACTTCCATCTGCTTGTTTTTTCTCTGCACGTAGGAATCAATGGACTCCATCTTGTTAAAATGTGCCTCATGAAGCTTCTTAAAATCTAGAGAAGGTGGTAAAAAAACTATATTAAAAACATTCAACACCTGGAACATCTGCCTGTCATAAAGAAGTATACAAGCAGAGCATAAATGACCACTGGGTCACAGAAACCAAACATAATTATGTTAAACAGGTGTAAATAAAGTACTTACTTGGAGTTGTGGGTCTCAGTGCTGCTTTCTTCTTCATCAGACCTTCATGACGTGGGATCTTACCAACACTCTTCTTAGCGGAATCTGTACAAATATATATGCATTGTCCATTGTCAAATCATCATACTGTAATATTGTTAATGAATTTATTAATTATAATTTTAACGACTAGTTTTACACCATTTGGTTACATTCATGACCGGACAGGTAATTACTGGTTACACAGACATTGATTCATGGACTGAAGGGACTGAAGCTGCTGAGCATTTCTATGCGTGCTCCCTTCAAAAGTGTAACATCTGAGCCCTGTGTTCCATATGTGCACTGGGGGTCTCTCAATCAACTACCCACCTTTGTTTCTTTTTTCTGTGACCGCTTCTTTAGTAGCTGATCCTTGTTTAATCTCTGCCTGGTTCTGTTTAGGCTTCTCAGGTGGAGCTGAAGTCTCTGTATCCTTGGTCAAGGACACTTTCCTTCTCTTCGAGCTCCTCCTGCCTTCTTCACCTTCCACGTCATCTGACTTGCCATCATCCTGAAAACCAACATTTACGATTACACAGTACTTAGATAGATACTTTATTGATCCTTTTGCAGGAAATTTCTTTGTTACAACAGCTCACATCAGACAAACAACTTGTTACATATATACAACATTCTCTGACAAGGTATAAAGAACTAGCTTCCAAAAAAATACTCAGGGTATTCAAATAAAAACAGAGCAGTTTTTTTCTGTCAGACTCACCTGTACTGCACTCTCCTGCAGTTTGGGATCAAGATCTGAGGCTTTATCTTCAGATAGCTTCCTCTTGCCGTTTTTGTTTTTTCCACGCCGCATGGTCACCAGTGCATTGCTTGGTAGTGTGGGCTGGGCTGGCGCTTCCTCAGGGCATTGAGCATCATCTGAGGTGACATTGTTTCCCTAAGAATGTGGTACAGCTTAGTAACTGTTTGTTGTTGCAGCATTATTATTGCAAATTACTAATGGTAAAGGAAAAAAGAGGTAATGTTTGTGCTCCAGGGCTACAGCATCAGTGATGGCATAGTTACCTTGAAAAAGTAATCTGATTACTGATTACTCCTTTAAAAAGTAACTTAGTTACTTTATGGATTACTTGATTTTAAAAGTAACTAAGTTAGATTACAAGTTACTTTATTAGTTATATAATGCGGAATATTTCAAAGATATTCCTTTGCAATACTTTATCATTTGGCTGCCAACTTGTGTGTACTGATGAGACTCAATTGAATCCCAGAACATGCTAGTGTGAATGCATGGAAAACAAATTTTGCGTGCAGAAATGCTTCCGCAAAAGAATTGCCGGTGTTACGGAGAATTCAGTTCCCCCTGTTTCCCCTTTAACGCGCATGTGCAAAAATCATGACGTTTTTTTCAGTCGCTTCGTTGAGCGTCGGTTTATTTGGAATATGTGTTTATAGCGGTATGTTCTTTTCACATTTCATGTTGTATGTTAGGTAGTTTGTGATTAAATACATACTTTAAAGTATTGAATGAACTACTGTCAGAGGTTTTATTGCTCCACCGCAAGTCAGAGGTTTTCACACTGCTGTCTTCAGCCTTGCTGTCAATCAACTATAATGAACGTGTCAGATTTTTTTGTAAATAAATCCTAATACAGGACATGCTCTTATTCACACACTAGTCTGTTTATTCTCGTTTTGTCGCACAAGATAAAGTTTTGGTGCAGATACAAATAAACTATATGGTACAGGACAATAAGTAGTCTGTTATTATTTAAGGTTACTCATCTCAGCTGCACTACCATTTACTTTCAAGAATAGTTTCATTCATGGTGATCTCTCGTTCATTTAAACTTCACAAACTGCATCCATGTGATTTAAAAATTAACAAACAGTATGTAGAACAAGTTTAACCTATAGATCAGTCCATTACACTAACAACACAGGGGGGAACACATTTACCTGGAGACCTGGAAAAAATGGTTCCCCACATGTATATTACTGTGTGTGTAATTATAAAACACTACAGTGATGCTGGTGATGTATTTAACTGTTGTTATTATGTAGAACAAGTTTAACCTATAGATCAGTCCATTATACTAACAACACAGGGGGGAACAGATTTACCTGGAGACCTGGGGAATATGGTTCCCCACATGTATATCACTGTGTGTGTAATTATCAAACACTACAGTGATGCTGGTGATGTATTTAACTGTTGTCATTATGTAGAACATGTTTAACCTGTAGATCAGTCCATTACACTAAAACACAGGGGGGGAACACATTTACCTGGAGACCTGGGGAATATGGTTCCCCACATGTATATCACAGTGTGTGTATTTATAAAACACTACAGTGATGCTGGTGATGTATTTAACTGTTGTCATTATGTAGAACAAGTTTAACCTATAGATCAGTCCATTATACTAACAACACAGGGGGGGACACATTTACCTGGAGTCTTGGGGAATATGGTTCCCCACATGTATATTACTGTGTGATGATTCTTTTTTTTTTTTTTTAATGCAAACTACAGGCACACACACATTTTAAAAACTGTATTAGAAATTAGTGTTAAACTAAATTATGCATATATTACAATTATGCAAATATATAATAAAGAAATCCACCTCAATGCAAATTAAAACTTAAATACATATTTATAGCTTAATAAAAATATATATTTTTTAAAACGAAATAAAATAAAATCTGGGATGTGCCCTGGGATTGACTAGCATCACATCCATAGTGCACTCCTGCCATACGTCCAGTTTCCCCAGGAACAGTTCTGGATCCTCCACGGCCATGACCAGGATAAAGCAGTTACTAAACAGAAATGAATGATTAATTTACTATCTACTTTTTAAATAAACTAAAAGAGCAACATAAAATAAAATACAGCAACAAGCAAACTTTTTAGAAATAACGTCCCAGTTAACCTTGGTCTAATCTTCAGTACATACAATACACTTTCTCTACTGGTGGGTTGCCAACACATGACTGGGGGTACCAAAGAAATAAAAATAATGCCTTAATTTTATTGGCTTTTTCATTGCACCATGCTATTATATATGTCCTTGACTTTCCCTCTGGGATTAATAAAGTGATCTATCTATTATAGCTACACTTGTAATTGAGAAGTCTAATGTAACCATAAAACTATTGTGTGACTTTTTATTGATCAATTGAAGGACTGTATGATCATTGAGATTGGCTGTGATGGATGTGACAGATGGTACCACCAGTCATGTGTTGGCAACCCACCAGTAGAGAAAGTGTATTGTATGTACAGTGTATCACAAAAGTGAGTACACCCCTCACATTTCTGCAGATATTTAAGTATATCTTTTCA
Organism: Trichomycterus rosablanca; assembly: GCF_030014385.1. Classification (NCBI taxonomy): domain Eukaryota; kingdom Metazoa; phylum Chordata; class Actinopteri; order Siluriformes; family Trichomycteridae; genus Trichomycterus; species Trichomycterus rosablanca. The sequence goes on from NC_085992.1 coordinate 11,964,987, forward strand.
TGGGACAACACTGACAAAATGACACTTTGACACAATGAAAAGTAGTCTGTGTGCAGCTTATATAACAGTGTCAATTTATTCTTCCCTCAAAATAACTCAATATACAGCCATTAATGTCTAAACCACCGGCAACAAAAGTGAGTACACCCCTAAGAGACTAAACCCCTAAATGTCCAAATTGAGCACTGCTTGTCATTTTCCCTCCAAAATGTCATGTGACTCGTTAGTGTTACTAGGTCTCAGGTGTGCATGGGGAGCAGGTGTGTTCAATTTAGTAGTACAGCTCTCACACTCTCTCATACTGGTCACTGAAAGTTCCAACATGGCACCTCATGGCAAAGAACTCTCTGAGGATCTTAAAAGACGAATTGTTGCGCTACATGAAGATGGCCAAGGCTACAAGAAGATTGCCAACACCCTGAAACTGAGCTGCAGCACAGTGGCCAAGATCATCCAGCATTTTAAAAGAGCAGGGTCCACTCAGAACAGACCTCGCGTTGGTTGTCCAAAGAAGCTGAGTGCACGTGCTCAGCGTCACATCCAACTGCTGTCTTTGAAAGATAGGCGCAGGAGTGCTGTCAGCATTGCTGCAGAGATTGAAAAGGTGGGGGGTCAGCCTGTCAGTGCTCAGACCATACGCCGCACACTACATCAAATTGGTCTGCATGGCTGTCACCCCAGAAGAAAGCCTCTTCTGAGGTCTCTACACAAGAAAGCCCGCAAACAGTTTGCTGAAGACATGTCAACAAAGGACATGGATTACTGGAACCATGTCCTATGGTCTGATGAGACCAAGATTAATTTGTTTGGTTCAGATGGTCTCAAGCATGTGTGGTGGCAATCAGGTGAGGAGTACAAAGATAAGTGTGTCATGCCTACAGTCAAGCATGGTGGTGGGAATGCCATGGTCTGGGGCTGCATGAGTGCAGCAGGTGTTGGGGAGTTACATTTCATTGAGGGACACATGAACTCCAATATGTACTGTGAAATACTGAAGCAGAGCATGATCCCCTCCCTCCGGAAACTGGGTCGCAGGGCAGTGTTCCAGCATGATAATGACCCCAAACGCACCTCTAAGACGACCACTGCTTTATTGAAGAGGCTGAGGGTAAAGGTGATAGACTGGCCAAGCATGTCTCCAGACCTAAACCCAATATAACATCTTTGGGGCATCCTCAAGCGGAAGGTGGAGGAGCGCAAAGTCTCGAATATCCGCCAGCTCCGTGATGTCGTCATGAAGGAGTGGAAAAGCATTCCAGTGGCAACCTGTGAAGCTCTGGTAAACTCCATGCCCAGGAGAGTTAAGGCAGTTCTGGGAAATAATGGTGGCCACACAAAATATTGACACTTCAGGAACTTTCACTAAGGGGTGTACTCACTTTTGTTGCCGGTGGTTTAGACATTAATGGCTGTATATTGAGTTATTTTGAGGGAAGAATAAATTGACACTGTTATATAAGCTGCACACAGACTACTTTTCATTGTGTCAAAGTGTCATTTTGTCAGTGTTGTCCCATGAAAAGATATACTTAAATATCTGCAGAAATGTGAGGGGTGTACTCACTTTTGTGATACACTGTACTGAAGATTAGACCAAGGTTAACTGGGGCAATATTTCTAAAAAGTTTGCTTGTTGCTGTATTTTATTTTATGTTGCTCTTTTAGTTTATTTAAAAAGTAGATAGTAAATTAATCATTCATTTCTGTTTAGTAACTGCTTTATCCTGGTCATGGCCGTGGAGGATCCAGAACTGTTCCTGGGGAAACTGGACGTACGGCAGGAGTGCACTATGGATGTGATGCTAGTCAATCCCAGGGCACATCCCAGATTTTATTTTATTTCGTTTTAAAAAATATATTTTTTTATTAAGCTATAAATATGTATTTAAGTTTTAATTTGCATTGAGGTGGATTTCTTTATTATATATTTGCATAATTGTAATATATGCATAATTTAGTTTAACACTAATTTCTAATACAGTTTTTAAAATGTGTGTGTGCCTGTAGTTTGCATAAAAAAAAAAAAAAAAGAATCATCACACAGTAATATACATGTGGGGAACCATATTCCCCAAGACTCCAGGTAAATGTGTCCCCCCCTGTGTTGTTAGTATAATGGACTGATCTATAGGTTAAACTTGTTCTACATAATGACAACAGTTAAATACATCACCAGCATCACTGTAGTGTTTTATAAATACACACACAGTAATATACATGTGGGGAACCATATTCCCCAAGACTCCAGGTAAATCTGTTCCCCCCTGTGTTTTAGTGTAATGGACTGATCTACAGGTTAAACTTGTTCTACATAATAACAACACGTAAATACATCACCAGCATCACTGTAGTGTTTTATAAATACACACACTGTGATATACATGTGGGGAACCATATTCCCCAGGTCTCCAGGTAAATGTGTTCCCCCCCTGTGTTTTAGTGTAATGGACTGATCTATAGGTTAAACATGTTCTACATAATGACAACAGTTAAATACATCACCAGCATCACTGTAGTGTTTGATAATTACACACACAGTGATATACATGTGGGGAACCATATTCCCCAGGTCTCCAGGTAAATCTGTTCCCCCCTGTGTTGTTAGTATAATGGACTGATCTATAGGTTAAACTTGTTCTACATAATAACAACAGTTAAATACATCACCAGCATCACTGTAGTGTTTTATAATTACACACACAGTAATATACATGTGGGGAACCATTTTTTCCAGGTCTCCAGGTAAATGTGTTCCCCCCTGTGTTGTTAGTGTAATGGACTGATCTATAGGTTAAACTTGTTCTACATACTGTTTGTTAATTTTTAAATCACATGGATGCAGTTTGTGAAGTTTAAATGAACGAGAGATCACCATGAATGAAACTATTCTTGAAAGTAAATGGTAGTGCAGCTGAGATGAGTAACCTTAAATAATAACAGACTACTTATTGTCCTGTACCATATAGTTTATTTGTATCTGCACCAAAACTTTATCTTGTGCGACAAAACGAGAATAAACAGACTAGTGTGTGAATAAGAGCATGTCCTGTATTAGGATTTATTTACAAAAAAATCTGACACGTTCATTATAGTTGATTGACAGCAAGGCTGAAGACAGCAGTGTGAAAACCTCTGACTTGCGGTGGAGCAATAAAACCTCTGACAGTAGTTCATTCAATACTTTAAAGTATGTATTTAATCACAAACTACCTAACATACAACATGAAATGTGAAAAGAACATACCGCTATAAACACATATTCCAAATAAACCGACGCTCAACGAAGCGACTGAAAAAAACGTCATGATTTTTGCACATGCGCGTTAAAGGGGAAACAGGGGGCACTGAATTCTCCGTAACACCGGCAAAGCGGTGGTGCCCCCCACCACCGCTTTGCCGGTGTTCTGTCGATTTATCCTACCCATCGATTTGTCCTACTGAGCATGCGCACATCGGTTTTGACTCGTTGCGGGGAACGCCTATAATTCTGTGCTACCTTTGCCTAATTTATTTGTTCTAGCGGTTAGTAACGTATGGTTTCGTTTTAATTCTTTAAAAAGTTTAAAGTTTAAGTGTATGTAATGATGTTATTATGTGACTTTAAAAAAAAAAGCTATATAAAAATATTCAAAGTGCTTAAATGAGCTGTACTTGATTGATTACAGTTAAATAACTGTGTATCTTAATAATGCTGTGTTAACGTTGTATTTAACCACGTTTATACATGCCTTTGGTAATTTTAGATGCGTTTTTCATACATCTAGAAAAGCCAATCATTTTTAAATAACCATCTGCGACCTTAACATTATGACAACACAAAATGTATTAGGTTATTTTTCAGTTTTGTGCTTTATTAGCAGTTCAATATGTACAGTAACGGTTGTTTGAAGTTAAAGTTGAGTTTAAAGTGAATTACTGAATGAATATGTTGAGCATTTATTACGTTTTTTATGTACTCAGTTATTTGTATATGTACAACTATTTTTTGCTGCTCCCCTGTCAGTTTAGTTCTAATTATTTGAGATTAAGATGTTCTTCGGGTTAGAATATTATTTACTACAAAATCAAAATGTACATACATCATACACACATACACATATATATATATATATATATATATATATACATACTGTATATACATACATATACTGTATATACATATAATACTCACTACATAGCCAACACTACATATACACACTACATAGCCAAAAGAACTCGCTTGTAGTTCTACAATTACTGACTGTAGTCCATCTGTTTCTCTGCATGCTTTGTTAGCTCCCTTCATGCTGTTCGTCAATGGTCAGAACCCCCACAGAGCAGGTATTATTTAGGTGGTGGATCATTCTCAGCACTGCAGTGACACTGCCATGGTGGTGGTGTGTTATTGTGTGTTGTGATGGTATGAGTGGATCAGAAACAGCAGTGCTGCTGGAGTTTTAAAATACAGTGTCCACTCACTGTCCACTCTATTAGACACTCCTACCTAGTTGGTCCACCTTGTAGATGTAAAGTCAGAGACGATCGCTCATCTATTGCTGCTGTTTGAGTCGGTCATCTTCTAGACCTTCATCAGTGGTCACAGGACACTGCCCACAGGGTGCTGTAGGCTGGATATTTTTGGTTGGTGGACCAATCTCAGTCCAGCAGTGAGGTGTTTAAAAACTCAGCACTGCTGTGTCTGATCCATTCATACCAGCACAACACACACTAACACCATGTCAGTGTCACTGCAGTGCTGAGAATGATCCACCACCCAAATAATACCTGCTCTGTAGTGGTCCTGTGGGGGGTCTGACCACTGAAGAACAGGGTGAAAGCAGGTTAAAAAGTATGTAGAGAAACAGATGAACTACAGTCAGTAATTTTAGAACTACAGAGTGCTTATACATGATAAGTTTTTCAGGATGAACTCAAGTTCATATGCATGTATAAATAGCTGGAGGTAATATTGTTATTGAACATTTTAAACTAGTTAGAATTTTGCTAAACCAGATTTTGCCACTGTCTCCATTAATTAATAGGAATTATAAAGCCAAGTGAACTTCATGACAGCAGGGCTGAGTGGTGATTTAAGACAATGCAGAGGATTACTGCATAAGTTGCTCCATGCTGCAAGACAGAGCTGACAAGAGCATGATTGAAATGATAGATATTTAGAGCAGCTATATTATACAGATATACAGATATATTTTATCTAATTTTACCTTTATTATTAAAAAGTTATTGTGAACATTATTTACTGATTTGTACAGCATTGTTACCTGTTTTACTCAGGTGCAGTGTGACAGTAGATGGGTACATTTTAATGTGCAGAATATAACAAATCACACCCAAAATACATATGTAAAAAATGTAGACACATCCACCAGAGACTCAGGATGTGTTGTTGTTAATAAACTAGTTTAAAAATTACACAATTATTTGAGATGTATGGGCTGTATAGTGGCTCAGTGGGTAGCTTTGTTGATTCACAGCAAGAAGGTCCTGGGCTCCATTTACAGGTGGATTCTTTCTGTGAGGAGTTTGCATGTTCTCCCCATGTGTATGTGGGGGGTTTTTTCCGGGTGCTCTAGTTTTCTCCCACAGTCCAAAGACATGCAAGTGAGGTAAATTGAAGATACAAAACTGTCTCTGACTGTGTTTGATATTAAATGTGTGAACTAATAAATCTTGTGTAATGAGTAACTACCTGCCCTGTCATGAATGTAACCATGATGTTAAAATCCTAATAAATAAATTAAAAATTAAGATAAATGTCTGAGAGACAGGTCAATAAATCAAGTGTGCTACCTATCATTTGTAATAAAATATAAGCCCATCGAGATGTGCTAACACTATTTATAATAAGACATAGATCTATCGAGATGCGCTGTCTATTGTTTATAATAATATACATACCTATCGAGATGTCCTACCTATTGTTTATAATAATATACATACCTATCGAGATGTCCTACCTATTGTTTATAATAAGATACATACCTATCGAGATGTCCTACCTATTGTTTATAATAAGATACATACCTATCGAGATGTGCTACCTATAGTTTATAATAAGATACATACCTATCGAGATGTCCTACCTATAGTTTATAATAAGATACATACCTATCGAGATGTCCTACCTATTGTTTATAATAATATACATACCTATCGAGATGTCCTACCTATTGTTTATAATAATATACATACCTATCGAGATGTGCTACCTATAGTTTATAATAATATACATACCTATCGAGATGTCCTACCTATAGTTTATAATAAGATACATACCTATCGAGATGTCCTACCTATTGTTTATAATAAGATACATACCTATCGAGATGTCCTACCTATTGTTTATAATAATATACATACCTATCGAGATGTCCTACCTATAGTTTATAATAAGATACATACCTATCGAGATGTCCTACCTATTGTTTATAATAAGATATAGAGCTATCGAGATGTCCTACCTATTGTTTATAATAAGATATAGACCTATCGAGATGTCCTACCTATAGTTTATAATAAGATACATACCTATCGAGATGTCCTACCTATTGTTTATAATAAGATATAGAGCTATCGAGATGTCCTACCTATTGTTTATAATAAGATACATACCTATCGAGATGTGCTACCTATAGTTTATAATAAGATACATACCTATCGAGATGTCCTACCTATTGTTTATAATAAGATACATACCTATCGAGATGTCCTACCTATTGTTTATAATAAGATATAGAGCTATCGAGATGTCCTACCTATTGTTTATAATAAGATACATACCTATCGAGATGTGCTACCACTAGTTATAATAAGATACCTATAATTTATAATATGATAGACATAATTTTAATAAGAATAGATCGATAAAACTTAAATATTTACTACAGGAATACATTTCGATAGGGTAGGACAAATCGACAGATAGATCTATAAATCTGCGCTACGGTAGGAAGTTTCGATAGGGTAGGACAAATCGACAGATAGATCTATAAATCTGCGCTACGGTAGGAAGTTTCGATAGGGTAGGACAAATCGACAGAACACCGGCAATTCTTTTGGCCAGTGGTTGCCATGGCCACCATAAAGTAATCTTCGGCCACCCCTCTGGCCCCCCGCCAGAGAGGTGGCCGAAGATTACTTTATGGTGGCCATGGCAACCACTGGCCATCCCCTGGCTCCGCCCCTGCCAAGAAGAAAGCAAAAATATCTTTTCACTAAGGAAAATGACAAAAATAGTAACGCACAGTAACTCGGATATGTAACTTTAATCTGATTACTGGATTGGAAATAGTAACGCATTAGATTACTCGTTACTGAAAAATGTGGTCAGATTTGAGTAACGCGTTACTAAGTAACGCGTTACAGACCATCAGTGTACAGCATGTCCAATTTACAAGGCAAAATCCCTGATCATTGTGCAGAAATATGAAGCAATCCTTCCCACCCTATATAAGAAGCATGTCATGCAGATAAGGGTTACTTACATTCTCAGAGCCTTCCTGTTCAAAATGCTGCTTTAGTGCTCTCAGCAACGTATCAGCCTAAAAATAAATAGAGCAAACACATGTAATTTACATTCTTCATTCAAATCATAAGATTAATCAGTGTTTGTTGCACAGAATAAATATTTATATACAGCTTTATTGTCATTAAAAACCATGTACATGATTAGAACGAAATGCAGTTTTAATAGCTCTTACAAAGCTACACACAGGAAAGTATCATGTGGTACCTTCTATTCTATTTTGTGGAAATCAATGAAACACGTGTTGTGATTAAAGCAAAACAAGTTTCTTGTCCTCTACAGTTAACGGTTCACAAGTAAAAACACGTCAGACTCTCTGGCTAACACAATGGTGAAGTGTTATTGTATAGTGGACAATGGTAGATCAGTTGTTAAGGAAGTGTGGACTCATAATTGATGTATATTTATATATTGTGGCGCCGGCGAGCAGAAAGGATAGCGTCAGGGCTGCGAGTGAGCTGCCTTTGGCAGTTCATTCAGTGGTTTAGGAACAGACACCCATACATACATTCATACAACAGACAAACATATAAGCTACTTACTAGGGCTGGGCGATATATCGATATTTTAAAAATATCGATATATTTTCATACGCGATATAAGATAAGACAATATCGCATATATCGATATAAATGTTGCGTTCCAGTTAGATCCGACAGTTCGTCTTTCTCTTCTCCCAGTTTGTCTCTGCACATGTTCACCTGCCCCGCCCCTCTCCCTCACTGCCCCGCCTCTCTCCCTCACTGCCCCGCCCCTCTCCCTCACCTGCCCCGCCCCTCTCCCTCACCTGCCCCGCCCCTCTCCCTCACTGCCCCGCCCCTCTCCCTCACTGAACACAACTCGCCCCTCCCCACCGCTTCACCAGTAAGTCCTGCAGGCAGCGATAGCATGGAGACGGATAAAGACGTGACAGAAGCTATCGAAGAGGAGCTGTTTACTAAAAAGAAAAATAATGACTAATTTTGTAATTATTTGGAGATGGTTCGAATTCAAAGTGTCAGATGAGCAGCAGAATAATGTATTCTGTAGAAAACGCCGAAAACAAGTCCAGACAAAAGGTTCCACCTTCATTCGTTTTTCACTTCAAATCCCAAAGTTAAAAAACAAGAAAACGAGTCGTTATTCGTTTTAAAAACCAACACAAGGGCATGCACACGCTGACATGCACGTATTTACTTCACATTAAGTGTTGAGTAAGTAATAATAACGTAGCGGTGCGTCTCCTGTTGTTCTGACTCGTGTGTTTGTATATGTGATGTGCAGATATTTGCTCTATCTGTAAAAACAAACATTATGGGGATTTCTGTACTGGATGTTGTACGTGGTTGTGTTAGTTTATACTGGACGATCGCCCGACGTCCGACACGTCATTTATTTATTTATCTTCTATTATAGTATTACTTGTTGTCGGCCAGTAAACAACCAAACATTATTAAATTGCATGAACTAACTCTGCAGTAAACAAGGAGCAAACAGCAATTAAACAGCAAATAAAGCTGTTAAATAATAATAAAGTGCATGAAGAAGAACGCTGATTAAAATGCATTAAATGTTGTAATATTTACACAGTAACATGAACGATTAGTTATACCTGTATTACAGAACTGAGTTCTATACAGTAAAAGAAAATATTAATGTAAATGTTAATGTTGTGGCGACATATACATAAAATAATGTATAAAGTCCAAACATGGGGGGTGGGGGGTTAACGAGGGGTTTACTTTAACGGGGTTTTACTTTTAATGTCACACAAGCTCAGCCGGAAACCGTGTCATTCCAACATCTTCCCTACACACTCGCTCCCTGCGCCCTATAGTACACTTAACATTCTTAAAGGGCCAGACAATATATTTGTAATTCACGTTAGACAACAGGAGATGCCTTAGAAAACAACTTTTTTTTTTCTTAGAATAGCTCTTTTTTTTTTTTAAGCAAAAATAATTCTTGTGTGAAGCTTCCCCAGCATGAATATTAATAAAAGTGCCTGTAAAAAAATTGGAACATGTAGCTTTGTCTCAGAAGTGTCTTTTTGTTATTACCTTATGGAATAAAAAAATATCGAGATATATATCGTATATCGCCATTCAGAAAAAAATATCGAGATATAATTTTTGATCCATATCGCCCAGCCCTACTACTTACCCATCCCTCACCGCAGCCACCCCACTCCCAACAACGGGATACACGGCTACGGTGAGCTTAGACACCACTGCCGCAAGGCTTCCTGGGTAAAGCCTGTGCCGGCCCCCAGTAGCGACGCTACACTATGTATGCGTTTGTATGTATGTATGTATGTATGTATGTATGTGTATATATACAGTGTATCACAAAAGTGAGTACACCCCTCACATTTCTGCAGATATTTAAGTATATCTTTTCATGGGACAACACTGACAAAATGACACTTTGACACAATGAAAAGTAGTCTGTGTGCAGCTTATATAACAGTGTAAATTTATTCTTCCCTCAAAAAAACTCAATATACAGCCATTAATGTCTAAACCACCGGCAACAAAAGTGAGTACACCCCTAAGAGACTACACCCCTAAATGTCCAAATTGAGGACTGCTTGTCATTTTCCCTCCAAAATGTCATGTGATTTGTTAGTGTTACTAGGTCTCAGGTGTGCATAGGGAGCAGGTGTGTTCAATTTAGTAGTACAGCTCTCACACTCTCTCATACTGGTCACTGAAAGTTCCAACATGGCACCTCATGGCAAAGAACTCTCTGAGGATCTTAAAAGACGAATTGTTGCGCTACATGAAGATGGCCAAGGCTACAAGAAGATTGCCAACACCCTGAAACTGAGCTGCAGCACAGTGGCCAAGATCATCCAGCGTTTTAAAAGAGCAGGGTCCACTCAGAACAGACCTCGCGTTGGTTGTCCAAAGAAGCTGAGTGCACGTGCTCAGCGTCACATCCAACTGCTGTCTTTGAAAGATAGGCGCAGGAGTGCCGTCAGCATTGCTGCAGAGATTGAAAAGGTGGGGGGTCAGCCTGTCAGTGCTCAGACCATACGCCACACACTGCATCAAATTGGTCTGCATGGCTGTCACCCCAGAAGGAAGCCTCTTCTGAAGTCTCTACACAAGAAAGCCTGCAAACAGTTTGCTGAAGACATGTCAACAAAGGACATGGATTACTGGAACCATGTCCTATGGTCTGATGAGACCAAGATGAATTTGTTTGGTTCAGATGGTCTCAAGCATGTGTGGCGGCAATCAGGTGAGGAGTACAAAGATAAGTGTGTCATGCCTACAGTCAAGCATGGTGGTGGGAATGCCATGGTCTGGGGCTGCATGAGTGCAGCAGGTGTTGGGGAGTTACATTTCATTGAGGGACACATGAACTCCAATATGTACTGTGAAATACTGAAGCAGAGCATGATCCCCTCCCTCCGGAAACTAGGTCGCAGGGCAGTGTTCCAGCATGATAATGACCCCAAACACACCTCTAAGATGACCACTGCTTTATTGAAGAGGCTGAGGGTAAAGGTGATGGACTGGCCAAGCATGTCTCCAGACCTAAACCCAATAGAACATCTTTGGGGCATCCTCAAGCGGAAGGTGGAGGAGTGCAAAGTCTCGAATATCCGCCAGCTCCGTGATGTCGTCATGGAGGAGTGGAAAAGCATTCCAGTGGCAACCTGTGAAGCTCTGGTAAACTCCATGCCCAGGAGAGTTAAGGCAGTTCTGGGAAATAATGGTGGCCACACAAAATATTGACACTTCAGGAACTTTCACTAAGGGGTGTACTCACTTTTGTTGCCGGTGGTTTAGACATTAATGGCTGTATATTGAGTTATTTTGAGGGGAGAATAAATTTACACTGTTATATAAGCTGCACACAGACTACTTTTCATTGTGTCAAAGTGTCATTTTGTCAGTGTTGTCCCATGAAAAGATATACTTAAATATCTGCAGAAATGTGAGGGGTGTACTCACTTTTGTGATACACTGTATATAATTTAAATATATATGTGTATGTATGTATGTGTATATATATATACACATATATACACACACACACACACACACACACACATATATATATATATACTCCTGATCAAAATCTTAAGACCAGTTAAAAAATTGCAAGAATTTGCATTTTGCACTACTGGATCTTAAGAAGGTTCTAAGTAGAGCTTCACAATGCTAAAAGAAGAAATGGGCGCAAGAGACAAAAACTTTTGAGCAGGCAATTTATTGAAAACAACAATTTAACTGAAATAGGCTGTTCATCAGCTGATCAAAAGTTTAAGACCATAGCTAAAAAAAAAACGAAAACCCCCTCAAAACAGAAATCAAAGTGTCAAAATAAGGACTCAGTAATGAGTAGCTCCACCATTCTTGTTGATCACTTCAAACAATCGTTTAGGCATGCTTGATGCAAGTGTTTTCAGGAGGTTAGTGGGAACGTTGCTCCAAGTGTTGAAGATGGCTTCACAAAGGGCATCCACTGTCTGGAACTGATGTCCATTTTTGTAAACTTCCCTTGCCATCCATCCCCAAATGTTCTCATTCAGATTTAGATCAGGGGAACACGCAGGATGGTCCAAAAGAGTGACGTTATTCTCTTGGAAGAAGTCCTTTGTCAGGCGGGCATTGTGAACTACAGCATTGTCCTGTTGAAAAACCCAGTCATTACCACACAGACGAGGGCCCTCATGAGGGTCATGAGGGATGCCCGCTGCAACATCTCCACAAAGCCAGCTGCTGTTTGATGCCCCTGCACAACCTGAAGCTCCATTGTTCCATTGAAGGAAAAAGCACCCCAAATCATGATGGCGCCCCCCCCACTGTGCCGCGCGTAGAAAACATCTCAGGTGGGATCTCCTTGTCATGCCAGTAACGTTGGAAGCCATCAGGACCGTCAAGGTAAAAATTTTTCTCATCAGAGAATAAAACTTTCTTCCACCTTTCAATGTCCCATGTTTGGTGCTCCCTTGCAAAGTCCAAACGGGCAATTTTGTGGCGTTGAAGAAGACGTGGCCTTTGAAGACGTTTTTTGTTTCTGAAGCCCTTCCCTCGCAGATGCTGTCTGATGGTTATTGAGCTGCAGTCAGCACCAGTAATGGCCTTAATTTGGGTCGAGGATCGTCCCGTGTCTTGACGGACAGCCAATCGGATCCTGCGGCTCAGCGCTGGTGAAATGTTTTTGGGTCTACCACTTGACTTTTTTGTTCCATAACCCTCAGGGTCTTTTAATAAATGCAAAATGACTGTCTTACTGCATCCAATCTCAGCAGCGATGGTACGTTGTGAGAGGCCTTGCTTATGCAGCTCAACAATCCTACCACGTTCAAAGTCAGTGAGCTTTTTTGCTTTTGCCATCAGGAGGTCTTGACAGTGTAAATACTTGACAGAAAATGACATGGAATCCAAATTTCTGCGCACATTATGGCTTTTAAAGGCTGTGGTCTTAAACTTTTGATCAGCTGAAAAAAGCATGTTTGAGTGTAAATGCAGTTTTCAATAAATTGGCTGCTTAAAAGTTTTTGTCTCTTGCACCCATTTCTTCTTTTAGCATTGTGAAGCTCTACTTGGAACCTTCTTAAGATCCAATAGTGCAAAATGCAAATTCTTGCAATTTTTTAACTGGTCTTAAGATTTTGATCAGGAGTGTATATATACAGTATATATGTGTATATATACATACATTCACTACATACAAAAAACTAGTTACTAATTAATAATTATTACAATATGCATATAAAACTACAGTAGACAAAACTACTTAAAAACTAAAAACAGCATTTATTCACACTGTTAGCCGGTTGCTAACAAAAAACCGTTACGCTAATTCACTGACTTACCTTAACGTTGGCTTTCAAACCAACGCTTTTGGCCAGCTGTTGCAAATCTGCATATTTAATCGAGTCTAAATCCATAGTAGCTCAGAATTGCAGAAACAGACTGAGAAAACCTAAATTAAATCGCACCGTTTTGTTTACACAGCCAAAATGAAGCTACAGTAGATGTCCGTCCCTGCCTGTTGGAAATTTCAAAAATCGCGTAGTGTGATTTGATTGGTTGAAAATGATGACGCAGACTGTTGTTATCCAATGAATAGCCATATTGTACCGGCATACCCGCGAGCAGAGAAAGATGAACGTTATTGGCCAAATCCCAAACTGCTTAATACACACACTAGTGCACTTTGTAAAGCCTTCTAAAAGGAGTATGTGCATCCTACCTAGTGCACTACATTACAAAAGAACCTCGATTTAACATACCGTAAGTTGTCTACCCTATCTAGTGCACTACAAGTATAAAGTTGGGTATTGGGTTAGTTGAGAACTTAATAAACATTCCGTAAACCGAGTCAACTGCGATTTTGTAAAACCCGAAAGCATTTATTAGACGAAAATGTCTCACATTACGTCTGGTATTTCAGCAAATGATAGCATTCCGTGCGACAGCACTCAAAACAGCTTTATTTCATCGAGCCTGAGCCAAAGCAGCGTGATTCTGGAGCAGCTGCGTGTTGTGGAGGATGTACGAGATACCAGACCAGATTATTCAAAGAGTTCAGTGCTGATTTGTGCTAAATGCAACCTGGTGCTGGCTGATTCACTAGGAGTTTGTGGAGAGGTTAAATATCTCAAATCGATCATCTGTCTCAGTAAGTACACGGTGAGCTGCAAATTAATAAAACAAGTTTAAAGTTGCAATACAGAACGTAGTGGCTGTGGGGATTGGAGACATCTCTGGTGGACTTGTGGAGGAGCACTTTGTAACAATGCATAGTACACAGTTTGCACCCCGAATTTCCAACTGAGACTGAATGCTCCTGTAATGGAACTATTCAGCAGTGGTAGCCCAGCAACTAAGGTATCAGTAATGCAAAGGTTGCTGGTTCAAGCCCCACCACTACCAGGTTGCCACTTCCCTTGAGCAAGGTCCTTAACCCTCAGTTGCTTGAACTGTATTTATTTACAACTGTAAGTTGCTTTAGATAAAAGTAGAGATGTAATGAATCACCACAATACAGTTAATAACCGATTCAAAAATTCCACGATTCAAATCGATTTGACATGTAAAATGAATCGATATTTACTTTAAACAGCAGAGGGCACTGGCGCTATACACCTCGCCTGGTTGCCAAATTTGGGTTTTTTCAGCCAAATTGGGCTTAATTCAAAATTGTTTTACAAAGTTTGTACCTACCTCAGAAATAAAAGGGCATTTATTATTTAGATAAATAAAAGATAATCACAGATACAGTATTTTCTTTTCTTTATTGGAAACTTTGTCATCATTTGTCTTCAATTTCAGTTTAAAAAAAATAATATCGTGAACCCAGTATCGTGAATCGCATCGTATCATGGATAGAGCGTATCGTTACATCCCTAAATAAAAGTGTTTGTTAGTCATTTCCACTTCCCTGATTTTTTTCCACTGCACACCCCTGCTCTGACCGAAGCAGCTCCTTTGATACTCGTGCAGTCGTGAAACACTTCTTTTCACCTGCCAGAGGTGGGGACTTTCAGACAGCCGTATCACGTTTGGAGAAACATGCTGTGCTGCATCCCTGATTATTCCCCCTCTCGCACAAGTGCCTTCAACCAGCCATAACAGGTCACAGTTGCAGCAGCAATGTTAAATGTTGTTCATTGTTAAATGTCCATTAAACACCCAGCCAGACTGAGATACGAACTTGAGAGCTGGAGATCTTAGTGGTGTGCTAGCACATTAGACTGCAACACCACCCAATCACCTAGTGGTTTAAGATTCTGTCCTTTAGCTCACTTTAAACTGACCCTAGATGTAAATGAAAGAGTGAGTGGCTGATGCCCTGTATCCATAGGGTCCTGTCTAGTTTCCAGTGTTTTCATGTGGACTCTAGACCCACTGTGACCCTGATTATGAGAAATTACTGATAATAAATTAGTCTTAATTTCTTAATGTCCTAACTTGTTAATTAGCTGTTGGTATTAACTCTGTCCTGATCTGTTTTTGCAGAAATCACCAAGGATTTGACAGTCAGAGGAAGACTTCAGGTGTGTAAGGATAGTCCTCTGGCATTTTGGTAAGTCATATTTGAGGATATTGTGGTTATGTCAAAGCTCAGTAATGAAACCCTGGTGTTATTTTTTTAAAGGTCAGCCAGTGTTACTGGGACAAAAATCCTTTGCTTTTCTTTTATTTGAATAAATACAGATTTTTTTCAGTCACATTCAAACAGATCACACAAATTTACACAATGTTCTCCATGTGCTAAACTGGTTGATTGACCAACATGTTGGTTGTTTAGATTTTCTTTTTGGTTGGTTGTTTAGATTTTCTTTTTTAGTAGTCTTGCTGACCAGACGTGCAAAGTCTTTGCAAATAAAAATCCAGTACAGGGAGACTTAATTAAAAAAAACATGCAAAACATCATTAAACCAGCTATTGTGGTGCTGGGATGGCTCAACAGTAAAACACATTAGCTCACTACTGCTGACATCTCAGCTATGCCATTAGCTAGCCTGCTGCCTACACAGATGTGACTGGTAATATTACAGATCTGGAATGGGCCTGGCCTCACAACACTACCTTTTAAATTTGTTAACTATAGCTAGAAGGTTTATGTTGCTCATACATGACTTTACTATTAATGTCTCAGCACTTACAAGGTCCTGGAGTGCAGCGGCTGTCGTCGTTTTGTCGGTGTGGTCCTTCACGCCACTCCACAGCAATGGTCCTCTTTAAGAAACCTGTTCCTCTTACGGAAAGACACTCTCAACTGGTGAGTCTTTGCACAGGCCCCCCTATGCTTTGGGATAAGGATGTACATCCCCCCCCCCAAGGATGTACATCCCCCCCCCCACTTAAAGGACTATAAAATATGTTATTTACTATTATAAAAATATGTAAATGTCATTTGTTGTGCTTTTGTGTTTTGACAACTCAGCTACAAGCTAAAAAGCGGTACAGTAGTAAAAGCCACCAAAATGAGCTTTGAAAACAGACTTCTGGGACAAAGCCTCATTGAGGTAAGGAACACCAGGCAACACCAGATTCTCATTCCTCCTCCACCATACTTTACAGCTGATGTTAAGGGGGGAAGTGTAGCCTAGCGGTTAAGGTACTAGACTAGTAATCTGAAGGTTGCTGGTTCAAACCCCACCACTGCCAGGTTGCTGCTGTTTGGCCCTTGATCAAGGCCCTTAATCCTCAATTGCTCAGACTGTCACAGTACTGTAAGTCACTTTTTGGATAAAAGTGTCTGCTAAATGCTGAAAATGTAAATGTTATGTATTCATTGTGAGTCATTTGTGCATTTGCTATTTCACATTAAGGTTTTCAGCGTGTTTGCATCAATAATAGCAAATGCAGATGACTGTGGGAAGCTCTAGGAGGACAAACATTTGAAAACTTATTTTAAAGGCAACCAAGCTACTACTTATCCCTCAGTCTCAAGACTGCATGGTTGTTTGGTTGAATGTGTATAATAGTAATAATAATAATGTAAATGTCAGTAACATAGTAAATCTTCTTTAGCACAGCAACCATCCTTTTAAAAATGGAATAATATTCATACATGGACATTTCTTATCAATGATTGTTTATATTTCTTATTCGGATCTTCTGTGCAGATTAAACAGCATCTGGAAAGTTATCTGAAGCAGATGAAGATTATGAAGAACGTTTTAGATGAGAGCAGAATTGGACAGAGTGGCATTCCATTCTCTTCCGTTACCACTGAATAATGTCTGATTCCAGTGGGTCTTTTGGTTTCTAGACTTGGTTTTGTGAATTTTGCTGTGTACATAGTTGTATAGAGCAGTCGTTGCTCAGCAGTTAAATGCAGGACTTATCAGAAGGTTGCTGGTTCAAGGCCTACATCTGCCAGGTTGCCACTGTTGAGCCCTTAACTCTTAATTGCTTGGATTGTATACATTCAGAGTGTTAAGTTGCTTCGTACAAAAGCATCTGTTAAATGCCATAAATGTATAATGTATGGTTTACTTGTTGTGGTTGGGTTGGTTTCTTCAGGAGTGTTGTTTGTGTGTAAAATTAAAGTATTTAAATTGTTTCGATTTAGCTCGGTCATGCACTAACATCAGTCATGTTGTGTTTACTGCTATCTCAACAGAGCCACCAACCTGGTCATGTGCCCACACAAACACAGTTATTAGTGTTTAAGTAAGGGATGGTCGGACAGGGTCTCTTACCACTGCTGCAATGATAAGCGCTCTTCTAGACTGGTCCGGGCACCTGCTTACGTGTGGGGGTCACATGGAGCTTAGCACTGTCCTCTGTACACAATCTGGGTCTGTGTGGGGAAACCAACACTGATAAGAAGTGGCTTCAGATTGGACACATGCTGGAAGGGGTATGTGGTGATCTGGCTTTTCTCGATCAGATGGGTGGGTTCTGGGTTGTGCAAGTGGCAGCAGATTTACAATTAGGACTTTGGACATTACTAGATGAAGGTGGAAAAACCAGGCTAAAAAAGGTGCAATGCAGAACCAATACCAGGTTCAGTTAAGTTTTCCTTGTACAACAAACCAAACAAGCCATGCAGCCCAAGACTGATGTGCAGCTCTCATGTGTTTCTGCCAAGCTGGGGATTTTTTCTGTAGTTGAAGAATCCAGTAAATGAGATCAGACCATCAGAAACCAGGAATTTGTAAGATTGGCACCATGCTGTTTTTATTGCTATTTTTTTGATACATTTTTTCTTAATTCATTACAAAATAAGTTCATTTTAGCATGCTAGCGTATCGGTAGTGCATAGATTTAACCAAGCGTACAGTGTTCCCAACCTGTGATACAAGTAACCATGTAAATTACAACCAAAAATAATGTATACACATATACATTACAACGCATGTATTGGATTTTAATATAGTTAACCTACTATAATTATTAGTTACTTTATGATCAACAACCAGTCAGATAATACAATGCTTTATCCTGCTAAATGGCACATAAAAACTGATATTGAACAATAATTATTTATTCAGTAGATTATTAATTAAATAATGATTAATTATTTGACATGCAGTCCCTCCAGAAATTTGAAGTTTACAAAATCAAATAATCCTGGTAATATTTGCAAGTGTCAATATTTGTCCCATCACAGCATGCTGTTTACCCTTAACATGTAAGTCAGATATACATGTTTACAATGATCACGGCTTAACCACTGATAATGCAGAGAGCTCTTGTGTTTTCTATTTTTTAATGCATTTTCTCCCCATTTTCCTTCCAATTCAGTGCACTCAATTTGTCTTCCGCTGCTGAGAGATACCAGATTGCATCCGAGCAGACACGTGCACAGTCCTCCTCTTCTCGCCCTGCATTCTGCACAGGCGTCTCTTCCGCCAATCAGGGTCCTTACACAGCGTATGAAGATCCCACCCACACATAGTCCGGCCGCCACCCTGCAGATAAGGTGTCCAATTAGTATCTGCTGCAGGCACTGCCAACTATGCCCGCTAGATGGCGCCCAGCCGACTGGTGGCAACACAGATTACTGAGGAGTTCAGAAACTCGGTGCTGGTGTGCTAGCGGAATATCCCGCTGCGCCACCACAGGGCCCAAGAGAAGGGACCCAAGAAAGGCTGATGTTGCTAGATATTTGAAGATTATTAGAAAGTGCAAATTGCATTTTAATGTGACCACCATTTGCACTCGCAAGCCACCTAAAGTAAACATTTAATTCACTGTGACAGTAGCTAATCATTCACACTGTACAAGTTAAAAAGCTTGGCACTGGCACTCGAACTGCAGACGGCGCTATCGACCTGGCCAGTGGCCAAACAGGCACAGATCATTGTGTCTGAGGAAGGGAGGTCGATGGGGCTTCATTGCCTCTACCATGCTGTCTAGAAAGAAAGTATGCAAATGTATGCAAATCACAAAAGCTCTAATCTGCACTTTAAGGAGCACCCTGCCCAACCACTCCCTGCAGAACAACCTAAATATGTACAAAAAGGGTTCCTGCTGATTGTCCCACCTCATTTGAATACCCAAAATAGATTTTAGAAATAATTTTTGGTTAACTGTTCTTCATGCTTGAGCTCATAATTCAGTTGCACAATGTTTTGGCACACTGCTAAAGCAACATTGGTTATTAACGTCCCACCACTTTCTCACCTGCGCTTGAGCACTTCTCTTTTCTCAATACGGTTAAACAGCTCCTGTTCTCTTTCTTTCTCCGTCATCTGCTCTAAACGTGCCCTGTCCTCCTCGTCTCCCATCAGATCATCTCCGTAACCATCTTTGAATTCTTCGT
This sequence comes from Trichomycterus rosablanca, assembly GCF_030014385.1. Taxonomy (NCBI): domain Eukaryota; kingdom Metazoa; phylum Chordata; class Actinopteri; order Siluriformes; family Trichomycteridae; genus Trichomycterus; species Trichomycterus rosablanca. The sequence continues at coordinate 11,984,740 of NC_085992.1, forward strand.
CCTCCGAGGACGAATCCGAGCTGGAGGAGGAGCTGTTGCTCTCAGAGTCGGACACTTCGCCTGTGCGATAAAGTGGTTAAGCTTAGGCTAGAAGTGTAAAAAAAAAAAAAAAAACAGCTTCAAATATTGTTAACAAAAGTAAACATATGCGACAAGCATCAGGCATTTTCTCTTACCCTCCTCTGGAGCGGAGCTTTCAGCTGAGCTGTCTCCATCTGAGCTACCTGAAGAAGCAGCCTTGTTCACTTTCTTCTTCGTGAGGTTTTTCTTTTCTGCACCTTTACCAGCTTTCACCTTCTTCTTGGCTTTGGTGCCTCTGACAGTCCACTACACACCAAAAAAATCCAAGCATTAACTGCCTCAGCCTAAAATAAATGAACTTTGTGCATATACTACAATTACTGACTGTGGCCCTCGGTACACTTTGTCACCCCTATACCGCCACAGAACCCCTTCTGAGCATTGCAATGACACTAACACAGTAATGAAACAGTAGTGTGTTGTACTTGAATGAGTGTAGCATGTGCAGCAGTGTTATTGGGATAAATACTGTTTAACCTACCAGGCACTTTTAGGAACACATACTCTTTCAGCACCGGCTGGAGACTCTTTTCTTTTTTTCTTGCACAATGTTTGTAGTTTTGGTTAGCATTATTCTTCTCTCAGGATTAACACTGGGGGGTTTAAAAATCCAGACAACAAAACTGCACCTCATGCACTTCTACCAGTACAACATACACTACCATGTCACTACCATGTTAGTGTCAGGGCAGTGCTAAGAGTGGTCCATCCACAATCAAGACAATGTACCTCATCATGTCAGAGGTCTCCGAGTCTGTAGATGCTGCAGGTTTACTGACAGGCTCCTCTGGTTCTTCTGAGTCCACTCGTTTTCTCTTAGCTAGAGTCAGCAGTTCCTAGAAAAAAAAAAACATACAGTAAGTTCCTCTTCCTCCATCATTCAAGATGGCCAGGCTCACAATTAACTATCTAATTTATCCCCAAGGTTTTTATTGTGGTTAGGGTCAGGGTTCTGTGAAGGTCATTAGAGTTCATCCACATCAAACCAATCAAACCATGCCATTATGGTGGTGATTTGTGCAAACAGGCACAGTCATAGTAAAACTGTTGCCACAAAGTTGGAAGCATATGATTTATTTTAAATGATTGCTTGTATACAACTATTAGTAACTGACTGAGCAATAAGTGAATAAACAAAAGCTAAAAAATGGATGTTTCTCAACAATAAACAATGGCAACTACTGCTCTAGCAGGGAAGGGCATCATGTAAACTTTGCTGCCATAATAGGTAGGACTTTAAATACTTTGCTAAAAAGTATTAAGCCTGTCAGTGATCAGTGACTGTCAACATGGCATGGAAACCTCTAGAAGCAATAAAACTGTTATAGAAAGTTAGTTAATAAAAAGGTAAGTTAGAAAAAGGTAATTAAGGTCTGCCCTCAGTTTCAAGACTTAATACTTGGTTTCATATTGCCTTGCAACCAATGTCAGCAGAACTGCCAAAAATATATTATTGGCCATAGTGTAATTGTATGATAAATACTGATGCATAAGTATCTAATTACTTAATTTCAATCAGGTAGACTTAAAATTGCAATCAAAATAATAATTCATTGACCATTGCGAATTTACAAACTTAGAGACTACTGCATTTTTTGAAACCAGTGGCCCTCTTTGTGTGCAAAACGACATACAACTTTGTAGAATATTTCTATAATTCTTTGTCAGTTATTACAACAGGACTAGTTTAATGACACCTATGCACATGGTCTGTTTGGCATGTTCTCCCTGTGTCTGAGTGGGTTTCCTTCCACAATTCGAAGACTTGCAAGTGAGGTGGATTGGAGATACAAAATTGTCCATGACTGTGCTTGACGTTAACCTTGTGAATTGATTAATCTTGTGTAACGAGTAACTACTGTTTCTGTCATGAATGTAACCAAAGTGTAAAACATGACGTTAAAATCCTAATAAATAAATAAATAAACTTCCCAGGAAAAAATGTACTGTGAAGTTTTACAGTAAAACTGTTAAGTTTACAGTTAAACCATAAAAGTTCATAGTTCTACTGTCACTTTTACAGTTTGACCATGAGTACAACTGTGAACTCTCATGTTACCATGAAGTTCATGGCCACCTCTTCCGGTGTTTAATAATATTGACTGTGAAGTTTACAGTTTAAACATGTAAAATTCCGTCAACTTACAGTTTACAGTTCAACTAAGAATAGTTCATAGTAACTTCTTCTAATGTTTGATGTTTACAGTAATTTACAGTTTAACTATGATCATATAGGTAAATGACAAGATACAAATATCAAGACAATAATAATGTATATAATATTTATGTATTATTTAAAGGAGGTATGTGAATGAAGGGTGTACGTGTATGTGTGTGAGGGTAAGTTAATTACATGACATGAAAAACATGTCAAAAAGACATTATTTACATCTAAAAAATTAGATGATTAATAAAAAAAGAATACAGCACAGATTTACATATTTATAATATTACAAAAATACAAATAACCTCATGCAGACAGGACAAATATTACATTACATCAATATTACATCAGACAGATGACTTTATAGCGCCTTTTATTCTGCCTGTTCTGCACAAACCTCTCTTCTACACACATCATGTCAGACATCATGTCAGTCTGGGCATGCGCACATGCGCACTTGATTTGAGACCGTTATTTCAACCAAGCGTCTCGAGCTTGGCGTCAGGTGAACCGCGCGAAATACAAATTTTGTGTCAGTTTCAGTGATTTAATTCTCAAAAACGAGTCTGTTAAAGTACGCGCTGTGTATCTGCTTAAAGATAAAGTTCCTGCCACATGTGTTATTGAGTCAGAGCTTATTAAAGGACACAAGAATCTGACGACGGAAAATCTCATCAACGGCTAAACTGTTATCTGGAAAGTGAGAAATGGATAAAAAGACGTTGGTGAAGCGGCGCGCGCTAAACCCTGAAGTTCGATGGTAAGTCATTAACTTAAACAGTTTATAATAATAAACAATAATATATTTACTATGCCTAAAATGTTATTAAAAATAAATGGCCATTTTAGAAAGCCGAAAATAACACAGGTGTCAGGATTCTATGTCTTCAAATTAGTTACTTGGGACGTTAGCTAAACCATTAGCATAAACAGTCTGTTATCTGACGGTAATTGATTGTGCTCTCTTTAAATGCGTAGTAATACTTGCAACGCGTTAAGACTGGTACAATTACTTAGTTTATAGTGTTGTTACAGTGCTAAACTGCACTATAATAAACCTATCACTTTTTATAGTTCTAAGTGTACAGATAATGTAAATGCTTTTAATATTTCCTACAAGACAATTCACCTTTTATGTCTTATTTATACACGTCTTAATTAAATGTGAACGTTAACCTGCAAGTTGCTCCTAAAATAGTGGAGGTCCAGCATTTTCTTTGGAATGATGGGTGATATGTGTGCTTTAATTATTGCTGTGAAACTGGGGCAGTTGATCAAAGTTTATATGATTTATTCAGGAAATGTCTATTAACACACATTTCAGGTTTTCCCTACTCTTTCCCTACTCCCTATAAAACTTGGGCACCACCTAAGCCCAAGCCCAGTGACCACACCACGTAAGCCTGCCAACAACCCAGGGAAAACCCTGCATTTGTGCCACTGTGTTTAAGCTATTGTAGCATTCTGTTAACTACAGATTTGAAATATGAAATTAAAAACAGTATTTTTATTCCAGGAAAATGACCACGTCAAGGAGGGCTGCTGAGGTTGAGAGAGTCTCAGTGTCCGACAGAGAAGACCCGGGTATTGTAGATAACAGTATCTGCCTACATTTACATCAGCACATAAGGATGGGTTTTTCATATTCTTGTTCATGATAGTAGCAGCACGTTTTAGTACATTGCTTTACAACCACATCCACAGATAGTTACTGTTTTTGTAGATAACTCAGATAACTACATATTCTAAATCATTTCATTCTAGGACTATGATGTAAAAGAGACAATTACAAGGAGGCCTGGATCTCGGAAACTTAAAGTAGGTGCTAATTGATTTTTTAAAAACAGATTGTGTTTAAAATAAATTTGTGTTAAAATATGTAAAACAACTCACTTCTTTACAGTTTTGGTGCTGACAATGTCTTTTCATCCATCCATTCATCCACCTTTGTGCCCGCCTGCATATCTATATATGCTTAAAGCCCTGACTGTTTTTAGCTTCTGTTGGGTGTGTTACTACGGGGTAAATGCTAAACTGTGTACTGATTGCATAGCTGCTGATATTAATTGTTTGATTCTTTTTCTAGTAACTAGTGAATCAGACGGGCCATGCCAATCCATCTTAAGGCAGTCTGAGCTACTAAAATAATGAAATTAAAAAGAGAGAAGATCTGTCTGCGTCAGTGCTTTAGTGCAGTTTTTCAGCAATAAATATTTTTTGCACCATAACAATTAATGGTAATTAATGATACGCTTACCAAATATATGCCTTATGATACATCAGATGTAAGACATTGCTGATGAAATATATTAGGGCCCCTGTAGCTTAGAGGTGATGGCGGCAAATGTTTGATTATTTTTTTTTATTTTTTTTATTTTATTTTTTTGCATTTTTAAAGGTGGCCGAACAGATTTTCCCCATGAAGGAGGTCCAGAAAGTGTACTTCACCAGCAAATTCAACAATGTGGACAAGCTAGGAAAACAAGAGGTGTAATTCATGTCACAATTCACACCCCCACACACACTCAGACATAGGACACATCCAAGCACCCAGTACTGCCATAATTAAATGCATAAGGAATGCTTATGAATTAGATTTTTCATTATGTATGTATAAAGTTTATATAAAGATTTATACCACAATACATTATTCAGTTATATAATTGTATATATTACTGTACAATAAAATTATATTATTGTATAATTACCATCGTAAAATTAATTATTAAGTGTAATATAATTCTGTTATTATATAACAAATACAATCTATTACTATTATTTTTTATATTACTATTATTTTAATGCATTTAACATTACATTATAGAATGCCAAGTTGGTACATGTGTTATCAGTTTACCATTTAGAAGATATCCTTACCAGTTGTTTTTGTGCCTGTGTTTGAAATTATACCGTTGCTGAATAAATGGAGTTGTGAGATCTATACATTGTATTGTATTGTATTGTATAATTAATGTCAAAGTACAGTAATTACAAAGTAAACTGTGAAGTCCAGGGTAAAACTGTTTACCAAGTTTACAGTAGAACTGTTAAACATCATAGTAAAATAATTAATCAGGTTTACAGTTTTACTATGAAATTGTTTATAGTAGAACTGTGAAATAATTCAGTGTTTTACTGTGAAAGTTGATAGTGGAACTGTCAACTAGATTACTATGAAATTTCACAGTACACACTAAAAAACAGGTACGATATAAGTACTGTCTTGTACTCAGAGGTACACTTTTCACAAATGTACCCTTAAAGGTATAATATTGTACTTTTTAGGGTCACATATGAACCTCTTGGTTTTCTGATAAGGTACAAAGTCTTTCATTACAGCAAAAGGTACAGATTTGTACCTTTTAACCACCTTTTAACTAAAGGTACTTTCAGGATAGACTGCAGCATTAGCACAGAATTAAGACACTGCAGCAAATTATCCCACAAGATATATTTAACGATTGTATAGGTTTGAAGTCATTAATATTTTGTATTTTATAATATTTATATAATTAGCAGTATATCAATTAATTAGGAAGATGTGTTATATACAGTATATTTATCTGTACTTTTAGCCCTATTTATCTCACTGTTCTTCTTTGATCAGGTCAGCCACAGGACCACCACAGCTATTATTTGGGTGGCAGATCATTGTCAGTAATAATCAACTTATTACCATCCCATGACCTTTGCTGTGTCAGTGCATACACAAGGGTCAGGGCCCAGTTGCACAAAACACCTTAAGTTAAGATTTTCCTTAAGGCTTATTTTTAAACTTACTTAAAATGAAATCAGAAAACAACATTAAGTTTTCTCTTTAAGGTTTCTTTATGCTTTAAAATAAGCCCTAATGAAAACAGCCCTCCCCTGTGTTGCCAGATTGGGTGGTTTTTGACCAAACAATAATAAATACATTAAAAACCTAATACGTTGTACATGTTTAAGATATCAGCAGTTTATTATCAGGCCATATTGTTTTAACTTGTTTAATACTGTTGAAATACTGAACATCGGTAGTTTTATGTGTATTTTTTGTGCATTTTTAATGCACCTCTGCATTTTCGCTGGAAACCACTGTAGCACTCTGGCAACCCTGATCTTCCACTTCAAATTTGAATTTTTAACGGTCGCTCACCTGCGCGAGAGGTTAATTAAGAACGGCGTTGAGGGAACTTACAACAGAGGATCTTTTAAAAAAGCTGGTGGAAGCAGACATTAATATAACATCGGTGGAAGCTCAGAAATTTAGAGGTAAGTGCTCTATACTGTTCATAAATTACTTTAATATTGGCTAGCTAATCCAATGGTAGTGAATTAGTTAACTTTAACGTTAGCTAATTTACCTTGTCAGTGAAGGTTTAGAGATAATTGTTAGCACCGTCAATTTTAATTAAATTCTCTTTACTTAATACGTAAGCTTATTGTAACACACAAAGCCAGAATTGTTCATATAACGTGTGCAGTCACATTAGTCTGCTCCCATGTTTTAAGACGTGGTTGAGGAAAATTAAAAAGGTGAGTAAACGTGGTAAATAGTGATGTGATTTAGGAAGGACTGTATCGGCCGTTCAACAGCGAACGCTGGCTGGTTAACGTAGTGACGTAACCTAGTTAGTTTTATGCACCTGTGAATGGTAAGCCTCATTAATGTTACAGAATTCGCGCAAGTGAACATGGATTGTGTTTTACATTTCCATAACTTGTATGCCAGTAGTTTAATATCATAACACCACACGGTGTTAAGGTGCTTTATAGCTGTCTTGCTGCTTTGAGTGCTGGAGTAGCTAACGTTAGTTAAATATGTGCAATGTGTAAACATTGTGCAGCGATGAAAAGAATCATTTGACTGAATCGGTTCTGTTTTAATGTCCGGTTCACCGAATTCATTCTGTTGTGGAATCACTGTTACCGATTCGAATCGATTTGTGAACTCAAAAGAATCGAATCAAAGAAAGCTTAGCGATGGTTCAGCAGAACTTGGATTTAACACAATATTTTAATTTACTTGCATATGATGTTACATGTCTTGCTGTAATGTCCACTTTAGTGTAAGTTAACCTAATTTAAGCTGCAAGAGTAAACCAAAAAACTGACTGGTCTCATTTAAACCTGTTTTATCAGAAAAGTAAAGTGTTCTCATGCCAGTATTCAGAGGCAGGATTTAAAATTATTCCTGTTTGAAAATTGCTGAACTATAGCCCTTTATTTTAGCGTATTTGCTTGCTTCGCGTTTACTCGGTGTTTTATTATATTTATTTATAAAATATTTAAAGTCTAAAATTAAACACACAGGCCGTATTCGATGAACAGTCGAATTTTTGGATCCAGCCCTTGTAACTGCGGTAAAGTTAGTTTTATATTCGACATTCGTTTAACATTCGCCATTCCGATCTATATAAATGGTTCAAAAAACACTTAACACCTACTTATTTTACGAATTCTTGCACAGATTTAAGTGGACAACATACTACAAAAGCTATTTTATAATAATTTTAAGGTTAAATGGTATTTATTTAAAGAAAGATTAAAATGAAACCGCTGATCAAGCGTCAACTTCAGCTAAAGCGTTAGGGAGCGTCATCAAACTATCAGAAAAACGTAGGAAACATTTACTATGCACTTATTACAGAGAAATAAATCCATTAAAGTCTTGTAATGTATTCATGGATTCATGTCAATCTATTTTTTATAAACACAAATTATTGTATCTCACAACCTACAAACCTTGTTTTATAGATACTGTTTTTATATGTCATTTATTTTAATTTAGAATTAAGATTAATAAATCCATGATATTTTGATATTGGAGACAAATAAATCTATTCAACTATGATATGATTTAATATAATAAACCCAAACTATTTTTAATATACACATATTAATGTCCCTTACATCCTACAAACCTTGTTTTTTAATAATAATTTTATTTTTAATTTATTTTAATTTATACTTAAGATCAATGAATACGTAATAAGTGTTTATAAGAGATACATCTATTAAACTCTTACATGATTTAATAAAAGAAACCCAAACTATTTTTAATATACACATATTAATGTCCCTCACATCCTACAAACCTTCTTTTTTAAAGAATACTTTTATTTTCAATTTATTTTAATTTATAGTTTATATCAATTCATACGCAATAAGTGTGTATAAGAGATAAATCTATTAAACTCTTAATGATTTAATATACTAAACCCAAACTATTTTTAATATACACATATTAATGTCCCTCACAACCTACAAAACTTGTTTTTTAAATAATACTTTTATTTTTATTTTATTTTTATTAATAGTTTATATCAATGAATACGTAATAAGTGTGTATAAGAGATAAATCTATTAAACTCTTACATGATTTAATAAAATAAACCCAAACTATTTTTAATATACACATATTAATGTCCCTCACAACCTACAAATGTTGTTTTTTAAATAATACTTTTATTTTTACTCTATTTTAATTTAAAGATCAATGAATACGTAATAAATGTGTATAAGAGATAAATCTATTAAACTCTTACATGATTTTATATAAGAAACCCAAACTATTTTTAATATACACATATTAATGTCCCTCACATCCTACAAAAGTTGTTTTTTAAATAATACTTTTATTTATTTATTTTTTTAATTTATACTTATGATCAATGAATCCATAATACACTTATACTGGAACTAAGGAAATCTATTAAACTCTTACATGATTTAATATAATAAAACCAAACTATTTTTATTATACACATATTAATGTCCCTCACATCCTACAAAAGTTGTTTTATAGATACTACTTTTATTTTTAATTTATTTTAATTTATACTTAGGATCAATGAATTCATAATACTTTTATATTGGAACTAAAGAAATCTATTAAACTCTTACATGATTTAATATACTAAACCCAAACTATTTTTAATATACACATATTAATGTCCCTCACAACCTACAAAAGTTGTTTTTTAAATAATACTTTTATTTTTAGTTTATTTTAATTAATAGTTAAAATCAATGAATACGTAATGTGTGTATAAGAGATAAATCTATTAAACTCTTAGATGATTTAATATACTAAACCCAAACTATTTTTAATATACACATATTAATGTCCCTCACATGCTACAAAACTTGTTTTTTAAATAATACTTTTATTTTTATTTTATCTTAATTAATAGTTTATATCAATGAATACGTGATAAGTGTGTATAAGAGATGAATCTATTAAACTCTGATATCATTTAATATACTAAACCCAAACTTTTTTTAATATACACATATTAATTTCCCTCACAACCTACAAAAGTTGTTTTTTAAATAATAATTTTTTTTAAATTTTTTTTTATTTATACTTATGATCAATGAATCCATAATACACTTATACTGGAACTAAATAAATCTATTAAACTCTGATATCATTTAATATAATAAACCCAAACTATTTTTAATATACACATATTAATGTCCCTTACATCCTACAAAAGTTGTTTTATAGATGCTACTTTTATTTTTAATTTATTTTAATTGATACTTAGGATCAATGAAACCATAATACTTTTATGTTGGAACTAAAGAAATCTATTAAACTCTGATATCATTTAATAAAATAAACCCAAACTATTTTTATTATACACATATTAATGTCCCTCACAACGTACAAACATTGTTTTTTAAATAATACTTTTATTTATTTATTTTTTTAATTTATACTTATGATCAATGAATCCATAATACACTTATACTGGAACTAAATAAATCTATTAAACTCTGATATAATTTAATATAATAAACTCAAACTATTTTTAATATAAACATACTAATGTCCCACACATCTTACAAAACTTGTTTTTTAAATAATACTTTTTTTTTATTTTTTTTTTTATTAATAGTTTATATCAATGAATATGTAATAAGTGTGTATAAGAGATAAATCTTTTAAACTCTGATATCATTTAATAAAATAAACCCAAACTATTTTTATTATACACATATTAATGTCCCTCACAACCTACAAAAGTTGTTTTTTTAAATAATACTTTTATTTTTATTTTATTGTAATTTATAGTTTGGATCAATGAATCTATAATACTTTTATATTGAAACTGAATAAATCTATTAAACTATGATATGATTTAATATAATTATGTCAAACTATTTTCAGTAAACACATATCAATGTCCCTCACATCCTACAAATGTTTTAAAAATACTGCTTTTTTTTTTTTAATTTATAGTTAACATTTTTATATACATCATACTGTACTTTTATATTGGAATTAAATAAATCTATTAAACTCTAATATGTGTATACAAAAAATAGTTTGGGTTTATTATATAAAATCATATCAGTGTCCCTTACATTCTACAAAAGTTGTTTTATAGATACTGCTTTTATTTTTATTTTATTTTTATTTATAATGAAGATCAATAAACCTATAACACTTTTATATTGAAACTAAATAAATCTATTAAACTATGATATGATTTTATATAATTAACCCACACTAGTTTTTATATACACATATTAATGTCCATAACATCCTACAACAGTAGTTTTGTAGATACTTCTTTTATTTAGATTTTATTTTATTTTATGGTTCAAATCCATAATAAAAAAAACATAATAAGTGTGTATCATAGATAGATCTATTAAACTCAGATTTGATTTAATATAATAAAATAAAACTTTTTTTTAAAAACACTATTATTACTATTATTATTAATATTAATGTCCCTTATATCCTACAAACCTTTTTTTGTAATTACTGCTTTTATTTTTAATTTATTTTAAATTAAAGTTAATATCTGTAAATACATAATAATTGTATGAGAGATAAATCTATTAAACTCTAAAATAATCTACTATAATAAAGTAAAACTTTTTTATATACACATATTAATGTCCCTCACATCCTACAAACATTGTTCATAAGATTTATTTATTTCCAGTATAAAAGTATTATGGATATTTTGATCATGACTATAAATTAAAATAAAATACCAATAAAAACAGTATCTATAAAACAAGGTTTGTATGATGTGAGAGACATTAATATGTAATTAATAAAAATAGTTTGACTTTATTATTTTAAATTATATCAGAGTTTAATAAATTTAACTCTTATACACACTGATTATGGATTTATTATTATGGATTTTAACTATAAATTAAAATAAAATAAAAATATGAGCAGTATCTATAAAACAAGGTTTGTAGGTTGTGAGGGACATTAATATGTGTATTTAAAAAATAGTTTGGGTTTATTATATTACATCATATCAGAGTTTAATAGATTTATTTAGTTCCAGTATAAAAGTATTATGTATATAACAATTTTATCTATAAATTAAAAAAAATAAAATAAAAGCATTTTCTATAAAACAGGGTTTGTAGGATGTGAGGGACATTAATATGCATATATTAAAAAGTTTGGGTTTATTATATAAAATATCAGAGTTTAATAGATTTATTTATCTATAGTATAAAAGTATTTTATTGATCTTAACTATAAATTAAAATAAAATAGTTTTTTTAAAACAATGTTTGTAGGATTTGAGGGACATTAATATGTGTATATTTAAAATTGTTTAGGTTTATTATATTAAATCATGTCAAAGTTTATTAGATTAAACTCTGATACACACTTATTATGGATTCATTGATCTTAAGTATAAATAAATAAAAAAATACAAATAAAAGCAGAATCTAAAAAACACGGTTATAGGATGTGGGGAACATTAATATGTGTTCATAAATAATAGTTTGGGTTAATTATATTAAATCATGTCTGAGTTAAATAGATTTATACACACTTATTATGGATTCATTTATCTTAAAAAAAATAATAAAAAAAACAATAATAAGCAGAATTTAAAAAACAAGGTTTGTAGGTTGTGAGTGTCATTAAAATGTGTATATAAAAAAAATTTGGGTTTATTATATTAAATCATGTCTGAGTTTAATAGATTTATCTCTTATACGTACTTGTTATGGATTCTTTTATCTTAACTATAAATTAAAATAAAATAAAAACAGTAATTACAAAACAAGGTTTGTGGGATGTGAGGAACATTAATATGTGTTCATAAAAAATAGTTAGGGTTTATTATATTAAATCATATAACAGTTTAATAGATTTATCTCTGATAGCCACTTATTATGGATTTATTGATCTTAAGTATAAATAATAAAAAAATAATAATAAAAGCAGTAATTATAAAACAAGGTTTATAGGATGTGAAGCACATTGAAATAATTTAATATAATAAACCCAAACTATTTTTAATATACACATATTAATGTTTCTCACATTCTACAAACATTGTTTTTTAAATAATACTTTTAGTTTTATTTTATTTTAATTTATAGTTAGGATCAACAAATCCTTAACACTTTTGGATTGGAGATAAATAAATCAATTAAACTCTGATGTCATTTAATATAATAAACCCAAACTATTTTTAATATACACATATTAATGTCACAAACATCCTACAAACTTTGTTTTATAGATACTGCTTTTATTTTCATTTTATTGTAATTTATAGTTAATATCAGTAAATCCATAATACTTTTATATTGGAGATAAACAAATCTATTAAACTCTTATATGAATTAATATAATAAACCCAAACTATTTTTAATATACACATATTAATGTCCCTTACAACCTACAAACCTTGTTTTATAGATACTGCTTTTATTTTTATTTTTATTTATAGTTAGGATCAATGAATCCATAATACTTTATATTGAAGATAAATAAATCTATTAAACTCTGAAATAATTTAATATAATAAACCCAAACTTTTTTTAATATACACATATTAGAGTTTAATAGATTTATTAATCTTCAATATAAAAGTATTATGGATTCATTGATCCTAACTATAAATAAAAATAAAAATAAAAGCAGTATCTATAAAACAAGGTTTGTAGGTTGTAAGGGACATTAATATGTGTATATTAAAAATAGTTTGGGTTTATTACATTAAATCATGTAAGAGTTTAATAGTATTCTTTAGTTTCAATATAAAAGTATTATAGATTCATTGATCTTAAGTATAAATTAAAATAAAAAACAACTTTTGGAGGATGTGAGGGACATTAATATGTGTATAGTAAAAATAGTTTGGGTTTATTACATTAAATCATGTAAGAGTTTAATAGTATTCTTTAGTTTCAATATAAAAGTATTATTGATTCATTGATCTTAAGTATAAATAAAAATAAAATAAAAATAAAAGTATAATTTAAAAAACAACTTTTGTAGGATATGAGGGACATTAATATGTGTATATTAAAGTTAGTTTGGGTTAATTATATGAAATTATATCAGAGTTTAATAGATTTCTTTAGTTCCAATATAAAAGTATTATGGGTTTACTGATTTTAACTATAAATAAAAATAAAATAAAAATAAAAGTATTATTTAAAAAACAACTTTTGTAGGATGTGAGGGACATTTATATGTGTATAGTAAAAATAGTTTGGGTTTATTATATTAAATCATGTAAGAATTTAATCGATTTATCTCTTATACACACTTATTACGTATTCATTGATCTTAACTATAAATAAAAATAAAATAAAAATAAAAGTATTATTTAAAAAACATCTTTTGTAGGATGTGAGGAACATTAATATGTGTATAATAAAAATAGTTTGGGTTTATTGTATTAAATGATATCAGAGTTTAATCAATTTCTCTCTTATACACACTTATTACGTATTCATTGATCTTAACTATAAATAAAAATACACGATGGCCTTGGCAGAAGATCACCTTTGACTTCTCAAAGGGTGTGGAGGGAGTAAAGAAGCATTTTGGACTCTTAAAAACTGAGTTTGTGGAGAGATGGACGGGGCCTGAGGGTCGACCGTTGGAAGAGCACATGCTGGAGCAAACGCGGGTTTTGTGGGAGTTTCGGGGACCCGAGTCTCTTAATCAGTGGGTGGTTTCCTCAGACCGGGAGATCGGAGGCCTAAGTGGGGCGTATCTGAAGCTGGGGAGAAACAGCAACACGTGTATGATGTACGGTACCCTGTGTTCAGTCCCACCGAGGGATGGAGAGACTCGGTACAGCGGGTACTGCACGCTGCGCTCCAAACAGCCTCTGGTTAGTGGGTATAAGACCAGAAATGTTTTGACTTAATGTAAAGCATTGCAGATAAAAATGGACATGGTTTGTAATATTGAGTTTGTGTTGTCAGGCTTCATTCGAAAGGAAGAAGCACTACGATTGGTCGAGCTTTAACTCGTTGTATTTGCGTATCCGTGGAGATGGCAGGCCTTGGATGGTGAACATCTCAGCAGAAACCTACTTTTCGCACCAGAGAGACGACATGTACAGCTACTTTTTATACACACGAGGTGGTCCATACTGGCAGGATGTCAAGGTAAAATGTTCAGTCTTACCAATTTCATGACATAATTACTGTGTTGCTTGAAAATACAATGGTAATCGTAGGCATGTATACAGTATCACTCTGCAGTAATGGCATACTTCAGTTCAATCTTAACTAAGTATGTATAAGTATGCTTAAGATTTAGGGGACAGTTGTTTCTTATTTGTTAGGACTGTGGGTTCGGTTTCTGAGCAAGAGACTCAACTGCTACAGGATTGCCATATCATGACTGCCCCATGTTCTGACCCCAGCGTCCAATAAGATGGGCTGTTTCTTGTGACAGACTTTGCAGCTTTAAATCAGATGTCCAATATCCTGTCCCAAATGCACATTACAATAGATTTGTATTGTAATTTACAGTAGCCCACTACAGATCAGATCCAGGGTTTGAATCACCAGCAGGCTTTTGCATACAGACATGATTGATGTTTGGGGGAGGCGGTGTATGGCTGAGGTCCCATAATAGACTGGCATCCTATCTGGGATGTGTTAGTTGCATCCGGTGATCCAAAGGAAAACTGAACCCATCGGGACCCTGACCAGGATAAGAAAATAGTAAAACATCAAAATGAAATAAAAATGTATAGGTGCGTCACAATACTGAATTAAAGAGACACTGATTATTCACTTTAGCAAACAGTCAGTATATACAGTAGTACATCAGGTGTTAAATGTTATCACCTTTTTCAAAAGATCGCAAACCGAAAGGATTTTGAGACGGTCTATTTATATACTGGTTTCTTTTTTTATAATGTTTTTTTTTTCTCTTGCAGATTCCATTTTCAAAATTTTTCCTGTCAAGTCGGGGAAGAGTTCAAGATGATCAGCACCCCCTCTGGCTGGACAAGGTCTGATATTACAGATTTTAAAAAAAGAGAGATACTAGTATCTTTACTTTGATACCTACTGTAGGTGCTTGGGTGATGCAGCAGTAAAGTATGCTGGCATGCTACTGCTGACATATAGGGTCTGAATTGCAGATGTGATAATAATTAAATAAGGAGGGTTGTATTAGGAAGTGCATCTAATGTAAACAAAAAATAAATAAATAAAATAAAAGCTGTACCAAATCAGGTCTGCAAACCAGAAGTTCATATGCTCATGATCTTAAATTTTACCAAAAATAGGCTGCTGATTTACTTCATTTATGGAGAACTGAGAACAGTCGGTTCATTTGGCATATGACTTATTAAAAAAAAAAAAAAAGTATGTCAGTATTATAATATTAAATAATAAATAAATAACCTCAGTATAACAAATTAGAATCTGACATTAACATAGCATTCATATTGTATTTTTGGTATTTCTGTTAGCAACAAGCTAAATGTTGTTAAGCTTCTCATGACCCAGTGTGTACATGTAAATGTAGGAAAGTCTGAAAATATAATAGCAATTTTATTTCTACCTTGATAAAGAAACACAAGATGTTTCATCATGTTTTGCTGTTTTTAATATTAGGGAACACTGTGTAGTATCAAAATAACAGACCAAGTAGGTCATAGTGTCTGCACATTTCAGACTGATGAGTTACCCATGTTGTAGTTAGTGCTAAGACAATGATTTTTGCTAGGCGGTTCAGTTTTCTTTAGCTTCACTCATAAAAGATTTCTGTGTTTTTGGGAGAAGGGGATGATATTTTAAGCTTTTAAAAAAAAAAAAAGCACAATATGACCCTCTGTGTTCTGATTTCCAGGTGAACACCATCGGCTTCACATTGGGAGATAAAGCAGACGGACCGTTCCAGTTGGAGATTGATTTTATTGCTTTGTGTAGCGATCACGCTCACACAGAAGAATTTGCTTATGAACTGTACGAAAGAAACCCAGAGGTGTAATGGTGTCGGTGCTGAAATCGGACCTGTTACGGACTGAAAATGGCATCATAAACACAAACTTTTTTTTTTTTTTTTTTTTTTTAACAGGAAAAAAAAAAAAAAAAGCATTAACACAGACAGCAGACAAACAAACTAAAAAGATAGATAGATAGATAGATAGATAGATAGATAGATAGATAGATAGATAGATAGATAGATAGATAGATAGATAGATAGATAAATACTTTATTTATCCCGAAGGAAATTCTTGGTCTCCAGTAGTTTAACAAAGAAGAGAAAGCTTAATACAAATAAAAAATAAGGTAAAATACAAAAGCAAAATTAGGTAAAATGCAAATACAAAAATGAGGTAAATAAGTAAATAAGGTGCATTAATACAGCATATGGTATGCAACAGAATAACAGCATGTGCAAATTGTGCATCTGGTACATGGGATAAAAGCAGCAGTGTATCTATTCTTATAAACAATATATACAGATATATAAGAATAAATATAGAGAGGAAGATGTTATAGTTATAAATATCTATAATGTATAATTTATGGGTAAATATATGTATATAAAATAGAATATGAAAAGAGATTGTATATCAGATATAAAATATGTCGGACATAGGTATGGATGAGAACAGTGGGGGTAACATACAGATAATAATAGTAGCAATGTATGT
Source organism: Trichomycterus rosablanca (assembly GCF_030014385.1). Taxonomy (NCBI): domain Eukaryota; kingdom Metazoa; phylum Chordata; class Actinopteri; order Siluriformes; family Trichomycteridae; genus Trichomycterus; species Trichomycterus rosablanca. The sequence goes on from NC_085992.1 coordinate 12,001,894, forward strand.
AGATAAAATTATAACCGATATATACATACAGGTATGAAAACAAGAATGTAAGTACAGAATATGTAAAGTGGCAATACAAATGTATGTTTGAGTTGTTGATTCGGTTTAACGACCCTGTCGTTGTGTGGTGTTAAACAGTCTGATCGAGTACCCAAAACGCCCCGTCCGACACGATGCAGGTTCACACGGGGATCAGTAGGATGGCATCCTCTACCCCCACCTTCTCTCGGTAGGCGAACTGCAGTGGGTCCAGTGCGTGATGGACCTGCGGTCTGAGGTGGTGGAGTAGCAGTCGCTCAAACGTCTTCATGATGTGCGACGTCAGGGCGACTGGTCTGAAGTCGTTTGGCTCGCTGGGGTGTGCTTTTTTGGGGACTGGGACGACATATGATGTTTTCCACAGTGTGGGGACTTTTCCCAGTCTCAGGCTTTGGTTAAAGATGTGTTGAAGTGGCTCCCCCAGTTCAACAGCACATGCTTTCAGCATTTTCGGACACACCCTGTCTGGGCCCGCTGCCTTGCTGGGACGAAGCCTCCTCAGTTGATCTCTGACTTGACCTGAAGTTATGGTTGGGGGGTGTGCCAAATCAGCGGCTGGTGTGTAGCATGATGGGGCATCCAAGGTGGTAACTGTGCAGTCGTTACTACTACTGGCTGATGGTGGGGGTTTGGAGGTGTTAACTGCAGCAGGGCTATCAAACCTATTAAAGAAAAGGTTGAACTGGTTTGCTCTAACCACATCCCCCTCTGCTGAGTTTCTTCCTTTTTTTTTGCAGCCAGTGATGGTTTTCATGCCGTTCCAGACCTCCCTCGTGTTGTTCTCCTGCAGTTTCTGTTCTATCTTCCTTCTGTATGATTCTTTTGCCTCCTTCAGGCGGACCTTGAGTTCTCCCCGTACCCGCTTTAGCTCTTCCCGATTGCCATCTCGGAACGCCCTCTTTTTCTTATTGAGGAGCTCCTTGATGTCTCTGGTAATCCAGGGCTTGTTATTCGGGAAACAGCGCACCGTTTTGCAGGGAACAGCAATGTCCATACAGAAATTCAGATAGTCAGTTATGCAGTGTGTGGCCCCATCAATATCCTCACCATGTGTTTCCAGCAGCACGTTCCAATCTGTGGACTCGAAACAGTCCCTGAGTGCCTCTTCAGCCTCATTTGACCACTTCCTGAAGGTCCGTGTAGTAATTGGTTGAGTTTTTATGCATGTTTTGTATTGAGGATGAAGGAAAATAAGATTATGGTCCGATATTCCCAGTGGTGGCAGGGGGGTGGCACAGTACGCATCCTTGACATTTGCATACAGTAAGTCTATTGTCCTGTCTTTCCTTGTATGGCAATTTACTAACTGTTGAAAAGTCGGGAGAGTAGAGTCTAATGTGGTATGATTGAAATCACCAGAAATCATCACAAACGCATCCGGGTGTTGTGTTTGTAACCTCGCTATAGTGAGATGGATGACGTCACATGCGGTCTCAGCGTGCGCTCGCGGAGGAACGTAAACGCAAACAATAATGGCATGCGAGAACTCTCTGGGCATGTAATACGGTCTGAGACTCACCGCTAACGGTTCAATGTCCCGTCTGCAGATAATCTCTTTAACGGTTACATGTCCTGGGTTGCACCATCTGATGTTGATGAAGAGTGCAAGTCCTCCGCCTTTACGTTTGCCGCTGTTCTCTGCGTCCCTGTCCGCTCTCACTGTAGTGAATCCCGGTATATCCACATTATCGTCTGGAATGTCGCTGTGTAGCCATGTCTCTGTGAAGCACATTAAACTGCACTCTCTGAAGGTCCTGTCGTTCACTGTCAGGGCTGCCAACTCGTCTGTCTTAGGTGCAAGAAGCTACAGTCATTAAAATACAAAAAAAAGAGTTAATCAAGCAATGACCAGTCCACGTCTGGCACCAAGCATCTTCTCTTTCTTTTGTTTTCTTCCCTCTGTGTGCTTGACACGCCGCTCCTCTCTTTAAAAAGGAAAATAATTTTAACATGCAGTGTAATGTCCCCCAGTATTTACATTTACCAGGAATACCAAACCTACAGTGAAGTTGGTGTTTTTCAAATACTCCCAAGATTATGTACAGTATTTAGTTTAGGACATAACAGCATCATCAGTGTCTCACCTTGTCTGCACTTGGTGCTGTTTATAGTTATTCTGATGAGACCGAACCATTTGCGTTTTCTCGGGTGCTGCATTTTCCTGCGTTGCTCCAAAAGGCTTCAGCTTACCTAGTGAATTAAGCAGTGAAGTAAAATAAGATCAGCTATAGCTTCAACATTAGTTGGATGATTACATCTGGGTGCCACTAAATGTCACTGTTTAATAGTGATATAAAAAGCAGGTCCATTCAGAACACTGCTATTCTAAACGTTTATGTCCGTTATAGATAACCTTTGTGGATGTGATTTGGGTAAACTTAAAAGGATATCGGGACAGAAAGCTTTTTTGGACAAAGATAAGCAGCAAGGTGGAAGAAAGAGCCACTGGACAAATAGCTAAAGATTGCTAACAATAACACAAAGTTAAATCCTGCTTCTAGCAATATGGTTATATCTAATATCTCAAATAAAAGTCATTTGGGTAGCACAAAGGTCTATTATGCTGGCCCACTACTGCTCAGATCTGGGTTTGAATACTAGTGGTGCTGTTGGCTGGCCAGGAGTCTACACAGACATGATTGGCTATGTCTGAGGTTGGGGAGGTGATTGAAGCCATGTGATGGATTAATGCCATGTTCAGTGTATTACTTCCTTGTGTCCAGCATTTCCTAGTGGAACCAGGCCCGCTGTGACCCTGACCAGGATAAAGCAGTTGAAAATGAAAAGAAAAAATAATACACCTAAATAACAGCTTCAGAAAATAGATTTGATTCTTACTTACCCTTATGTGGTTTGTAAGTGAGTGGACGAGAGAGACTCGCCCTCAAATCAAACATTTTCTTCTTGTTGGTCCCTGGGGTATCAGAACCACTAAAGATGAATGGATTGATTCCTGTAGGTGATGTGCACAAACAAAAAGCACATATTGTTTAAGCTAATACAAATGCATTTAGGAGTTAGTTAGGCTACAGCATTAGACTGAATACGCTGACAAAGCTACCAAAAAAAGATAAGTGTCATATTCAAGTCTAAATAAAAAAGGCACAGTCCACACTGCTTAAAAATGCATTGAAAAGCTTCTGCCAATAAACTGATATTTTTTTTGAAATAATCAATGAATACAACCAACAATAAAGCACGTTATTGGCATGTTAAGAAAAAAATGCTCTTGTGGGCTTAAGTTTTGGAGTCCACCATTAGTGATGACAAATTCCTACCCAAATGCACATTCAAAATCCAAACGAAAGCTATTAAAAACATAATGTACCTGTACCAGGCGTTTTGTTAACGGGGTTGGTGCTCTTGTTGGTGTGCACATCACTCTTTCTGCCCGAAGTGGGAGTGAGAGGAAGCGCAGCGGACATCCGAGCTGGAGTCTTCAACAGAGAACGCTTGTGCTCGTTATCCTTTCAAACCAACGCTTTTGGCCAGTTGTTGCAAATCTGTATATTTAATCGAGTCTAAATCCATAGTAGCTCAGAATTGCAGAAACAGACGGAGAAAACCTAAATTCAATCGCGTTTGGGTCACGTTGAAACGCACCGTTTTGTTTACTAGTGATGGGTCGGTCGACTGCCTGGGGAACAAAAGATTTTCAGTAGAGCAGGACAGAGACAGCAGCCTATCACTGAATACACTCCTCTGTCTGGTGATGGTGCTGTTCAGAGGGTGCTGTGTATTATCCATGATTGATAAGAGTTTTTTTAGTTCTTTCCTCAGCCACCTGCATGAAAGTGTCAAGCTCTGTGCCAATCACAGAGCCAGCTTTTCTTACCAGCCTGTCCAGTCGTGCGGCATCGCTCTTCTTCATGCTGCCTCCCCAACACACCACAGCATAGAAAAGAACACTGGAGACAACAGACTGATAGAACATCAGCAGGAGTTTTTTACAGATTTTAAAGGACCCAAGCCTCCTCAAAAAGTAGAGACGGCTCTGTCCTTTCTTGTAGATAGTGGCTGTGTTATCTGTCCAGTCCAGTTTATCATTGAGTTGTAGTCCCAGGTATTTGTAGGTCCTGACCACCTCAACGTCAGCCCCCTCAATTGTGATAGGTTGAAGATGGGGCTTGTGCCTCTGGAAGTCCACCACCATCTCTTTAGTTTTGGAGGTGTTCAGCTGTAGATGGTTTGACGTGCACCATGACACAAAGTTATCCACCAGGCACCTGTACTCCTCCTCCTGCCCCCCCGCTCCAATACACCCCACAACTGCAGTGTCGTCTGAGAACTTCTGCATGTGGCATGACTCAGAGTTGTACTTAAAGTCGGAGGTGTACAGGGTAAACAAGACAGGGGAAAGTACAGTCCCTTGTGGTGCCCCAGTGCTACTGACTACTATATCTGAAAAGCAGTCCTTTAGCCTGACACACTGTGGTCTCTTTGTGAGGTAGTCCACGATCCAGGTCACCAGGAGTGAGTCCACCCCCATCTTCGCCAGTTTGTCTCCCAATAGGAGTGGCTTGATTGTGTTGAACGCACTGGAAAAATCGAAGAACATAATTCTCACCGCTCCGCTTCCCTTGTTGAGGTGAGAGTAGGCTCTATGTAGCATATAGAGGATGGCATCCTCTACCCCCACCTTCTCTCGGTAGGCGAACTGCAGTGGGTCCAGTGCGTGATGGACCTGCGGTCTGAGGTGGTGGAGTAGCAGTCGCTCAAACGTCTTCATGATGTGCGACGTCAGGGCGACTGGTCTGAAGTCGTTTGGCTCGCTGGGGTGTGCTTTTTTGGGGACTGGGACGACATATGATGTTTTCCACAGTGTGGGGACTTTTCCCAGTCTCAGGCTTTGGTTAAAGATGTGTTGAAGTGGCTCCCCCAGTTCAACAGCACATGCTTTCAGCATTTTCGGACACACCCTGTCTGGGCCCGCTCCCTTGCTGGGACGAAGCCTCCTCAGTTGATCTCTGACTTGACCTGAAGTTATGGTTGGGGGGTGTGCCAAATCAGCGGCTGGTGTGTAGCATGATGGGGCATCCAAGGTGGTAACTGTGCAGTCGTTACTACTACTGGCTGATGGTGGGGGTTTGGAGGTGTTAACTGCAGCAGGGCTATCAAACCTATTAAAGAAAAGGTTGAACTGGTTTGCTCTAACCACATCCCCCTCTGCTGAGTTTCTTCCTTTTTTTTTGCAGCCAGTGATGGTTTTCATGCCGTTCCAGACCTCCCTCGTGTTGTTCTCCTGCAGTTTCTGTTCTATCTTCCTTCTGTATGATTCTTTTGCCTCCTTCAGGTGGACCTTGAGTTCTCCCCGTACCCGCTTTAGCTCTTCCCGATTGCCATCTCGGAACGCCCTCTTTTTCTTATTGAGGAGCTCCTTGATGTCTCTGGTAATCCAGGGCTTGTTATTCGGGAAACAGCGCACCGTTTTGCAGGGAACAGCAATGTCCATACAGAAATTCAGATAGTCAGTTATGCAGTGTGTGGCCCCATCAATATCCTCACCATGTGTTTCCAGCAGCACATTCCAATCTGTGGATAATCTCTTTAACGGTTACATGTCCTGGGTTGCACCATCTGATGTTGATGAAGAGTGCAAGTCCTCCGCCTTTACGTTTGCCGCTGTTCTCTGCGTCCCTGTCCGCTCTCACTGTAGTGAATCCCGGTATATCCACATTATCGTCTGGAATGTCGCTGTGTAGCCATGTCTCTGTGAAGCACATTAAACTGCACTCTCTGAAGGTCCTGTCGTTCACTGTCAGGGCTGCCAACTCGTCTGTCTTAGGTGCAAGAAGCTACAGTCATTAAAATAAAAAAAAAGAGTTAATCAAGCAATGACCAGTCCACGTCTGGCACCAAGCATCTTCTCTTTCTTTTGTTTTCTTTCCTCTGTGTGCTTGACACGCCACTCCTCTCTTTAAAAAGGAAAATAATTTTAACATGCAGTGTAATGTCCCAGTATTTACATTTACCAGGAATACCAAACCTACAGTGAAGTTGGTGTTTTTCAAATACTCAAATACTCCCAAGATTATGTACAGTATTTAGTTTAGGACATAACAGCATCATCAGTGTCTCACCTTGTCTGCACTTGGTGCTGTTTATAGTTATTCTGATGAGACCGAACCATTTGCGTTTTCTCGGGTGCTGCATTTTCCTGCGTTGCTCCAAAAGGCTTCAGCTTACCTAGTGAATTAAGCAGTGAAGTAAAATAAGATCAGCTATAGCTTCAACATTAGTTGGATGATTACATCTGGGTGCCACTAAATGTCACTGTTTAATAGTGATATAAAAAGCAGGTCCATTCAGAACACTGCTATTCTAAACGTTTATGTCCGTTATAGATAACCTTTGTGGATGTGATTTGGGTAAACTTAAAAGGATATCGGGACAGAAAGCTTTTTTGGACAAAGATAAGCAGCAAGGTGGAAGAAAGAGCCACTGGACAAATAGCTAAAGATTGCTAACAATAACACAAAGTTAAATCCTGCTTCTAGCAATATGGTTATATCTAATATCTCAAATAAAAGTCATTTGGGTAGCACAAAGGTCTATTATGCTGGCCCACTACTGCTCAGATCTGGGTTTGAATACTAGTGGTGCTGTTGGCTGGCCAGGAGTCTACACAGACATGATTGGCTATGTCTGAGGTTGGGGAGGTGATTGAAGCCATGTGATGGATTAATGCCATGTTCAGTGTATTACTTCCTTGTGTCCAGCATTTCCTAGTGGAACCAGGCCCGCTGTGACCCTGACCAGGATAAAGCAGTTGAAAATGAAAAGAAAAAATAATACACCTAAATAACAGCTTCAGAAAATAGATTTGATTCTTACTTACCCTTATGTGGTTTGTAAGTGAGTGGACTAGAGAGACTCGCCCTCAAATCAAACATTTTCTTCTTGTTGGTCCCTGGGGTATCAGAACCACTAAAGATGAATGGATTGATTTCTGTAGGTGATGTGCACAAACAAAAAGCACATATTGTTTAAACTAATACAAATGCATTTAGGAGTTAGTTAGGCTACAGCATTAGACTGAATACGCTGACAAAGCTACTGTTGGGTATTGTTGAGTATTAATGTTCTATATTAATTGTATCAGACTACAAATGTTTTATCTGTTTTGTTAGAGGCCCTGTAAATGCTGAGTTTCCTTTTAAAATGTGTATGTATGTGTTTTTCAAAGAGGAATTTGAAATACAATAGCCTATTGTTCTGTACGTTCTATACCAAGGAAGGACAAAATAAGGATCACAATGTGGACAGATGTATCCTCTTCTAGCTACACAGACAGTATGAGAGCTGATTGAACAGGAAACCACCACAAGTCTTGCACTTTTGCTGAGTGTGCAATAATAATACTCTTACTCAGCTAAATTGTGAGAAAGCTTGGTCGACAAAGGCCCTACAGAGAGACACACTTCTGCATGCAGCTGCCTGTGTGATTGGAAGAGGTGTCCTGAGCTCAGAAATTACTTTTACCAATTTGTGTTTGAATTCTTAATAAATTGTTTCTCTTGACTCATTTGTATTTGTCCTTCTTTCCTGGATAAAAGAACAATAAACAACATTTTGGTGACCCTTGACGTGATCTGGGAAAACAGGAACCAAGAAGAGTTCTAAGATCGTGGAGTGGATGAATTCTCACAGTCACAAGGCCGGTCGATTGAAAAAGGTAAGCAGAAAACCTATTAAAATAGAATTTCTGCATAGGATTAGATAGGACATGTTAGTTGTGACTGTGTGGATTCCTCCTATCCAGTAAGTGTCTTTAAATTATTACGTATCATTTTAACTAAAAATTGTCCTTTAGAGATATTGGTAAAAGTATCTTTGTCGTTATTCGTGATTTTGGGGTCCGGCCTTGTGGGTGACCCCGGGGATGAATGAAAGATTCTCCTCGATATTCGTGAGTTTGGGGTCCGGCCTTGTGGGTGACCCCGGGGCTGAATGAAAAATTCTCCTTGATACTTGTAAGTTTGTTTTTGTGAGTTTGTCTTTGTCTCTCTGGTATATTGATTTATTAGTTAAAATGTGGATTATTGTAATTACTATTATTGCATTGATTGTTTTTTAAGTGGGAATTTGTTGTGATTGTGTTTAGAATATAAGTACATTTTCTGGTGTCTTTGTTGTCAAAAAGTACAGAAGGGTTAATAGAACTGGCCAGAAAATTAGGAAATATAAGGGTGGTATAGTATTTTTGAACCTAACAGAAGGATCTTTTTGTTCTGACTCCTGCCACATTTGTGGTAGAAGCTCGACCGTTTGGACAACAAATTAAGGTCTGACAAAGAGGAACTTGGGTTCGTTGTGTGGACGGGGTGGTATTGAATTGTGTTTGTATTAGTGATGGGTCGGTCGCGAACGATCCGGCTCTAAGAGCCGGCTCTTCAAAGTGAACGACGGGATCCGGCTCCTGATTGGGAGCCGATTCGCTTTTTTCCCGGTTTTTTTTCCCCCTGTCAAAGCCGCACGTGATTGGTCAAGATACGTGGTGGCGTTTGTGTGTTTACACTGAGCAGGAGGGGCGGGGTTACACACACAAACACACACACACAGGCAGCGTGCACACGAACAGGAGGGAGAGAGAACTCGGCGCTTTACACAAATCAAATCACTTTATTGTCACGTCACATTAACACAGGTGTGAAAGGTGAGTGAAATGCTCAGGTGCTCAGTCCCTCACAGTTCCAATACACATTAATTACAAAAAATATACACATTAACTTACACAGGCAGACATTACACGCTGGAAAGGTGAGGAAAATGAGTGAGAGGAGACATAGTAAAGGTTGGACTCGAGGAGCCCCTTTTACAGAGAAGTGCAGGCCCACTGGTGGGAGACCAAGTGTTCAGTCTACCCACATCTTATACATGTGATGGCACATAGACTGTGTATCTGTCCACTCAGAGAGAATCTTTTTTAACAGGGCAGATCATAACAGAAAAGAGAAACAGGATCAACCCATCAAAGATGAGCTCCTTGGTTTTTCTGAATGCTGATCTTACATTTACATTTTCAGCATTTATCAGACGCTTTTATCCAAAGCGACTTACACAATGAGCGGAACATGAGCAATTGAGGGTTAAGGGCCTTGCTCAGGGACCCAACAGTGGCAACTTGGTGGTGGCGGGGCTTGAACCGGCAACCTTCTGTTTACTAGTCCAGTACCTTAACCACTAAGCTATCACTGGCCCGTGAGTTTATCTTCACTAAACTATCTTCTTTTTGTTTTGCACATTTTCATTTATATTTTGTTGAGTGTGAGTGATGTTTCGTTGATGTTGTGTTGCTTCACTCTAGATGCTTGTTTATTTTGTTTTGTTTATTAGGATTTTAACGTCACGTTTTACACTTTGGTTACATTCATGACAGGAAAATTCACCTCACTTGCATGTCTTTGGACTGTGGGAGGAAACCGGTGCACCCGGAGGAAACCCACACGGACACGGGAAAGACATGCAAACTCCGCACAGAAAGGACCCGGGCTCTTCACCTGGGGACCTTCTTGCCGTGAGGCGACAGTGCTACCCACTTAGCCACCGTGCCGTCCCACTCTAGATGCAAATGTACAAATAATATACACAATCGGATCTTTTTGTCTAATTGAGATGGGTCTTTGTTTTTGTATTTTATAATTTATTGTTGTAGCACTCTGTTCCATGTTGAGTATATAAATAAAGCACTTTAAATAATAAACATGTAATACAATGTTTTTTTTACATTAGTAATTCATTTTACATGTAATTTGGTAATAAATTAATTTAAGCAACAAAAAAATCTAAGGAGCCACTTGGGAGCCAAAAGAGCCGGCTCTTTTTAGTGAGCCGAGCCAAAAGAACCAGCTCTCTAAAAGGAGCCGAAATTCCCATCACTAGCTTGTATTGTTTTATCTGAATCTACTGGCAAATTAAAAACATGTCTGAGTGTACTGAAAAGGAAGTAGGTACTGCTGGAAAACTACCAGTATTGTTAAAGTCAAAAAGTTTAAAATTAAAAAAGGTTAAAAAACTATTATTAGTTGTGGCAGGACAAAAGTTTGTGTCCAGCAGACCCTGATCCAGCCTATATAAAAGAAGACAGAAAGTGTATGTATACTTTCTGTGGAAAAAGGGAATCTGTAGCACCTTTTGCGGATTCTGAAGTTACCACTGACCGTCGGAATGAATAGGACTGCATTTCCCAGGAGTCAGTGGGTGATCAGGTGATGCAATCGGCCTATCGGACAGCGCCGAGGGACTCTGCGTCACCTGTGTATTGATTAGCACCTGAAGCTAATTTAGAAAAGGCTATATAAGTGTTGGGATAACAGTGAAACTTTGTGAGGTATTGCTGTGTTTCTCCTGCATATTGTGCACTTTGAATGTTGATTGCGATTTTGTGTATGACCGTTTTTGCCTGTTTCTGACTTCGACTTAGGTTTTCCCTTTGGATTGTGATTGTTGATGATTTACGTGCCAAACTACTGGCTGTTTTTGACTGTGCCTTGTATCGTCCTTGTGTATTTTGAACTGATTAATAAAAGGTCTCTGATTATCTGCGAGCGTCTGCCGGCCTTGTTCACGTTCGTGATAGAATTAAAGCCTAGTTTTAGCTCAGTGGCGAAGGGGAGGAGAACACAGATTTGGCCCATTGAAAAATGCCCTGGATAAAGCAAACGACCGCTTGGCAAACACCATTGACCTACTCCTACAAATGAAGGCTGTCAGTATAAATGTGGGCAAATCCCTTGAGATAAACACAGATAGTGAATCTCCAGATGTCCCATCAAGTCCACTCACTGTAAAGGTAGAGGACATTGCTCCTCCTGAAAAAAATGCAGACAGGAACCTGCATTGGAGGTCACGATCCTGATCTCTTAGTTCCAATAATCCACAAAATCTACCCAATATTGGCTGAAGCAAACAAAACCACCCACTTATAATGAAGCAGCTCACTGTTTTGACCAACTAATACCAGGTCTACCTGCTACCATCTCCCCTATCCCTAATGCACCTGTACCCAGGGTACAAGTCCCAGTCTTTACAATAAATGGTGGTGTAGTAGATATAACGGGGAGAATTAGACGTGACTGTTAAGGGAGACTTTATAAATGACCAATGACGTCAAATTGATGGACTGACCCTGTTAGTTACAGAACAGAATGCAACAATAGATCGTCTAAAACATATAGTTAAGACTGAACATGGACGAAAGTAAGTGGACAGCCACTTTAGCTCTTTATGTCAAGCGTCGTAGAGACACACAGCAACAGAAAAAAAGAGGAACTAGATCAGCTCGCTAAGCGCCTGTTGAAATTAAAAGTAGCATAAAAAGAAAAGTCAGCCACTTAATATAGGAAAGACGAAAACAGATGGCCATGGTGCAATAAACAGTCTTATTTTGAAGTTTCTGAAACAGGAGGCATTGTTACTGCCGTCCTCTTTCAGAAAGGGGGGAGGGAAGGACTTGTCTTAAGGAATGTCTTGACTTATCATAGCTCAAAATTGGATGATATTGAGCGAGAACAAACTCATTGCACTCATTATAAACACCAATCATGGTGTGGTAGCCTTTTCTTACCTGAATAGCATTTACACTCTCCCCTACAAGATGGATGTGCTTTACCTGGCCCTTATGTTAATGCGCTCCAAAATGTGTGCCAAAACACATCTGTTACCCCATGAGCTAAAGACTTTAACTTAAAGAGCTTTAACTAATTATACTCGAGCTTTGTCTACACAGGTCCAGCGGAGTGAGCCCCCTCCGAAATCACCAGCAGATGACAGCGAGTGGCTGGAGTTCAAAACTGTCAAGCCTGGCGACTGGGTAGGGGTGAAAGTCCACAAGAGAAAGTGGTCTGAGCCCAGGTGGTCGGTCCGTGGGAAGTCATTGAGGTAACAACCCACGCCGTAAAAGTAAAAAGGTAAAGATAAAAAAGGGGCAGTTTGGCACCACCTAACACATTGTGTACCCGCTACAGTACCTTCCCGCTCATTGCAGGAAGTTAGAAATGATTTGGCAGACAGTGGGACTAAAATTGTAGGAATTGATTTCTAAAAAGAGTAAAAATGTACCCACTGTCACTTAGATGGTAGAATAATTGTTTCCTACCTGTATTATATGCTTTAAACCTCCTGAAGGTACAACCTCCTAACTCAAGTATACTTTAGTAAAATGCCTTTTAACCCTCCAACTGATGTAATTGTCCATGCCTGTAAGAGGCTGGGATTTACCAAATTAAAATAACTGTTTTTTGTCCATAGTAGTAACTGTAATCTTGACCACAATTTTCTTGGCTATAGTTGAGCATCACAGCAACTATACCACTCACCGACGGCACAGGAGTACAGGTAATGGTCCTCCCAATATTAAGTGTATGGAGCGTGTAGATTGTGTCACCCAATTCGACTCGTGCCAGGTCATTGGTGGCACGGGAGTTTGGTCCAAAATCAGTTAGGGTGGCCAGAGAAATATGTATGTAATACAGATAATCGATGTAGAGTGGGTGCACATTACTATAATGACAATGGATATTGGAAAGGCAAAGGATGGGTTTTTCTGCCTGTAATTGCCAGGTGTGGTCATCAGTTCTAGTAAATACTGGATCCTAGGATGGGGCTATCAAGGGAATGTGGAGCCCGTAGAAGGAAATTGCACCAGTGGATCTAGACTGAAATCCCGCCTGTCAATAAGAAAGGCTAATGCAAAACATCCCTGTGGTAAAGGGGATTGTAACCCCTTAGTTTTAACTCTGACCTCCCTGAGGGTAGGTGAAAAAAGATATCTAATATTAGGAATATATCAGTCAGGGTCAGACAATTTGGGTGTGTTACAATTGAATGTAGTACCCAAGCCCACTCCTAAGCCCTTGTATTATTAAGTCATGCGTGACCAGTATCACTCTAACTAATATAGTAATCTCTGAGTTAATTAAAACAATAAATAATACTAGCCTGAAAGACACTTTTTCAGTAAAAACAGGTTTTGAAGATGAGAACCAGTGGCTTAATTGGATGTTGTATACTGCTAGGGCCACTATCAGATCTAGCTGTTACGCTTGCTCTTCTGTTGGGCCTGATCTGGGCACTGCTCCGTTCTAATTAAATTGATGAAATGATTTAGTTGGCCTGAAATGTGTTGTTTCCCTGTTCAGTGTCTCCCCAGGTGATGGAGGCACTGCCACCGTGCACTACCTGTTCCCTGAGGTGAAGTAATGGGTCACACCCCTGGCATGCATGCCTTACAAAGGTAACTACATCTGTTTTGCCAGAGCCTCAGGAACCATTGACGTGGGTCAACTGACATGGTGTGGAGACAAAAACACCGACAGGTTTAATTCTGAGTGGTTCAGCAATCAGATGGTAGGAAGGACGGATGTCTGGTGAGTGTGTGTTCCTAAGATCATGAGAACCAGTCGCCCGGGGTGTGACCTGACCCTTCTACAGTTGTCTGCTGTTCATCCTTTCAGAATTCCTTTTTATGCATTATAATTATCCACAAATGCTATTTTAGCTTAGGTTGTTTTTATTCGGGCTTTTGTTTGTCACTGAGTGCTTTTCAGCCCGGTCTCCGCATAACGGGGAGCTGACAGCACTTTTATTTAGCTTAATTGTTTAATTTTCATACTATATTAGAAAATATGTGATTATGTTTATTTGTTTGATTTGTAATTGTCCTAAAGGACAATTAAGGGGGATTGTTGGGTATTGTTGAGTATTAATGTTCTATATTAATTGTATCAGACTACAAATGTTTGATCTGTTTTGTTAGAGGCCCTGTAAATGCTGAGTTTCCATTTAAAATGTGTATGTATGTGTTTTTCAAAGAGGAAACTGAAATACAATAGCCTATTGTTCTGTACGTTCTATACCAAGGAAGGACAAACTTAGTGATCTTATCTCTTGAGAAGTGGGCTGCAAAATAAGGATCACAATGGAACAATGTGGACAGATGTATCCTCTTCTAGCTACACAGACAGTATGAGAGCTGACCGAACAGGAAACCACCACAAGTCTTGCACTTTTGCTGAGTGTGCAATAATAATACTCTTACTCAGCTAAATTGTGAGAAAGCTTGGTCGACAAAGGCAAGAGAAGGAGGAGTCAGTTTTATAAATAGGAATCGTGCCCTACAGACACACTTCTGCATGCAGCTGCCTGTGTGATTGGAAGAGGTGTCCTGAGCTCAGAAATTTTGACCAATTTGTGTTTGAATTCTTAATAAATTGTTTCTCTTGACTAATTTGTATTTGTCCTTCTTTCCTGGATAAAAGAACAATAAACAACACTAACAAAAAAAGATAAGTGTCATATTCAAGTCTAAATAAAAAAGGCACAGTCCACACTGCTTAAAAATGCATTGAAAAGCTTCTGCCAATAAACTTATAATTTTTTTTTTTTTTTTAATAATCAATGAATACAACCAACAATAAAGCACGTTATTGGCATGTTAAGAAAAAAATGCTCTTGTGGGCTTAAGTTTTGGAGTCCACCTTTAGTGATGACAAATTCCTACCCAAATGCACATTCAAAATCCAAATGAAAGCTATTAAAAACATAATGTACCTGTACCAGGCGTTTTGTTAAGGGGGTTGGTGCTCTTGTTGGTGTGCACATCACTCTTTCTGCCCGAAGTGGGAGTGAGAGGAAGCGCAGCGGACATCCGAGCTGGAGTCTTCAACAGAGAATGCTTGTGCTCGTTATCCTTTCAAACCAACGCTTTTTATGGAGGTAAATATGTAGCAAAAGTTTTGCACCTGTGAAAACGAAATCTGTAAAAATGTGTACCTGTAAAAAAAAATCTGTAACTGTGAAAAAGATTTGTATCTGTAAAAAATAAATTTGTAACTAAACATAATCTGTAACATTTTTATCTGTAAAAATAAAATCTGTAACTGTAAAAAAGATTTGTACCTGTAAAAAATAAATTTGTAACTAAACATAATCTGTAACATTTTTATCTGTAAAAATAAAATCTGTAACTGTAAAAAAGATTTGTACCTGTAAAAAATAAATTTGTACTTTTATTTTCGAGGTGAGAATAAAAACATTGCAGCACAGTTTCAAATCTGCCCGCCACGAGTTTTGCAACAAATATCTCAGTCAGCGTGCTGCAAAACTGATCTGTACCTGTAGCTGCAGGGGCGGGGCTTAGGGGCGCAGGGGGCGGGACTACTGGGGAGATAGACGTAATTACCGACCAATCAAAAGAGCTTGTTTTTAGAGCCGCAAGAAGCGTGTCAATCACAAAGTTTCAGTGTAGTTGGATCAGAACATCATAACTCACATTATAACGTCCTTATTAGTGTTGCTGTGGGTATTATGTTGGATGTTTGCTGCGTGTTGTCTGCTAGTTAATGCGTTTAACCCTGCTAGTTTTATACTGGACATATTGGACACTCGGCCTGACATTCGAGTTTCTTTCATCTCGTTCTCGGCTAATAAACATTCAAAAGCGAATAAACCTGCACGAACTGACTGCAGTAAACAAAGCACAAACTATAAGCAATGTAAATTGCAATGAAAAATTTCAATATTTCATTCTTTATTATTATACTCATGCTGTCGGACTTTTATGTAAAATATTATGTAAAATAGTGAGTAGTGCAAGTGACATGGTAACTACTACAATCTTTTTTGTATAAAAATGTACGTTTCTATGTTATATTTCTACGTTTACATTTTATTCTTTATTACTACCCAGCTAACACAGAACGTTCCCGTAACGTTAGCTTTTGGTTCCCCTATGGTTATTTTTAGGGAACCATCCCATAACGTTATGGTAACGTTCTATTTTCGTTAAAAAATCAGCGCTGTTCCCGGAACGTTCCGGGAACTATGAAACCTAACGTTCTCTCATGGTTTTATGAAAACTAACAGAGAACGTTATCTAAAAGTTGCCTTAAGGTTTTCTTTCTTATGTGTTTAAAGTAACGTTCCAGTAACGTTCCCGGAAGGTTTTCTTACGATCTTTAAAGTTTTTTAGTAGGAACAAAAAAAAAACAGCCTTTTGCTTGAGACGGTCCATGTAGATCAACCTTTACTTACAAGTACCAACTATAAAACTATGAAACCTAACGTTCTCTCATGGTTTTATGAGAACTAACAGAGAACGTTAGGTAAAGCTTGTATAAGGTTTTATTTCTTATGTGTATAAAGTATCGTTCCAGTAACGTTCCCGGAAGGTTTCTAAGTTAACCCAGCTAGCACAATCATCTGGTCCATGTTGAACAGCGTCACCATGGCAACAGTGCGACGCGAGCCGTTGAAAATGAGGAATCGTTCGTTCGTATGAGGTAAATAAACGTTTAATCTTAACAACTTTTTACTTAGTAAAATGTAAGCAGAAAGTCTATTAATGAGTTCTGGATTAAGATAGTGAGTAATTTGGAAATGGAAACTGTTAGGTAATGTTATCTAGTGAGTTTTAGGTTAACTGGTAGTCTGAACTGAAACACTTCAGGTAACGTTAGCTAAAAGGCTAACAGTTTCTAGCATTAGACAACAGCTGCTAAATCATCGAATATAATAAAGTTCATTGAATACTGTGGATAACATTAACAGAAAAGATTTACAGAAAAGGTTAAAGAAACGCTTTAAACTCATGTATGTGGTGTTTAATTGATTTTCTACATTCATAATACTTTGTTAAAACTGACATTGCACAATGCGTCAGGGAAGTTTAATGAAGCGCTTTTAACGTATCTATGTGGTGATTAATTTAATTTTTACATTTCGAATTGACACGGCTCAATGTGTTTTCAGCATAGATAAGCATAAAAAGCGACAGTGGAACTGTAGAGCTACAAAGTGCTTCTATAGATAGATAACTTTATTAATCCCATAGGGAAAGTCAGTAAATGGTTAGTAAACTATATGGTTAGTGGAGCTGATAGAAAAAGAGTATACATACAAAGAGGTGGTTTTAATGTTATGGCTGATCGTATATAATTTTATAACCCAAAGGTTGTCCCTTGTATTTTTTTTGTAGATATTCAAGTGTCCACTACCATCACTGAGCCACATTTGCTTATTCACCTCTCATACATGAGTAAAAACTATGAACACTACTCTGCAGCATCTAACAGCCGGTGTAGATCATCAGCCAAGGTCACAAGATCCAGCAAGAAGGTTCTGGGTTCGATCCCCAGGTGGGGCGGTCTGGGTCCTTTCTGTGTTGTTTGCATGTTCTCCCCATGTCCGCGTAGGTTTCATCTATATATATATATATACTGTATGTGTGTGTGTGTGTGTGTGTGTGCAATATGTTATTTTCTACATATAGTATTTATATAGCTGTCATTTTGGTTTGCTTTTGTAATTGGTCTTATTTATAATATTCTGATGATTATTATTACACTACTTGCTGCAATTATCTTAATAAAATACTTTCTGCTGCACAATCTGTAGTTAATCTGTAGTACAAATCTACTATTTTATCTATGAGGATGTGAAAGGAGAAGAAAACGGTAAATAAATGGTATCGCAGTGTTTCGGGGGCTATTCTGGCCCAGTTATGGGAGAGTCGGCGGAGATCTGGCATCCGGATTTGGGCCAGTGTATTTGGCCCGATTCTGGGCAGTCATTCAAAAAGAGTCAGAGCCGACACGGTCTGCCGGTGTTACCGGAGTGTTATTGCAAGGTTGTCTAAAGTTTTCAATAATTTAAAGGTTAGTACAAGGTTCCCTTAAGGTTTCAATAATTTAAAGGTTAGTACAAGGTTCCCTTAAGGTTTCAATAATTTAAAGGTTAGTACAAGGTTCCCTTAAGGTTTCAATAATTTTAAGGTTACGGGAACGTTAGGGGAACGTTCCCACAACTATAATGCACAACCAAACGGGAACGTTCTATTTCCGTAAAGAAAACTTTCCTGGGGAACCAAAGGGCAACCAAAACGATCCGTTCCCAGAACGTTCTGGGAACCAAAAACTAACGTTTCCGGAACGTTCTGGGAACCAAAAATTGTTAGCTGGGTATACCCACACTGTAGAGCTTTTTTTCTGTAATTTAGGGGTAGTAGGTGGTGCATGTCACTACATTGCTTATTACATTAAAATGTACGTTTAGATTTCTTTTACACGGTATGTATTTGACTGTACCAGTACTGTAGGACTTAATACAGTTGTGGTGAATGGTACATGTCATTAGGTAATACAGAACTATAACCTGGCTTTATGCACTTTTGAGAGGCTCCCTTGGCTTTTCAAGGCAGATAAAGCTCACAATCACGAAATAGCGTTAAATAAAAATAAACAGAAAGACTTTTAAAAACATATTAGATTGTAGTTTGTGCTTTGTTCACTGCAGAGTCAGTTCGTGCAGGTTTATTCGCTTTTGAATGTTTATTAGCCGAGAACGAGATGAAAGAAACTCGAATGTCAGGCCGAGTGTCCAATATGTCCAGTATAAAACTAGCAGGGTTAAACGCATTAACACATTAACTAGCAGACAACACGCAGCAAACATCCACCATAATACCCACAGCAACACTAATAAGGACGTTATAACGTGAGTTATGATGTTCTGATCCAACTACACTGAAACTTTGTGATTGACACGGTTCTTGCGGCTCTAAAAACAAGCTCTTTTGATTGGTCGGTAATTACGTCTATCTCCCCAATAGTCCCGCCCCCTGCGCCCCTGCGCCCCGCCCCTGCAGCTACAGGTACAGATCAGTTTTGCAGCACGCTGACTGAGATATTTGTTGCAAAACTCGTGGCGGGAAGATTTGAAACTGTGCTGCAATGTTTTTATTCTCACCTCGAAAATAAAAGTACAAATTTATTTTTTACAGGTACAAATCTTTTTACAGTTACAGATTTTATTTTTACAGATAAAAATTTTACAGATTATTTTTACAGTTACAAATTTATTTTTCACAGGTGCAAAACTTTTGCTACATATTTACCTCCATAGCTTTTGGCCAGTTGTTGCAAATCTGCATATTTAATCGAGTCTAAATCCATAGTAGCTCAGAATTGCAGAAACAGACGGAGAAAACCTAAATTCAATCGCGTTTGGGTCACGTTGAAACGCACCGTTTTGTTTACTAGTGATGGGTCGGTCGCGAACGATCCGGCTCTAAGAGCCGGCTCTTCAAAGTGAACGACGGGATCCGGCTCCTGATTGGGAGCCGATTCGCTTTTCTCCCGTTTTTTTTTTTTCCTGTCAAAGCCGCACGTGATTGGTCAAGATACGTGGTGGCGTTTGTGTGTTTACACTGAGCAGGAGGGGCGGGGTTACACACACAAACACACACACACACACAGGCAGCGTGCACACGAACAGGAGGGAGAGAGAACTCGGCGCTTTACACAAATCAAATCACTTTATTGTCACGTCACATTAACACAGGTGTGAAAGGTGAGTGAAATGCTCAGGTGCTCAGTCCCTCACAGTTCCAATACACATTAATTAAAAAAAATATACACATTAACTTACACAGGCAGACATTACACGCTGGAAAGGTGAGGAAAATGAGTGAGAGGAGACATAGTAAAGTCTGGACTCGAGGAGCCCCTTTTACAGAGAAGTGCAGGCCCACTGGTGGGAGACCAAGTGTTCAGTCTACCCACATCTTATACATGTGATGGCACTGTTAGGATAAATCTTTTAGTTCAAAAGGTCCTGAAGAAAGCAGTCGGGAAGTCCAGAAAGTACTCTTTAAAACACTTTATTAAGTGTAAAAATGATCTGTGAATATATATCAGAGCTAAGCCAATCGGCGCTCCTTTCTCCTGCAGTCTAGAAAAACAACCACCAAGAAAGAGAGCGGCGTCTGAGCCCGCCATTCTTTTAAACTAGTCTAGGCTCCTCCTCCGCCGCTGCTGTTGGAGCCAATGAAATGTGCTAAAAAACCCAGGGCTCCGCCTCCCCCCCCCTTCGGTAGGAGTCAGGGAGGGAGCCTGGCCGCCGCCATTTTGAACAAAAGACCATGCGGCATGGATGTCGTAAAACTTGGAAAATGCCGTAAAACTTCCCATATTGAATTTATGTTTAATAATGATGTTTAATAATGATGTTATGTTCCAAAAATCCTAACAGCACATAGACTGTGTATCTGTCCACTCAGAGAGAATCTTTTTTAACAGGGCAGATCATAACAGAAAAGAGAAACAGGATCAACCCATCAAAGATGAGCTCCTTGGTTTTTCTGAATGCTGATCTTACATTTACATTTTCAGCATTTATCAGACGCTTTTATCCAAAGCGACTTACACAATGAGCGGAACACGAGCAATTGAGGGTTAAGGGCCTTGCTCAGGGACCCAACAGTGGCAACTTGGTGGTGGCGGGGCTTGAACCGGCAACCTTCTGTTTACTAGTCCAGTACCTTAACCACTAAGCTATCACTGGCCCGTGAGTTTATCTTCACTAAACTATCTTCTTTTTGTTTTGCACATTTTCATTTATATTTTGTTGAGTGTGAGTGATGTTTCGTTGATGTTGTGTTGTTTCACTCTAGATGCTTGTTTATTTTGTTTTGTTTATTAGGATTTTAACGTCACGTTTTACACTTTGGTTACATTCATGACAGGAAAATTCACCTCACTTGCATGTCTTTGGACTGTGGGAGGAAACCGGTGCACCCGGAGGAAACCCACACGGACACGGGAAAGACATGCAAACTCCGCACAGAAAGGACCCGGGCTCTTCACCTGGGGACCTTCTTGCCGTGAGGCGACAGTGCTACCCACTTAGCCACCGTGCCGTCCCACTCTAGATGCAAATGTACAAATAATATACACAATCGGATCTTTTTGTCTAATTGAGATGGGTCTTTGTTTTTGTATTTTATAATTTATTGTTGGAGCACTCTGTTCCATGTTGAGTATATAAATAAAGCACTTTAAATAATAAACATGTAATACAATGTTTTTTTTACATTAGTAATTCATTTTACATGTAATTTGGTAATAAATTAATTTAAGCAACAAAAAAATCTAAGGAGCCACTTGGGAGCCGAAAGAGCCGGCTCTTTTTAGTGAGCCGAGCCAAAAGAACCAGCTCTCTAAAAGGAGCCGAAATTCCCATCACTATTGTTTACACAGCCAAAATGAAGCTAGATGTCCGTCCCTGCCTGTTGGAAATTTCAAAAATCGCTTAGTGTGATTTGATTGGTTGAAAATGATGACGCAGACTGTTGTTATCCAATATGCTCATACATGACTTTACTATTAATTTCTCAGCACTTACAAGGTCCTGGAGTGCAGCGGCTGTCGTCGTTTTGTCGGTGTGGTCCTTCACGCCACTCCACAGCAATGGTCCTCTTTAAGAAACCTGTTCCTCTTACGGAAAGACACTCTCAACTGGTGAGTCTTTGCACAGGCCCCCCTATGCTTTGGGATAAGGATGTACACCCCCCCCCCCCCAGAGTCAAAATACTTAAAGGACTATAAAATATGTTATTTACTATTATAAAAATATGTAAATGTCATTTGTTGTGCTTTTGTGTTTTGACAACTCAGCTACAAGCTAAAAAGCGGTACAGTAGTAAAAGCCACTAAAATGAGCTTTGAAAACAGACTTCTGGGACAAAGCCTCATTAAGGTAAGGAACACCAGGCAACACCAGATTCTCATTCCTCCTCCACCATACTTTACAGCTGATGTTAAGGGGGGAAGTGTAGCCTAGCGGTTAAGGTACTAGACTAGTAATCTGAAGGTTGCTGGTTCAAACCCCACCACTGCCAGGTTGCTGCTGTTTGGCCCTTGAGCAAGGCCCTTAATCCTCAATTGCTCAGACTGTCACAGTACTGTAAGTCACTTTTTGGATAAAAGTGTCTGCTAAATGCTGAAAATGTAAATGTTATGTATTCATTGTGAGTCATTTGTGCATTTGCTATTTCACATTAAGGTTTTCAGCGTGTTTGCATCAATAATAGCAAATGCAGATGACTGTGGGAAGCTCTAGGAGGACAAACATTTGAAAACTTATTTTAAAGGCAACCAAGCTACTACTTATCCCTCAGTCTCAAGACTGCATGGTTGTTTGGTTGAATGTGTATAATAGTAATAATAATAATGTAAATGTCAGTAACATAGTAAATCTTCTTTAGCACAGCAACCATCCTTTTAAAAATGGAATAATATTCATACATGGACATTTCTTATCAATGATTGTTTATATTTCTTATTCGGATCTTCTGTGCAGATTAAACAGCATCTGGAAAGTTATCTGAAGCAGATGAAGATTATGAAGAACGTTTTAGATGAGAGCAGAATTGGACAGAGTGGCATTCCATTCTCTTCCGTTACCACTGAATAATGTCTGATTCCAGTGGGTCTTTTGGTTTCTAGACTTGGTTTTGTGAATTTTGCTGTGTACATAGTTGTATAGAGCAGTCGTTGCTCAGCAGTTAAATGCAGGACTTATCAGAAGGTTGCTGGTTCAAGGCCTACATCTGCCAGGTTGCCACTGTTGAGCCCTTAACTCTTAATTGCTTGGATTGTATACATTCAGAGTGTTAAGTTGCTTCGTACAAAAGCATCTGTTAAATGCCATAAATGTATAATGTATGGTTTACTTGTTGTGGTTGGGTTGGTTTCTTCAGGAGTGTTGTTTGTGTGTAAAATTAAAGTATTTAAATTGTTTCGATTTAGCTCGGTCATGCACTAACATCAGTCATGTTGTGTTTACTGCTATCTCAACAGAGCCACCAACCTGGTCATGTGCCCACACAAACACAGTTATTAGTGTTTAAGTAAGGGATGGTCGGACAGGGTCTCTTACCACTGCTGCAATGATAAGCGCTCTTCTAGACTGGTCCGGGCACCTGCTTACGTGTGGGGGTCACATGGAGCTTAGCACTGTCCTCTGTACACAATCTGGGTCTGTGTGGGGAAACCAACACTGATAAGAAGTGGCTTCAGATTGGACACATGCTGGAAGGGGTATGTGGTGATCTGGCTTTTCTCGATCAGATGGGTGGGTTCTGGGTTGTGCAAGTGGCAGCAGATTTACAATTAGGACTTTGGACATTACTAGATGAAGGTGGAAAAACCAGGCTAAAAAAGGTGCAATGCAGAACCAATACCAGGTTCAGTTAAGTTTTCCTTGTACAACAAACCAAACAAGCCATGCAGCCCAAGACTGATGTGCAGCTCTCATGTGTTTCTGCCAAGCTGGGGATTTTTTCTGTAGTTGAAGAATCCAGTAAATGAGATCAGACCATCAGAAACCAGGAATTTGTAAGATTGGCACCATGCTGTTTTTATTGCTATTTTTTTGATACATTTTTTCTTAATTCATTACAAAATAAGTTCATTTTAGCATGCTAGCGTATCGGTAGTGCATAGATTTAACCAAGCGTACAGTGTTCCCAACCTGTGATACAAGTAACCATGTAAATTACAACCAAAAATAATGTATACACATATACATTACAACGCATGTATTGGATTTTAATATAGTTAACCTACTATAATTATTAGTTACTTTATGATCAACAACCAGTCAGATAATACAATGCTTTATCCTGCTAAATGGCACATAAAAACTGATATTGAACAATAATTATTTATTCAGTAGATTATTAATTAAATAATGATTAATTATTTGACATGCAGTCCCTCCAGAAATTTGAAGTTTACAAAATCAAATAATCCTGGTAATATTTGCAAGTGTCAATATTTGTCCCATCACAGCATGCTGTTTACCCTTAACATGTAAGTCAGATATACATGTTTACAATGATCACGGCTTAACCACTGATAATGCAGAGAGCTCTTGTGTTTTCTATTTTTTAATGCATTTTCTCCCCATTTTCCTTCCAATTCAGTGCACTCAATTTGTCTTCCGCTGCTGAGAGATACCAGATTGCATCCGAGCAGACACGTGCACAGTCCTCCTCTTCTCGCCCTGCATTCTGCACAGGCGTCTCTTCCGCCAATCAGGGTCCTTACACAGCGTATGAAGATCCCACCCACACATAGTCCGGCCGCCACCCTGCAGATAAGGTGTCCAATTAGTATCTGCTGCAGGCACTGCCAACTATGCCCGCTAGATGGCGCCCAGCCGACTGGTGGCAACACAGATTACTGAGGAGTTCAGAAACTCGGTGCTGGTGTGCTAGCGGAATATCCCGCTGCGCCACCACAGGGCCCAAGAGAAGGGACCCAAGAAAGGCTGATGTTGCTAGATATTTGAAGATTATTAGAAAGTGCAAATTGCATTTTAATGTGACCACCATTTGCACTCGCAAGCCACCTAAAGTAAACATTTAATTCACTGTGACAGTAGCTAATCATTCACACTGTACAAGTTAAAAAGCTTGGCACTGGCACTCGAACTGCAGACGGCGCTATCGACCTGGCCAGTGGCCAAACAGGCACAGATCATTGTGTCTGAGGAAGGGAGGTCGATGGGGCTTCATTGCCTCTACCATGCTGTCTAGAAAGAAAGTATGCAAATGTATGCAAATCACAAAAGCTCTAATCTGCACTGTAAGGAGCACCCTGCCCAACCACTCCCTGCAACACCTGGTTTTGCAAAAACAACCTAAATATGTACAAAAAGGGTTCCTGCTGATTGTCCCACCTCATTTGAATACCCAAAATAGATTTTAGAAATAATTTTTGGTTAACTGTTCTTCATGCTTGAGCTCATAATTCAGTTGCACAATGTTTTGGCACACTGCTAAAGCAACATTGGTTATTAACGTCCCACCACTTTCTCACCTGCGCTTGAGCACCTCTCTTTTCTCAATACGGTTAAACAGCTCCTGTTCTCTTTCTTTCTCCGTCATCTGCTCTAAACGTGCCCTGTCCTCCTCGTCTCCCATCAGATCATCTCCGTAACCATCTTTGAATTCTTCGTCCTCCGAGGACAAATCCGAATCCGAGCTGGAGGAGGAGCTGTTGCTCTCAGAGTCGGACACCTCGCCTGTGCGATAAAGTGGTTAAGCTTAGGCTAGAAGTGTAAAAAAAACCAGCTTCAAATATTGTTAACAAAAGTAAACATATGCGACAAGCATCAGGCATTTTCTCTTACCCTCTTCTGGAGCAGAGCTTTCAGCTGAGCTGTCTCCATCTGAGCTACCTGAAGAAGCAGCCTTGTTCACTTTCTTCTTTGTGAGGTTTTTCTTTTCTGCACCTTTACCAGCTTTCACCTTCTTCTTGGCTTTGGTGCCTCCGACAGTACACTATACACCAAAAAAATCCAAGCATTAACTGCCTCAGCCTAAAATAAATGAACTTTGTGCATATACAATTACTGACTGTGACTGTTGGTACACTTTGTCACCCCTATACCGCCACAGAACCCCTTCTGAGCATTGCAATGACACTAACACAGTAATGAAACAGTAGTGTGTTGTACTTGAATGAGTGTAGCATGTGCAGCAGTGTTATTGGGATAAATACTGTTTAACCTACCAGGCACTTTTAGGAACACATACTCTTTCAGCACCAGCTGGAGACTCTTTTCTTTTTTTCTTGCACAATGTTTGTAGTTTTGGTTAGCATTATTCTTCTCTCAGGATTAACACTGGGGTGTTTAAAAATCCCGACAACAAAACTGCACCTCACGCACTTCTACCAGTACAACATACACTACCATGTCACTACCATGTTAGTGTCAGGGCAGTGCTGAAAGTGGTCCATCCACAATCAAGACAATGTACCTCATCATCACTGTCAGAGGTCTCCGAGTCTGTAGATGCTGCAGGTTTACTGACAGGCTCCTCTGGTTCTTCTGAGTCCACTCGTTTTCTCCTAGCTAGAGTCAGCAGTTCCTAGAAAAAAAAAAAAAAACCATACAGTAAGTGCCTCTTCCTCCATCATTCAAGATGGCCTGGCTCACAATTAACAACTTAATTTATCCCCATTGTTTTTATTGTGGTTAGGGTCAGGGTTCTGTGAAGGTCACTAGAGTTGATCCACATCAAACCAATCAAACCATGCCATTATGGTGGTGATTTGTGCAAACAGGCACAGTCATAGTAAAACTGTTGCCACAAAGTTGGAAGCATATGATTTATTTTAAATGATTGCTTGTATACAACTATTAGTAACTGACTGAGCAATAAGTGAATAAACAAAAAGCAGGCACAGCACAAATGCAGTCTTCAGTCAAATTAGCTAAAAAATGGATGTTTCTCAACAATAAACAATGGCAACTACTGCTCTAGCAGGGAAGGGCATCATGTAAACTTTGCTGCCATAATAGGTAGGACTTTAAATACTTTGCTAAAGTATTAAGTATTAAGTATTAAGCCTGTCAGTGATCAGTGACTGTCAACATGGCATGGAAACCTCTAGAAGCAATAAAACTGTTATAGAAAGTTAGTTAATAAAAAGGTAAGTTAGAAAAAGGTAATCAAGGTCTGCCCTCAGTTTCAAGAATTACTACTTGGTTTCATATTGCCTTGCAACCAATGTCAGCAGAACTGCCAAAAATATATTATTGGCCATAGTGTAATTGTATGATAAATACTGATGCATAAGTATCTAATTACTTAATTTCAATCAGGTAGGCTTAAAATTGCAATCAAAATAATAATTCACTGACCATTGCGAATTTACAAACTTAGAGACTCCTGCATTTTTTGAAACCAGTGGTAGAGCTTTAACTCGTTGTATTTGCGTATCCGTGGAGATGGCAGGCCTTGGATGGTGAACATCTCAGCAGAAACCTACTTTTCGCACCAGAGAGACGACATGTACAGCTACTTTTTATACACACACGAGGTGGTCCATACTGGCAGGATGTCAAGGTAAAATGTTCAGTCTTACCAATTTCATGACATAATTACTGTGTTGCTTGAAAATACAATGGTAATCCTAAGCGTGCATACAGTATCACTCTGCAGTAATGGCATGCTTCAGTTCAATCTTAACTAAGTATGTACAGTGTATCACAAAAGTGAGTACACCCCTCACATTTCTGCAAATATTTCATTATATCTTTTCATGGGACAACACTATAGACATGAAACTTGGATATAACTTAGAGTAGTCAGTGTACAGCTTGTATAGCAGTGTAGATTTACTGTCTTCTGAAAATAACTCAACACACAGCCATTAATGTCTAAATAGCTGGCAACATAAGTGAGTACACCCCACAGTGAACATGTCCAAATTGTGCCCAAATATGTCGTTGTCCCTCCCTGGTGTCATGTGTCAAGGTCCCAGGAGTAAATGGGGAGCAGGGCTGTTAAATTTGGTGTTTTGGGTACTATTCTCTCATACTGGCCACTGAATATTCAACATGGCACCTCATGGCAAAGAACTCTCTGAGGATGTGAGAAATAGA
The DNA here is from genome assembly GCF_030014385.1 of Trichomycterus rosablanca. Classification (NCBI taxonomy): domain Eukaryota; kingdom Metazoa; phylum Chordata; class Actinopteri; order Siluriformes; family Trichomycteridae; genus Trichomycterus; species Trichomycterus rosablanca. The sequence continues at coordinate 12,029,170 of NC_085992.1, forward strand.
ATTGTTGCTCTCCACAAAGATGGCCTGGGCTATAAGAAGATTGCTAACACCCTGAAACTGAGCTACAGCATGGTGGCCAAGGTCATACAGCGGTTTTCCAGGACAGGTTCCACTCGGAACAGGCTTCGCCAGGGTCGACCAAAGAAGTTGAGTCCACGTGTTCGGCGTCATATCCAGAGGTTGGCTTTAAAAAATAGACACATGAGTGCTGCCAGCACTGCTGCAGAGGTTGAAGACGTGGGAGGTCAGCCTGTCAGTGCTCAGACCATACGCCGCACACTGCATCAACTCGGTCTGCATGGTCGTCATCCCAGAAGGAAGCTGACGCACAAGAAAGCCCGCAAACAGTTTGCTGAAGACAAGCAGTCCAAGAACATGGATTACTGGAATGCCCTGTGGTCTGACGAGACCAAGATAAACTTGTTTGGCTCAGATGGTGTCCAGCATGTGTGGCGGCGCCGTGGTGAGAAGTACCAAGACAACTGTATCTTGCCTACAGTCAAGCATGGTGGTGGTAGCATCATGGTCTTGGGCTGCATGAGTGTTGCTGGCACTGGGGAGCTGCAGTTCATTGAGGGAAACATGAATTCCAACATGTACTGTGACATTCTGAAACAGAGCATGATCCCCTCCCTTCGAAAACTGGGCCTCATGGCAGTTTTCCAACAGGATAACGACCCCAAACACAACCTCCAAGATGACAGCTGCCTTGCTGAGGAAGCTGAAGGTAAAGGTGATGGACTAAACCCAATTGAGCACCTGTAGCGCATCCTCAAGTGGAAGGTGGAGGAGTTCAAGGTGTCTAACATCCACCAGCTCCGTGATGTCATCATGGAGGAGTGGAAGAGGATTCCAGTAGCAACCTGTGCAGCTCTGGTGAATTCCATGCCCAGGAGGGTTAAGGCAGTGCTGGATAATAATGGTGGTCACACAAAATATTGACACTTTGGGCACAATTTGGACATGTTCACTGTGGGGTGTACTCACTTATGTTGCCAGCCATTTAGACATTAATGGCTGTGTGTTGAGTTATTTTCAGAAGACAGTAAATCTACACTGCTATACAAGCTGTACACTGACTACTCTAAGTTATATCCAAGTTTCATGTCTATAGTGTTGTCCCATGAAAAGATATTATGAAATATTTGCAGAAATGTGAGGGGTGTACTCACTTTTGTGATACACTGTATAAGTATGCTTAAGATTTAGTGGACAGTTGTGTCTTATTTGTTAGGACTGTGGGTTCGGTTTCTGAGCAAGAGACTCAACTGCTACAGGATTGCCATATCATGACTGCCCCATGTTCTGACCCCCAACGTCCAATAAGATGGGCTGTTTCTTGTGACAGACTTTGCAGCTTTAAATCAGATGTCCAATATCCTGTCCCAAATGCACATTACAATAGATTTGTATTGTAATTTACAGTAGCCCACTACAAATCAGATCCAGGGTTTGAATCACCAGCAGGCTTTTGCATACAGACATGATTGATGTTTGGGGGAGGCGGTGTATGGCTGAGGTCCCATAATAGACTGGCATCCTATCTGGGATGTGTTAGTTGCATCCGGTGATCCAAAGGAAAACTGAACCCATCGGGACCCTGACCAGGATAAGAAAATAGTAAAACATCAAAATGAAATAAAAATGTATAGGTGCGTCACAATACTGAATTAAAGAGACACTCTGATTATTCACTTTAGCAAACAGTCAGTATATACAGTAGTACATCAGGTGTTAAATGTTATCACCTTTTTCAAAAGATCGCAACCCAGCTAGCAAAAAATGTATGGCCCAGTTCTGGGCCATATCCGGCATGCCGGAACTTTTTGTGTCGGCCCACATCCGGCAGCCGGATCTGGCCCGGTGTCAAAATGAATGACGGTTAGATTGTGGCCCGTATACGGCTGCCCGGATCCCAGCCATGACTGCCAGCAATATACCAGCACTTAACCACCTGCTAGCCAGAACAGCCATTATCGGGCCAAATATGGCCCAGTTCTGGCCTGCAGTAGATTTTCAAAAGGCTTTCCCCAGCCATATGTAACATTTAATGGTCACTGGGACTACTACAACTGTTCTTGCCTCTTATTGCTATGAAAATACTCTGTAAAATATATATATATATATATACTTTATTATAATTATAAGTAATAATAATAATAGAGTACAATTAAAACAGTAACAGAAAAAAACAAATGTACACCAAAACACATTTTTCAATATTTTATTTCAAGTATTTTTATTTATTATAAAAATGTTTTGTCCTGCCATAATTGACTGCTGATCTCCTGCCTCCTGACACTGGTCTGTAATTCTGAAATGAAAACAAAAACTATTTTTCACAGATCAATGTGGATCTTATTCAATTTTTTCAGTTCCACTTAATGGTGGAAAAGAAATGTTGAATAAGAAAAAAAGTAACTGTAGTTTAAATATGTTTACCTGGTTAAAATGGTTTATTGATTCACTCAGGCAGCAGGAGTGGCATCACGAACAGCAGTTTCCAGAACAGTGCTAGAGCAGAAGAAACAGTGCCTTTAGTAGGCTGAAGAACATAAGCGCAAACTTGGAAATATGTGCTTTAGACATGATAATGTGCTTTTTGATTATAATATTTTACAGTGTTATGTACAGTGCTTGCATACATTATCCCTAATCGATCCTAAAACATGTCTTTCAAACTGTATGTTGATAAAAGCAGCTTTTGTAAACATCTTACCAAGATCAGTGTAGGACAAATAACACAAGGTGGCTGAGTGAGCTGGACTCAGGGGTGCACAAAAAGTCACTGCAGAAATATAAACACTTAATTAGTTAAATCATTAAATCAAAGAAATGTATAAAGACTTGTAAATATGTGCTTTAGGCATGATAATGTGCTTTGTCTTTGTAAACATGTTTCCTGGGTTATTTATGCCAGCCAATGACTAAAAGTTTTTATAATATTGTCAACTGCCAGGAAGAGGGAACTAATGTAACCAACCTTTTATATACATCACGACCCTTACTCAAAAAAGATGGACCACCAGCTCCATACAGCTGTAGGTATAGGTAACATATAGGTAATATAACTTGGCTATATTGTTTGATGGTTTATATCGTATTCATAATATAAGTTTCCTTTAGATGCATGTTTTAAATTAAGTTTGATAGCCTTTTGCTGCCATATTGATGTATAGCTGGCTAGATAGTTAATTTACCGTACCTGCCAAGCTAGCATTTTGGCTAACGTTAAAACATAGCTATAATATATTTATTAATCATCAAAAATACGAAATTATTTGATTATATATATTGTTCTGTTACTACAGTATATCAGTATTTTTAATATAATGTTTTAGTAAGTCTTTAGTCCTAAAGAGGAACAGTTAACGTTACCTTGAAATCCTCAGTGAATAAGTGTAAAAAATAACGGTTTTCTTATTTAAACTGAACTAAACGCGCGAGCCTCCTCGCGCATGCGTTCAGGGAACCTTTCGTATTGAAGTAGTGAACTGATTCTATCTGACACCACCCATGTATTAACATTAAGGTAATAGTTAAAAATCACTTGCCAGTTCTCATTGTTATAAACAGTTATCATGGCTTAGAGTATGTACATCTGGTTCAATTCACACAAGCTTATCTGTAAAATAATTTTACACATACATATACAACTATTATATTGGATAAAAAAATTTGCTTTGAGTCTCAGTCAGCCGACATGCAACCATATTCGTGGCAGATGTGGGGTGCCGCAATGTAGCCGAGTCTCAGTCAGCCGACAGTGCCGACATGCAGCCATAATCGGGCCAGATGTGGGGTGCCGCAATGTAGCCGAGTCTCAGTCAGCCGACAGTGCCGACATGCAGCCATAATCGGGCCAGATGTGGGGTGCCGAGCCGACAGACAGCCGACACTGCCGAACCGGAGCCGGAATCGGCCCAGATCTATCTTGCTAGCTGGGAAACCGAAAGGATTTTGAGACGCCTTTTAATGTTTAAATGGCAAAAATAATCTAAATAATAAGATTTAAATGTTTTAAATATGTTGTATTTTGCTCAAAGTTGTTCATCATGTGACTTCTATTTATTTACTGGTTTCTTGTTTTATAATGCTGTTTATTTTTCTCTTGCAGATTCCATTTTCAAAATTTTTCCTGTCAAGTCGGGGAAGAGTTCAAGATGATCAGCACCCCCTCTGGCTGGACAAGGTCTGATATTACAGATTTTAAAAAAGAGAGATACTAGTATCTTTACTTTGATACCTACTGTAGGTGCTTGGGTGATGCAGCAGTAAAGTATGCTGGCATGCTACTGCTGACATCTAGGGTTTGAATTTCAGATGTGATAATAATTAAATAAGGAGGGTTGCATTAGTACGGAGCTACGGAGCCCCTTAGGTACGGAGCCCCTTAGGGGTCACTAAGGAAAAAAATATATATGAAGAGCGTAATCCGTACCCTCAGTTTAGTAATCCGTACCCTCGGTTTAGTAATCCGTACCCTCAGTTTAGTAATCCGTACCCTCAGTTTAGTAATCCGTACCCTCGGTTTAGTAATCCGTACCCTCGGTTTAGTAATCCGTACCCTCAGTTTAGTAATCCGTACCCTCAGTTTAGTAATCCGTACCCTCGGTTTAGTAATCCGTACCCTCAGTTTAGTAATCCGTACCCTCAGTTTAGTAATCCGTACCCTCAGTTTAGTAATCCGTACCCTCGGTTTAGTAATCCGTACCCTCGGTTTAGTAATCCGTACCCTCGGATTTGTAAACTGTACTCGCGCTAACTGCGCTACAAGTTTTACTGCACGCCTAAAACCCGTTTTATGGTAATACAGTTGCGAAACATTGAAGAGGATAAAGCATCTTTTTGCAGCTTAATATACTATATGGGTCATTCTATAATTTGGGGTACATTTCACATCTCCAAAAAAGTACAAAAAAATTGTTCTCTCTCAATAGAACAATCAGTGGTTCAAATTAATATATTCCTTTAGTGTAACATATCCACTAGTTGCAAAGCTTAAACATAATTATTTTTTATTTTATTTAAAAGGGACAGTAGATGTAGACTACTAGGTAACTTAGTTGACAGGTAACATAGTTGACAATTTCCCTATTTTGACCCATAACTTCAGTGGTAGACCTTGCCTGGCTGACCACATGTCATTTCTTGAACAGAATAATGTCTAATTTGAACATACATTTGAATTAAAATTATTAAAAAAATTGTAACCATAACAATGTATGTAACATAGTTGACGGTCAATTAATATGCTCATTGACTGTTCTATTATAGATAAAATATTTAAAAAAATAAGAGAACATTCACCACAGTTTGTTCAATATGCCCTCCACAGAGAAAAATGATATCATGTAATGCTGGTCACATAGTTTTAGAACAAACCATTTTTGAGTTGCTGAGTGGAGTTCTGTTAGTAACATAGTTGACAGAACTTTTGCGGACAATAATAAATAAATATATTTAAATTATTTAAAAGAGATATTTAAAATATAAAATATAATTTTTCTTTAGTATTTAAACTATTGAAATAAATAAAAAAAAAGATGTTGATGCCCTTAATAATTTTATTCATTATTTTGAAACCAAGGCACCCTCAACTTAAAAAACAGACACAGCAAAAACTGTTCATTTAGGAACACCATGACAAATTTCAAGCTAAATGAAGCATAGGATGCACATAATGTTTTTATGCACAACATGTTTTCCATTAATAGGTAAAATATGACATTTTTAAAGAAAATTGTTAGAATAAATATAATTATTATCACTGGACATGGAATGTACCCCAAATTATAGAATGACTCATATATTAGATATAATAACACACACACACCCACCCATATATATATATATTTATATATATACAGTGTATCACAAAAGTGAGTACACCCCTCACATTTCTGCAAATATTTTATTATATCTTTTCATGGGACAACACTATAGACATGAAACTTGGATATAACTTAGAGTAGTCAGTGTACAACTTGTATAGCAGTGTAGATTTACTGTCTTCTGAAAATAACTCAACACACAGCCATTAATGTCTAAATAGCTGGCAACATAAGTGAGTACACCCCACAGTGAACATGTCCAAATTGTGCCCAAAGTGTCAATATTTTGTGTGACCACCATTATTATCCAGCACTGCCTTAACCCTCCTGGGCATGGAATTCACCAGAGCTGCACAGGTTGCTACTGGAATCCTCTTCCACTCCTCCATGATGACATCACGGAGCTGGTGGATGTTAGACACCTGGAACTCCTCCACCTTCCACTTGAGGATGCGCCACAGGTGCTCAATTGGGTTTAGTCCATCACCTTTACTTTCAGCTTCCTCAGCAAGGCAGTTGTCATCTTGGAGGTTGTGTTTGGGGTCGTTATCCTGTTGGAAAACTGCCATGAGGCCCAGTTTTCGAAGGGAGGGGATCATGCTCTGTTTCAGAATGTAACAGTACATGTTGGAATTCATGTTTCCCTCAGTGAACTGCAGCTCCCCAGTGCCAGCAACACTCATGCAGCCCAAGACCATGATGCTACCACCACCATGCTTGACTGTAGGCAAGATACAGTTGTCTTGGTACTTCTCACCAGGGCGCCGCCACACATGCTAGACACCATCTGAGCCAAACAAGTTTATCTTGGTCTCGTCAGACCACAGGGCATTCCCGTAATCCATGTTCTTGGACTGCTTGTCTTCAGCAAACTGTTTGCTGGCTTTCTTGTGCGTCAGCTTCCTTCTGGGATGACGACCATGCAGACCGAGTTGATGCAGTGTGCGGCGTATGGTCTGAGCACTGACAGGCTGACCTCCCACGTCTTCAACCTCTGCAGCAATGCTGGCAGCACTCATGTGTCTATTTTTTAAAGCCAACCTCTGGATATGACGTCAAACACGTGGACTCAACTTCTTTGGTCGACCCTGGCGAAGCCTGTTCCGAGTGGAACCTGTCCTGGAAAACCGCTGTATGACCTTGGCCACCATGCTGTAGCTCAGTTTCAGGGTGTTAGCAATCTTCTTATAGCCCAGGCCATCTTTGTGGAGAGCAACAATTCTATTTCTCACATCCTCAGAAAGTTCTTTGCCATGAGGTGCCATGTTGAATATCCAGTGGCCAGTATGAGAGAATTGTACCCAAAATACCAAATTTAACAGCCCTGCTCCCCATTTACACCTGGGACCTTGACACATGACACCAGGGAGGGACAACGACACATTTGGGCACAATTTGGACATGTTCACTGTGGGGTGTACTCACTTATGTTGCCAGCTATTTAGACATTAATGGCTGTGTGTTGAGTTATTTTCAGAAGACAGTAAATCTACACTGCTATACAAGTTGTACACTGACTACTCTAAGTTATATCCAAGTTTCATGTCTATAGTGTTGTCCCATGAAAAGATATAATGAAATATTTGCAGAAATGTGAGGGGTGTACTCACTTTTGTGATACACTGTATATGTGTGTGTGTGTGTGTGTTATATCTAATATATAGTAAAAAAGATGCTTTATCCTCTTCAATGCTTCGCAACTATATATATATATATATATATATATATATATATATAGGCAACAAAAGACATACCATGGTAAAATTATGCAAATGTAAAATTTTTAAATTCCATTAAAACAAGTGGAATTGTTACAGACCAATTTGAAAGGTCTAAAATAAGCAAATCAAATTATTATCAAATCACCCCATCAGACTCTTAAAGAATACTCCTACTTCTACTTACTGACTTTATGAGTCTCAGACATTTATACTGTACATTTCACTTTACGTTGGTTTGCAATCCTATTATTCAAAATTCCTAAGGTAAAACACTCTCAAATCACAAGCTAAGTACTCGTGTTATTTATGATTGTGGGGTGGCATTTGATAAGATTTTGATTTGACTTTTTAATAAGTTTGCTATCCCATCACCCCAGCTGTAAAAAGATGCTTTATTCTCTTCAATGCTTCGCAACTGTATTACCGTAAAACGGGGTGTGGGCGCACAGTAAAACTTGTAGCTCAGACAATCCGTGCGTACGGTTTACTAAACCGAGGGTACGGATTACTAAACCGAGGGTACGGTTTACTAAACCGAGGGTACGGTTTACTAAACCGAGGGTACGGATTACTAAACCGAGGGTACGGATTACTAAACCGAGGGTACGGATTACTAAAGCGAGGGTACGGATTACTAAACCGAGGGTACGGATTACTAAACCGAGGGTACGGATTACTAAAGCGAGGGTACGGTTTACTAAACCGAGGGTACGGTTTACTAAACCGAGGGTACGGATTACTAAACCGAGGGTACGGATTACTAAACCGAGGGTACGGTTTACTAAACCGAGGGTACGGATTACTAAACCGAGGGTACGGATTACTAAAGCGAGGGTACGGATTACTAAACCGAGGGTACGGATTACTAAACCGAGGGTACGGATTACTAAAGCGAGGGTACGGATTACTAAACCGAGGGTACGGATTACTAAACCGAGGGTACGGTTTACTAAACCGAGGGTACGGATTACTAAACCGAGGGTACGGATTACTAAACCGAGGGTACGGATTACTAAACCGAGGGTACGGATTACTAAAGCGAGGGTACGGATTACTAAACCGAGGGTACGGATTACTAAACCGAGGGTACGGATTACTAAAGCGAGGGTACGGATTACTAAACCGAGGGTACGGATTACTAAACCGAGGGTACGGTTTACTAAACCGAGGGTACGGATTACTAAACCGAGGGTACGGATTACTAAACCGAGGGTACGGATTACTAAACCGAGGGTACGGTTTACTAAACCGAGGGTACGGATTACTAAACCGAGGGTCCGGATTACGCTCTTCATATATATTTTTTTCCTTAGTGACCCCTAAGGGGCTCCGTACATTAGAAAGTGCATCTAATGTAAAAAAAAAAGCAAAAAAAAAAAAAAAAGCTGTACCAAATCAGGTCTGCGAACCAGAAGTTCATATGCTCATGATCTTAAATTTTACCAAAAATAGGCTGCTGATTTACTTCATTTATGGACAACTGAGAACAGTCGGTTCATTTGGCATATGACTTATTAAAAAAAAAAAAGTAGGTCAGTATTATAATATTAAATAAATAACCTCAGTAAAACATTAACTTAGCATTCATATTGTATTTTTGGTATTTCTGTTAGCAACAAGCTAAAGGTAGTTAAGCTTCTCATGACCCAGTGTGTACATGTAAATGTAGGAAAGTCTGGAACTATAACAGCAATTTTATTTCTACCTTGATAAAGAAACACAAGATGTTTCATCATGTTTTGCTATTTTTAATATTAGGGAACACTGTGTAGTATCAAAATAACAGACCAAGTAGGTCATAGTGTCTGCACATTTCGCACTGATAAGTTACCCATGTTGTAGTTAGTGCTAAGACAATGATTTTTGCTAGGCGGTTCAGTTGTCTTTAGCTTCACTCATAAAAGATTTCTGTGTTTTTGGGCAGGGGAATGGCATTTTTAAAGCTTTGAATTTCCTTAAAAAAAAAAAAAAAAAGCACAATATGACCCTCTGTGTTCTGATTTCCAGGTGAACACCATCAGCTTCACATTGGGAGATAAAGCAGACGGACCGTTCCAGTTGGAGATTGATTTTATTGCTTTGTGTAGCGATCACGCTCACACAGAAGAATTTGCTTATGAACTGTACAAAAGAAACCCAGAGGTGTAATGGTGTCGGTGCTGAAATCGGACCTGTTACGGACTGAAAATGGCATCATAAAAACAAGAACACAGATGTACAAAAACACTTTTGTTTAATAGCAAATAAATGCAACTTCATCGTTCTTACCCCCTGAACAACATTTTCATACAGACTGATGTATTTACAAAATAATGGTTAAAAAAACAATATTTTTTTTTTTTTTTTTTTTTAACAGGGCAAAAAAAAAAAAAAAAAAAAAAAAAAAAAAAAAAAAAAAAAAAAAAAAGCAGTAATAACACAGACAGCAGACAAACAAACTAAAAAGGTGCAAGAAGCTACAGTCATTAAAATACACAAAAAGAAAAAAAAAAAAAGAGTTCATCAAGCAATGACCAGTCCACGTCTGGCACCAAGCATCTTCTCTTTCTTCTGTTTTCTGCCCTCTGTGTGCTTGACACGCCGCTCCTCTCTTTAAAAAGGAAAATAATTTTAACATGCAGTGTAATGTCCCAGTATTTACATTTACCAGGAATACCAAACCTACAGTGAAGTTGGTGTTTTTCTACATACAGTACATGTTGGAAAAGGAAACATGAATGAAGCAAAAGTATTGGGACACATTAGTGGAGAATCAGCCAAGAAACTAAACCTGGACGCTTTTACAAAAAACAAGTCTAAACATTAGCAAGTCAGAAATCTAAAGAATAGTATTTAGGTCAAAATAAATAAATGTACGCATTCATTTAATTCCAAATGGTTTTCTTTTATCTATAAAGGTTTTTTTTGGAAATAAATGTAATAGTGTTTAGATTTAGGTAACCATATGAATAAAACTTCTTTTATGATGATCATATTGAGAAAAAAAAAAAAAACTCCTAAGATTATGTATTCAGGTTAGGACATAACAGCATCATCAGTGTCTCACCTTGTCTGCACTTGGTGCTGTTTATAGTTATTCTGATGAGATGGAACCATTTGCGTTTTCTCGGGTGCTGCATTTTCCTGCGTTGCTCCAAAAGGCTTCAGCTTACCTAGTGAATTAAGCAGTGAAGTAAAATAAGATCAGCTATAGCTTCAACATTAGTTGGATGATTACATCTGGGTGCCACTAAATGTCACTGTTTAATAGTGATATAAAAAGCAGGTCCATTCAGAACACTGCTATTCTAAACGTTTATGTCCGTTATAGATAACCTTTGTGGATGTGATTTGGGTAAACTTAAAAGGATATCGGGACAGAAAGCTTTTTTGGACAAAGATAAGCAGCAAGGTGGAAGAAAGAGCCACTGGACAAATAGCTAAAGATTGCTAACAATAACACAAAGTTAAATCCTGCTTCTAGCAATATGGTTATATCTAATATCTCAAATAAAAGTCATTTGGGTAGCACAAAGGTCTATTATGCTGGCCCACTACTGCTCAGATCTGGGTTTGAATACTAGTGGTGCTGTTGGCTGGTCAGGAGTCTACACAGACATGATTGGCTATGTCTGAGGTTGGGGAGGTGATTGAAGCCATGTGATGGATTAATGCCATGTTCAGTGTATTACTTCCTTGTGTCCAGCATTTCCTAGTGGAACCAGGCCCGCTGTGACCCTGACCAGGATAAAGCAGTTGAAAATGAAAAGAAAAAATAATACACCTAAATAACAGCTTCAGAAAATAGATTTGATTCTTACTTACCCTTATGTGGTTTGTAAGTGAGTGGACGAGAGAGACTCGCTTTTAAATCAAACATTTTCTTGTTGGTCCCTGGGGTATCAGAACCACTAAAGATGAATGGATTGATTCCTGTAGGTGATGTGCACAAACAAAAAGCACATATTGTTTAAGCTAATACAAATGCATTTAGGAGTTAGTTAGGCTACAGCATTAGACTGAATACGCTGACAAAGCTACCAAAAAAAGATAAGTGTCATATTCAAGTCTAAATAAAAAAGGCACAGTCCACACTGCTTAAAAATGCATTGAAAAGCTTCTGCCAATAAACTGATATTTTTTTTGAAATAATCAATGAATACAACCAACAATAAAGCACGTTATTGGCATGTTAAGAAAAAAATGCTCTTGTGGGCTTAAGTTTTGGAGTCCACCATTAGTGATGACAAATTCCTACCCAAATGCACATTCAAAATCCAAATTAAAGCTATTAAAAACATAATGTACCTGTACCAGGCGTTTTGTTAACGGGGTTGGTGCGCACATCACTTTTTCTGCCCGAAGTGGGAGTGAGAGGAAGCGCAGCGGACATTCGAGCTGGAGTCTTCAACAGAGAACGTTTGTGCTCGTTATCCTGAGTCCCCTGCGAAAACCTAAAAGAATCATCACACACATGAGCTCATTATTCACACCAATATTACCACAAAAACACTGTGGTGCCAAGACCAGAGGATCCTGTCCTGCTGTAGTACCTGACGTTGACTTTGTTGGTTGAGAGGATAGTATGCTTGAAGGGTGCGGACTTCAGTGCAGACTTGCTGGCAGGGGTGACTCTGCATTTGTCTGGTTTTCTCGCCGACACTCCTGGACTGAAGAGTGCTGGACGCTTGGCTGACGGCTTCTGCTAACACACAGAGTAGGTCAATGATACTTCACCCAAGAGGAGGGGTAATAGTATTGTATGTGTATGGCATGGTGTTTGGGTATCAATGTCCATATTTATATCAGATGTTTTATAATTATGTGGAGAAGTAAAGTCAAGAACTTACTTTAATGGTCTTGCATGTGGTGTTGAGGTCTGAGCATATATTTAAAACAAGTTTTTTTCCAAATTGACCTGCTTTAAAAATAGTCTGTATAAAGAATGTACTTACAGCTTGGGTCTTGGTCTCGGCCGGCTTCGATGGGTTTTCAGTCTGAGCCTGAAATGAGAGACAGAGTGAGTACCAGCTGTTTGAAGTGATGAACCTGTAAGATCAACGATCTAGTTATTAGCATGTACCTTAAGTTCTTTAACAGAGTTCCTGAGCACTTCCATCTGCTTGTTTTTTCTCTGCACGTAGGAATCAATGGACTCCATCTTGTTAAAATGTGCCTCATGAAGCTTCTTAAAGTCTAGAGAAGGTGGTAAAAAAACTATATTAAAAACATTCAACACCTGGAACATCTGCCTGTCATAAAGAAGTATACAAGCAGAGCATAAATGACCACTGGGTCACAGAAACCAAACATAATTATGTTAAACAGGTGTAAATAAAGTACTTACTTGGAGTTGTGGGTCTCAGTGCTGCCTTCTTCTTCATCAGACCTTCATGACGTGGGATCTTACCAACACTCTTCTTAGCTGAATCTGTACAAATATATATATATATATATATATATATATATATATATATATATATATATATAAGTTGTCCATTGTCAAAATCATATTGTTAAAGCAATAAGCCACGAGAGGCCGTACGTTACTGTGATTTTAGCACGGGATGACGTTTTTGGCACGACGCGAAGCGGAGTGCCTAAAACTTCTTTCCCCGTGCTAAAATCATAACAGTAACGTACGGTCTCGAGTGGCTTATTGCTTTTATAAAACGGCGGTCAACATAAAATATAATAAATACAACAATGTTTAATTCATAAATGTATTTATTGTGTATAAACTTACAATAAAGCATTCTTCCGCGACGCAAAATAGTTCGATTAACAGTGTTGCTAGGCAACATGAGGGCGAAAATAACATTAACTTTTCCTATTCAGTGGCGTATTAATATGGAATGATGTGAGGTGGTCCTAGGTGTGCGTTTATCGGGGATTTTACAACGGCTTCGAACACGGCTCAGCCAATCAGATTTTAGGACCGGAACTATCCGTTTTATAATAATGAATTTATTAATTAGGATTTTAACGACTAGTTTTACACCGTTTGGTTACATTCATGACAGGACAGGTAATTACTGGTTACACAGAATTCATTAGTTTAAGTCATTAATATCAAATACAGTCATGAACTGAAGGGACTGAAGCTGCTGAGCATTTCTATGCGTGCTCCCTTCAAAAGTGTAACATCTGAGCCCTGTGTTCCATATGTGCACTGGGGGTCTCAACCAACTACCCACCTTTGTTTCTTTTTTCAGTGACCGCTTCTTTAGTAGCTGATTCTTTAATCTCTGCCTGGTTCTGTTTAGGCTTCTCAGGTGGAACTGAAGTCTCTGTATCCTTGGTCAAGGACACTTTCCTTCTCTTCGAGCTCCTCCTGCCTTCTTCACCTTCCACGTCATCTGACTTTTCATCATCCTGAAAATCAACATTTACGATTACACAGTACTTAGATAGATACTTTATTGATCCTTTGCAGGAAACGTCTTTGTTACAACAGCTCACATCAGACAAACAACTTGTTATATGCATACAACATCCACTGACAGTACAAAAAACTAGCATCCAAAAATTACTCAGGGGATTCAAATAAAAACTGTCTGACTCACCTGTACTGCACTCTCCTGCAGTTTGGGATCAAGATCTGAGGCTTTATCTTCAGATAGCTTCCTCTTGCCGTTTTTGTTTTTTCCACGCCGCATGGTCACCAGTGCATTGCTTGGTAGTGTGGGCTGGGCTGGCGCTTCCTCAGTGCATTGCACATCATCTGAGGTGACATTGTTTCCCTAAGAATGTGGTACAGCTTAGTAACTGTTTGTTGTTTTTTGTATTATTGCAAATTACTAATGGTAAAGAAAAAAAAAAAGAGGTAATGTTTGTGCTCCTGGACTACAGCATGTCCAATTTACAAGGCTAAATGCCTGATCATTGTGCAGAAATATGAAGCAATGCTTTTTAATGTTTTATTTAAATTCCTTCCCACCCTATTTACTGGAAGGAGATCTGCAATAAGAGGCATGTGTCGTGCAGATAAGGGTTACTTACATTCTCAGAGCCTTCCTGTTCAAAATGCTGCTTTAGTGCTCTCAGCAACTTATCAGCCTAAAAATAAATAGAGCAAACACATGTAATTTACATTCTTCATTTAAATCATAAGATTTATCAGTGTTTTTTGCACAGAATAAATATTGCAGTGATGCAGAGAATCAGCAAGGATGCTACATAAATTCAACATTTACATTTTCAGCATTTAGCAGACGCTTTTATCCAAAGCTGCCCAACAGTGGCAACTTGGTGGTGGTGGCGGGGCTTGAACCGGCAACCTTCTGTTTACTAGTCCAGTACCTTAACCACTGAGCTATCACTGGTTTATTTTATTTAATAGCCCATTTAATAGCTCTTACAAAGCTACACACAAGAAAGCATCATGTGGGACCTTCTATTCTATTTTGTGGAAAACAATTAAACACGTGTTGTGATTAAAGCAAAACAAGTTTCTTGTTGTCCTCCACCGTTAACGTCTCACAAGTCTGAGTGTAAAAACATGACAGGTTCTCTGGCTAACACAATGGTAAAGTGTTATTGTATAGTGGACAATGGTAGATCAGTTGTTAAGGAAGTGTGGACTAGTAATCTGAATGTTGCTGGTTTAAGCCCCACCACTACCAGGTTGCCACTTGGGCCCCTGAGCAAGGCCCTTAACCCTCAATTGCTCAAAAAATGTGTTCATTCGTAATTGTAAGTCGCTTTGGGTAAAAGCGTCTACTAAATGCAGAAAATGTAAGTGTGCGAGTGAGTGTGTATATACATACATATACATATATACAGTATATACACATGGTGTCAAGGTCCCAGGTGTAAATGGGGAGCAGGGCTGTTAAATTTGGTGTTTTGGGTACAATTCTCTCATACTGGCCACTGGATATTCAACATGGCACCTCATGGCAAAGAACTCTCTGAGGATGTGAGAAATAGAATTGTTGCTCTCCACAAAGATGGCCTGGGCTATAAGAAGATTGCTAACACCCTGAAACTGAGCTACAGCATGGTGGCCAAGGTCATACAGCGGTTTTCCAGGACAGGTTCCACTCGGAACAGGCTTCGCCAGGGTCGACCAAAGAAGTTGAGTCCACGTGTTCGGCGTCATATCCAGAGGTTGGCTTTAAAAAATAGACACATGAGTGCTGCCAGCATTGCTGCAGAGGTTGAAGACGTGGGAGGTCAGCCTGTCAGTGCTCAGACCATACGCCGCACACTGCATCAACTCGGTCTGCATGGTCGTCATCCCAGAAGGAAGCTGACGCACAAGAAAGCCCGCAAACAGTTTGCTGAAGACAAGCAGTCCAAGAACATGGATTACTGGAATGCCCTGTGGTCTGACGAGACCAAGATAAACTTGTTTGGCTCAGATGGTGTCCAGCATGTGTGGCGGCACCCTGGTGAGAAGTACCAAGACAACTGTATCTTGCCTACAGTCAAGCATGGTGGTGGTAGCATCATGGTCTTGGGCGGCATGAGTGTTGCTGGCACTGGGGAGCTGCGGTTCATTGAGGGAAACATGAATTCCAACATGTACTGTGACATTCTGAAACAGAGCATGATCCCCTCCCTTCGAAAACTGGGCCTCATGGCAGTTTTCCAACAGGATAACGACCCCAAACACAACCTCCAAGATGACAACTGCCTTGCTGAGGAAGCTGAAGGTAAAGGTGATGGACTAAACCCAATTGAGCGCCTGTGGCGCATCTTCAAGTGGAAGGTGGAGGAGTTCAAGGTGTCTAACATCCACCAGCTCCGTGATGTCATCATGGAGGAGTGGAAGAGGATTCCAGTAGCAACCTGTGCAGCTCTGGTGAATTCCATGCCCAGGAGGGTTAAGGCAGTGCTGGATAATAATGGTGGTCACACAAAATATTGACACTTTGGGCACAATTTGGACATGTTCACTGTGGGGTGTACTGACTTATGTTGCCAGCCATTTAGACATTAATGACTGTGTGTTGAGTTATTTTCAGAAGACAGTAAATCTACACTGCTATACAAGCTGTACACTGACTACTCTAAGTTATATCCAAGTTTCATGTCTATAGTGTTGTCCCATGAAAAGATATAATGAAATATTTGCAGAAATGTGAGGGGTGTACTCACTGTATATACAGTGTATCACAAAAGTGAGTACACCCCTCACATTTCTGCAGATATTTAAGTATATCTTTTCATGGGACAACACTGACAAAATGACACTTTGACACAATGAAAAGTAGTCTGTGTGCAGCTTATATAACAGTGTAAATTTATTCTTCCCTCAAAATAACTCAATATACAGCCATTAATGTCTAAACCACCGGCAACAAAAGTGAGTACACCCCTAAGAGACTACACCCCTAAATGTCCAAATTGAGCACTGCTTGTCATTTTCCCTCCAAAATGTCATGTGACTCGTTAGTGTTACTAGGTCTCAGGTGTGCATAGGGAGCAGGTGTGTTCAATTTAGTAGTACAGCTCTCACACTCTCTCATACTGGTCACTGAAAGTTCCAACATGGCACCTCATGGCAAAGAACTCTCTGAGGACCTTAAAAGACGAATTGTTGCGCTACATGAAGATGGCCAAGGCTACAAGAAGATTGCCAACACCCTGAAACTGAGCTGCAGCACAGTGGCCAAGATCATCCAGCGTTTTAAAAGAGCAGGGTCCACTCAGAACAGACCTCGCGTTGGTCGTCCAAAGAAGCTGAGTGCACGTGCTCAGCGTCACATCCAACTGCTGTCTTTGAAAGATAGGCGCAGGAGTGCTGTCAGCATTGCTGCAGAGATTGAAAAGGTGGGGGGTCAGCCTGTCAGTGCTCAGACCATACGCCGCACACTACATCAAATTGGTCTGCATGGCTGTCACCCCAGAAGGAAGCCTCTTCTGAAGTCTCTACACAAGAAAGCCCGCAAACAGTTTGCTGAAGACATGTCAACAAAGGACATGGATTACTGGAACCATGTCCTATGGTCTGATGAGACCAAGATTAATTTGTTTGGTTCAGATGGTCTCAAGCATGTGTGGCGGCAATCAGGTGAGGAGTACAAAGATAAGTGTGTCATGCCTACAGTCAAGCATGGTGGTGGGAATGCCATGGTCTGGGGCTGCATGAGTGCAGCAGGTGTTGGGGAGTTACATTTCATTGAGGGACACATGAACTCCAATATGTACTGTGAAATACTGAAGCAGAGCATGATCCCCTCCCTCCGGAAACTGGGTCGCAGGGCAGTGTTCCAGCATGATAATGACCCCAAACACACCTCTAAGACGACCACTGCTTTATTGAAGAGGCTGAGGGTAAAGGTGATGGACTGGCCAAGCATGTCTCCAGACCTAAACCCAATAGAACATCTTTGGGGCATCCTCAAGCGGAAGGTGGAGGAGCGCAAAGTCTAGAATATCCGCCAGCTCCGTGATGTCGTCATGGAGGAGTGGAAAAGCATTCCAGTGGCAACCTGTGAAGCTCTGGTAGACTCCATGCCCAGGAGAGTTAAGGCAGTTCTGGGAAATAATGGTGGCCACACAAAATATTGACACTTCAGGAACTTTCACTAAGGGGTGTACTCACTTTTGTTGCCGGTGGTTTAGACATTAATGGCTGTATACTGAGTTATTTTGAGGGAAGAATAAATTTACACTGTTATATAAGCTGCACACAGACTACTTTTCATTGTGTCAAAGTGTCATTTTGTCAGTGTTGTCCCATGAAAAGATATACTTAAATATCTGCAGAAATGTGAGGGGTGTACTCACTTTTGTGATACACTGTATATATATATATATATATATATATATATATATATATATATACATATATATATATATATACATATATATATATATATACACATATATACACACACACACACACACACACACACACACACACACACACACACACACACACACACACACACACACACACACACATATATATATATATATATATATATATATATATATATATATATATATATATAAAAACACTGACTATCAGAACGCAATGTTAAACACTACATCCAAAAACTAGTTACGGAATAGTGTTCATGTATTTATTTACATGGTAAATAATTATTACAATATACATATGAAACTACAGTAGACAAAACTACTTAAAAGCAGCATTTATTCACACAGTTAGCCGGTTGCTAACAAAAAACCGTTACGCTAATTCACTGACTTACCTTAATGTTGGCTTTCAAACCAACGCTTTTGGCCAGTTTTTGCAAATCTGCATATTTAAGCGAGTCTAAATCCATAGTAGCTCAGAATTGCAGAAACAGACTGAGAAAACCTAAATTAAATCGCGTTTGGGTCACGTTGAAACGCACCGTTTTGTTTACACAGCCAAAATGCAGCTGGATGTCCGTCCCTGCCTGTTGAGAAATTCAAAAATCGTAGTGTGATTTGATTGGTTGAAAATGATGACGCAGACTGTTGTTATCCAATGAATAGCCATATTGTACCGGCATACCCGCGAGCAGAGAAAGATGAACATTATTGGCCAAATCCCAAACTGCTTAATACACACACTAGTGCACTTTGTAAAGCCTTCTAAAAGGAGTATGTGCATCCTACCTAGTGCACTACATTACAAAAGAACCTCGATTTAACATACCGTAAGTTGTCTACCCTATCTAGTGCACTACAAGTATAAAGTTGGGTATTGGGTTAGTTGAGAACTTAATAAACATTCCGTAAACCGAGTCAACTGCGATTTTGTAAAACCCGAAAGCATTTATTAGACGAAAATGTCTCACATTACGTCTGGTATTTCAGCAAATGATAGCATTCCGTGCGACAGCACTCAAAACAGCTTTATTTCATCGAGCCTGAGCCAAAGCAGCGTGATTCTGGAGCAGCTGCGTGTTGTGGAGGATGTACGAGATACCAGACCAGATTATTCAAAGAGTTCAGTGCTGATTTGTGCTAAATGCAACCTGGTGCTGGCTGATTCACTAGGAGTGTGTGGAGAGGTTAAATATCTCAAATCGATCATCTGTCTCAGTAAGTACACGGTGAGCTGCAAATTAATAAAACAAGTTTAAAGTTGCAATACAGAACGTAGTGGCTGTGGGGATTGGAGACATCTCTGGTGGACTTGTGGAGGAGCACTTTGTAACAATGCATAGTACACAGTTTGCACCCCGAATTTCCAACTGAGACTGAATGCTCCTGTAATGGAACTATTCAGCAGTGGTAGCCCAGCAACTAAGGTATCAGTAATGCAAAGGTTGCTGGTTCAAGCCCCACCACTACCAGGTTGCCACTTCCCTTGAGCAAGGTCCTTAACCCTCAGTTGCTTGAACTGTATTTATTTACAACTGTAAGTTGCTTTAGATAAAAGTAGAGATGTAATGAATCACCACAATACAGTTAATAACCGATTCAAAAATTCCACGATTCAAATCGATTTGACATGTAAAATGAATCGATATTTACTTTAAACAGCAGAGGGCACTGGCGCTATACACCTCGCCTGGTTGCCAAATTTGGGTTTTTTCAGCCAAATTGGGCTTAATTCAAAATTGTTTTACATAGTTTGTACCTACCTCTGAAATAAAAGGGCATTTATTATTTAGATAAATAAAAGATAATCACAGATACAGTATTTTCTTTTCTTTTTTGGAAACTTTGTCATCATTTGTCTTAAATTTCAGTTTAAAAAAAATAATATCGTGAACCCAGTATCGTGAATCGCATCGTATCATGGATAGAGCGTATCGTTACATCCCTAAATAAAAGCGTTTGTTTGTCATTTCCACTTCCCTGATTTTTTTCCACTGCACACCCCTGCTCTGACCGAAGCAGCTCCTTTGATACTCGTGCAGTCGTGAAACACTTCTTTTCACCTGCCAGAGGTGGGGACTTTCAGACAGCCGTATCACGTTTGGAGAAACATGCTGTGCTGCATCCCTGATTATTCCCCCTCTCGCACAAGTGCCTTCAACCAGCCATAACAGGTCACAGTTGCAGCAGCAATGTTAAATGTTGTTCATTGTTAAATGTCCATTAAACACCCAGCCAGACTGAGATACGAACTTGAGAGCTGGAGATCTTAGTGGTGTGCTAGCACATTAGACTGCAACACCACCCAATCACCTAGTGGTTTAAGATTCTGTCCTTTAGCTCACTTTAAACTGACCCTAGATGTAAATGAAAGAGTGAGTGGCTGATGCCCTGTATCCATAGGGTCCTGTCTAGTTTCCAGTGTTTTCATGTGGACTCTAGACCCACTGTGACCCTGATTATGAGAAATTACTGATAATAAATTAAAGTCTTAATTTCTTAATGTCCTAACTTGTTAATTAGCTGTTGGTATTAACTCTGTCCTGATCTGTTTTTGCAGAAATCACCAAGGATTTGACAGTCAGAGGAAGACTTCAGGTGTGTAAGGATGGTCCTCTGGCATTTAGGTAAGTCATATTTGAGGATATTGTGGTTATGTCAAAGCTCAGTAATGAAACCCTGGTGTTATTTTTTTAAAGGTCAGCCAGTGTTACTGGGACAAAAATCCTTTGCTTTTCTTTGATTTGAATAAATACTGATTTTTAACACAAATTTACACAACTTTCTCCATGTTCCAAACTGGTTGATTGACTGGTACATGTTTGTTGTTTAGATTTTCTTTTTTAGTAGTCTTGCTGACCAGACGTGCAAAGTCTAAAAATCAAGTACAGGGAGATTTAATTTAAAAAAACATGCAAAACATCATTAAACCAGCTATTGTGGTGCTGGGATGGCTCAACAGTAAAACACATTAGCTCACTACTGCTGACATCTCAGCTATGCCATTAGCTAGCCTGCTGCCTACACAGATGTGACTGGTAATATTACAGATCTGGAATGGGCCTGGCCTCACAACACTACCTTTTGAATTTGTTAACTATAGCTAGAAGGTTTATGTTGCTCATACATGACTTTACTATTAATGTCTCAGCACTTACAAGGTCCTGGAGTGCAGCGGCTGTCGTCGTTTTGTCGGTGTGGTCCTTCACGCCACTCCACAGCAATGGTCCTCTTTAAGAAACCTGTTCCTCTTACGGAAAGACACTCTCAACTGGTGAGTCTTTGCACAGGACCCCCTCCCCCAGAGTCAAAATACTTAAAGGACTATAAAATATGTTATTTACTATTATAAAAATATGTAAATGTCATTTGTTGTGCTTTTGTGTTTTGACAATTCAGCTACAAGCTAAAAAGCGGTACAGTAGTAAAAGCCACCAAAATGAGCTTTGAAAACAGACTTCTGGGACAAAGCCTCATTGAGGTAAGGAACACCAGGCAACACCAGATTCTCATTCCTCCTCCACCATACTTTACAGCTGATGTTATGTATTCAGTGTGAGCCATTTGTGCAGTGCTTTACACCACTCCTTGACGTTTGCTATTTCACATTAAGATTTTCAGCTTGTTTGCATCAGTAATAGCAAATGCAGATAACTGTGGGAAGCTCTAGGAGGACAAACATTTGACAAACTGACTTCTTTTAAAGGCAACCAAGCTACTTCCTATCCCTGAGTCTCAAGACTGCATGGTTGTTTGGTTGAATATGTATAACAATAAAAATAATAATAATGTAAATGTCAGTAACATAGTAAATCTTTTTTAACACAGCAACCATCCTTTTAAAAATGGAATAACACTGTCATACATAAACATTTTTTTCAATGATTGTTTATTGAATTGATTGAATATTTCTTATTCGGATCTTCTGTGCAGATTAAACAGCATCTGGAAAGTTATCTGAAGCAGATGAAGATTATGAAGAACGTTTTAGATGAGAGCAGAATTGGACAGAGCGGCATTCCATTCTCTTCCGTTACCACTGAATAATGTCTGATTCCAGTGGGTCTTTTGGTTTTTAGACTTGGTTTTGAAATTTTGCTGTTTATGTAGTTGTATAGAGCAGTGGTAGCTCAGCAGTTAAGATGCAGGGCTTATTAAAAGGTTGCTGGTTCAGGCTCCACATCTGCCAGGTTGCCACAGTTTAACCCTCAATTGCTTGGATTGTATACATGCAGGATTTTAAGTTGCTTTGGATAAAAGCATCTGCTAAATGCCATAAATGTATAATGTATGGTTTACTTGTTGTGGTTGGGTTGGAGGAGTGTTATTTAATGTGAAAAATTAAAGTATTTAAATTGTTTCGATTTAGCACGTCATGCATTAACATCAGTCATGTTGTGTTTACTACATTCTCAGCAGAGCCACCAACCTGGCCATGTGTCCACACAAACACAATTATTAGTGATTAAGTACGGGATGGTCGGACAGGGTCTCTTACCACTGCTGCTTCTCTAGACTGATCCAGGCATTTGCATACATGTGGGTGTCACATGGAGCTTAGCACTTATCCTCTGTACACAATCTGGGTCTCTGTGGGGAAACCGACACTGGCGGGTGATAAGAAGTGGTTTCAGATTGGACACATGCTGGAGGGGGTATGTGGTGATCTGGCTTTTCTTATTTAGATGGGTGGGTTCTGGGTTGTGCAAGTGGCAGCAGATTTACAATCAGGACAGAACTAGATTGGTAGATGAAGGGGGAAAATCCAGGCTAAAAAGGTGCAATACAGAACCAATACCAGGTTCAGTTAAGTTTTCCTTGTACAACAAACCAAAAAAGCCAAGCAGCCCAAGACTGATGTGCAGCTCTCATGTGTTTCTGCCAAGCTGGGGATTTTTTCTGTAGTTGAAGAATCCAGTAAATGAGATCAGACCATCAGAAACCAGGCATTTGTAAGATTGGCACCATGCTGTTTTTATTGCTATTTTTTGATACATTTTTTTCTTAATTCATTACAAAATAAGTTCATTTTAGCATGCTAGCGCATCGGTAGTGCATAGATTTAACCAAGCGTACAGTGTTCCCAACCTGTGATACAAGTAACCATGTAAATTACAACCAAAAATAATGTATACACATGTAACATGATTTATTGACGCCCTTACAACGCATGTATTGGATTTTAATATAGTTAACCTACTATAATGATTGGTTACTTTATGATCAACAACCAGTCAGATCCTTACAATGCTTTATCCTGCTAAATGGCACATAAAAACTGTAAAAAAAAATGTATGATATTAAACAATAATTATGTATTCAGTAGATTATTAATTAAATAATGATTAATTAATTGACATTCAGTCCCTCCAGAAATTTGAATTTTACAAAATCAAATAATCCTGGTAATATTTGCAAGTGTTGTTTTCGTCCCATCACAGCATGCTGTTTACCCTTAACATGTAAGTCAGATATACATGTTTACAATGATCATGGCTTAACCACTGATAATGCAGAGAGCTCTTGTGTTTTCTATTTTTTTTATGCATTTTCTCCCCATTTTCCTTCCAATTTAGCACGCTCATTTTGTCTTCCGCTGCTGAGAGATACCAGATTGCATCCGAGCAGACACGTGCACAGTCCTCCTCTTCTCGCCCTGCATTCTGCACAGGTGTCTCTTCCGCCAATCAGGGTCCTTACACAGCGTATGAAGATCCCACCCACACATAGTCCGGCCGCCACGCTGCAGATCAGGTGTCCAATTAGTATCTGCTGCAGGCACTGCCAATTATGCCCGCTAGATGGCGCCCAGCCGACTGGTGGCAACACAGAGAACTGAGGAGTTCAGAAACTCGGTGCTGGTGTGCTAGTGGAATATCCCGCTGCGCCACCACATGGGCCCAAGTGAAGGGACCCAAGAAAGGCTGATGTTGCTAGATTGACAGTGAGACCGGAACCCAATTCTTGTCAGATAAAACATATCAAAATATTTATAAAATCACTTGTCATTAATATTTCATTTTATCCATTTCAGGGATGAAACAGGTGAAACATTAAAAACAAAAATATATACACATATCTTCCATAGAACAAATCAAGAACAAATGCAAAACAACAAAATCAGGATTAAACTGAAGGAATACTGACGTAACCTCTTGCTTAATTTTCCTTTCATGTCTTTTATATTTTGCAAGATCTACATTTTTTCCAAGCAAAGCTTTATTATTGCATGCAGCACAACACATTTGGTACCAACTTCTACCATGCAGTGGCTACCTTATATTTCCTGCATTCCCATAAAAAAAACCCCACTGATATACAGTATTTGAAAAACAATGCGATAAACTTCTGTGGTATATGAAATAGTTTTAGTTCTGCATTAAAACATTTTAAATTGTCCATCCCACCTGTCCTATTGCTTAATTCTATACAAGATCTGAACGATATTAAACCTCATGCAGTGTATTTATAGAACCGTCGCTACATTAGCTAATTCTCAAGCATTTTCTTTCTTTTTGCTGCCAGAAATATCCAGCCTCATCACTACATTCTGAAATATTTTTGGTTTAACTGACACATGAATGTAGAACTGCTGCAAAGAACTGATCTCAAAATGCTACACTGATTAAGATTATAAACATTAAAAATAATGAACAGCCACTGCAGTGGACACACCAGTTACAAGTATGCTACACTTATTCTACAATACACAATTCTGGCACTAGAGTTCATGCATAATAATATTATTATTGCTTCTAAAATCATGAGGGTCCAACAATGTCAAAATGGGAACAGTAGTTGTACAGCATACTGGTGTTCAGCCCTAAACTACTTTCACTCATTCACTGCCTGATATTCACATTTTAAATTAAAGCAAGATCTAGTTATCTAGTTGATGTAAAAAAAAAAAAAAGATGCATCTATCAAAGGGTACACATGACCCTAAAAACTCACTTAAGAGTCAACAATTTGTACGATACATAGGCCATCTGTACACTAACCTAGTACAGCCAAGATCCCCAGTGGTTGTATTAGCTGGTCAAGCGTCCTATAGACATGGTTAGCTATGTCTGGGGGAGTTGGGGACGAGGCCCTGAGATGGATTGGCATCCTGTCAGGGGTGTGTTACTGTACTGCACCCCTGACCCAGGATAAAAAGCAGTGAAATTAATGAACATTAAATGAAAATAATCCATCTCAGTAAAAGGTCAATCAGTATGGTAAGAACTGTCCACAGAACATTCACCCAGCCCCCATCACACACACACGTCTTTCAAGTTATTTATTTACAACTCCTCTACTGCCATGACCTGTGAGAGCCACATGCTCATTTTGGTTTGACCAGGTCGACAGTACAGCCGAGACAGTACAACTCGAGAGCTTGAAAGCTAAAAATCTCAGCGGTTGTGGGCTAACACATTAGGCCACCCAAGCACCGTGAGAAAGACATTAAACAATCCCTTTAAACTGTCAACAAATCAAAATGGCACTAATTAAAATGGGTACTGTGACAGAACTGTCACTGAGATTTGGAATATAACCTGCTCCTCCCTGCCAAACTAGAAAGAAATATTAAGCAGAATGACCCCAGGTAGCCCAGTCAGAGATATTGGTTGTGAAACCCTAAACTGCTGTATGCTGCCAGTCCCCGAACTAACCTGCGGCGCTGAAATTATTTTGTAAAGACGGCTAGACACTGACAAAGCAACAGATTTTTGTTGGACCCTCATACTGAATATCTAATGTAATGTGCAGTTATGGCTTGCATATCTGTAAGTGGATTCTAAAAAATAGACTTTGCATTCCAGTCATTGAGGTATTTATTTACATTAAAATATTTTGATCACTATCAGGCTATATATGCTAATGTGTACTGTATATAAGTACACGTTACCTAGACCTATAATGTGTCTCCTACATAGTTCAGATGCCTCAGTGCTACTTAATTGCTACTACATACTCAAGCTTTTTACATCCTGCATTTAGTATTTTGGCTGAATAAATCCTCCAAATTAAAGCAGTAATGATAGAAACAGCTAACCGAGGAGCAGCATGTTAGCTAAGTCCCAACACTATCAGTCAGGCTGGTAAAGATAGTTAGCAAAATGTAAGCTGGGAAATATGTTTATTAAATCCTTTTATTATTTAAATGAGTTTTTCAGCCTTTTTAAATATTTTAGTCTTATTAAAAGCCTATAATTACCTAGCAAGTTAGGTGGCGATTTGCTTGTCATGTTTTGTCAACTTAGCTAGCTAATTCGTGTTAAGGGGATTAGTACTTAATCAGAAAAAAAATACTAAGTCTAAAGTCTAATTTTTAATACAAAGCATCAGCTTTTGTCTTTTATCACTTTACAAAAGAAGACTGTACCCAGACAACACAACGGTCATGCGTTTTAGCTATGCTATGCTATTTTCAGAAAAGCTAATTCAGACAATAAACTAAATCTGGACTGTTTAAGGTAAGCAATCATGTCTATAAGAAGAAGTGATGTAGACAAAGCAAGGAAAGACCACATAATAAATACAACAAATGCACTTTCTCCATTTCACCCAAAGCCCTATAGTCTCAAAGCTAAATAAAGCTAACTAGCCTGACCCGCTATTTGCTAATATGCATTAGGATTATATACTGTCACTACAACTACTCTGCAAGCATCAGTTCCACTCATGCATGGCCACATATAATGTTGGCACGACAAAATCCCGCTACAAAAGTAGGCGGATGAAAACTATACATCATTTAATGGAAGACATTGGTGATTTTGTTGTTTGTCGCACGAACAACTCGTCACTTGTTTGTACAATATACACATTTATCTCGAAACAAGACAAAAAAGCCATTATCATATTGCACGATCCCCGCGTCCGAGGACGTCAAAATTCATCATTAAGTGCAAACCACACACCCCGCTGATCCATTCCATTCTCTAATCTCTCAGTCATCTAGCATAATCACTTCTAAATCATCTCATTCAACGTCAAAGCTAAACGACTGGCACACACACACACACACACACACACACACACACACACACACACACACACACACACACACACACACACACACACACACACACACACACACACACACACACTATACTGCAAAATGCAATTCATAAAAGGGGTAAAGACATTTTGTTAAATTTTAAACTGTGGTTTATTTAATTCGCTAGAATCTTTATTTAACAGACACATAGAAAAGAAAGGAATATTTTTACTGATCAACTTCATTGATTCAGGTCTGCAACATTTACATTTTTGGCACTTAGCAGACGCTTCGGCGAGCGACTTGCAGAACTGTGACAGTATATTGTCTAAGCAATTGAGGGTTAAGGGCCTTGCTTAAGGGCCCAACATAAGTAACCTGGCAGTGGTGGGGCCTGAACAAGCGACCTTTTGATTACTAGTCCAACACCTTAACCACTAGGATACAACTGCAACACATTTGAAAAAAGTTGGAACGGGCAAATTAGGTAAAAAAAAATTATAGAATATTCAATTTACATGGTGGGGAAATGTTCCACAAG
This sequence comes from Trichomycterus rosablanca, assembly GCF_030014385.1. Classification (NCBI taxonomy): domain Eukaryota; kingdom Metazoa; phylum Chordata; class Actinopteri; order Siluriformes; family Trichomycteridae; genus Trichomycterus; species Trichomycterus rosablanca. The sequence continues at coordinate 12,057,010 of NC_085992.1, forward strand.
GCCAGTCAAGCACATGCACTCTGTGTCTAGCCACACTGGGGAAGTTAGCAGTTCACACACTTGTGGAATGTTTTCCCACCGTGTAAATTGAACATTTTATCAACTCTTATTCTGCCCGTTCCAACTTTTTTCAGATGTGTTGCAGGTATGAAATTCTAAATGTGTTTATATTTACAAAATACAATGAAGTTAATCAGTGAAAACATTTGACATCTTTTCTATCTACTTTTGTTAAATAAAAGATTCAAGAGCATGAACAAATCTCAGATTCTTTTTTTTACTCGCATTTGCAAAATGTCCCAAACAGGGTTCTATAAACAGGGTTTGTATATTCTATACAATACTGTATTTAGTGAAAAATCTTGCTTTTAACCATTTAACATTAATTCAGGAACAAGTTGATTTAAATTAATGTATAAACCTTAATAGAAGCAAAGCAAAACTGAACAATGCAAAGGTATGTACACCCCTGTCCAAGTTTAACTTGTTGTCAAAATGTTACATTTAGTAAATAAACAATAACTAAGCATTAAGATGTAGCATTTAGTGGATGCTTTTATTGCGACATAATTGTGACAAAATACCATCCAAGCAATCAAGGGTTAGGGGCCTCAAAATAAGGTCCAATAGTGGCAACCAGCAAGCTCCTGATTACTAGCCCAGTAACATTTCTGCTGAGCTACCGTTTTCCTAAAAAGCAAAGACGTTTGTTTCCTGTGGATGATGTGTTCACTTATTTTGTAAACTTTACCAGTGGTGTCTGAACTTTTGCATAAAACAGTATGTATAGCAGTAAAAATACAGCTTATAGTCCAGAATATATGGTAGTACTAAATATAACACTTTTTATACTATCTGGATTATACAGATGCACTGTTTATTTGCTTAGGATCTTGCATTATTATATCCTGACTCTTTAGAAGTTAAGAGGAAAAAATAATCTGACAATTAGCTAGTCCACTGGGGAAAGTACTGTTCAAATGTGCTTGGACAGAACCAGGTCCCAGTGGCCCACAATAATTAAGGATAGTACAAAATATTAGCTAATGTAATTAAACCAAATGTACATTCCCAATATTCTCTAGGCTATCCAAGAAGAGTGGAGGTCCCTGATAAGTCTGGTTCCTTCCTTGGCTGCCCATTAGGGGGGGGTTAATCCTAGTATCTGTAAAACTGCTGAGACAATGTTGACTGTAAACATAGTTGTCCAAATTACACCAATTACATTATAATTAAACATCAATCTGGAGAACAATCTGGTCTCTTTACTGTGAATAAATGTCTAAAAATGTGAAATAAAAAAATAATAAAGAAAATTAATAAATCTGATCAACGTTAGTGTTAGATTTTCTAGTTATTTAATAATTTTTGTATGTAGCTGCAGCCACAAGCTCTCAGTGCTACACCATCTCATTTTATATCTAAGCTTAATTAATATTAGTTATATTATAGAACATAATTAAAAAGCTTTAACCAAATTATATCTCTTTAGTGAGACTTCTTTTATGGATTCCATAATGAGCTTAAAACACATTTAGCTAATCTAGATCAATTCAGATCAACAGAATAATGACATACCTGTTAATGTTCTTTCTATTGCCATTTAGTGCAACGTGACATATTACTGGTTAGAGAGCGTGATACCCCCTGCCCACACCCCCCCAAGGTATACATATTCAAAATATCAGAGAATTTTTGGTCCTTCAAATTTCTTACATCATGAGTACTGATAATTCACATTATTAATCTAGGGATCTTGACTTTTTAAACTATAGTGTAGGTGGATAAACAAAGGAAATAAAGATGCTTTGGACTTCACGACTGATTCCAGCCTCCATGACTCCAACTGTGAGGGCAAAATGGCACATGAAATCCTACCCAGGCATGATGGATATCAGATCTGAAGGAAGCCAGAGATGAAGATTCAGCATGCCGTCGACCCACTTTTCATCTGCACAAAATATAGGCCATGTTTAACCAATTGCATCACGGATCGGACCAAGAAGCATTTATTTACTGACTCACCTGCTAATGCTTTTTTGGCAGTCTTATCCCCAGGCATGATGAAATCCCTCTCTTAGCAGATAGCAGCACATGGAAAGACTTCTGAAATAACACAACAATTTGTTAATAGTGCAAAAAATTAAAAACAGGTTTATATTAAGATTTAGCTTTCAAACTGTGAGTGTAGGGCTGGGTTATAGAGACATTTCCGTCAGTAGTCAAGATAGACTATTAGCATTCATTACTGGAAGTGTGTTTAAAGCAAAGAATAATTCCAATTATAGAGGCTACATGCACCTCAGTAATTCAGGAATCTCAAACTGTAGTGAAGCTGTTAAATTGCCAGTAAAGAAGTACTAGCAGCTCCATATTGTAATTTTAGTAGACTTTATGTTTTATTAGGATTTTAACATCATTTTTTACACTTTGGCTACATTCATGCACGGCAAGATGCCTTAAAATGTAGACATTTGACTTGTAGGCTTTAACAAATGTAATAAAACACAAATAACAAAAAACACAAACACATTAGTGACAGATACAAATCAGACAGCTTCTGGATTTCTCAGAGTTTTAAAGAAAGTGGTTTTACTGCAGCTGGGTTTTAAACACCACACTTGTCCTGTCTGACTCCAATGGTGATACTGTGACATTAAAAACATACGCTGTGTCATCGTGCAATAGAAAAGACACGTTTGTATGCTCATCATACACTAGTCTCCTTATTTTGGTACAGTATTATAGACATTTGTTACTTTAAACCAGTAACCTTATTTAATTTAAAACTTTTTATATTTTTTATACAAACTTGTTAATTTTATTCTTCTTCTATTTTTAGTACCCTACACCCCATTGTATCCTCTCTATTCTCTCCTTTTTCTCTTGTTTGTGTGTTTGTAGAGTTTCGAAGCCTCCCAACACAAATTTCAATGTACAATTGCTGCTAACATTTGTACAAATGACAATTAAACTTGAACTTGTATTTTTACAAGGTTTTGTTCTTGTATAGAGCTGTAAGTCAGTGATTTGTGTAATTTGATGTGTTTCGTATGCTGCTTTGACAAAACAATGTCATAGAATGATCAAATACGTATTCAAATAACCATCTATCTTTATCTATATTAAATATGTAAAGGTCAGCACATTTTAAATGACTCTGTATTACAGTGCATGAAGCAAATTTCCCAAGGTCGACTGCTGTTCCACCAGGAGCTTTAAATACCACAGAGGTGTCAGTACAACAGTTCGAGCTCTTTAGCATTGCAGGGTAAAGGAATGTCGGTCTGGCACACAGGTAAAAAATAAAAAATGTAATAAAAACTAGTGTTGTTTACTGTGTGTGTGTGTGTGTGTCCACATTAACATGAATAATAATACTGAGCTTACTGCTGTGTAAACAAAAAGCATGCATACACGGTTAAATATAATACACAAACATCATACTCCACCTTTCCTGTCCAAAAGTTCACTTCAATAGTAAAGCACACGAGTTGAACTTCATTTCCCGGCTGTTTATAACCAGGTTGTTGATTTCTTTATCCTCCTCTTACCGTCCCACAGTCCGACTACACCGCAGCCGAGCTACGCCATTTCTGCTCCTGCTCTCAACTGTAGTTCCGGAATGACCATCTCCAAGCATTCTGATTGGAGAGAAGTTTAATCAATCAGTTTCGGTATAAGGCCCCGCCTACATTCCTTTGTACTGTTGGCGGCTTTGAAATGTAAAGTCGCGCATGCGCGGTGAATAAGTCTCTACACTCATAAAATTTACATTAATGCATTTTATCTTTATCCGTTTTATGTTTTCAAAATATTTTAAATGTAGTAAATAAAAAATCACAGCAGAAAATACCATACTTTATACTATTATCATTATTTTGCAATTAATTAATTAAATAGCAATTGTAAATATGTTTCACAATCATTTTTTAAATGGGTGGCACGGTGGTGCAGTGAGTTGTGCTGTTGCCTAAAAGGTGGTTTTATACGAGCTGAACGTGTTTTTACTTCTTAAAAAAGGATATATAAATATGGCTGTTTTCTTCTTTTGATAGAAGCAGTAGAGAGTGCAGTGCTAAAATACTCGTACATGAATGATAAACATGTGCATTTATTATCGACCGAAATTCCACTTTACTGGCTTTTTGTAAAATAAACAAACTACACAAAATTTTTTAATTCATTTTTAGTTAGAGGTTTTTCATACAATCATATACAATAATATAATAACAAAACTTTTTCACTGCACTTCTGTGGCTTTCAAAAAAGTATTACTGGAGAACAAATGTTTTAAACTTTAAATTCTTTTTTATTTTATTTACTGCCGTAAATTATCCTATATGATAGTACCCTACCGATACTATCGATATTTGGATCGATCCGCCCACCCCTAGTAATAAGGTTAGAATAGCCGAAGGTGTCAGTACCAACTAATTCACAGCTGAGATACGGATTAAAACCCAAATAACTCATACATCATAACTATTGTTATGATTATGAAAGATAAAGACAATACACTAACTATACAAAAAACATTACAGCTGTAAGTTAATACCCAAAGTCAACACCGGTACTTGCTAGCTTAGTTGCTAGTGTTAGCTGCTAAGTTAATTGCAGTGATTTCTGTTTCTATAAGCACTCAGAATTTATAACTCTATCACATTATTATTGTAATACATACATTTTTTGTAAGTAGCTGCTCTCAGTAGGGTTGTAGATAAATTTAGTTGTTTAAAGCGGTCCGGTTTCTTGTTTCTGGGTGGTTTACTTTCTCACAACAGTACCATCATGGTGTATCACCACAAGGTGGTTAACGAACTATCACGTAGTTGTGTTTGATGGGTGAATACAATTGTTATTTTTTAATAGTGACCGAATATATGTGTCCTTGTTCATTTAAATCTTAAAATAGATGCGATTTTGTTTACATTTATAAGCACAAACTCAAAAGAAAAGAGCACTTATTCACCAAAACACAAACACGCAGTATAGAGCCTCACTGCTGAGAATGACTGAGAGCCTCACTGCGCATGCTCCGGTTCATTTGCGTAGAGTGCGCAAAGTGCGTAAGGTGCGTCCGTACTTTACGTACGTATAGTTTACACTAATTTTCTATCTTTCAATGCCTACCAACTTATTTATGTCTGTTAGGATTTTAACAACATAACAACGTGACGGTACCACAACAAAACACTGCAGAGCTGGAGGAGTAAGGTGTGCATGTATGATGAAACGGGAGAAACGTGCTGAATGTTGCGGAGAAAAAGTAAAACTACAGTATCAATCCCATCACACTAGTACTGATCCTATTCCAATACCAGCGTTGGTATTGATAATATTGATATTTGGATCGATCCGCCACCTCTACTTTCCACTGTCCAAAGCATCTATAACAGGCACGCAGGCATTGGAACTGGACATCTGAGCAATAAAAGAAGGTCGACTGGTCAGATGAACCCTGTTTTTTCTAAGATTATGTGGACGGCACACAGAATCACTGTAGGATGAAAAGCCCTGCTGGTAATATACTGGTACCAAATACATGTCTAGTCAGTTGGGAGTTGTTTTGACAGCACACTGTACTGTGCAATTTGCTGGTTCTAATGTTTTGGCTCATCTGTGTATTTACACATAAAACTACAACCCCCATAACAACATGCCACGGGCTCTCACGGGTTCCCAGTTATTATCACATGTTTAAACTACATCAATATTAATTCATTATTACTATTAATAATAACAAAAAAACGTACATCTAATTAATTTTATCACAATGTAGTGAACTCCTGGTTGGGAAGTCCTGAGGAAACGTGCACGCCCCCGCCTACCTTGTGTACCCGCACTGCGCGCACCCGTGTTCAGTTACTCTGATCTGTGTATCGTAATATCAACATGAACAGCATGAACTCATTCGGAATACTTAATATTCTACACTGTTGGATTTAATTAGCACTCCAGTGTCACAAACAGCAGGAAAACGTCTATCTGCATCACCGAGAAAGTACATTTGAAGCTTGGTAAGTTCTTATGATTTAAGAAAGTGAAAGTGGGCTAGGCCGCAGGAGGTTACTGCACTAGCTGTTCTGTTGCATGGATTGAAAATGTACATATTTATATTTTAGATGCATATTAAGCTTTAACATGCACAAAACATTTGCATATTCTAAAGTACGGGAGCTTAATGTGCACATTCTAATAGCACTTCCGCGTACTGAATTCTGCACTGAATGTAGCTAGCATGCTAACAATGCTAACCATAACAAAGCCCATGTGCTTTCTATTAAAATGTAATAATTAGTCATGTTTAAACACTGAATCACAATAGAGCACAAGATTTAGCAGTCATGTTACAAATAACATTGCTATAAAAGTCAAAGGTTTTATAGCAATACTCACTCAAAGTTCAACCCTTCCTCTAATTGTTCCTTTACTGCAACTGGGTGTTTGTAACGCATACAAACATACAGTATCTGTCCAAAGAGCAAAACCTCATCATCCCAAATCGAGTCAAGTTTGTTGCTGATCACATACACAATGAACAGGCAGGCTCTTCTTTTTCACATGACAGCCTTTAAACCCATTGTGATGTACAGCTAGCTTTTCTGTAGACAGTGTCAGGCCTGTTCAACCAGCTTAGAATGAATGGCAGTGATGGTTTTTTCCTCCTAATAAAAGGACTATCAAGACACCACTATCACTGGTCCTTATACTTATTCACAGATGCAGTCAAACTAACCCTATTTTCATGAACTTGGAGGAATTATGAGTTAAATAACATCAAAGAACGTTCTGCACTGCCAGATGAATCATACAAGTTGCTGTCTGGTCAATTTTTAAACAAGGAACTTTGCAGAAAGGTCACAATAAACTCGACTGCTTTGTATTTGTGTTTTTTCTTCACAAAGAAGTTTGTCTTATAATCTTTAAGCCTCAGAAAAAGAACAGCTACAGAAAACACTGAATTCCCAAAGCCAAAATGACAAAGGAAATTATCACCTTTAATTATTATTTTTTATCTATTTGTGATTCTAATTACTTGTTTGGGCAGCACTGTGGCTCAGTGGTCACCTCACAGCAAGAAGGTCCTGGGTTTGATCCCCCAGGTGGGGCGGTCCAGGTCTTTTCTGTGAGGAGTTTGCATGTTCTTCCCGTGTCTGCGTGGGTTTCCTCTGGGAGCTCTAGTTTCCTCCCACAGTCCAAAGACATGCAAGTGAGGTGAATTGGAGATACAAAATTGTCCATGACTGTGTTTGACGTTAAACTTGTGAACTGATGAATCTTGTAGCGTGTAGCGAGTAACTACCGTTTCTGTCATGAATGTAACCAAAGTGTGTAAAACATGACTTTAAAATCCTAATAAAAAAATAATTAAGTACTTGTTCACCTTCCTCCTTACTCAAAATCTTTCTGTGTTGGGGTATTCGCTGAGTTCAGTAGGGGAATTGCAGTAGGGGAATCGGTTGCGATTAGATTGGGAGAAACATAGGGAAAATTACAGAATGGGCTTTAGTTACACACAGTTTTAAAATGATTGATAGCTATTTATGCACCCATCATGGTTGAGATTATAATGTCTGTCACCCCCATGCTTTTTTATTCAAATCTTTGACAGATGTCTTAGTTTGGCTAAATCCCACATTAGCAGGGAATATTTTCATATAGACTATGCAGTGAACACAAATCTGCACATCAATGGACTGTCACAGAGCAGCATCATGAGTAACTAAAACATTTTATGTTCCTGTGTGTTTAATAAAGTTAGTACTCTCTAATACCTTCTTACCTAATTATTTTGTTCCCTGCCACACTTTTATTTCACTGCATAACAACATTAGAATGTTATTAGAATGATCTATATCAGAGCTTAACTCAAGCACAGATCCAATGCCAACGTCCTCACAGTAACTGTGTTTACTACCGCCCTCGAAAATGTGCCCGGCAATGCTTATTTCATAACAACAGTGCATGTGAGGATCAGGGATCTGTTAAATGTTTGGCTGATGCTAGTTCCTCGTAGTTTGTGTGTTGAATGCAGCAGATCTCATCAGCATAAATGCTTCAGAGATTTTGATAAGGGCTAAATCGTTATGACAATATGACTGGGTTGAAGCATCTCTGAAATTGAAGGTGCTGACAAACAGTCGTTTTGAGGACCTGTGGACAGCTTTGGTATGGGGATGCACATATTGTTTCTTGTTTTGCAAATATTTCCTGCACATTAGATTGGAGATATCGACTTGAGAGCTAAAGGTTAAATGTGTGTAAAGAAATTTAAACTGAATTACTCATAGTGTGTCACAATGTGTCAAAATACTCTGAACATGGTGTGACAGTGATAAGTGACCTCAATGAATTTGTTTTGAAGATGCTGTAATGCAAATTACATGTATTTGGAAACGTACATCTCTATGTTGGCGAGAAGGGGTTGTGTTAGACATTTTAATATATCTGATAATGGATTCTGGAATAGTCATCTGAGAAGTCACTCTGTTTAAAAAGGAATCTAGGCAGTAAAGGGTGTGTTTTCTTGTTTTTTTTGGACCACTTGTATTTATTTATTTACTTATTATTTATTTATTTACTTTTATGCTTGTTTAAGATTTGTGCAAAATGCTGACCCTGCAACGCCATTTTAACAGGAAGGGGTTGTTTGCGGGGAAGTAGCGTGTTTCATGTGTTGTGTGTTTACAGTTGCGTATTAAAAGAATTGTGTATGAGGATAAGAGGTTGGTGCTTCTGTGGCTCGTTCTGTTTCTGTATGTTCAGTGCACTGCGTGCACTTCAATGTTTAAATGACTAGTCATTTAGTCCATATGTGCACGCATAGTGGGACAAAAATAATGAGGTCATATATGCTAACCCGCAAAAAATATAGAACTTAGTGAGTAGCCACACAATCCACCCACGTTCCAGAAAAAAGTAGAATCATGCACCAGTGTGAGTGGGTGGTATGCCACAACCACATCACCGTACTTGGAGATCTTTTGGATATAAAGGTGCTGATAATGTAGTTTGTATTTGTACAGGTACAGCTAAGAGGATCTGTATTATCGAGAAAAAGAGCAAAGCTGGAGTGTCTGGAATGGCAGGAGGACGGAGAGGATCCAACCGGACGACATACTGTCGTTCTCCACTTGGCAGCGAGACAGGATCTTTCAGCAATGGCAACCACTCAAACAGCTCACCTGTAACTGGTGCGAGGTCACGCACAAGGTAAGATATGTCTAAATATTTAACATTTCTTCTCACAGTGATGGCGTATGCTTATACTAAGGTGAGTACAGGTAATCGAAATTTAGAGATGTGAATTAAAAGTTCTTTAATTTATCACTCTAAAACGTTGATTGTTTGGTGAGGAATCATGTCATTGCAATCCAAAAATACATAATCACGTACTTTAATTCAAAACATGAATGTGCTTGGAAAATGTTCAGTGTGGCAACTTCATTCCACATGCATGCCTGTGCATCAGGTCTCATCCCACCTAAAAATGTGCATTTGCAGCTTAAATTTACCCCTAGTTTTGAGCAATTGACTAATCGTGTAAGCTTGTGGTGCCCAGTGGATCCTGGTGGCACTGAACCCATGGCAACCTGAGATTAGAATCCAAATTTGGTAGGACATGTGCATTAAAAATGACCTTATGAAACGAATTACATTGAGCTGAGATTACATTGAGATGGTGCCCATTTATCTGCTGGTGTTCATGTCTTTGCTTTAATATAAATGTTAGCCAGGACAGCCTATTTGGGCCCCTAGTTCCAAGTCTGGTCATAAGCCTAATCTGCACACAGTCCAATGCACTTTTACATCATGAATCATGTTTAATCATCTGGATTGAGATTAAATCCTGATATTTTGGATACATATAAATATTTAGCACCTTCCCTAACATGGGATAGTTTTTTTGCATCCATGTTCTAAGCTTCTTGGCCATGCAGCTCCTTCCCGTTCAGATGTCTGATACATGTAGTGTGATTCATTTACACTTTCTGTGGTGTAAATGATGCACTAACTGGTGTCTGTGTTTCTGCCAGCAGGAACGGTTCAGGAACAGGCATGCCCAGCCCTCCTCTTGCTACGCAGACGGTGGTCCCTTTAAAACACTGTAAAATTCCTGAGCTCTCTGTGGACCGAAACGTCTTGTTTGAGTTGCACCTCTTCATCTGCCACCTTATTGCACTCTTTGTGCATTATGTTAACATCTACAAGACTGTGTGGTGGTACCCGCCTTCACACCCTCCTTCACACACATCACTGGTGAGTCCTTCTCTCTCAATGTACAGTGTATCACAAAAGTGAGTACACCCCTCACATTTCTGCAAATATTTCATTATATCTTTTCATGGGACAACACTATAGACATGAAACTTGGATATAACTTAGAGTAGTCAGTGTACAGCTTGTATAGCAGTGTAGATTTACTGTCTTCTGAAAATAACTCAACACACAGCCATTAATGTCTAAATAGCTGGCAACATAAGTGAGTACACCCCACAGTGAACATGTCCAAATTGTTCCCAAATGTGTCGTTGTCCCTCCCTGGTGGCATGTGTCAAGGTCCCAGGTGTAAATGGGGAGCAGGGCTGTTAAATTTGGTGTTTTGGGTACAATTCTCTCATACTGGCCACTGGATATTCAACATGGCACCTCATGGCAAAGAACTCTCTGAGGATGTGAGAAATAGAATTGTTGCTCTCCACAAAGATGGCCTGGGCTATAAGAAGATTGCTAACACCCTGAAACTGAGCTACAGCATGGTGGCCAAGGTCATACAGCGGTTTTCCAGGACAGGTTCCACTCGGAACAGGCTTCGCCAGGGTCGACCAAAGAAGTTGAGTCCACGTGTTCGGCGTCATATCCAGAGGTTGGCTTTAAAAAATAGACACATGAGTGCTGCCAGCATTGCTGCAGAGGTTGAAGATGTGGGAGGTCAGCCTGTCAGTGCTCAGACCATACACCGCACACTGCATCAACTCGGTCTGCATGGTCGTCATCCCAGAAGGAAGCTGACGCACAAGAAAGCCAGCAAACAGTTTGCTGAAAACAAGCAGTCCAAGAACATAGATTACGGGAATGCCCTGTGGTCTGACGAGACCAAGATAAACTTGTTTGGCTCAGATGGTGTCCAGCATGTGTGGCGGCGCCCTGGTGAGAAGTACCAAGACAACTGTATCTTGCCTACAGTCAAGCATGGTGGTGGTGGCATCATGGTCTTGGGCTGCATGAGTGTTGCTGGCACTGGGGAGCTGCAGTTCATTGAGGGAAACATGAATTCCAACATGTACTGTGACATTCTGAAACAGAGCATGATCCCCTCCCTTCGAAAACTGGGCCTCATGGCAGTTTTCCAACAGGATAACGACCCCAAACACAACCTCCAAGATGACAACTGCCTTGCTGAGGAAGCTGAAGGTAAAGGTGATGGACTAAACCCAATTGAGCACCTGTGGCGCATCCTCAAGTGGAAGGTGGAGGAGTTCAAGGTGTCTAACATCCACCAGCTCCGTGATGTCATCATGGAGGAGTGGAAGAGGATTCCAGTAGCAACCTGTGCAGCTCTGGTGAATTCCATGCCCAGGAGGGTTAAGGCAGTGCTGGATAATAATGGTGGTCACACAAAATATTGACACTTTGGGCACAATTTGGACATAATTTGGACATGTTCACTGTGGGGTGTACTCACTTATGTTGCCAGCCATTTAGACATTAATGGCTGTGTGTTGAGTTATTTTCAGAAGACAGTAAATCTACACTGCTATACAAGTTGTACACTGACTACTCTAAGTTATATCCAAGTTTTATTTCTATAGTGTTGTCCCATGAAAAGATATAATAAAATATTTGCAGGAATGTGAGGGGTGTACTCACTTTTGTGATACACTGTATGTGATAGAGTTTTATGTGTACAGTGCAGAATGTCAGGGTTCAAGTTTAGAGCTTATGATGATTGGCTGAATTGTATGTATTGATAAAGTCTGATACCTTGTTTTATTACAGTATATTTTAAGGAGGCGCATCCTTTGTACCTTTTAGTGCCTGTAAAGTAGGCATGGGGTCTGTAGGTCTCTGTACCTGTCAGTTCCAGTGAAGGAGGCCTGACCTTAATATCGACCACTGACAGTAATAAAGGTGTCGCCTGTCCCAATATTGTGTTTTCGGTACCGAATATAGAAGGCGTAATGTCTGTACCTTTTATTTCCAATAAAGAAAGGCTACCTGTCAATCCCGTACAGGAGGGCTGCCAGTGTACCTGTCAGTCCCAGTCATTCTCAGTAAAAAAAAAAAAGGCTGCCAGTGTACCCATCAGTCCCAGTACAGGAGGGCTGCCAGTGTACCTGTCAGTCCCAGTCATTTCCAATAAAGAAGGGCTGCCAGTGTACCTATCAGTTCCTGTAAAAAAAGAGTCGCCTGTGTACCTGTCAGTCCCAGTAAAGGAGAGTTGCCAGTGTACCTGTCATACACAGGAAAGAAGGGCTGCTAGTGTACCTGTCAGTTGCAGGACAAAAGTTATATGGGGTTTTTTTAAGGGAGAAAGTGTGGCATTGATATTTGTTGGTCTAGGTGAGGA